>NW_023503374.1:3235066-3882080 GCF_014529535.1 Bradysia coprophila
AAGCGATCGATTTTGCATGTGGCACTCGGCTGCCTTCATCAAACACTCTTTACACTGATCGAATGATTTTGCATTTCGGTAACAAGTCGCTGGAAAAAATGTCCCATTACGGGAATTCGTTAAATTTCCCATCAAAACATCGATAACATTTCATTCATTTACCAGCTTTCTGATATTCATCGCAGGCAATGTCATAATCGGGTCTCCATTTCAACAATCCAGTTTTCAGACTGTGTGAACGGAAAATTCATCAAAATATTGAAGCACAACACCTCGATTCACTCACCTCTTTTCAGCTTGTCGGATGTGCTCTTGTGCCTCTTCAATCTTAGATGTTGACATTATTCCTTTTCAGCTTTCTTTGTCGTTGGCTCTTAATTTCAGATCTCGACAATAAATTGGTTTTTTTTAACAAAACGACTGACAGCTCAATTTTTTCACAAATGCGCAGGTCACATTATCATAACACTCAATTTAGAACGAGTGACGAACGTAGCAGACGCTGCGACGATAGACCCGTACGAACCCTATTACATACGTGGTGACCCTGGTACATATGTCCCAAATCCTAAATGTTTGTTCCAAGTATAACTGTATACGTCAACTTTCACTGGCCGAACGAACACTATTTCATCCACAGAGATCGGTCTTCATATTGATGAGGTTATATCTCTATAGATCTGTTCCAAGGCCATACAAACGGTCAAATTACCGTTAAATTTCATCCATGGAGACATCGTGTTCATTCGGCCAGTGATAATTCGTATTTGCAGTCACTTGGAACAAACAAACCTATGGATAATATTCGACAGTAATTTGACAATTCGTATGACCTTGAAACAGACCTAAATAGTAGATCAAGTCCAAGGTTATTCGAAATGTCAAAAATCATCCACAGAGACCCTAAAAATTGTATGGTACACTGTCCAGTTTCGGTGCTCTATTTAGAGTTACCACTTATGCTTGAAGTGCTTTGGTTTTCAACATTTAGTTTTTCTACTCGTTTATATGTTAGACATAACAGTGTCAATAATACTTCAAAGGTATTTCTAATTAGTAGCCCTAAGATTTGGAACTTGGAACTAGTTTCTCAATCTTTGCGGATACCAGACAGATTTTGAGCTCATCCTTCAGATATCCGATAAAGCTCAAAAGGTTCGTTCCAAGGCCATATGAATTGTAAAATATCATCCATAGAGGCATAGCCTCATCAATGAAAAAACAGAGTGAAGCGGTCCCCGAGACAGAACAATAGGTTGTCGTTTCGCCATCTCTCTAACTTAAACACTCTATAAAATGTGACAAACCGTTGAGTTAGATATTGTCATATTGTTAAAATTTATTTGGCATCCAAAATTGAAATTCTGAAGCCGGGTGTGAATTAACAAAAACCATTTAGAGCCCTAAAATAGATACCAAGGCTCAGGAGGACAGACCTAAATGAACTTATCTTCGAACTACTATGATTACCTTTCAGGGAAAAACAAAATTCAGAAGAGATGCGTTACAAATGGCATGTTAAATCTAATAGCCCTCAGTACTTCTTACGGGACTACACATCCACTTGAAAGTTGTTCCATACAACCCACAATAATAAATCGATTTTAGGCAATTGTCAAACGTCAACGAAAAATATTTACAACCGAAATCGTTGTGGTTGAAAATTGAGTGTCTGAAAAAATAACTGGACGATCAATTGACTGACATTCGGAAGAAAAATATTCAAAATATCTGAAAATGTTTTTTTGACACCTGCACTCCGCTTGAAGCGATTCTTTGTTTTTAGGATTTATCAGCTGTTCAGTTAACGAAATCGTTTTAACGGTGTTACGTCCGCGTTTACATACCAAAGTGTCTATAGTTTTCGAAATTGTTGATTTTTTCTTCTTTCAATTTGCTATTTTTGCACTTTGATGAAATATACATGACTTGACAAAATTGGTATCTTTTGATTGGAGTTCAAATTTGTTTATTTTCCGTGTAATGAAACTTGGTCTAAATATTCCAAAACGATCTTTGGCAAAAATTTTAATATTTGACGAATTCGTTATTTTACCAACTTTTCATTGGTGGGACGTGGGAATCCCCGATATGCGTTTTGACTCTGTCAAAACCAGTTTCTGTTTGCATTCAATTGTTGATTGACCAACGATAGACATTATAAAAAAAGCTGCATTCAAGTGCAAAATGTCAGAACTTGATATGCTGATTTCAATGGGATTTTCCAAAGAGAGAGCGTAAGTGTTAGACTCGAATTATAGAATCATTCTGAGCTGTAAAGTGATTCCTAAATTCATCAATGATTTAGGGAGCAAGCTTTAACTGAAACAGGCAATGCCGGCATTGAATTGGCATTGGAGTGGATGTCCATTATCGACAATTGTACAATAGTGAAGCCGACCGATTCTCATTTCGAAGAAGCAACGCATCACCAAGCATCACAGTAAGACTTTGACTCAGCACTCAGTATTCTATTTAAATGTCTTTAAATCAGCGAAAATGTACCTAGTGATGCACTAGCTAGTAACGGAAAATCTGGATCATCCAATACCTCAACCAATTCTAACCAAACAACACGCATACTCATTCGTCTACTCAATGGCAAGCAAATATCGAAGACATTCAATGCCAGTGACCGGCTCAACGATGTGTTACTGTGGACTCGATCAGTGGTTGCCGAAGAATTCCGATTGATGACGAATTTCCCGAAGAAAATCTTTACCTCCGAGGAATACGCGAAATCTCTGGATGAATTGAACTTAGTGCCGTCGGCCGTGTTGATTACCACACAAGTCGAGAAATGGTGCGATCTCCAGCAGTATCGCGACACAAAGAATGACGACGAAAATCGTCGGGTCGAAGAGAAAAGGCGAAAGGAAGAAATAGAGAAACGGCTCAAGGAAGTGGAGGAGGAGCGTTTGGCGCTGGAACGCGTTCGACGTCAAATTGAAGACGACAAAGCTAGACGACGACAACGATGGCCTGAGTATGTGAATCGTTTCTTGCTTGATAGTTCGTAAAGTAACCAATTTTCCAATTCTCAATCTGCAGTCTCTACCAGAATGCGGGACAGCCATCGGGAAATCAGTTACAATTAAAAGATCGATCGAAGACTAAGAAATTATAGTGGCCCTAAGTACGTTAAAACTACGTTAAAAAGAATGAAATGAAATTGTTTTATCAGCAATCAGCTGAGGCGTTCTAAGTAAGGTATGAATATACATTCGATACATTTGAACTAGTTCTGCTGATCGAATTTTATTTACTTGCTGTCACAAACGTAATAAGGCGAGAGCAGAGAGCTAAGGAGGATCAGCAACCAAATCAAACAACGCCTTTTGCCTTATATCACACTTGAGAGTTGAGAGCTTGAACCAATAGATCGATGCAAGGAGAGGATTCACTTAGTTCCGCAGTTCCGCTGTATATTTTTGTCGCTGTACGGTATTTTTCCATTTTAACACAATGGAAAAGAATGAGACACAGTGTCTCAGACACACGCATATTATTTTTGCCGTACATCGGCAAACACACACACATCTTTACGAAAATAGCTCTCTTTGCATCGGTATATCAGTTGATAGTGTTTGCCTTACGGAAGAGCCCGTTATTTGCAATTCCTTCTGACAGTTAAGTGGTCGTCAGTGTTTAATAAAACGAGCCATCAGAACAAAACCGTATATTTATTGCGTACGTGACCCTAGTGCGTCTGTCACCCTACTTTGACCGTAAGCCTATTGCGGCCGTTAGTGTAGTTAAAGTAAAATTATTATGAAATGTGTACATCTTAGAAATTGCGCATAGCACAATTACGAAGCCCCGCACGACGTTCCTTTCAAATAAAACAAAAATTTCAGATAGCCCTAAAATTTTAATTTATTGAGTATAAATACACATAGGGCCTAGTATCAACCTCAGTCCGAGGACCCAAATTTAAAATTGTTTTCAACAACATTCTATTCGACCTTCGATTACCTTTCAAATGTTACAAAAATTACGAAAAACGGATTAAATTTACTCGAGTTCTATGTAAAATACACATAGGGCCCTAGTAGCGGCCTTAGTCCAAGGACCCAAATTTTTTTTTTTTTCAACAACATTCTGTTCGGTGTTCGATTACCTTTTAAATGAAACAAAAATTAGGAAAAACGGATCAAACACGACTTATATGCAAAATACACATAGGGCCGAGTAGCCTTTCACTTCTAAGGCCCTAACTGACGGTCCACTCACCTGATTTTGAAAAACTTTTTTTTCCTCGATTGGTATTGACAATACCTATCATTTGCCGTTGCATTTACATTTCCATCGTTTATTTTGCCATAAATATCACCAAAAGACTTTAAATCACTTAGGTGGCCCTAACTCACGAAGGGCCGACCCGAATATGCCCATCTTTGAACTTAGCCTCACTATTTCGACTATCTTTCAAGGGAAAAAAATTTTTGAAATCGGATTTGATTTACTCAAGATATTGACGTGACAGACAGACGGACAGATAAAATCTTTATTGCGGATTCGTCATCTATGAACATAGGCAAACACTTTGCGCTTACCGTCTACTTCGAATTCCATCAATTACACACGGCAGCGTAATCCTATAAATCCTATAAGCCCCTTTATACTTCGTACGGGGCTAAAGATTGGCTTCAGCTGGCCCGATCGCGCCGCCGCCAGTATCATAAAAATACTACGCCGCCGCCTAGTTTTTTTAATCAATTTTCGGCGCAATTTGTCATTATTACGATTTCATTTTATAATCAAAACACAAACTAATGATTATGAAATATTTCATAAAGTGTATTTATGAGTTTTCAACGTTTCTGAATCATTTACTTTTCATGTTTCTTTCCATATCCTGCGCCGTTTATGAATTCAGACCAATTTTGTGTTTTCTCGTCATCGATGGTTTTTGTGTTTTTCTCTAGCAATCTACAACACACTCATTGATTCGCATAGTCTAAGAGTAATTATGCCTAGAGAGGAAATAAATGATGGAATTTGTTTATGTACTGTCCGTTTGACAAGAGGATCGCCACGGTTCAGCAGGGGGTTTTGAACATTTGTTTTTTACACGTTGGCACACGTGCTCTTGTCAGATTCAAGATTCTTTTTACGAAGGTTACGCTGATTATACTTTGTGAAAAAGGCCAATACCTTGCAAATATGTCACATCTTGGACAGAATTTGACACTGCAATATCTGCAACATGAAAAAACTAAATGTTCGAAACTCCCTGAAACCCCGTGCTTCCACCTACGTAATATACACAAACTAGGTGAGCCAATCTTAATTTATTCGTACGACGAAATGTGGTCCCGACATTTGTTTGTAAAAGATACACATTTCGTATGACTTTACACCAACACATGTATGCTTTGACACTTTTGATAGTACAATTTGCCCACTTAATTAAGTGGGCAAACACATACCAATAAAAATTTCGCATTCTATGTTGGGACAACATATTTTACGTAATTTTGTTTGAGATTTCCTCTCTAGGTATAATTACTCTTAGCACATAGTGATGTAAGATAAAACAAAGCCTTCGTTAGTTTGCCATTTCGGACGATTGTCCTTCATTTGTTCTAGTCTTGCGAACTATTTACTCGACACGCATGACTACAACTACATACTGTCTCAATGGCACAACCGACATATGATGAAACAGTCTTTTTGCCATGGACAGACGTGTAACAAAGATGATTGCAGACTGCTCGTTTGGCAAAACAGTAGTCTGTCTCAAATTTCTTCACTAAGAGTCCTCCCCTTTAACAATATTCTCCTTTACGGTGTACCCAATAAGGCTTGGAAACGAGTACTCTCCTTATGGTTGGAGCTTATCACTAGGTTGAAATCTATGACTTGGCTCGCCACCTTCTACTAATAGAATACAATCTCAACGAGAGTGAAGCTAAAGTAAAGCTATAATTTACACTATCTTATAAAGAAAACACTCTTAAAGAAAACAAATGTAAAATTTTAGAACGAATTTTTTCTAGAAATTTTTTTCCCCTGAGCGCCGAGTTCGCCGCCGCCGCTGATAAATATTTTGACGTACGTCGCCGCCGAATTTTGGAAAGTCGGCTCAGCCGATTACAGCCGCCGCCGATACTTTAAAAAAATATACAGCCGCCGCCGAAAAATATAGACCGGCGCCCACCTCTACCTGGGCCGTAAGATTACAGCGCCGCTCAAAAATGTGAAACACGAAATTTATCAATTTTGAAACAAAATGAAATTAAATTTTAAGAAAAGTTGTCTAAATTATGTTTGCTTGTGAATTTTTCTACTTGGATTTCTTGTGATACAAATGAACGTAGAGCAGGCCTCTCACACCTCCTTATTTCCTTATTTTTCCTTATTTTTTTATAAACCTCCTTATTCCTCCTTATTTTATTAAAAAATCCTTATTTTCCTTATTTTTCGCAAATTTCAACGACGGAAATCAAAATTAAGAAGAAAAATTCGATGCGCGGCAAAAATCACAATTTTTATTATTTAACAAAAAGAACTCTAATAAAAAGGTGGTGTCGTAGCTCATGATCAACACGACTGGTTTAACATTATATTTTTGTGGTTCCACGCCACCTTCCGGCTCGAGAGTCTCGAGTAGAACTATTTGATTTAATATATAAATCACCCTTAACATTGTCTCAGACATGCGTCCTTACAAAGCACCTAGCAGGGTAATAGAAAAAAATAGAGTAGTACTTTAATCGAAGTATGCGAATATTTCCATTCCTTTTTTTTCATAATGTCATTGCAAAACTACCATTAAGGCTGCTAATGGTATTATTGGTATCAAAAAACTACTCTATTTGACGTGTAAAAACCTCTATTACCCTGCTAGGTGCTTTGGTCCTTATAACAAACAATTCTAGGTTTTAGCCTCATTTACACTTACTTCTTTCAAATTTACACGTTTATACTTTCACCAATTTATTATTTAGAAATTCGAACGGGAAAGAACAGCTTTTGCAGTTAACGAGATCAAAATCTAATCCAGCAAGTTTTTAAACTTGAGGATGGAGTCAAGTTAGAATTTCCGCCGTAAGTACGTCTTAAATTTCAAAAAAAAATTCGCATCGAAAACTGATTGAAAACTGCCACCCTACAAAAACGATAGGTACGTCAAAATAAACAGTGATTCGTTTTATTTTGAATTTTAAAGCGCACTTACAGTGATAATTGGTAAAGCTAAGCTAAGCTTTGCTAAGAATCTAATTCAAGCCTTAAGCTCGTCCAAAATATTCAAATTTTCATCTTGATAAAAGTGAATTTTACGATACAACCTTACAAAAACGATACGTCAAAATAAAATTGAGGCGGACTTCCGATGTTAATTGCTGTATCTTATGCTCAAAACAAACGAGGCATTGAAAACGTGTTTTGGTCCTAGTTTTCATTGACAGATGCAGCAATCGCGATTTTGAATAGAAAAAGTTCTAACTTCATTTGACAGTTTCGAAAATTTCGTCATGAAAAATAGGATCAAAACACGTTCTCAATGCCTCGTTTGTTTTGAGCATTAGAATAATTTCGATTTTTATCGAAAAATTTCTCCTCATTTTTCCTTAATTCCAATAAACAATTTCCTTATTTCTCCTTATTTTTGTGCTAAAACCTCCTTAATTCCTTAATAGGGAGTCCAAATTTAGAGTGAGAGGCCTGACGTAGAGTTGCGAGCGGAGCGAGCGATTTTTTTTTGGTTCACTAGCTCGACTTAGTGAAAAATGATCTCAACATATTACCCGATTTTTCGGTGATCAAACGTTTTTCTTTGTTATTTGTCTCCCGCGAGGTTTATTGCTTGCAACTCATTTAATACCCGAATTCTTTTGAAAACAGTCCTACCAGACGTGCCCATAGAAGGCAAAACTATTTTTATTAAAAATCCTCAATCCTCAACAGCGGAAGCTGATCGAAAACCACGGTTGGTTTGAAACGAGATTAAATAGGGACCACAGACCACCAATAATTTTTTTTTTTTTTCATATTTATAATGAGTGATGGACAAGAACATCACACAGGAAAAAATTAGCCCGAACCCCTGAGCCGTTTCTGAGATCCAGTGGATGCGCTACCACAAGCAGTCAGGCACAGCCTGAGCACAAATTTTAATGGGGATCGGTAGAGGAAAAAATTCTAAGATATAAATACTGTGTAAAAAATATTATGCTTTCGGTAATTTGCTCTCGGAGCAATAACTGTTGAAAATCAAAATTTCACCATTTTCGAAGAGTGATATATCCTTGACAAAGTGACTGAACCAGCCAGTCCAGATTGATTCTAGACGCGGTAAATAAGCTCTTTCGAATGGCGACAAAAAAATTTTGAAAATGTTCTTTTGTCCAGATACATGTCAATGGAAAGGTAATTGTGAACAGAATTTGTTACTTGAAACAGTTTTACATTTGTTGATGTTCGCTGATATCGCAAACGTAAGTCAGCAGCTGTTACTGCCACAGAAAAAATATTTTTTGATAAAATTTTGACAATTCCAGGAAATAATCGAGTAGATTAACTGAGTCTCCGATTTATACTTCAAACTTTGAAGTTCAAAGGGACATTCATCATGTCACAACCCATGCATGTTTGGTGTCATTGGAAAGCTAAGACCAGTAGCAACAGCCACAGCAACAGCATAGTAACCATCAGATGTTCACCGGTGTAGTCAAATTTTAAGCATTTTTCCAGCCGTTCATATCTCAGTTCAAATAAAGTTTAAACCAAATGAGACCTCATTTGCCCTGAAAGTGCATGCAATTACCTTTGTAATGCCACTTCACACGACCTTGTACGTTTCATGTATATGTAGATACCTCCACAAGAAAAAGGAATGTTTTCAGTATTCGATCAGTTATACCACTGCACTGTGCAGTGCACAAGAGTTGAGTACTTAAAAAAAAAATAGTTTTGGCTTCTATGGATTATTACCTATCTAGGCACATATAAATGCGTCCGATTTCAAGAGGACCGTTTTTAAACGAATTCCATTTATACAGAAAAAAATGACGTAAATCGATAATAACTGAGCAAGAACACTGTATCAAAACCGAGATCTAAACCTCACTCTGATTGGTGTATATTTTGCTTGTGTACTTTAGTCTTACTTTCTCAGCGCCCGCCTTATAATCCGGCTCTGACTAAATTTCACTGACGTCGACTGCAGTGTCCTTAAAACAGATTTTGGAGCTTGAACAGACCGGTGGAATAATTCATTTTTAATATTTCGCACTCGTGTAAACTTCAAAGCTAGAGGAAGCAATGACTAGAGTAATTCCAATTCGTTTCAGACGCTATCGATAATTTTACAACAAATTAAATTTCTTCGACTCAATCTTTAAAGCGAAGACCATCAACTCTTTGTCGACTGTGTAATTTACTAAGTGAAAATGTGACTGACACCTGCGATGTGCCTAGTCAGTATTAGACGGAAAGAGAAGCCTCCGACTGTTGCAGAATCGTGAAGATGGGGACCATGTGGGGCGACTAATTCTTCTCATTTCGAAGAAAACATCTTCGGATGTACTAAACTTATTTTCATAAACTGATACAACTGATATGATGAGATAGAAGGAAAAGTAATTCAGACCAGTTATTTTAACCTGCCCTGGGGGATATGTCAAAAGTTTATATGAAAATATGCAATGACAAGTACTCAGTAAATATAAGGCAGGTTATAACTACCTGGACTTTGGAAGTCTATGCTCATATCAGTCTATTGTGCATATGCATTATCAATTTCGTATAGTGGTCCCAAATGACGATTGGAATTTAAAAATTCAAAAATGGGCCTTTTTGATAACATTTTCTTTGTTAAAGTCAGGCGTCACCATTAGCGATTACAGTCTGTGTCTACCAACCAAGGCCTAGAATTAAATTCAGAAAAATTCTGCTAATTTTATTCCACATAATAGGCCCTGCTTCGAACCTTAATTGGTGCCTTAGTTTAGCTGAGAGAATAAAAGCGTGAGCCCAAAGATATTTATGGGCGTACACATTCAAAAAATTTCGATGTTTTATCAATGAAAATAAGGAATGTGACACACCTCTAACTAATGATGTTATTATAAAGCTCCTGAAAGATGGTTACTTTCGCACTAATTTTTCTCACCGAAAACGCACAAATATTTAAACTAAAGCGTTTCTTCCAAAACGTAATTTTTTAAGATTAAGACACTTCAAGCAAAAGTGCTTCGAGTGACAGCTGCCAAATAGACACTATTTTGTATGAAGATTGTTTCCCAATTTTATCACAGTGTTAAACTTTGTTTGATACACTGTTCAGTTTCAGTACACTTTTTAAAGTACCACTCATGGCTGAATAGGCGATCCACCTTAATGTCTCTATACGAGTTCCATATTTTTCGTGTTTCTGCGGATATTTGACAAAAAAAAATCGAGAAAAAAACGATCCGTCCGATCCCATCCTTATTGGAAGTTAAGTACCACTTTTGAAGTGCGCCAAAAATGTAAATATTTTTAACTGAGAGTTGACACAAAAAAAAACGGCCATTCAGAGAGCAATGTAAATGTGACAGATGCGTAATTACACCTCCGAATTTAAGTCAGTAACCGTGGATTTACATAGCAACGTAAAAGTGACAGATGCAATGTTTTTTAAATACTGCAACCCGAAATTTCATTCATAAAATTAAAATTATGAATGAAATTTCGAGTTGCCGTATGAGAAAATTTTTGCATCTGTCACTTTTACGTTGCTATGTAAATCCACAGTAAGCGTGAAAATGAGTTGCTATGCGGTATGTTTTGAAATGGAAGGCGCACTTACAGCGTGAATTATGGTCTTTCACTTTCATTGAGTTGAATCAATTGGCGCCAAAAATGTCATACATCAATCTGACATTGTAAACCATCTAATACAATTATGCTGTCAATTTGACGTCATTTTTTCTTAAATGTCAGCTAATGTTTTCTACCCAGCTACTACACCATATCTATATTTATAAAGACTCCGCCATTATATTTATCTTGTGAGACTCAGTGAGAAAAAAAAATATTTGGAAAACACAACAACAAGGTGACTTCTTCATCAACAACAGTTACATAAAATTGAAGTGAATAAATTTGGTTTGATCGAAATATCGAATACAGTTGTTTATAATGAGTAACAAGGATATTATGTATTCTGAACACTTGTAGCCACCGACAGAATTGTCGAAAGAAAAAAAAATTCTCATTTGTGCCCATTTGCATAATTAAACCGAAATAATTTTTTGTAACTTTTTCATTTGCGTAATTATACCGTTTGTGTGTACTCAAACAAAACAAAATATTTTCAGTTTGAGTGAAGCGCAGAGTGTAACGGGAGTGTTTCAAAATAAATAAAAAAGAAGAACGAAAACAAACGATTTTCCAATCAGAAACGTATCTGATTTTTGTTCATGGTGGAAATATAAACAAAACATTTTTTTTTTCGATTTACAATCGCTCAGAAAGACAGTTTTCTTTGTGTGTTTGTGACATCATTTAACATTATACCCGCTTGGGTTTTCGATTCGATTTTAGTGATCGGGAAAAACTTATCGATTTAATATCAGTCGCATTTCGTGAACGGTTCTAATAAAATCAAAACGGTTGATTTGAGTGTGTAATGTGCGCAAAGATTAGAGACAATAAACTCCAAAACGACAATTTCATTCACATAGCATTAAAGAAACGATCAGCCATTCATCCATCCACAATGTTTAGAATTGGTGGTGCTCAACAGGGAATAATATGCGTACCGATGCAAACAGCCGCTATTGTCAATCAAATAATAGGTTTTAGCTGCAGATATTAAATTGGGAAAAATATATATATTTATCCAGTCCAAGGCCAATAAATATATATATTAACTATAGCTACTAAGGAATCACCAACCCCCTTGCATCGTTTAACAAAGAAATTGTTCGTTCAGATTATTTGGAATAAGTTTTAAGTTGAAAATTTGCAACCGCACGCACCTTAGTTTAATTCAACAACAACAACAACAAAATTTAATTTTTATTTATTCTTCATTGACCTTCGTAACAACGCACAACACACGTCCACTACAAAATGAAGCTACTCGAGAGTTCACAATTCGAGGCAATCAACAATGCACTTTCCATCAAAACCGGTGACAATACGTGCACCATATACGGTCGCATCGAAAGCTATTCATGCAAAATGATCGGCGCTGAAAAGGCGTTGTACAAACGGTTTGCCGAAACTAGCGGTGTTGGTCCGCATGATTTACAGGCGCTGTCGCCACCACAAACACTGATGGACTTGTCGCCGAATATCGGTCAGGGTAGCTATTCGGGCGACGAAGGTATCATTTTGTGCGACACAATATCGCGGAAGACTTTGTTCTATTTGATTGCAACGTTGAACGCCGCATTCGAGCCGGATTACGATTTTAGCGATGCTAAGGTATGGACATTTTGCATTGTTTGGAGAGTGGCGGCACCAGTCACCGAACACCAACTGTTTTTTTCATTCATAACGAATTTTATCAATGAAAGAACAATAGGTACTACTGGTATATGTCCGGTGACTGGTGCTGCCACCCTATTTAAATATTTTACGTTTTTCGTTCAACTGTGTTACCGACATTGTTGTAACCAGTCATTTTTGTAATTTCTTTGATATTTTCGGTGTTACGGCTTCGTACGAGACTAATGTGTCGCAGCGTCTGCTACGTCCTCTATTTGGTTTAACCTTTACATTATCAAAAGTTCATTAACGCACATTTTCTTGGAGTACTGCCAGCAAACATTTATCAATCACGCGCTAATCGTTTGAGCCCCGTATTGAGCGTAGGTCATAGAAATTGACTGTTGAAAACTTTCCAATTTTTTTTTCTGAGGGGGTTCATATTAGAAATACAACTGGAAAAAAAACCAATAACATTCTCCATTCTAATGAACAAATTTTGACGTAAACAAAACATTCAAAAGAAAATGAAAATTTTTTGAATTACGAGCGATTTTCAAGGCATTTTTTCGACAAAAACTACAATCTGTATAGGAGGGTAGACGTACCATTCGTCGGACACCATTAATTGGTTCAAAACTTCCTACAACATCACAAATAAAAAACCTCCTCCATGTTGTCACTGTGCTCCAAGCTTCCCATTACAGCTACATTGTCTTTTTGTGTGGCCATACTTATGCGCTGCTTGAGGAAAGATTTTGATATCGTTTCATCTGTCTTCAGTTCGATCATCTTTCATAATTCGCCGAAAAATTTAATCGCGTCCTGACATCACGATTGTTCCTACTGAGAATGGTACGAAATGATAATTGCGTTCGATCAACCAACGTTCTGTATTTGGATTCCTTTTGCTTGGCCTTATCATCCATTGTTTTTCCTGCTGTTCTGGTGCTGTGTTTCCAATTGCTGGGAGCGTATGTGTTGGTGCAATTGGCATCCCACACCAGTGTCCTACCGTTGTGCCAAAGAACCAATCTGATTCCATCGACTCGTTTCCCATCCTCTTGGACAATAGGACAATTGGTGTCAAACGACTCATACATGTCCAATTACTGGTACATCTACCCTATCACAATGGTGTTGTTGTTTCTGCGAGAAAACATTTATTTACATATTGTGTGCTGTACTGACCTATCCCAGAACAATTTTCTTCTAGCAGGGCTTACTTTAGAGAATTTTAATTCTGAAAATTCCGAAAATTCTGAAAAAATTCCGAAAAAGTTCCGAAAAATTGTGAAATTTTTTTTTTGTCACACGATCCATGTTGACAAGAGAATATTTGGGAGACGGGTTCCAGTGACTAGACGAAAGTACATTTTATTGTTCTCATTGTGGTAGTAAAGTACCGCCTAAACGGTTCACGCTTATTTACTAGCACAGTGACAAGCATCGGAAAACACTATAAGTACCCGAGGCCACAAATGTCTAGAACAGGCGTGGATGTAATGTGAGGAAGGCATTGATTTCGTTTGATTTGTACATATTGTTAGACTGAACGAAGATAGTCTTTTTTCACTTTTGTCGTTTTTTTTGTTGTTTTTCGTTGAATTTAAAATCATCATAAAAATCAAACGAAAACCCCCACCAATACCGTTCACAGAGTCATGAGTTCAGCAAAGAGCCATCACTGCACGGCATCATGAATTCGGTTCACGCTAATTTGTCGGCAATAGCCGGAGATCAGTACCAGAATCTGCGGCAAGCACTTTGGTCATCCGTTGACGACGAGATCGAATTGAACGATTGCGACATCTACAGCTACAATCCGGATCTGAATTCGGATCCGTACGGCGAGCCGGGCTGCTTATGGTCGTTCAATTATTTCTTCTACAACAAGAAGAAGAAGCGCATTGTGTTCTTCACATGCCGAGCTAATAAGTATGTGTGGAAATGGATGAGTGAACCAACGGAAACCAAATAAATAAATTTGTCTCATTAATAGCTCACTGCATACTGATTCTGGCATCGGTTCCGATGAGTTCGCAATGGACGATGACAGCTTTGACTATTAGTTTTTCGACGCTTAGTTATGTAAGTAAAAAACAGACTTCAGTTGACGTGCTTCTGAAGGAAAAACATTAAATGAACGTTTGCTGTTTGTGTGAAAAACAAAACAAAAGAAAATGAGAGAAAATATTCTATTCAAAATGGTTATATTTATAGATCATAAGTTTAGGTGCAAAATGTTATTTCAAAAAAAAAAAACGAAAATGAATTTTTAAATGTGCGAAAAGCAACCAAGAATGATATGGTCGAACAATTTTCTATTTTCTATTATACAATGATGAACAAAAGCAGGTGAGAGCTGCGACGTGAGAATTTGTTCAAAATGGTATAAGCGATGCTGGCAATGATCTGCTGTCTTCTTCATTTCTACATTTTTATTCTTTTATTTGGAAAACAAAACACAATTTGAGTATAATTCGTATAAATGAATTAATCGTCCATTCAGAGACGAATTTTGTTTTGTTTTTTCCAATGTGTTTAACAGACAGATCACATTTTAATATGTGTCCAACTGACCTGTTAAGATATCAACAAAAAATCATTTATCGGGTTCATAACGGTTGTATTAACCTTTTGTCAGTGCGAAAGTTACAATATTGTCGTTACGATGGTAACAATTTTGGTTTTGTTTGCGCGGATTATGCGGAATCGATGAATTTTTTATAGTTGAAATAGCCTGAGAAAGAGGCTGCCCAGCCCATACGAAATGACTCAAATCCAACATTGTGCAACTTAAGAAATAAATAAAAAAATTGGTCGAAAATGGTCTCTGACGAGAATAAAGGGGGAACTGGGTAATGTAGATGAAAGTTGATTCAGACAATTTTAAAATGTAACTGCAGTTACGCATAGCAACGCTAGTTTGACCGAAAATTCTTTTGTTTTCAATCATTTTTCAATTGTTTTGAAAAGTCAAACGCAATTTGGTCGATTGATTCATTTCAATCATCCCAATTGCGTAGCTTTCGCATGTTTGACATTTCAAAACAATTGGAAAAGGATTGAAAACAAAAGAATTGTCGGTCAAACTCGCATTGCTATGTGTATCTACAGCAATCACTTATATTGCTATATGTTGAAGTTAACGAAAAATTTCCTTTGTTTTGCGTTTCACATTGTCATAAACTGTCAACTTGCATTTTTGCTGCTTTTTCTCTATTGAAATGAATCAAAGAAAATTAGTAGCAAATGCAAGTTTGACATTTTAAGACAATGCGAAAAGGGCTGAAAACAAAAGAAATTTTTCGTTAACTTTACATTGCTATTTAGATGAGCAGTGAGATTTGTTGACGAACAGTTTTATTACGTACGGGCATGGAAATAATGCGGTATCCTGGTAACCTAGGTACTAATTTCGTTAAAAAATTGAATACCGTGAAATGAACAAAGCACCGGTAAATATATGGACCGCCAAATCAGTTTTACATTTTTGGTTAGCGGGAAATTTTGAGTATGTTACCGGGAATTAATAGTTATTTATACCAACGAGTGATAACTGCTTCAGGCACTAGACGTGTAGATTGTCATTGGATGCCGTAAACCAAGTGTGTTACAAGCTTGTGCCTTAAAAATCAAAAAGCACTTATCATCGAGTTGCCAAAGAGAGTTGAGAGAAAGATCATTTCCATGCCCGATTACGAACTCGTCTAGCTGGAGAATTTGTTTTTCGTGTCTAATTTGAGTAAATTACTGCAACTTTACTAAACGAAACGACAATTCCGAACGAGCTACGTATTATTTCATCTGCTAGCAGAACGTAAACTTGCATTACGCAAACGATCACTGAAACGTGTGAGGATTGACACAATTACATCAGCGAGCGCTCCTGCTCTTCAATCAATAAACTTTTAAGTGATCATGACACGTGATCATTGGATCATGTAATTATTCTGAATGACGTTCTGGCAATAATAATTTTCGTACTGACAAAGCACCATTTACCGTTGTAATCCAACAGCAGATCCATCGCCCCTGTCATTGATTCAAACTGATTTTAGATTGTATTTTCATTTCAATAAACTCCCGAACACATAATATGTGTGGGTGTAACCGCGGACGAAGTTAAGAAGTTTAGGGACTCAGATGAATCTAATATTCGATTTGAATCAGTGACAGTTAATTGGTACACTTGTTGGTATGGACGGTATACAAAATGAAATGTTGTGCTGTGTGAGAACCACTCCAGTGACTGTACCTAGTATTTAGTATTTCTTACAATTAAAAAAAGAAAAATAATTAAAAACTTTTAATCTAATTCCTATAAGAATGTCATTATTATGTGTAAGAATTACGAAAAATCACACACAATTAAATACAAATGAAGTGAAGTAAACAAAGTGAGTTGGATGAACATTTGATTTTGCATATCACAATTTCTATCACAGAAACCTAATTACAAAAGCGTGCGAGCCTTTTACTAGACACGCAAATAAACGCGTTCAAAGTAAACATTTGAAATAATTGAAAACGTTATCATTATAAGAAAAGTTCACACCCGGTTCTGGTCGTATCCGAACCGGAAGTGAAAAGAACCGCTAAAAGCCGGAACCGGTAAAAAGAACATCAATACGAAAATCTGTCAGTGTCAAAGGAAAACAGATTGATTTCAATTTTTGGCGCGATGTCAAAAGTTGCGTTTTTATGAAAATTTCCAGCGTATGCATGATGTGTCTTGTCAACGCACTCCAAGAAAAGGCAAAAGGGCAGAATTTAAATAAGAGGCCTCCACGACGCAGTAGCCCAAAATTCTCATATAAATTCAGGTTTTTATGTTGATCCGACAGTCTCTACCTTTAATATTTAAATATGGGCGCCGATTCTTAAAGCAATTGTAACTTAAAGAATTCGTAACTTGTCAGTTCTTGTGGGAATGGATCTTATACATGCAACTGTCAAGTTAAGAATATTTTGAGCTATGAAAATACGAGAATGGTCGCCCTGGGTGCCAATTCTCGAGAATTCAAGAATTTGTGGACAACTTTCAAGCTACGAATTCTTAAATTCACGAGAATTGACACTCTGAAAGTTTTATTATCGATATGAGAAAATCAGTTCAAATCTTTGCTTTGAAAGCTTTACTCCATGTGTCGCAAAAAAGTTGATCGACTCGTAATGCTCAAACTACATTTTTAGAATAACAAAGAAAATTACTACTAACCGGCTTATTAACACTAAAAAAAAGACAAATGAAAAAGTGAATACAAACCTCGATAATTTAATTGGGAGAATGGTTCGAATTTAAATCAAAACGAACGGTTCTGGGTTCAAGTCCCAGTCGAGGTAGTTAAGTTTACTTATTTCTTTGTTTGGTTTTTCTTTTAATGCAATACAGTGAACCAATTCGATACTTACGTCGCCTGTGTGCAATGTCGTACGAACCAGTTTTAATCCATCAAATAAGAGTAAATTTTTCTATTTTCTACTCAGTGACGTAAGGTAAAAGTTTTATTGCTTTTTACTAAGATAAATGCTGTATGCAACTCGTAATTTTCGAAATCAAATAATTTTTTTTTAATTAAATTTTTATCTTGTGTGTTAGGCAACGCATAGTTCAAGAAATATTTTATTTCTGAATTGAACATAGGCATAGACTTGAAATGTTTATATTACTTTAGTGACCAACCAGTTCGGTCGGGTCATTTAAGAACGATATTTAAATGTTACGCTCTGCGCTTGTCTTAACGTTTTTATAGTTTTCACGCTTGTGTTCTCTAACAACAAATTTTGTTAACGCGATGATCTCCTAACACAATTACAATAAAAGATAAATTTTTTATTTTTAGTTTTGTTCATTACTATTCGCCAATATTATTGTAAAATATTAAGTGTAAAACTACTTTTTTGTGCAGATAAATATTACGAAGTAATTAGACTTTAGATTAAAATAAGAATTATCCAACATATTAATATGAAGAAATAAAAATTTTATTTAAATAATCAATCAGTCTGTTGTTGCCGTTTGTTTTATTTTTAATGTTCCGATGAAAAGACGATGATTGCACGAATACTGACTTTGTGCAATTCCATACGCCTTAAATTCTTTAAGATTTTTCTTTGTCCCATGTTGTTTACCATGAATATTTTGGAACAAAATGACCGAAAAATCCGTTCGACCTTCAAAGTCAATATCTACGAAAATACAATTTCTTTTAGAAAAAATTCCAACAATCGTCTGAATTCCCTGCAGGTCGATAGTTCAAGGTAAGACAATGGACCATGAAGACGTCACTTATTTTTGTAGTGTGTCCGCTAAGGCAAAAGATTGTGCAAATTGAGGTAAAATTGTTTTTATGATTTTATTATGATCTGTATGGAATGATGATTCCAAAATCATCAGGGCAACTCTTGCAGCTCACTCGTTCCGCCTGGGCGGCCGTTATGTCACTTTGGCTTCACTGAATTTTCATGCCAATTTCAGATCATAATAAAATCATAAAATCAATTTTACCTCAATTTGCACAATCCTAGTGTATTTCCCAGCCTTAGCGGACGCACTATTAGGAATTTACCTCTGGTGACTTCAAACATGTTCAAAGTCCAAACGTTAGCCGAAAAATGGCCAAAAATATAATAGATGTTTTGTGTCTCGAACAAAGAAGTAGTATGAACGTCAGGATTAGACATTGTTTTTGGATAAGTTACTCCACGATCAGTCACAAATAGTAGGTTACAGTGCATGCTGCGAAAATGATTCATTACATGGGGGAACAATTTTGAGATACGAGCAACTCACAAGTGTGTGTTTAAGCGCCAAGGTTTGAAAACTATTATTTTGACAAGGGTAGAGTTTGCATATCCGAGCCGAAGGCGAGGTATGTAACTACCCGCGTCAAAATAACAGTTTTCAAACCGAGGCGCTTAAACACACACGCGTGAGTTGCGAGTTTCAAAATTGTTTCCCCAAGTAATGAATCATGGCAGCAGCTTGCACTGTATTCTATTTTATTGCTTGTCCAAGCGAAAATTGATTCTTACATATCAATTCCTTAACGCAGTAACAACGAATCTAGTATACCGCCGAACCCTCCGAAATTGGCTCACACGTCTACGAAGAAAAAAATCCCGAAAACAACACTAATGTTATGTTGGTATTGTTACAGCAGTAATCTCAATACACGTCACAACGGTCACAACAGTCGGCTTGTCACTGAATTGTTTTTCCGTTTCAGGATAATGCATTAATTTTGTTGTTTTCGTTATTTAGAATAAAAATTTTGCAGTGAAGTGAAGTGAATAATGTCTAACATAAGCAAAGTGTTTAGTGTTCTCGAATATAAGTGAAAAATACGCAACTAAAAGTGTTTGCCATGTGTTCATTACAAACATTGAATTTATTGCTGGAGCAAAAAATGACTGACACTTTCAGTTTTGTGATTTTCTTTTCGAAATAATTCAAATGCTTTTGCGACATTCAACTCACGCCACTGGAAAATTTGTGTTCAAAAACACAAAACATCAATAATTATTTTCTTTCTTTCTGTTGGAAGGCATTAAATATTTCAGATGATGCATTCTCCTTCATCTGGCTGCACCCCGCGAAAACTCGTTTTACGTGAATGACTGTGCACCCCGCGAAAATAGAGATTCCTTGACGATAGTGTCACACAAATATCCCTCATGTAATCGACCATTTTCGCAGGGGCCAAATTGATATGTAAGAATCAATTTTCGCTTGGGGCAAGCAATAAATTAAACACACACTTGTGAGTTGCTCGTATCTCAAAATTGTTCCCCCATGTAATGAATCATTTTCGCAGCATGCACTGTAACCTACTATTCATCGGGGAACGGGACCAATAAAAATGTTAGTCTCACGAAATAGTAGCTTACATAACAGTAAATCGTAATTTTCATTGGGAAAATCGTCCCAGAAATCGAACTTTCCATAATTCTTGAACTGAAATTCTTGACGAAATGTCTGTGCAAGTACTTGAATGTAGCTTTCGAATGACCCCACTTGGAAAAATGGATTTGAAATGGCAAAATGGCTTCACATTTTGACAGGGTTGCTTTTATAAGGAGTGCAAGACGAAAATAGAGTTTTAAAAAGAAAGTATGTTGAGTTAATATTAGGGGTTTGTGATGGATAAACAACAAATCATGGAAGCTAAATTTTCGAGTTTTCGGTTTCGAGTTTTCGACTGCAATTAAAAAATTTCTTTGAGATTTTTGTCAACTGTGTTGGTTATATTCTACTAATTAGTAGACCACTACTGGACACCGCGTACGTATCAGTTACGAGTTCGAAAACCTATGGGTATTTTTTCCTCCTGATTATAAATACCGAAAAAATAAATTTTCATGTGTCGGGGCCGAAAATGAGGGAGTTTCGAGATTTTTCTCGGGTTTTCGACCCCTTACAACTCGCGAAATTGCCTAAAACAATCGTCCAAAACAGATACACAAATAACTATTCTAGGACGTCTGGATCAGGAAGACATTCTGGTCGATACGATCCGGATTATTAAGAACCACATATATGGTACCTAGTCACTAATAATTTAGCGTTCAATTTTGACTGTAAATATTTTGTAATTTATTATTGATGGATATACTGTGTGGACGGGCAACCTTCTCTAAGAGGGCAGCACACTTTGTTTTATAAATAAAGATATTTCTCTACTTTAGCCGCTTTTTAGGATAGGTCTGCGACAATAAAAGGCAGATATAGTGTAGTGGCGGATTCCAGGGCTCTGTGATATTTACTTTTGTGAAGTGATCGCGATCGAAGAAAGCGGGAAATTTTTTGATTTTCTACTTCAAAACTTTGTAATTCGCAGTCGCAGTGTCCTTAACTGCTCAAGGCAATGTCTCGATATGGTGATAGGTTAATCCGCCACTGGCTAGATGAACGTGAACTTAGTACTAAATAGTGATCAGCCACTCACCTTCAACTGCTGTTAAAACTGCCTGAACCTTATGGTAATATTAATATTTTTTATAGGTTTAGTCCAGCGTGTCCCAAGCTCAAGGGTCTCTCAGAGTGTGCTGAGCACACCTCAGCCCCCATGTAGCTACGGCACTGAATTTTGATGAATTTTTCGGGACACCTTATGACCGACTACATTCCTCCAAAAAACGTTCTTCCATGAAATATCGGTAATTAGCCATACTATATTGTGCATTCGGACTCAGTGCCAATAGTCTTTCTACAGAACCATAGCTAGCTCTTTAAAACAAAACCATTTGCTGGAAGATTATAAAGACTGCTTTTCAACTACTTATGATAACATTCTGTCATTCATTCTATATACAATGTAACTCTTTGCATACAAATTGATCGTGCTGACTATCGAAACACCGATTCATTGATTGTGTTTATCACAAACTTGTATTGTCTGAAGATGCAAAAATTCTAGGAAAAACGAACAATGCACTATATGGCTATCTATATTTTTAACGTAATTCAATGACTCGAACATAATTTAAGTGGGCGAGCAGCTGTTCATAGTCGAATTATCTGCGTGCTGGTTTTGTTAAAGAAATTCGAAGATCGAATTTTGTAGCCACGGCAGAATATCAAATTTATTTAAAAAGAACAAAAAAAAATATAAAAATATTTGTTAAATCTCCTCTGAGCATTAAACAATTCCAGTCGGTCGTTCACTACTGGTCAGCAATATTTTCCGCTTCATACAAACTGTCCGGTAGCTTTTTGTTTCGCGTTTCAGGTAACAAGAGTATCAACATAGCGGCAATAAGTGCCATTGCACCAAATGTCAGGTACGGCAATATGTCAAGGTATTGACTCTTTAAAGGGAGAACAGAGAACAGTTACAGTGATCGTTATGTCAAGCCTTCAATACCTACCAGTAGTGGAGCAAATGGTGCAAACATAGCCCCTATTCTGCCCATTGTCGAACACAGCCCCATGATACTATGTCGCATGTTAGTCGGCCACAATTCGCTGGTATAGATGTACAGGCCAGTGAATGCCACCGTAATAAATAGTTTTCCCACGAAGAACAATGTGATGGACAATGCGCCCAGATGAACCGGCATAAGCTTCGAGCATATAATTGATGTTCCACCGATTAAAAACGATGAGAACAATGTCCATCGCCTGCCGAACCATTCCATCATGAAGTAACACAATACCATTGCGGGAATACCTGCTACGGCGACGACAACAAAATTGACATACTTATCGCCAGCTAGGGACACCGACGTCAAACTAATGCCGTACGAAACGAATGCGCTGCTTATCCATGCAAATGTGCATATTGCTAGTCGTACGAGAAACACTCGCTTCTTCAGAACGTCAATTATCCGATCGTCTTTCTCTATTCGAACATTGTCTCTCCCCGTCCGTTCCTGGTTTATCAAGTCAATGGTTTTTTGCGATAACCGAATTCCATTCATTCGTTCTGCTCGCGCAAGGGTTTTTAACACGCGATTTTTATGGCCATTAACAATCAGCCAACGAATACTTTCGGGTGACACCCAAAGGTAAATCAAAATCAACAACCCTGGTGCGTAGATGATTTGTAACAGACGACGAAAGTCTTGGATGGCTCTAGCAGTCAATCCTAAAAATATTTGTCCGAATGGATATGTGGCCGTTATAAGAGTGACCAAAAGAATCCGGTCTCTAACGCCAATCCATTCCATTGCCAAAATGAACGAGGCAGAGTATGTGACCGAGCCGATGCCCGCGTCTAAAAATTCAAATATGACAAACGTGTTGTAGTTCGGCGCAAGCGATCGTATGTAAGCGAATATAACGCTGCCCAGAACGCCAGCAATCAAAATCGTTCTACGGCCGAAACGATCGGACATGTAGCCCATAAGTGGTGTGAAGACAAATCGGCCGATATTGTTTGCCGTACCAACCATTGCCAATTTCCACAAATTGTTGTCGCATTGTAGACCGAACTGTGGGTGGAATCAACAATAATTTCAAATTCTGGGATGGTAGATGTTGTTTTGAAATGTATAGAACAAAACGTTAGGATTGAAAAGTGGACCACAAGTGTGTGGGACTTAGTGAAATAAGTGTGGAAACTATGAACGTTTCACTCACCTCATTCACAATCGATCTCTCTGTGGTTTCATAAATGAATTCATCGCAGCGCTGGATGCTGGATTCGTTAAATCTTGCTGCTACACATTCGGACGTGAAATTGTTCGATTCATAGCGGTTACACGATGTCGGTTTACCATTTGAAAACGGAACTACAGCTTCCAACCAATCCGGCACAAATAATGTGTTCTCGATTTCTTCGCATTCTGGAATGTAACAGCTGTTGTGGATGGAATTAGAGTTTTTATAATTTCAAGCGTAGACAAAGCTCGGGTTCATTCCACCATTTTGATAATTTGAACATTAATCTTACCGGTAATTCAAATTCAGTGCAGTAAACACGTAACTCAAGGCGAATGTGCCAGACAAAGCAAACGGAATGCAAAACAGAATGTAGTTGATAATTTGATACTTCCGAAACGTTCCACCTAGATCGCTCAATATTGCATCGACCACATCCACGTCCTGTTCATTATTCGATGCTAATTCTGATCCAGTCTGTCCATCGAGTATCGACAGTTCCTGTTGATCATTGCCTTTTTTCATTATCTGTTTTGCCGGCTGTTGCTTCGTCTACTACACACACACCGCTTGCAAACAAGACTGCCTATACGAAGTAAAATGATGCGTTTATTAAGACACCGTTTGTAAATAAAAGTAAAACAATTAGCAATCGAAATAATTTTATCTGAAATTACGTGGAAACATGATAACATTTTTATAGCCGTAACAGTCTTACGATCACCAGTACATTATGTAAGAGACGGAGTGAAATTTTAGAACTGAGAGGTTTAGCCGTAAGGCATATACAGATCGTTGTGATAAAGAAAAATTAGACGATCATGGCGGTACGTTAGTAAGGCCTAAGGCGCCGTGACGCAAGTCCTCAGGATACGGGCATCATACGTGTGTATTTATATTTTTTTTGTCTCGCATTGATGAATTTTACCAACCTTGGTTAGCTTCTTTTTTTTGAACTGCTAGCTGGTTTTGGCAGAAATTTTCAGTGCAGTTCTAAGAATCAGATGTGGTGTCACGACCCTATTTAACTTTTGTTCAACTGCACCGTGATTCAGTTATGAGATGCATTACTCCGAAAATATAACAGATAGAAAGTTCGTTTCAACGACAAAGTTATAGAGTTTTTGATGCTAGTCGGCACATGTCTCAGGATTTTTCCCATATGGAAGATATTAGCGCTTTAAATATGCAGCAATGTCTTTCGGCTGAGTTTAAGAGGTGGATACAATCGTTCGGATCTGTGCAGTCCTATGTTTCAATGAAAATTCGATTGAATAGATGACCCAAACCTTTCAAAAGAACTGATATCGCCCAAAAACTACCTACGATGGAAGTGTGACGCAAGTCCGTTTATCCATTTACAAAAAAACTGATATCGGTGAGGGTGACGCTAAAAGCTTGGACACGCAAAAAAGAAATGCGTCACAAATGGCAGATGACGATGATAGTGGAAACAACTGATTAAAACTGATCCTATTTCGTCCGGAACCATAATACGTCCGTAGCCGTAGCATGTGCAAATTTACTGAAAGGGTTCATTTTTAAAATTGCGCATACGCAATTACGAAAGTCGAAATCCGGTCAAATTTGGCCGACCTACAAACAAAAACTGCTTCCCGTCCTGTACCTGGTTCACATCAAGAGCGCTAACTCACGAGTCGGTTATCCAATTTTCATAAACTTTTTTTTGTCGATCGGTATTGTAAATACCTTTTATTTGACGTATCGGGAGGGGTCGACACAAAATCTCCAAACTTCGAACTTAGCCTGTCTTTTGACATAGCCACACGGGAAAAAAAAAAAGAATTTTGTGATTTACTCAAGTTATAGGGGTCACGGACGGGCGGACATTTTTTTTATTGCGGATTCGTTATCTATGAACATAGGCAAATGCTTTGCCCTTACCGTCTGCTTCGAATTCAACATGCTACAAACGGCATATTAATCTTGTAAGCCCCAGTACTTCGTACTACGCTAAAACGTCTATTAAAAACCACAGGCCGTGAGCGTAGCTGTTTCTGTTTGCGTGTCGACGCTATAAGCGTCAACGACATCAGTTTTCTTGTAAGTGGATAAAAGGACTTGCGTCACACTTCCACTGTAAGTGGTTTTTGGGCGGTATACTCTTCAAGGAAACTTGAACCAGATGAACGATTTAGCATACACTTGAAATGGCTGTCCCATCCTCATATTAATATACCAGAACGTATGATATTATCGCCTTACAGGATTTTCTTTTTGTTTGTATACACCCTAACGTTGGTTTAAAAGCATAAGCGTATATATACTTGCTATATACTTGCACTTTACTTTACTCTCTGTCCCGTCCCTCCATATTATTAATGACTCGTAGAATTTATAGTTTTCCATTTTTACTCAAAATCGTAATTAAAGACTTTAAGTGATTGGTCGCACCAATCAACGATACAGCCTTAACAATAACCAACGTCTTCGACGTCTCTTCTTAAATTCAAAAGATTGGAATACACAGAAGTTTCATTTACAGTCAAAAACAGCTGTTATGCATGTCAGTGTCAGTTTCTTTCTTGCTTTGCGATAAATACATCTGCGTAGAACAAGTGGTGGCAATCAACAAGGTCGCAGTTGTAAGTAAACAATAAATATTTAATGTTGTCAAAATTCACTGATTCAACATATTGCCGAGCATGACTTCAATGTGTCAATCTGAAAACATCACGTTTCAGTTTCACAACACGAACAGGCACATCTGCACTGTAACTATACAAATTTATTAGAAACCACTCAAAGTACAGATAAAATATTAGATTGTTTGTTAACGCGCAAGAAAGACTACACTACACAGTCGAAGTATCTTACTTATAACATTTTGTACGTACACTCAAAACACTTGATTATATTCTTTTACGAATTTTACTTAAAAAACTACCTCTGAACACACCTCCAGTTGGTCATTGTCGAAATAATATATAAACGTACAACCAAGGTGAGTACTGGTGCCATAAAATGTGTTCAATTATGTTAGATCGTCTTACGATGAGAGGCAAATAACTATTGTTCCAAGAAAGAGAATTATCAGCAGTGCGTTCAAGTTAAACCTTCAACAGACTGTGTAGTTTGTGGTGGTGTATAATGTATAATGTACTGTACACACATACTGATGTTGTACGATAGGCGCACAATCAATGATGATGACAGTGGAATTCAAATGGTGACAGTATGTTATGTGACTAGGACCAAAAAGGTGCAATTTTTGACTCAGGTGGTAGAGACGTCTTTACCACCGTGATCAAAAACTGCACCTTTTTGATTCGAGTAACATATACAATGGTGGAATATCACTGAAAAGTCAAATTGCAATCAGAATTTGACACAACTGTGACGAAAAACTGGGAGAAAATCAGTTTTCGGTTTGGCCCTTTATATGGTAACAGAATGTGACGTTTTTGGCTCGCCTAAATATGAAAGTTGTTTCATTCCCCAATTTACAGAACCCGTCAGCACTGCTACTAGCATGAACACTGAGTTGACGAGAGTCAAATTTGGAGGCTTTAGTGATAAGAGCTGCCGCTTAGGATTGCTTCTATTGTATCTTTTAACTCACACAACGAAAGAAAGTCTCTTTATAAAGGAAATACAGTGCCAACTGTGATTTCATCAGCCTATTTTCTATGTTCATGCTAGAATCAGTGCAGTGCTTCAGCTTATATTGATTTTGTTGAATCATTAAGAAAATTCAATCTTTTTCAGCCTTAATAATTGTTAGTTGGATGATCAGCTACCGATAGGGAAATGCCAAAGAAAATCGCAATTTTAGGAGCTGGGCCCTCCGGATTGGTTGCAGCCAAAGAAGCACTGCAAAATGGTCTCATTCCTACGATTTTCGAACGTGAAAGTGATAT
Source organism: Bradysia coprophila (assembly GCF_014529535.1). Classification (NCBI taxonomy): domain Eukaryota; kingdom Metazoa; phylum Arthropoda; class Insecta; order Diptera; family Sciaridae; genus Bradysia; species Bradysia coprophila. The sequence continues at coordinate 3,262,484 of NW_023503374.1, forward strand.
TGGTGGTGTGTGGAGTCCAAGCGGAGCCGTTTGGAATACAATGCATACAAACATCTCGAAATTCACCACATCGTTTGGAGACTTTCACTGGCCTCCGGATGCTGAAATGTTTCCATCAGCAGCGGCAATGTTAAATTACTTGAACGAATATGCGAGCCGGTGGAATGTCAGGGACTACGTAAAATTCAATTCGAAAGTGGTGAAAGTGTCGGCAATGAACAACAAATCGGAGGACGTTGGTTTGAATGGGTGGACTGTTCAATGGATTGAAAACGATTCGTCGGTACAAACAGACTCATTCGAGGGGGTAATTGTTGCAACCGGAATTTTTTCCAAAGCTCACATACCTCAAGACATACCGGGACTAGATAGCTTTCGTGGAAAAGCAATTCACAGTAAAGAGTACCGGTCAGGCGAAATATTTGCTGGGATGAGGACTTTGACTGTTGGAGGTAGCTTTAGTGGAGCAGAAATAGCATCGGACGTTTCCAATCATGCTTCCGTATCGTATCATTGTTTTCGCGAGCCATTTTGGATATTAAAGCGACATCTTCCAGACAAGAAAAGCGGAAGGAAAAGCCTGCCGCTGGACCTGCTATTTTACACTCGAAGTTTTTACCAGTTAACAACAACAACAGCCTCGGTTGACGAATCTAGTACTTCCAAAAATAAGTACATGGCCAGCATATGTGAAGAGCAGCAGATCATTCCCGAATTATCAATCGATCCGCAACATTTCAATCGACCTTACTATGTGACGGTATCCGATAAATATTTACATCAAGTCGAACAAAAGACGCTCGTTCCTATACGACAACCGATATCGGAAATCAGCGGCAGTACAGTTCGCTTTCGAAATGGCGACACACTCGATGTTGACGCAATTATCTTCTGTACCGGCTACAATCCAGAGCTGAACTTTCTGGACAACGACATTTTACAAAAAATATTGTATGATCAAACGGATCGCCTTCAGCCGGTGATATTGTTCAAAGAATGTTGCCATCCAGACGTGAAAAATATGTTTTTTGTCGGCATGTACAAAGGACCCTACTTTTCAGTCATAGAACAACAAGCCAGATTCGCAGCTAGAGTGCTAAGTGGAAGAGTCTCGTCACCCAATGCCACTGCTATGTCGGAAGGGTTGAAAATTGAAGAAACCATTCGAAATACCCATCCGCGGCAACAGTTTCCGCATCCCGAATATGTTCTCTTTGCTGACGAAATATCGCAATGCGCCGGAAGTTTTCCAAATTTGCAGAAGTTTCGGAAAAGCAGTTGCACGCTAGCCGATGCATTCGGTGTACCGTTGAAGGAAGATGCGCTGCATCTTGAGCAGCAAAAAAGTGAATTATACGAACGATTTATGAGCGAACCAGTGACACCAAGCCACTACAACTTAGTTCATGATCCAGTGGCAACAATAAATCGAATGGATGTGGTTAAGGAAATTATAGCGAAAATGTAAAACTTTTCTGTTTGAAACGGCAAACTGAGGATTTTTATTTTTCTTTGATCATCGTTCATTTCAGCAATGTTGATTATTATCTCTTGAAATGGCATTGCAGTACTACAATTCAATTTTTTTAAACCAAATTTTTGAGCAGCCCTACACAAGAATAGGCAGACCTCCCACATGTCCGATTTGTCCGACTTTTCCAACATTTGTCCGACTTTGTACGATTTGTCCGATTTGTCCGACTTTTCATCAAAAATTGTCAAACTTTGTCCGACTTTTCTTCAGAAATAACACTTTCACAACTTTTTCAGATAGAAAACTTTTAATCCTTGGAAAATGAATAGGAAGAAATTTCGCTCGCTTCGCTCGCGTTCATTTAATTTTATTTGCATGAAATCTAAAGCAGTGTGTGGTTAAGTCACCCACTGGTATTTTCTTGTGAAAAACATAGAATTCGATGAAGGTTAGAAGTTTCAGACTAGGGAATCCATTTAGGTAATCACTATCAACAGACTTTGGTTAGCATTTTAATGACTTGAAAATGATGTAATCACCGCTATATTTGAATGTGTACAGATTTTTGCTTCTGTATTTGTATTTGTACTATTAACATATTTTGTGTTAAAAATTCATCGTAATTTACCATTCGGTATTTTATCGGTAATTTCATACATTAAATTGTCCTGTAGCACATAGTAGTACATATCTAGGAGGAAACTGTACATAGTATGGTTACCATACTATGGTAATGACAGCATTATCACTACGTCACTAAAATGCAACCCGAAGTCTGTAGTTAATGATTACCGAACTTTTACCGACTTCGGTAAATGGATATATTAAATTTAGACATTGGCTAGTAACATTTAAATATTATTGTCCACTCAAAAAGATTATGGTAATACACACACGGAATTTTGAAAACCGACAAATTTTCTGTTTCTGTGTTTTACTTGAGTTTCAAAATTCCGCGAGTGTAATTATGTCGTTAGTTTAATATTTGTGGTCGTATTTTATATCACAAGTCTCACTTATCCGACTTTTCTGCGAAAAATGTCCGATTTTGTCCGACTTTTTTGCGAAAAATGTCCGATTTATTATAGGTCGGACACCCCAAAAATTAGTGGGACGTCTGAGAATAGGATGAATGCGGCATTACCAGCCCGTGTACTTGTAGAATACTTCCCTCCTAAAATGCATAAAAAAGATGCAAGATTTTGAGAGAAATGTATGATTTTTTTTACTAATTTTTTCTTGCGTTGTCGGGCAGAATAGCTAATGGTTTAGGTCGACCTGACCTGACCTGTAATTTACGTGATTCAAATATGACCTGACCTATAACCTGTTTCAAATTAAACTTGACCTGACTTGTTTCAGCTTTAACCTGAATTCGTGTTGTTGCGGAACTCGAAAATTTTGTTTTTTGTCTATTCAAAGTTACACGTTTGTCAGATCAGGTTCAGTTCGAGTCAGATTTCAGGCTTTCCAGGTCAGGTTTCAAATTGACCTAACCTGTTTCGAGCCTTAGGTGAGTGAGTGCCTCATTTTTCCTAATATTTTCGTAGAATTTTTAGTTGGAAAAAGTTGAATGCTTTCTTATGTTGTAGCTAAGAACAGCCTCTAAAAATATATTCCAGTTAGATCGACAATTCCCTCACTCCAAATTTTTTTAGTGGAGCAAATCTAAGACTTATTCGAGACACGAAATTATGAACAGAATTAAGTAAAAGGTCACCGTATGTAATAAGTGCCCCCAAAGGAACTAAAGCTTATGATACATCATTCGAAAGGTCTTGGCCTAGAACTACTTTTAGTGTAGTATCGAACTCCTAAATGGAGTTATAGTGGAGTTATTGACGAAAATGTGACTTGTTTTTCATTTACTTCTCTCCAGTGTTGACGTAAAAATCTGTAAAAATTTAGAGAAAAATTTAATGATTTTTTTTTCATACGCTAGATGTACAGAACTTACTCGGTATTTTGACTATTGATTGGTCTTATAGACATGTATTTTACATAATTTTTTCAGATTTTTAAAAATGGTAGAACACATACAATTTTTCAAAACTATTTTCGAGTGAATTTTTTCACCCCTAACGAGGGGTCCAAAAATTCTGCAAAAATTCACAGATGTTACTTTCCATACAGACATGTTTTGAGAATTTTTTCAGAAATTTCAGTACAGCCATCGAGAGACTCACCCTCATACCCAAAGACCCCTAGCGTACTTTTTAGGGCTGATATTCTACCAAAAACACAGTTTTGTTAAGTCCAGTCAAGTTGCCGATCATACCCGATAATAATCTGCAGTTTGATGGAATTTTGTTTTTCGGTCATGGTATGGATGTATTTTTAACTGTGGAAAATGGTGACGGGAAAAATCTCCGAGTGTATTATCGTTGCAGCGGCAATAATATCGTTTCATGGACGATAATATCGTTGCTAGGACGATATTATTGTTTCAGAAAACGATATTATCGTCCGGAAAACGATATTATTGTCGTCTGATACGATAATTTCGTATCAAAAACTATAATATCATTTCAATCGGCGATAATATCGTTTTACGGGTTATATTATCACTGCAGAAACGATAATATTGTTGCATAAAACGATATTATCGTCGCAAAAACAATAATATCGTTTCAATCGGTGATAATATCGTTTCAATCGGTGATAATATCGTTTCAATCGGTGATAATATCGTTTCAAGGACGATAATATCGTTTCACTGGTGATATTATCACTGCAGAAACGATAATATTGTTGCATGAAACGATATTATCCTCGCAAAAACAATAATATCGTTTCATGGGTGATAATATCGTTGCACTGACGATAATATTGTTACAGAAAACGATATTATCGTCCGGAAAACGATATTATTGTCGTCTAATACAATATTATCGTCGTTACAGAAAACGATAATATCGACACAGCGACGATATTATCGTTTCAAAAACGATATTATCGTCCCCGACGATAATACACTCGGAGATTTTTCCCTAGCCCGTGGAAAATGCGTCCGCGACATGAAATACGTACGAAATACCAGTCTATGTATGATTAGTCAAAAATTCCATGTTGACACCTGAGCTGCACCGTATAGGGCGTCACTATTCTATGAAAAAATGAGTATGAGCAAAGACCATCATGTCTCTTATTTTTCCATATATTTTCAACATATCGTGATCTTCGGTAAATGAAGTTGCCACCTTGCAGCTCAAGTGCCAATCAATTGAGCCATCGTCACTCAAGAGTACGATATCTACTTGTTTTTATAGCATACATCGGACTGTGTTGATCAAGGTTCTGAAAGAACAGGTTAAGACACCCACGAGGGCGGGTGACACCGAAATCGGTAAACGCACTCAGTAGAGATTGTGTGTGAAATCAACTTAAAGAAAATGTTTTTAGGAAAATTCGGAATTTTGTTTTTGTTACGTTGCCTTTTTGATATAAACTTCGTAGCCGTTGAACTCATTTTGTGTGTCACCGCCTTCGTGATAAACTCAGAGTTGTCTTAACCTGGTTCTTTCAGAACATTGGTGTTGATACCATTTTAGAATTTATATAAACTACCAGGTATGATCTAAGGTCGAATGTCATAGCGGAGGACATAACGATTTAATAAACGGATTCAAACGCACTCATTTTCATTTTATTAGACCCGTACGAAGTACTGGGGTCTTATAGGTTTACGCATACGTTTGTAACACGTCGAATTGGACTCCCTGAGTAAGGGGAAACCTATTGTGGTTGTCTAGAGATGCCAAATCAGTGAAAAAAAATGTCAGTCTGTCCGTCTGTCCGCACGATAACTTGAGTAAAACGCATCCGACTTTGAAAATTCTTTTTTTTTCGTTTGGTAATGTCAAAAGACAGGCTAAGTTCGAAGATGAGTGATTTTGACCGAATTTCATGAATTTTTGTTTGTTTGAAAGGTATTAACGAATGTAAAGCGTCGGTAAAATTTCCGGTCTCCTAACAAAATGGCTGCCAAGTGCTTTCAGAATTGCTAAGAAATTAAACAAAGTGTATTATGGACCACCCTAACGTAGGGCCAGTAAGCCAGTCTAGTTGTAATCCAATTATATTTCATAGGAAACTAAATTAGTTGCATTAATAACGTCGACGTTTGTTGATCAGCAACATATTCGTAAGAAAAATTGTAATGCCTTTTGGGGCACATAGTCTTTTTCATGACTTGGGCATAAATTACGGAATTTCCCTCGTAAATTAGGCCCTCAGCATGAAAAGTTGTATACGCATCTGTTGTGGACGGCTTATTTTAGGCACTTTCGCTTGTTGCCCTCACTTCGTTCGGGCTACAACTCGTGAAATTGCCGAAAATATAGCGTACACAACAGATACGTAAATAACCATGTCAGAATCCAGAACAGACCAAATCCAGAATGTCATCATAGTTATTTTCGTAGGTACAGAACATGTCTCTCTCTGTTTCAAATTTTAGCGCGTTCAGCAATGACTTTAACAAAAATATTTATTTTGTCAAAGTGAACTTCGTCGAGAGAAGAGACAGCTCTAGCAGCTCATGACATATAAATATACAATAATAAACGTCATACTACCCATTCCGCACTGATGAGGGAGAGATGTTTTCATATCGACAGAGAGGGTCAAAAAACTTCAATCTATCGTCGGGGATCACACTATAACGTCATCAGTTGACATTACCCAGTTACAAGATCATTTGCTTTTGATTTGAATGAGGTTCATTGTTAAAATGCAGTCTACGAAACAAATTTTCGAAAATCTGGTAGGAATATGGTCGATAAAGCGCGTTCTCGGCAATTTTGGAACAGCTGAAGGAACAGCAAAATTTACGCTACAAAATCAAGCCCCAAATAAATCGGGAAACCAAACTGAACAGAGTACCAATGATGATGTGCTAGTCATCGACTACCGAGAAGATTTACAAGTAAAATATGAAGGCGACTTGGGTCCGAATGTTGAGAACACCGCTTACAAGGAATATGTGTATCTGTACGATAAGGCCCGAGACAAAATCGTCAAGAAATTCACAAACGGCAATTTATTCTACGAATTGTCAATTGATTTCGAAAAGCAAACGGCCAACGGCGATCACTTATGCGAAAAGGACATGTACAAAGCGCAGTATACGTTTTCGAATCCACAGAACTTTAGTTTAAGTTACTTTGTCAACGGTCCGAATAAAGATTACTTGATTGAAACCGAATTTACGAAGCAAGCCACAAGGAGTTGACACTAAGTGAAGTGATAGATTCGATCATCACATTTTGTATAATTTTTGTTGAATGCTCTAAACTTCAACGGTTTAATAAAGAATTCAACTAGTTTCAAGGAATGTTTATTGTGTCCAGCATTACCGTGCGCAGCTGAAGCTGAATCTGAAGCTACTGCTACACCAATTATACTCTAGAATATTAGAGGCCTATGAGAATGTAAGAACAACTATTTTGAACTGCACTATGTGAACCCTGAAGTCAACGCACTATAAACAGGCAGCAGAACAAAAAAAATGTAACGGTCAAAAAGCCTCTTACTTTAGTCCCCGCAGTGGTATTATACCAACATAAAAAAAGGAAATTTATAAGAAAAATCCTGACTTCTGCGTCGTGTAGGCCCTTTGTTTCAAATTTGTGGAAAATTCTGATTTGTGCGTCGAGCAATAGCGTTCAACGCGTAAAAACCTTAGAGGCGATTTTTTGAGAGAATTTCTTACTGCTGCGCCGAGCAGAAGTTCTAAACAAGTCCGTAACCAAGTCAGATCACCATGGGTGGCGTTTATTCATAGTGACATTATCACCCAACAAGACACTCCACAAGGATATTCGCCACAAATTCTAAAAGGACTAACAATTTCTTGGTGCATTGAAATATCGACGCCTTGTCTCGATGAACTTGCGTTTAGTGTTTTCAATGAGTTTAACTGCCTGCGTAAAATGTGTTCGTATCTTAGGGTTTGCCGTCCAACAATAAATCTCCAAACCCACAGTGTAAATCGTCGAAAGAATCAATTTATTTTGCTTAGTATTTAGTATTTAGTTAGGTGCTATGATTATATGTGTAACATAGGCGGTCTTACAAATAATATTTTAGGGGCTAAGGATATTTCCATGTGGAAAAGTTGAAAAAAAATAAAATTGAAATCTGTGTGTGGTGCAGCCGAAGTTGTTGATTTTGGTGAATCCTTAGATGCTGTTTATTCCGTGGATGTACATTGGGATTTATATGATGAGCCACATACATCAATTCATTTGATGGTTTGATGGAACGTATGTACAGGTCAGAACACTTTTGTTAGTTCGTCAACTGCTTTTGCAATAGAATGTCATTATTCTCAATATACTCGTTCAATTATTTGTTAACGGTTCTGTCCAATGTTTAACGCACTGGAGATGTAACGGCCCATTAAGCTTTTCCATTGTTGATCCGTAACATTTTGCTGTCATTGCACTCTCAATGTGTGCATCAAAAACAACAAAACGAAAAAATTGACTCGTTCGGTAGCGAAGGGTATCAAAGTTTTTCGAATGAACTATATCCGCTTCCTCTGTTTTTTCTCTGTCTCGTCGTACGGTTCGGATAACCGATTCGTCGGTTGATGTGTGTGTTCTCTTTTTTTATATTGTTGGGATGGTATTCGCAACGTATCGGTTGTTTGGATGAAGGAGAAGTAGCATTCTGCCTCTGATAAAAATAACTTTAAATAAGAATATTGATGACCTGTAGGACATTATGTTTATATATCGTGGGTTGTGATGACAAAAGGTTTGCAAAATAATTAAAAATTATTTTATTTTAATTAGAATTTGTTTTTTTTAGTTTGTTTGTATTGTTTGCGGCTGTTCATCGTGGTCAGTACACGATTTGTGGACTCAAACATAAAACTATTAAGACCCGGACCCTAGACGCGAAAGAGAGAGAAAAATCGCTTGCTGCTTGATGGCAATGAATCGTATAAGGTAAGTGGTTGAAGAAGAAAATCAAAATTAATTTAAATGAAAAATGAATGAATGAGAGAGGATGTTCAAATTTTAGTGGGTTGACGCAGGTGATATGACCGCAACGAAAACTAGAAAATATTTGACTCTCGAATAAATCAAAATTCATTTTTTGCAGGAAAAATTGTAAGGAGAAAAAATTCAACAAAAAAAACGTTTAAAATTAAGAAAAGAATAGAAAAAGTATCCACAGACCATTTCAGCTGATGTCACACCAGTGCTGTTGAGTTTAAGTTTTTTTTTCTTTTTTTTTAATTTTTGGTTTTCCTTCACAGACGCGCGTGACTGTGTGTCTGGGTGTGCTGACATCCAATACAATCATCCTTTGATCCTCAAAAATATTACAAGACTCAATTTGAACTTTTCTTAACTCTCCTGTTTTCGGTTTTCGTTTGTCATTCCTTTAGTAACGACGACGATCGCTACGGTCCCGGTCACCTCTATTTCTGTCTCGTTCGCGATCTCTTTCATTCCGTTCATTGCGCTCCTTTTCACGTTGCTCGATGCGACGCTTTTGCTCGGCTTGCTGTTTTCGTCGTTCCTCTTCCTTCAGTGCGATCTAAGAAATAACGGATTTGAGTTGCTGACTTGAATGAAAAACTCGGCCTGAATTGAATTACCTGTTCAGAAGTTAACGGCAGCCAATACACACAAGGAGTTGTTTTGGTCTTTCTGAACAAATCGTCAAGTAGCCGGATCGGTGGTTCGTTCTCTTTCTTATGGAATTTTCGCGCTAGAAAATGAGGTCTTGGTCATTTCACGATTGGAATTTGATTAATTTGCTATATTTACCAGGCGAAACTGAATGAGTGATGTCTGGTGATCGTTTACGCCGCTCCAGGCGATCTGCTTCTCGTGCTTCCTTTGGATGTTCGCGTTGCCGGTCTCTGTCCCGATTCCGATCTCCTCGATCCCGTTCGCGTTCTTTTTCTCGTTCCCTTCCCAGGTCCTCCTTTTTGCCCACGTCCCATTCACGCATCGGTCGTGTTGTCGCTGCCGGTTCCTGTTGGATGACAATCAAAAAATTGAAATCAAAATTCTGTTGGCTTTTAACCGAGTCAAAGTGTTTTTAACCTTTCGTTCATCCACTTCAAACCGATCCCAGCCACCAGATACGCGTTCCTCACGAGCTGCTGCTACACCTTCTTTTGAAGGTTGTTCGCTTGTTGAAGCAATCGCTTTGTCCATACTTTTCTCCGAGCCAAAGTCGACGTTAAGACACTTTGGATTCGAAGCCGGCCATCGTACTCCGTGTAGAGCATGTCGAGTTTCAATTGCCTCACTGCATGAAAAATAAATTGGAAAAAAAAAATGTTGAGACATGCAACGGGAAGAACGGAACGTCATATGGATACTTACTCCTCCGTCTCGTATTTGACGTAGCATTTCGATTTGATTTTGTCGATCCAAAATCCGTCGTCCACAATTTTTCCCGTCCGAGCCAGCAAACCCTTCAGTTGCAGTACGGTAAACGGACGCACCAAATTTGTTATGAATAAAATGTTTGACGAACTGAATTTGGGAGGGCTGGGCGGCCGTTGCACTGTTGTCGTATCATCGCTGACAATTGAAATTTTCCGATTCGACGTCATCGAAGCATTTTCGTCATGCTTTTTGTCCGGTTTCGATTCGTTGCGATGCTCTTTGTTACGATGTGAACGATCGCGTAAATCGCTTGAAGTTGACCTGGCTGTATCGTTCTTGGGAACGATTTCCACTTCCTCTGGTTCGGGCGACGATTCCAGTTTGACGTCACTTAAAGGTACGGGCTTTACGTCTGATATTAAGTTTTTCAAGGAATCGGTTGAAATAGCAAGAATTTGTGGCTTCGGTTCGGTGCTCTTTTGCGTTAGCCATTTTCGTTTGCGTATCGGTTTTTGTTTCTTTTCACTCGACACTGTTCTCTCATCCGATTTTCTCTTTTCTTTGTTTTCCTTTTCACCACGAGACTTTCTACCGTCACCATCTTGTGACTTATCTACGTCTTTAGGGACCTCTGGTTCGGATGATTTCGAATTGATTGGTGCGACGTCAGTTGTGTCTTCGGCCACTTTACTCGTTTCTTCTACTTCGTCCCTCTGAATTTGATTGTCTGGTTCATTTACAGGCGAACTAAAACGGTTTCGGCGTTTCCTTTGGCTCTCTTTAACAACTTCAGTTGGTTGTAAATCAACGTTTTCTGATGATGGTTTCCTATGCTTCCGTCGGCCAGTTGGTTGCTCTTTTGCCTTAGATCTTGTTCTGCTTTCTTCACCTGTAGATTCTTCGGTTTTATCACCTGCCTCTTCACTCGAACCATTATTTTGCTCTGTTTGTTTAGCCGCATCAGTTTCAACGAGACAATCAACCGATTCAGCGTTTGCTTTTGCTTCGACGACAGCCGGCTCCGAAGATGTAACCTCTTCGGCAACTGGAACAGGCTCTGGTGTTGATTCCTTTGCGGTTACTTTTACCGGTGATTTCATTGTGACTGGCTCTGGAGACTTCACCGTTGTTGCTTCTGGAGTATTCACTCTTACAGGTTCGGGTGTCTTTGCCTTTACCGGTTCAGGGGACTTCACGTCTACTGGTTCCGGAGACTGTAGTTTTACAGGTTCCGGAGACTGTACTCTGACAGGTTCCGGAGACTGTATTTTTACTGGTTCCGGAGACTGCACCTTCACAGGTTCCGGAGACGGTGACTTCTGTTTTTCGGCCTCAATACTGTTTTCTTCCGTTGTCACAGCACTTTGTTGAGCCGTTTCCGCTTCCTCATCTTCTTCAGTAACCGTTTCAATATTTTTTGCCGGTCTACCGCGTCTCGATCGAACGGGTTTCTCTTCATTTGTCACTTTGGTGTTTCGACTCAGTTTTCTTCGATTTTTCGCAACTGGCTGATGATCCGAATCTTGTTCGGAGCCGGAGTTTTGTTCGGATTGTTCGTTATCTGAATTTTGAGGTTTTTCTTCGGTGTCCGAAGCGGAACGTTTCGAACGCCGTGAAGAACGTTTAGCAGGGCTAGCCGCAACTGGTGTCTTTACACGATCGCTTTTGCGCCTCATTTTATGCTGAAACAAATGAAGACAAAAAAAATAATTTTTTCATTCACCAAAAACGATTGCAAACAAGTCAGCCGGCTTGGCGTGCAAAAAATTCGATTTTTTGTACGGTTTTGTTGATCTTTTCGACCGTCAGCATCGTGTAATAGTTTACCTGTTCGGTAGTTTCTTTGTGGAAAGCAAACTGGACGATTGAATTGGCTTTGTTTGTGTCAAAAACGAAGATTTTTATTCTTATAAAATGCGTACAATAGTTTACTCATCGAACGCAAATTTTGACATAATAACGGCCATCTTAATTTCGTTCAATTTTACTGTTCCAATCGTTCCATCGTACTAGAAAAGTGTCACACTTTCTGTCGACTGCTCTACTACTTCTTTTTAAATTTAAAAATTAAATCCACAGGCAATGCCAACGAAAGTGTGACTGAGTTTCAGTTTGTTTACCAGCTGATTTACAAATTTTATGCTTGCGCTGCCAATATTCTGAAATAATTTCGAGGTTTCTGTGCATGTACAATACTTAGGGCCACCGGACCGAATATATTTTGTGAGGAAAATAGCAGGTGTTCCCATTAGCGCTGGTAAATGCTGATAAAACCGAAAATTTCAGTAAATTTACCAATAATAAGTCCTGATGTCGTCTCTACATTCGCAGAATTTCTATTTAAAACTCGTTAACGTTTGCACAGTTGATTCCACAGTCACAAGTCAAAGCCATAAACCAAGGTTCTGAAAGAACCAGGTTAAGACAACTCTGAGTTGATCACGAAGGCGGTGACACACAAATTGAGTTCAGCGGCTACGAAGTTTATATGAAAAAGTCAACGTAACAAAAACAAAATTCCGAGTTTTCCTAAAAAACATTTTCTTCAAGTTGATTTCACACACAATCTGTACCGGGTGCGTTTATCGATTTCGGTGTCACCCGCCCTCGTGCGTGTCTTAACCTATTCTTTCAGAACCTTGCCATAAACAATTCCACAGTCATAACCATAAACCATTCCACTGAACACAGCCAGTACCGCACATGTACGGTGTTTAAGTAGAGTGAGATGGAAAATCAACTCGGGGTCTGCTGTCATCGATAATACAAAAGAATATGACAGCAGACCCCGAGATGGAACAATAGGTAGTCGTTTCGCCATCTCTCTCACTTAAACACGCTATAGCAACAATCACCAATAATACATATGATAATATCATATTATGATATACATGTTAAATGAATTTAAATTATGTAGTTCTTGGATAGGGATGATGACCCTTATTTCTATAGGAACTGACCTCTGATGACTGCAAACTTGTTAAAAGTCCAAATGTGAGCGGAAAAAATGACCAAAAATGTAAGATATATCTTGTGTCTACAAAGTAGTGTTAACAAATTCAAAGTAATTGCGGCTTGTCAACTTTCGGCACCCTAGACTTTACTTAAATAGTCGTGGAATGCTTCCAAATAAATTTCTAAAAATCTAGAATTCAGTTTAGACTATTTAAGTAAAGTCCAGGGTGCAGAAAGTTGGCAAGCCGCAATTAATTTCAATGTGTTAAAAGAACGAAAAAAAGGGGAAAAAACCAGTTATTTTAACTTGCCGAAAGGCAAAAATTTATAGAGCATTATGATGAAAGAGAAAGAAATATTTTGACAAGTATACCAAGGCAAGTTACAATAAACTGGTCTTCTCATTCAGATTATAACATGTTGAAAGAGGAGCAAATATTTTGACAAGTACCTCAAGGCAAGTTATATAGTGTTAAAAGAGAATGTCAAAAAGAGTGTTCACCCATCGAGCTCAGTTAAATTAATTGTTTGTTCCTAGTTAACTGGACTTTTACATACAACTTGTGACGTATCTCCCATCGAAACCAGTTAAGTAACTGGTAATTTTTCTCTCTTTTACGCTCTTTTAACACTGTATAACAGACGATGCAAAGAGAGCTATTTTCGTAAAGATGTATGCGTGTATGCCGAATCGGCATTGCCGATGTACGGTAAATAGTACATTGAATGACAAGGGGCGAAAGTAAAAAAATTCAACCGTGTTGATGCCCGCGCCGAAGGCAAGGGCCTCAATCGCACAGGTTGAATTTTTTTACTTTTGCCCCGAGTCGTTCATACTATTTTTTTTGATACCAACATCGGAAGTTGATACGTATCGCAAACAGCAGAACAAAATGTTGAAATATGAAGGCATTTAGTCAGAAAATGCGGGGGTCCAGGGGGCGGCAGCCCCCTTGGTATATCAAAAATTTAATTATTTAACCATCACAACAACAACACACACAAAAATTAACAAATAACTAACAAATCATTCAGCAACAAAAAGTATCAACTTCGCATGTTAATTTCAATAAGAGCACTGGCGCACGCTTTATTTCAATTTTGATCGCAGTACACTTATTGACAAGAGTCGACTATTACATTATGTAGTCGACTTTCGCATTATGTATTCTTTCTTTCTCCCCGCTCAAACACATAACTTGCATTTTTTTACTTTCGCCCCGGATTTCGAGGGCGAAAGTATCAACTTTCGATGTTGGTATCAAAAAAAATAATTTTCATGCTTCGGGACCGAAAATGAGGGCAATTTTTCGAATTTTCTCGGGTTTCCGGCCCTCTGCATGAAAACTCACATGTGCACCTGTTTGGGACGGTTGATTTAAGGCACTTTCGCTTGTAGACCTCACTTCGTTCGGCCTACAATCCGCGAAATTGCCTAAAATCAATAGTCCAAAACAGGTACACAAATGACTAATGCGTGTGTCTCATCCTTTCCCATTGTGTTCATTGTATGTTACGTCACTGTTTGTAAATATTTGTTTAGGCAAGTGTGAGGTTTGCGGCCGAGTGGAGTAATCACACGTGCCTAAACAAGCATTTACAAGCAGTGACGTAACACATTTTACATGTTTGTGGACGGTAAGTGCATTTTCCCTGTCACAAACAGTGATGTGAAGTCCACTTTACCGTGCATAAGCATGTAAATGGAAATTTAAACAATACCGTACATCGACAAAAATTAATAATACAGCGGAACTGAGCGAATCCCCATTTTGCATCGATCTATTAAATAGTCTTCGGTTCTCTCGCTCTGGTCATAACAGTCTATATTAAAATATGCAAGGTAAGTTAGAATTAACCGGACTTCGGAACTCTCGTACTAATCATAACAGTCGATGGCAATTAGTATGTAAAAATAATCTTAGAAGACTGGTTAGGGGCCATTCACAAATTACGCACGCTCTTAAGGGGGGAGGGGGGGTGGGGTGTTGACAAAAGCGTACGCTTCATACATTTTTGAAATTTTCTCCATACATTTTCGCGTGCAAGGGGGGAGGGGGGGTCTGAAATTTCGAATTTGGTGCGTGCGTAATTTGTGAATGGCCCCTTATTATAACTTGCCTTCGGGTACTTGTCAAATATTTCTTTCTCTTTCATCTTAACAGTCTATATGAATGTTGTCTACAAGATATTGCAGTTTTCCATACGATTTGACAGATAAAGTGTCAAGCAGGTGTTACGAAAAGTGAAAATGTGTGAAATATTGGGAATATCTTGTAGACGAATGTGGCAAAGGCATGACACTTTAAATTTTGAATTTCAGCTGACTTACACGGCATGAATTGTACAAGAACGCGAGTACACGTAGCCAAGCATGATTGGCAGGAACATGCGAAATACACATGACACAAGTGTTTCCACTGTTCCAAAACAAATCATCTGCCTGGGCACCACTGACCGTGCTATATATCGTCACCTCTTTGGCATATCATATATGTCAAAAAAATTAAAAAATTAAATTAATTATTTCACTTTAGATTTAAATTTATTATTTTAAAAAATGTGGGCCGACACTCTGTTGATAGTATTTATATCTATTTGCACAGCCTTTCTCGGCGAAGGTACGGGCGATTCGGCCGATTTTTAAGTCAGCTCTTCTGATTTTCTATTTTTACAGGGCTAACCTGGCTCTTGGTGTACCGTACGGAAAAATTCCAAAAACTCAAAGGCGAAGTGGAGAAACAAAGTAAAAAATGTGAGTGTCGGGCCGTCGGGCAGATGAAAATTCTTTATTTCCACAAAATTGTCTAAAACGTCGAACCATTCCAGTGGAACGAAGGAAGGAAATTCATGGCGATTCGTTGGATAAACAGCACAAAAAGAAAATCGAAAGAGACGAGGAAAAGCTGAAGAACAACAACCGAGACCTGTCGCTGGTGAAAATGAAATCGATGTTTGCCACCGGCTTTGCATTCACCGCTCTACTCAGCATGTTCAATAGCATTTTTGATGGTCGGGTCGTCGCTCGGCTACCGTTTCTACCGATTTCATGGATACAAGGTCTCAGTCATCGAAATTTGCCCGGTGAAGACTACACGGAATGTTCGTTCATTTTTCTGTACATTCTGTGCACGATGAGCATACGGCAAAATATTCAGAAACTGCTCGGTTTCTCACCGTCGAGAGCGGCTAGCAAACAGGGTGGCGGTCTATTCGGTGGACCAGCACCAGGTCAATTCAAGTAAATTTAAAATTCGTGTTTAAGTAAAGCAATCCATTGGAGAACAAAGACAACTGCTGTTTTGTACGTGTTGAGTTTATTGAATTACTAAAGACCAATAAAAGCCAACCAGTCAGTCAATAACAGAGCGGTAAACGTTTTGTGTTTCGTTACAATAACAGACATTTTGCGTGTTAAACGCAATTCCTCTCGTACATTGGCTCATCCACAATAATTCTGTCAAAACATAAACGAGTCAAATCGATGGTCCGGAAGCATCCGTCTAAAATCAGTTCAGATACGGCACGGCCGATTGCAGGTGTTTGCTGGATTCCTAATGAAACAATGGTAAACGAGTGGTTATCACAGAAGCGAAATACTGAGAAGAATCTACTACTTCAACCAAACCAAAGACTTACCATGACCGCTGAATCCGGTGGCAATTATCAAATTGTGATAATACGGATGCGGCCCAATGATTCCATTCTCATCGAAAGTGTTGAACTCATAGAAACCTGACCAGGCACTTTTCACTTTAACCGATTCGAATGCTGGTACTCGGGCGGCTAGCCTTGGCCACACTTCATTGTCAAAGTAATCATAGTCGACGTCCAGATTATCAGTTGCCGGTTCGTTTCCTGGATCAGGACTGCGTCCTCCAATGAAATTACCACCGACGCCATCTCGTCGGAAATAGACATGAGACGGATCGATGACCAAAGGTGTGTTTAAGCCGGGACAATTCACACCTTGACTCTCGAAAACGTACACGTAGCGCTTGCTGAAATAAAATCAGAATCATCGTCTGCGACCAAGTCATATTATAACATCATACCGTGGCTCGACTGGTAGTGGTATCGAACGCATTCCATCGCTTTTGCCAATTTTCGCTGCAGTGTTAAATAAATGAAATAGATAAGTGGCACACTTCCAGCATCACAAATTTTCATCGTCATACCTAATTTGGCTACACTTCCAGAATGTGCTCCAGCAGCAATGATCACTTGGGAAAATCCAATCGGCCTCACTTCTCCATTCTCCATTTTTACCATGACTCGATTCAATGCTTCGTACGTTCCTGGTTCAACACCGGCGACTTGTATGTCACGATTTTGCTCGAATTCAAAGCTAACTACTTCGCCGTGAACGAAATGCGCTCCGAGTCGCGAAGCCGTTCTTTTGAAACCCATCAGCAGAGCCCACGGATCGAACCAGCCTTTTTAAGGAAAAAAAAACATTTTCAGTTGAATTGTTGAATTGAATGGCAACACCAGTCATACAACCTTCTTTTTCCAATCCATGGCATCCTAACGCAACTCCGTCCGTGTTCAACCATGGAAATTTTCGGTTCAACTGCTTGGCGGTGAGTAGCTCATTCTTCGCACCCATTCGATTTTGTAATTCTGAATTCTGTGACAATGCATCGGCACCGGCTTCTGAAGCCATCATCAGGTAGCCGTGCGGTGTGAAATTCAGTTCAACATCGTCGTCCAAGTGTTCCTTTATGTCTTTCATAAATTCGGCCGCGTACAGGCTCATTTGAATGTTCTCCTCCAGCGAAAACTGTTGCCTAAGTCCACCGACCGATAACGTTGTCGAAGCCGACTGGTACTGTATCGGAGAAAGCATATTTAATGTAAAACGAGAACCATATTCTGTGCGTGGGCACCACTCACCGTGGGATCCTTTTCCAAAACGACGACATTCAATCCATGTCGAGCGCGTTTCTTCAACCAATACGCAATCGATGCTCCGACTCCACCGCCTCCGATTATCAGAATATCACAATGCGTTTGAAATTCGCTATCATTGGCTCGCGTTCGTATATCCCTGATGTCTTGTTCGCTCGTTCCAATGACTTTGCGTTCGCGAAATAAGAAATTCTTAACATTCGTCAAATCTCTCTTCAGCAAACGACCCGTCCGAGTCACCGGATGATTAGGATCATCCTTTGCGTCGGCTTCGTTTTTCGTTTTGCCATCACAAAAGCACCGTATCGGGGCAATTATATTTAATCGATTTTGTGTAAGCACTCGTAGTCTATGCATTATGTTCAAGCACACAAATTATTACGTTCGCCCAGGCAATGTAGATACACTTCCTTGTGTTAACAATCACTGCCAATTACGTTGTGATTCGAACGATCAGATAACACGTCGTCTCATCTGTTTACTGATTGCATTATCTTTCTGTGACAATTAAATGATATTTAGATTGCACACAGAAAAACTAATGTTTATTCGCGATTCGAGAGATTATATTTATTTCTATAAGTACAATAAAGGTTACGTTCATCTCACTTCAGCTGCTCCTGCTGATATTATTACATCGGTTTGATGCATGCGGAATTGTCAAAACAAAGTGCTTTTGTTTAACGCGCAAAAGTTTAAAATTTATGGACGACGAATCGACTGAGATAACAGAACCAAGGTGGGGATGTAATGTAATTTACGTCACAAGAACTGAAAGGTTTTCATTGTTCGTCTGAGCTTTACACATACTGAGATCACCGAAAAAATGCTTAATTGATGAAATGAATGGTTTTCAGTGTAGAAGTATGAAATAGTTATTTTCCTAACGCATGCTAAAATGCTTTTTTAGCGAATGAAAGGTTTTCAGCTCGAGCCGGAGGAGAGTGCTGGAATCGAATTCGCTAAAAAAGCCTTTTAGCATAAAAGTTAGCAACAACGTTTTTCCTAAATGAAGTGCGAGAAATACGCGACGAAGTCGCGATATTTCAACACTAGTTCGAAAAAGACTAGACAGTGATGTAAAGTGCACTTTACCGCTCGCTGGCATGTAATAGTATGTTACGTCACTGTTTGTAAATATCTGTTTAGGCAAGTGTGAGGTTTGCGGAATGAGCCGAAGGCGAGAGGAGTAATCACACGTGCCTAAACAAGCATTTACAAGCAGTGACACATTTTACATGTTTGTGGACGGTAAGTGCATTTTCCCCGTCACAAACAGTGATGTGAAGCGCACTTTACCGTGCATAACTGGTATAAACTGAATTAAGGTACGTTTGACCACTGTTTCGATCGTTGAGAAAATTCAATATGTCTTTCGACATGGTGCATGTTGTACGGCTTATGAAGGTTTGAAAAAACTTTCCTAATTTCACATCGTATGAGACACAAAAGTCCAAACTTTATAAACTGAAGAAAATTATGTCATCCTGTGTCTGCGAAGTTAAAACTATGTTCTATCCCAAACGACATACTCACCTAAATAGTGAATAGAGCATCGTGGTTATTTAGGATTTAACTTTAATGACAGCACTGAAAAAGTGTTACGTAATTTATGAATGCTCCGGTAACAAAAAAAAAGTTGAGTTTGAGCATATTTACTTTGGGATGAATTGAGACCAATGCACTTTAAATATTCAGTGAGGTAAAAGATTTGAAATAAGGAGAAGATTCTTGAAACGGAAAACCCACTGGTTTTTCCCAATTTAAGACGGAATTGAACTATTTCTATGGGAAAAATAAATATCGAAATTTTATCAATAGTCATTTGTTCAACGAGATAATAAAAATGTTGTCACCCGAGAAAATGCAACATGTTTCACAACAAAGGCTTCCAAAGTTTCAGCGGCGAGGAGAAAATAACTACTTTGTCACCTGCGTTACATCATTCGTTTGCTAAACAAAATTTAATTTAGTAGGCAGAGTGGACTGGTTTGTTCTCTCACACAGATATGATAGTATGAATTCATGACTGAATGATAAATGTAGTGTGCGACAAAAGTTTTTTTTCCTAAACATTCCTAACTTAAAGGCATTTTTAAGCGAATGAGAGGTTTCCAGCTCTAGCTGCGTTAGGAAAATAATTACTTTCGTACTCAGTGAAATAAAAAAATTTTTCGCACGGTCCTCTTGGTTGAAACAAACAATCAACAGAGTTCCTACTCCTCCTAAAATTCATAAAATTCATAAAATGGACCAAATCCTCCTAAAATCTCCAAAAATCTTCTAAAACTCCTAAAATTCCTAAAATGAGCTCGCACTCTCGACGAAATTTTTTAATAATACTGAAAAACTAAAAACGGTAAAAACAGCAAAATTATGCGGCAATGAATTTGAACTTCTGTATGAACCTGACTCAACTTGCGAAAACACTCCTTTCTTTGAGTCATGCAAATAGCGATCCTGAACGTGGATTTAGCGAAAATAAATACATTATCGAGGATCGCAGTTTGTTAGAAGATCGTGTCACTTCGAACGTTTACGGACACATTGAATAATATAAACGTCACTGACTTCCTAATGAATCAACGTATTTTCCAGATATGCTCCAATGTACTTTACTTTTCTCGAACAACAAAAAGTCGAGAAGGTAAATACTACTTAAGAATAAAGAGGCGGAAGATAATCTCAATAAAGCATCTTCACAAAAAAAAAATCGAGTTCACAAAAACTTTCCGATATCGAGAAATCTCTCCAGATCCAGTAGAAAAAAACTTTTTAGTGCACAAGAGCTGATAAATGATGGAAACAAAATTATGGTGAATCTTGTTAATTCGAAAGGCGCAGTCGACAAGAAAAACCTGATAAAGGATCAGTTGCTGGCTAGTCGAGACTGGTGTCGGAAAAGAGGAAATCATAAAAGTTTCAATTATTAAACTGCAGAAGGAAAAATATGTTTTGACAAAAAAAATACCTTTTTGTCAATTTTCTTAAACATTTTTAGTATTTTACGAAGTGTATGAGAAACAGAGAAACAGAGCAAAAATTCCTCCGGAAATTGCTTATACAACCTTTCCCACATTTTAAAAAATTCCTCCTAAAATTACCTTCCAAATCTCCTAAAATACTCCTAAAATTTCCTTTAAAATTTTCTAAAATTCCTAATTTTAGGAGCCTTCCTAAGCCGTGGGAACTCTGAATCAATAATATAATCATTAGAAACAGCTTAGAAAAAGTGCATTTCCTTCATTGTATTGTGAAAATGTGTATTTTGATACCTCACCCTGACTCATACCTGCAAGCGCTTTTCGTCATGACAATATTTTTATTGAAAACTTCCATCTTCTACAGACTCACGGTTGGTTTGAAGCGAGATTTAATAGGGATCGCCTACCACCATTATTTTTTTTCATATTATAAATCAGTGATGATCTTCAAAGATTACTTTTTTTAGATGAAAAGTCTTAGAACTAGTCCCGCTACCGATCCCAATATAAGTCAGAATTAACTGCTACTCTACCGGCCGTCGACGACACAGCTGCTGGTTCTCAGAAGCGGCCCAGCCGTTTGTTCTGATTTTTTCCTGTGTGATGTTCTTGTCCATCACTGATTTATAATATGAAAAAAAAAAAAATATTGGTGGTCGGCGCTCGGCGGTCCCTATTTAATCTCGTTTCAAACCAACCGTGGCTAAATTTAGAAATTGTAAATTGTTTAGAAATATACTTGATGATAATTGTCGATACTTGATGGTAATTATTAAAATCGATTGTCGATAATTATGATATTCCATT
Organism: Bradysia coprophila; assembly: GCF_014529535.1. NCBI lineage: Eukaryota > Metazoa > Arthropoda > Insecta > Diptera > Sciaridae > Bradysia > Bradysia coprophila. The sequence goes on from NW_023503374.1 coordinate 3,283,975, forward strand.
ATCAAAGCAATTATCGCCGATGCTTATTGAATATTCCCTATTCTAACATTGGTAAAAACTAAATGTTTGCGTATAATTTTGGCTACCTTTTAATATCTAACCAAACCATCAACAACGGTTTATTTATCATAATATAAAGTGTGACACATAGGTAACATATATAGGCAGGTAGTAAGTTTCATTACACAGACATGACATTTAAGTTTGTTGCGTGTGCTTTATCCTTCATAATTCATGGAACCGGACAAGTTTGAGTATACACGCGATTCCGTATCTTATCTTTGCATGGTTATCTACTCTTTATGTTTGAACAACATTTAATTTTTAATTTACCGGAATTGCAAATTCAGAAGTATTTTGTATAGTCATTCAGCAGACGATGTGTTTCATTCTTCGTTGTGCATCAGAAATTAATTAGATTGTATTAAAAAAACATAGCTAACGCCGACCCGTACGAAACCCCTATTCGTATCAAAAGCCTTTAATGTGAAACTCTTCATTTCTCTTACTTCATTTTCTTCTCTGCTGAAAAACTATTCTCCCTTTAAAATCACTTACATTATCCACTCTTTGCCTTGTTATCATATACAACTAAATTGCCGGAGGCAATATAGACAGCCCCGTACGAAGACAAATTTCATAAATTCCTATTTAAACAGCTATATACCGCTATATTTAACTATATTTCACTATAAATAAACATTTCACAGATAAATATATGCTATTATATAGCTCTATATGCCTGTATATAGCTCAATATAGCTGTATATAGGTATATATAGATGTCCGTATATGGAATCCCTGAAACCCCACACACATAACAAATTATTTCCATGTTAACAGAAACTCTCTAAGTACCATTTTTCCCAAGATATTTCTATTTTACTAAAATCCAATATGGCCGCCGGCAGCCATTTTGTTAGGAGACCGGAAATAGTACCGACGCTTTACATTCGTTAATACCTTTCAAACAAAAAAAATTCATGAAATTCGGTCAAAATTTACTCGAGATATTGTCAAAATACACCACGTTCACTGTACTTCCGAGTAGCCAGATAAGAGCTCACTCCAAGAGACCTAGCTCACGCTCCGGAGAACATAATTTCATAAATTTTTTTTCCCTGATTGGAACGGTCAATACCTATCTAATAAAGCTAAAACAGACGAAATATGTTCAAATGTGGCCGACCTACAAGCAAAAACTGCTTGCCGCCCTGTGCCTGTTCCACACCAAGGGGTCTAACTCACGAGTCGGTCATCCGATTTCCATAAACTTTTTTTTTGTCGATCGGTATTGTAAATACCTTTTATTTGACGTATCACTTACAAGTTTAACGTTTAAATGTCCGGAGATATCTTCGAAAAACCGTAAAGCACTTATTGGGCCACAGCTCGGGAGGGGTCGATCCAAAATCACTCATCTTCGAACTTAGCCTGTCTTTTGACATTACCAAACGGGAAAAAAAAGAATTTTCAAAATCGGATGCGTTTTACTCAAGTTATCGTGCAGACAGACAGACGGACAGACGGACATTTTTTTTTTCGCGGATTTGGCATCTCTAGACAACCACAATAGGTTTTCCCTTACTCAGGGAGTCCAATTCGACGTGTTACAAACGTATGCGTAAACCTATAAGACCCCAGTACTTCGTACGGGTCTAAACAGCATCAATTCAAGCATGTGTGGTACCATAGCACTCAGTAGCAGAGGTGTGGTGGTACTCTTATACTGAAACTGGACAGTACCGAACAAATTTTGGCACTGTAAAGATTTTTGAACAATTTTTCATACAAAATAGTACTCTATTTGAAACTAAGAGTAATTATACCTAGAGAGGAAATTCCGAACAAAATTACGTAAAATATGTGGTTCCAACATGAAATACGAAATGTTTATTGGTATGTGTTTGCCCACTTAATTAAGATGGCAAATTGAGTTATCAAAAGCGTCAACGCATACATGTATTGGTGTAAAATTATACGAAATGTGTATCTTATACAAAATAATGTTGAAACCACATTTCGTCGTGCAAATTTCGTCTCTAGTTATAATTACTCTTTGATTTGAAAGCTGTTACTTTTGCTTGAAGTGCGTTGACAGCATTGATTCGAATTAATTAACAACGTTTTCGTGTGCGACCATAGCTTTCATGAACCAAAATGATTCCCACAACTTCCTCCCAAACACACTTATTTTCATATGAATCAAAATTTCAGCAAAATCTATAACAACGCATTGGAGTTATCACTCTTCCACTTAGTTATATCCGAGGTTATCTCATTCAAAATACGAAATTTGTCATTTTTTCTTACAAATTTCAAAACTTTGAACTGCAGTATATCTCGATCAATTACGTTTGACAGCTCGTTGAACTCGTGCGGCTGCTTTTAAGACGTTGCTGTAAATATGTTCCTTTGTCCCAAAAAATGGACTTCCGTCACGTCTTTTACTGTGAATTTCAATTTTAATAATTAACTTGTTGAGTGTTCCTTTGGTTATACAAAAATTCATATCGGTTTTATTATCTTATCTGGTTTATTTCAACGAGTATAGATTCTATATTACTACGACTACAGCTTATAAATTAACAACCTTATATACCATTGAATGTTACAACTTGAGAGCTTTAAGTTCCTTCTCCTGATTTTTATTTTTTGCCTCCAGCTCCTGTATTTTCTTTAACAGTTTGAAAATTTCATTATTTTTCTTTTCATTTTCCATGACTAAATCTTGAATTTTCTCCTCCAAAACGGGATTAATTGTTACATCATCGGGATCATCTAAATACGATTTAAAAATGTTACCATCTACTGTGATTAATTGCAAATTAAATTATTACCACTAGCATCCATGTCAGAAGCACCTTCTTTCGGTTTATTGGTTGAATCCTCTTTGGGAGGATCTTTGTTTGGAGGATTTTTTTTGGGAGAATCGTCTTTTGGTGGATTTTCTTTTGGATCTTTCGGAGGATCTTCTTTGGGGGAATCGTCTGTCGGTTGATTTTCTGTTTTTGGAGATTCTTTTTTGAGAGAATCGTCGTTCGGTGGATTTTCTTCTTTTGAAGATTCTTCTTTGGGAGCATCGACTTTCGGAGGATTTTCTTTTGGAGGATCTTCTTTGGGAGAATCGTCTTTTGATGGATTTTCTTTTGGAGGATCTTCTTTGGGAGAATCGTCTTTTGGTGGATTTTCTTTTGGATCCTTCGGAGGATCTCCTTCAATAGGATTTTCTTTGGAAGAATCGTCTTTCAGTGGATTTTCTTCTTTTGAAGATTCTTCTTTGGGTGAATCGTCTTTTGGTGGATTTTCTTTTGGATCTTTCGGAGGATCTTCTTCAGTAGGATTTTCTTTGGGGGAATCGTCTGTCTGGGGATTTTCTTTTGGATCTTTTGGAGGATCTTCTTCAGGAGGATTTTCTTTGGGGGAATCGTCTGTCGGTGGATTTTCTTCTTTTGAAGATTCTTCTTTGGGGGAATCATCTTTTGGTGAATTTTCTTTTGGTTCTTTCGGAGAAACTTCTTCAGTAGGATTTTCTTTGGGGGAATCGTCTGTCGGGGGATTTTCTTCTTTCGGAGGATCTTCTTTGGGTGAATCGTCTTTCGGTGGAATTTCTTTTTTTGAAGGATTTTCTTTCGGAGGATTTTCGTTTGTAGAATCGTCTTTGGGAGGATCGTCTTTCGAAGGTTTCGAAGGATCTTCTTCAGTAGGATTTGCTTTGGGGGAACCGTCTGTCGGTGGATTTTCTTTTTTTGTAGGAGCTTCTTTGGGAGAATCGTCTTTTGAAGGATCTTCTTCAGTAGGATTTTCTTTGGGTGAACCGTCTGTCGGTGGATTTTCTTTTTTTGTAGGAGCTTCTTTGGGAGAATCGTCTTTCGAAGGATCTTCTTCAGTAGGATTTTCTTTGGGTGAGCCGTCTGTCGGTAGATTTTCTTTTTTTGTAGGAGCTTCTTTGGGAGAATCGTCTTTCGGAGGATCTTCTTCAGTAGGATTTTCTTTGGGGGAACCGTCTGTCGGTGGATTTTCTTTTTTTGTAGGATTTTGTTTTTTTGGAGGATTTTCTTTTGGAGAATCGTCTTTCGGAGGATCTTCTTCAGTAGGATTTTCTTTGGGGGAATCGTCTGTCGGTGGATTTTCTTTTGGAGGATCTTCTTCAGAAGGATTTTCTTTGGGAGAATCGTCTTTCGGTGGATTTTCTTTTGGAGGATTATGTTTTATAGAATCGTTCTCTGTAGTACAACTAGTGGAAGTACATCCATTTTGTGGTATTGGCTGTTCTTCTAGCATATCCTTTATTTGTTGTGGATCTTTGCCATCTAAAGTTTTTTATTTCGTGTTTTTAATCTCAAAAAACATTTAATTATGCAACACAACCTACCGCTGGGTTCCATATCCCCTAATCGACTTTGCAGTGGAGAGTCAATAAACGGTGGATTTTCGCTAGTTGCCGGTTCTCGATTTTTTCTATCAACAGATTTCGGTGAATCTGCAAAAGGTAATTTAAATTCGCGTAGAAAAAGACCGTCGAATGTTATAGATCATTACAAAGTTTATTAAGTCACATAACACAACATACCAGACTCCACATCAGGGTAAGGTAACGGTGCTGGCGTTCGCTTTTTGGAATTTGGTGGATTTTCTGAATTGTCTGACGGAGGTGCAGCTTCCGGTTGAGGCATAGTTGGTTGATTTACAGCAGGGCACCCGTGTTCGGTACATTCTTTCGAAATACCTAAAAGATCTTGACTCGGCGATGCTGGACTTTCTTCAGGCTTTGATGGGTTTTGTATTCCAGACGACGGCAAATTATCAGTATAAGGACTTTGAAATTGATTCGGATTCGGGAAAAGGTTATTTGATGGCTGTGAAGGATTTGAAAACGGAATTTGGGGAGAATTTATTTGTGGTGCATTGTTATCAAACACACAGCCAAATGGACCGCACTGCAAATTTTGAGGAAATGGAACTGGATACGGTGGTCTCCCGGGCAATGGAAAATTATTTTGCAGATTTGGAATTTGAGGTTGACTTGAGTACATCGGATACTGCTGGTAATTCGGCATGGGAATGTTAAGTATGTCCATTAAATTAAAGTTCAGCGGCGATGGACTTGTGCTAGAAAGTTCTGGTTGACTATTCTGTTCTGTGACCTGATCCGGTGGACTTGACCCACTTGTTGGTGAAGCGTCAGGTGTCTCAGGCACAGAGGTAGCATTTTCTTTCGACTTGATTTCGTCAATCTTTTGATCGTGTTCAGCAATTTTGCTTTTTAATTTTTTAAGTTCTTCCTTGAGATCATCTAGTTCGGGTGTCACGGTGGTAGTAGTCGGCCGAGCCGTTGTTCTAAGACTTTCTGGGATTTTCCTTTCTTTTTCTCGTTTCAACATTTCGGGTGTCGGAGGACATTGTTTCTCCAAATCTCTAGAAAACTGTTGAATTGCATTTGGGGACTCCATTTTGGTGTCAATGCAACTATTACCAGCTATATTGCAGTACTGCAGATTCTTTAATGGAGCGAAGATGTCCGTTCCCATATGCATGATATTATTATGTCCAAGGTTCACGTACTCAATGTTGGGGCAAGGTTCGAAAACATCGTTTTCGAGTGATTGGAGCTCGTTTTCGCTCATGAAAAGTTGTTTCAAATTCGGGAATTGTTGCATATCAGCATTTTGCAACTCTTTCAGTTCGGAATTGGCAACTTGAAGTCCCTCGATATTCGGGAAAAACGTTTGCACATCTGAGGGAACGAACTGACACCGTTGATCTTGTACATCAAGAGCTCTCACTTCACGAATTGGTCGGAATGGTGTACCAATAACTTCTGTAATACTGTTGCGTGATGTTACTTGCATACCCTGCACTTTACACTGGAACACAATTCCTAGATTAATCCACTCTTCATTGCCGAATTCACATTCAAGGGTAAATCCTTGGGCACAACTCAATGTCATCGTCACGAGTAATATTATTTTGGCTAACATGATCAAGAACTGCGTTGTAGTACACAGCACAAGCACATTAAATTTAAAACACAATTTTCCTTTTACTTATTCTGTCCAAGTCTACCTTTAACTTCACTTATGAAACTTTTTTGAATTATTCGCAAGAATTGACTCTATTGCTGGCGGGTCAAGAGTTGAATTGTGAATGAATAAATCAATCAAATATTTTATTCTTGTTCTATCCATGTTCTCACATACCTTATTTTGATGTAATGATAGTGTAATGATGAGTTATTAATATAACCTTCATTGCCAGAAGGTTGCAAAAACTGGTTTGAGTAATTCATAAATTTGATCAATAGCTCATTAATCATGCAGAGAAGACAAGAAGACGTGTTACAAAAATTTATCAAATCACATCGATTTACCAACAGCTTCATTCCTAGAAGCCGATCGCAAAAAGTATTTCCCCAAACCGGTTGAAATTACCTACAGCACAACAATTCTCTTCAAGTATAAAAATTGTTTAGCCAGAAACAGTTTGCACGCAATTCGGTGCAACAGATTTTAAGGTTTTTTTTCGTCGATTAGTTGGAAGGTCTATCACAACCAAAAAAATAGAAGAAATAAAAAGTTAGAATTTCGTCTGTGATGCTGTGAATCTACTTACATCTTTACGATAGGAATGAAAAAATCGGCTTTGCTTCCGGTGTTCTGAAATCATATAAATGGGACCACTGGATTGTAAATTATTTAAACTTAATTTCCGGTAAAATTGGAAATAAAAAAATAGTCGACCAATCTTTCATTAAGTCTTAGATAAAGCATAGAAGTCTTGAAGATAAGCAAATCCACAAAAAAAAACTCCCGGAACCCAAGCAAGATTTTTCAGGGGTGCAATATACCAATGCATGAGTGCCAACTTGTAAAAATAAAAAACAAAAACCACCGATAACCGGTGGCGACTCGCTTGACGAACGAATAGTAGGATAACGGTTCCTAACTAAACAATAAACGTGTACCTTGACTCACAGTTTTTTCGCCACGACAAAAGTTTACTGTTTCTAGTAGTCAATTCCATCAATTATCTACAGACTACCATGATTTTCGAGGAAATCCCAGAAAGTTTCATAAAAAGTCCTTGAATCTCACAAAAACTCGCAGAAATACCGACATGGCTCTAGGTTAAAATAACCCCAACACCTCGAACTCGTTTTCTTATAATTTAGAAGCGGCGAGCTTTTTCATACTTTACAGACGTTAATGGGGCTCTAAACCCCGCTAGGGGCTCCGCCCCTTAGACCCCGCAATGGGAGATATTCCTCCTTGACCCCCTATGCGGGGGCTGCCGCCCCTCGATCCTGTTTTTTTTTTTTTTTCTTCACGGCCTGCGGCGCTAACTTCCCTAAAAATAATAATAGCATTTGCATTTGCGATGCTGTACTTATATGTACCAATTGAATTCTGGGCGAGTTCTAGCCAGAATACAGTCGAACTCGAATATAGTAGATAGATTCGAATACTGTCGATATCCTCGAATTCTGTCGATATACTGGAATATAGTCGATACACAGGAATATATTCGATATCCTCGAATACTGGCGATAGACTCGAATACTATCGATAGACTCGAATATAGTCGATATCCTCGAATTCTGTCGATATTCTGGTCATCTCGTCATTTTTCAAATAATTTTTTTGACATTAGTTATTACTACAATTCGTTATTTTGGTGGGGTTATTTTGACCGAATACCGACATGACCATCTTTGAACTTCCAATTTACAACAATGACCACTTTAAGAATATAATTAGACCAAAATTTTGTTATGAAAATTCGTAGATCTAATTTGTGAACAGTCAAAGACATTGAGGTGGGAAAAATCTATTTACTTTACACAGCGATATTCAACGGCAAAAATCAATCGCTTCACAGAAAACACGTGTGATTTGGAGATACGTGTCGACAACGGTTCTGAAATATTCATTTCGTCAATGAATGGCAATAGCAAGACCATGCAGAGCTGAACAACCCTGCACAATTTCTGAAATTCACACAATCGGTTAACTTTAAAGTATGGCTATCGAATGAATGCAATGGAAGAAGCAACGAGAACTGGAATTGCTTACAGCCGAGAGTTTTAAAACTATCAGAATATGACCACTTGGTAGCCATGCAGCCATATGCAATTTCCTTCACACAACGAAACTATCCACAAAACATATCCACAAATTCTACTGTATCAATGTTGTGATGAAAGTGGCGCCGTACGTAAGTCGCTCCTATCGATGTGTCCGAATTGCTTGTGTTTGACCAAACTTCGAAAAATCATACTAGAAAGTATGACGATGCTGCTAATTCCAACGTCAGGCGAACGGTTTTTCAAAACAGATGTCGTAACGAACGCAGCACCGAGTCGACTCGGGAAATCTGCTTAACTATGCAACAGACAACAATGACCGTGCTGAGATCATGTTACTAAACGGAAACGTATACATGAAAAACTTGGACAGCGAAATCGGACAAACGAAAAAGGCATCATCGATACAAAGTCGCTTACAAGACGAAAGCGTACCGTAACACAGAATGAATACGAAAAATTAAGCATCATGGCGAGCGTCCAAGACTTACCAACAGCCAAATACATCTATCAAAACAATAAGTCGTTTCACGAAAACAGGCTCAAATATGGACTGCAAATGGAAAAGGTTTTCTGAGGCGATACATAGTTCGTTTCCGGTAAATTTAAACGGTGTTGGAATGAAAACTTTCCAAGAAATTCATAATAGTTCCCCTGTAACACTTGGAAAACATGGTGTCGTTATCACCACATCATTTCCAGAAAAGATAGATAATCAAATACTACGCTGCTACCGTACGGTGGACTTGGATCGATATTCTCCATCAAGAAATTACTGTTTGATGAAACACTGACAATGCGATAACTACACGTTGTACACCTAATCTAATGTGCCAGTGGAAATAACTGAAGGTGACATCATACAACTTCGGTAAGGCCATTGTACGGATAAATGACGATCTGTAAATTTTTTAATACTACCAAAAATAGTAACATTCACATATCTATCACACTCACACATCTACTAACTTTTTAGAGGTTACTCTTTCTGTCCAACATACTCCCATCTAATCCTCCTCATTCTTATTCCAGACATGAAAATTCGGATGATGATTCTATGACAATTTTACAGTTAATGTCAAAAACAAACTGCGGTGCGTCATTTACAATTAAAATCAAACGTTTCCAGATCGCCGTTTGGCCACGAAAACGTTGACCGCAAATCAATGTAGTCTAGCGCCATCTCCCCGGTGAAAAAAAAAACGTATCTGGACATATAACTGCAACGAGACGACTCATCCAGTCTCGCACAATATAGCGAAATAATATTCGAAAAGAGCCTACTCGTCCGTCCTACGGTATTCTCATTTGTTCATCCGAAATTGTTTTAGCAAAAAGAAATATATTTTGAGACCGAATTGAGAATTCCAGCAATTTTGAGACTGGAATTAGACAGTTGAGAATACGTATTTCGTGGTCTCATGAGATCGACATTTTCACTGGGGCTTTGATTAGTGTCGACGAGATCTTTCATTTAAGCGGCATTACAACGTCATGGAAAATCCATCCCCAGAAAAATACATGAAAAATCGTTCACAAACCTGAAAAACCCCTGTAAAATGGCATTTAGTGGCTACTAAAACAAAATACAGATTTTTCCTGGAGTAATAGCCTATCACGTTTTCATTTTTATGCCCAATGGCCACCCTGAGGTTCCTTTAAACCTCATGGAGATCTGGTGTCTACTTTACGAGTTATTTTTTTAAAATATTTCATTTATTATCATCCCTTATTTTTGGTGCATGGGATACAAAAGGTGGAGTACATAAATATTTTAGGTTCTCTGTGGTACATAAATCATGTCCGGAGCGTTAGCGGAGGACTTGACGCAGTCTAACTTCCAAAAAAAGAACAAAGAAAATTTTTTGAGACGCGGCACCCAGGGCCTATTATTTGGGAATCGATTTTGGGAATATTTGAGAATATTTGAGAATATTTGGGAATATTTGGGAATTTTGGGAATATTTGGGAATTTTTGGAAATATTTGGGAATTTTTGGGAATAATTAGGAATTAATTCCAAAAAATTGATCCTTTTGAATACATTCTGCCAAAATGTTAGGTTTCTTTTTTTGTATTGTTATCAACCAGGTTTTATGATTCGTGTCTAAATGCCACTGGCATTTAATGACATCCATCAGAAGTTTTTTTTAGAGGGTATTCTTTTGAATTTCGACTGACCGAAATCAGCCCCATTTTTTTCGGAACTTTCTTATATGTAGTGGTATAAGAAAGTACCGGAAAAAATGGGGCTGATTTCGGTCAGTCGAAATTCAAAAGAAAGCTAAGAGTAGCTGTTCACGAGGGACTTAGGAATATACAGCGACATTACAGCAGGTATTTTCTATCGTATACATTTCTTCAATCTTCTACTTCCCAAATATTCCCAAATATTCCCAAAAATTCCCAAATATTCCCAAATATTCCCAAATATTCCCAAATATTTCCAAATATTCCCAAATATTTCTAAATATTCCCAAATATTCCCAAAAATTTGGAACCTCGGTCGTAATGTGCTTGACGTGATTAGGCAATGTCAATGCATATTCCTTATGAACAAAGTGTTATTTTCATTGCACTTAACACTTAAGTCTTTTGGGGTTCCTCCATCGGCTTAAAACAGGTCATTTTGTGTATTAAAACGTTTATAAGGATAATATCCACTGATCATTCAAATATTTAAAGGGTAGTTCCTGAGTGAAAAGACATCTGCGTCTCTACAGACGACTTCTTCAATTCAGTTCAATATTTGGGAATTTTTGGGAATATTTGAGAATATTTGTGAATTTTGTGAATTTTGGGAATTAATTCCCAAATAATAGGCCCTGGCGGCAACTATATATAGGCGAGAATTTAAGTTTCTTTCCTTTGGCCTGTATCACCACAAATCCTATTCTATCTTATTTGCGCTTCAAATACGAGCAAAACGAGCTATCACTCGACTATGTAGCTTTAAAATTACCGGAGATACATCGTTTTGAAATTGCCACTTTTCATAGAAAATACACCAAATTCACTTTTCCCAAACAATCAAAATCTTTCAACTTACTCTGTATGTTTCTATCTATCTATCTATCTGTCTATCTGTGTATCTATCGACGGACGATCTCGGAAACTAGTTAGCCAATCTCCATGAAATTTTGCAGGAACCTCAGGGTGGGCATAAAAATGAAATTGTGACACGCCATTACCCCAGGAAAAACCAACCAGAATTTTGTTTTATTGGCCTCGAAGTGGCTTCTGAGTGTGGTTTACGAGGGTCGGGAACGCGTTTTCGGCTGTAGCTTAGCTGTATTGAAACCTACAGAGGCGTGCATCAAATGAAAGGTATTCGTAACACGATTCGAACAAAAAAATAATTAAAAAAATCGGGTCAGATTCGTTTGAGCTAGAGTGATTAGAGTGACCAAATTTTGAGCTACTCGAGCGTAGGATGAAAGGACTAATATTTTTTTGGGTTATGAAAGATAGAGAGTTACTTTCTTCGGCAAAGTCTCAGAGTTTTACGAGTAGAACAGAGGGGCATATGTGAAAAATGTCGAAAGTTGGAAATGGGTGGGTCAATTATGTTTTTAGAGGTATTTCTTGAATGGTGGCAGATAGAGAGTTACTTTCTTCGGCAAAGTCTCAGAGTTTTACGAGTAGAAAAGAAGGGCATTTGTGAAAAATGTCGAAAGTTGGAAATGGGTGCGTCAATTGGGATTTTGGAGATATTTCTTGAATGGTGGCAGATAGAGAATTACTTTCTTCGTCAAATTTTCGAATTTCGTCAAATTTTCGATTTTCGTCAAATTTCGTCAAGTTTTCGAATTTCGTCAAATTTTCGATTTTCGTCAAATTTTCGAATTTTGTCAAAATTTTGATTTTCGTCAAATTTTCGAATTTCGTCAAATTTTCAAATTTTGCCAAATTTCATAATTTCTGTTATAAACTGTTATAAAAGACTTCTGAAACGACTGATATCCAAATAAAAATCTCGTCGAGAAAAGTGTGAAACAGATTTTCGAATTTCGTCAAATTTTCGAATTTCGTCAAATTTTCTATTTTTGTCAAATTTACGATTTTCGTCAAATTTTCGAATTTCGTCAAATTTAGTCAAATTTTGTCAAAATTTTGATTTTCGTCAAATTTTCGAATTTCGTCAAATTATGTAAAATTTTGTCAAAATTTTCGAATTTCGTCAAATTTTCGATTTTCGCCAAATTTTCAAATTTCGTCAAATTTTGTCAAAATTTTGATTTTCGTCAAATTTTCGAATTTCGTCAAATTATGTAAAATTTTGTCAAAATTTTCGAATTTCGTCAAATTTTCGAATTTCGTCAAATTTTCGAATTTCGTCAAATTTTCGAATTTCGTCAAATTTTCGAATTTCGTCAAATTTTCGAATTTTGTCAAAATTTTGATTTTCGTCAAATTTTCGAATTTCGTCAAATTTTTAAATTTTGCCAAATTTCCTAATTTCTGTTATAAACTGTTATAAAAAACAGTGTTCTAAGACTTCTAAAACGACTGATATCCCAACAAAAATCTCTTCGAGAAAAGTGTGACGCAGTCTTTGAAGTACAATTTCTAAAATGAATGATATCGCTAGAGTTGACGCTTTCAGCTTCGTTACGCAAAAATTAAATTTTACACCCAATTTTAGTTCAAACAAGCTGGCTTAGTTTTTCTCATCATCTGCCAAATAATTTTTACCAAAAAAAAAATTTGACTGGAAACAACCAAAAAAATCTGCGTCGCAAAGTGGCAAATGTTCAGGAACAGACCAGCAAGAAAATTTTCATGTGTCGGGGCCGAAAATGAGGGAGTTTTGAGATTTTTCTCTGGTTTTCGACCCCTTACATGAAAATTTTTTTGAGTATCTGTTTTGGACGATTGTTTTTAGGCAATTTCGCGAGTTGTAGCCCGAACGAAGTGAGATACACAAATAACTATTATCTGCCACATGCGACGCAGATTTTTTTGGTAAAATTTTGGTTGTTTCCAGTCAAATTTTTTTTTGGTAAAAATTATTTGGCAGATGATGAGAAAAACTAAGCCAGCTTGTTTGAACTAAAATTGGGTGTAAAATTTAATTTTTGCGTAACGAAGCTGAAAGCGTCAACTCTAGCGATATCATTCATTTTAGAAATTGTACTTCAAAGACTGCGTCACACTTTTCTCGAAGAGATTTTTGTTGGGATAAATACAATATTATGGTAAACAATACATTAACGTAGCACTTATTATATAACAAAGTATTTGCATAAGAGTTTGTCTAAAAAAAACATAGCTAACGCCGACCCGTACGAAACACCTATTCGTATCAAAAGCCTTTAATGTGAAACTCTTCATTTCTCTTACTTCATTTTCTTATCTGCTGAAAAACTATTCTTCCTTTTAAATCACTTACATTATCCACTCTTTGCCTTGTTATCATATACAATTAAATTGCCGGAGGCAATATAGACAGCCCCGTACGAAGTCAAATTTCATAAATTCCTATTTAAACAGCTATATACCGCTATATTTACCTATATTTCACTGTAAATAAACATTTCACAGAGGAATATGCTATTATATAGCTCTATATGCCTGTATATAGCTCAATATAGCTGTATATAGATATATATATAGATGTCCATATATGGAATCCCTGAAACCCCTCACACTTAACAAATTATTTCCATGTTAACAGAAACTCTCTAAGCATCATTTTTCCCACTTTATATCACTTTTAATAAAATCCAATATGTCCGCCGGCAGCCATTTTGTTAGGAAACCGAAAATAGTACCGACGCTTTACATTCGTTAATACCTTTCAAACAAAAAAAAATCATGAAATTCGGTCAAAATTTACTCGAGATATTGACAAAATACTCCACGTTCACTGTACGGCCGAGTAGCCAGATAAGAGCTCACTCCAAGAGACCTAGCTCACGCTCCGGAGAACATAATTTCATAAACTTTTTTTTCCCTGATTGGTACGGTCAATACCTATCTAATAAAGCTAAAACGAACGAAATATGTTCAAATTTGGCCGACCTACAAGCAAAAACTGCTTGCCGCCCTGTGCACGTTTCACACCAAGGGGTCTAACTCACAAGTCGGTCATCCGATTTCCATAAACTTTTTTTTTGTCGATCGGTATTGTAAATATCTTTCATTCGATGTATCATTTACGAGATGCCTTGGGATACTTGTCAAAATATTTGTTTCTCTTTCATCATAACACTCTATAGAATTATTATGCGAATGAAGAAGTGGCGGAAATCGTCATTCGTTTCTGTGCTGCCGGTCGGTAAGGATAAATAGTTTGGCTGGAGGAGTGATGTTGAGGCCCCCAGTTGTTGTTTTGCTTACTCAAATGACCATAAATGAAAACAATTTAGTTGTTGTTGTCGATGCCTTGCATTCGACCGGAGTGACTACTCTATAGAAAATAGAAAGCTTGAATGTTGTATCGCCCATTTGAAAGGGCACGTGTTATTTTTCCAGGGATTATTGAACAAGGCCCAACTTTGTCCTGTCTTAGAAGTTCTTACCAAGGCTGTAAACTTTGGGGAAGGTCACGCAGATACAGATACGCGGGTTACACACCACACTTGATGATATCATAGCGGATTTCCTACAGAAATTCACCTACCGTGATGATTGTCATCGCCGTGATAATGTGGTGAATTTTTTGTGTATGTAAAATCATCAGACGTGGTGTGTTCCCGCGTATCTAATAAAATGGCGGTCTGCGTGACCTCCCCGAAAGTTTACAGCCTTGGTTCCTACAAGTTTTATCTTCTGTTACAACGTTACAAGAATATAACCGTTGGAGCTCAAATTCAAATATTTTTATTTCGAAATTTCATCGACTTGACACATCGGTTGTATACCAACCGCAAAAAGTCAAACTGTCACCGCAACTGTCATTGGAAAACACATTGCATTGTTTTCTTCAGTTTGAGTTGTAATTTTTTCAATTTCTCAACGAAATGCCTCAAGGAAAACTCAAGCAAAAGACCAAGGTCCCCAATTCAGTCAAGGCCAAAAAGAAAGGCAGTGCATTCACCACCAGAGCACGTAAGTGACAGTGTAAGAATACGAAATACTGAACGAAATCTCTAAATCAATTAACACAAATGTTACAGGCGCTCCAATTCAACCGAAAAAACATAAATTTGCTGAGCAACAAAAACTGAAACAAATTGTGTCCAAGTCAGTGAACAAGTCGGTTGAACAGGAAATGAGAAGTCGAGCGAAGGAGGGACACCTTAATTTGAGTAAAGCACAACTAGCGGTTGCTAAACATCACAAGGACAAATCTGATGCTGTAAAGACGGAGGAGTCAGCGATGGAATAGACTGTTTTGTGTTATGTGACTGTTGTAAATGAAGTAAATTTCTATTAAAAAATATATTTCCGAAAATCTGCGCATTTCTTTTGTCTCTTTCGTTTCCAGAACGTATCAGTCAACTTCACACTTGACTAAATCTGCCCTATCACGTACTAAGGTTAAACGATAAAGGACTCCACATATGCGATTTTTCGTTTTTTTTTTAGTTTTTTTTTTCTTCGTTAATCATGGTGCTGCTAATACTGAGCAATGAAGGGTTCCTAGAGCTCTAAGATGAACTCAAAACTTTTGGTATTCTGAAGTCTTAGAAATTAACAGAAGTTTCAAAATGAAGGAACTCACGACATAGTTACGACAATTTTGAATACCTTGTGTGTGTTGTCTATGTTGAAATGTCCTATTTGTTGTTTGGTGGTAAATTTGACTGTCGAATTACTTGTGGAGGTCAATTTCGATGGTCGGTTTCAAAATTGTGTTACCAGTGGAAGGTATATGTCCAAAACTGACTATACGTTGAAATATTATTGCTGAGAACATCAAGAGGCGAGATTTTGTTGTTTCAACGATGTTCGTTCATCACTGCCAGGAACAGTCCGACCACTGTTGTCATGGATATACGTGAATTTGTGTCGTATAGTCTAGTGGTCGAATTGCGGCGCCAGATACCCGATACTAAAGTGTTCAGTGCCTGGACCGATACCGATATGAAAATGAATCATTTCAATGATACCGCAGATTGTCCTGACGACATGAGTATCGAAGACTTTTTGAAGAAGCAACGAGTTCCCGAAGAAACAATAATTAGTCGCCATTTCTTCAGGAACTCACCGCTTCGTCAGAGAGTCGTCGTTTCTTAACATTTTGTAGGAAATGTTAAAAAAGTAAAGAAACGACGAATAGAGATGAAAACGTTTTGAAAACGTTCGTGAAGAAACGGCGACTACGGCTGTTTTTTCAGAAAGTCGTCGAATAACCAGGACAATATTCCACACGGATATAGTTTGACCGATGGAAAGAATCACTATTTGCGGTAAGACGTTTGAGAAAATCATAAACATTCAGTAAGCTGAATTGGCCCATCGAGCTTTCATGTTGTGGGACGGGACGTTAAAAGGAATCAATATAATGGCGGCTGATGATTGATTAATCCTACAGTGGATGACTTTCGATTTTGTGCATTTCTTCCATTCAGCTGTTTGACCAGCTGGTCCATGTAAACAAGCAAAGTCAAACAAACCAATGTTGCCGTTTTTATCCAATTCTGATTATAACATTAAGTGACTTTGTTTACATGGACCAGCTGATCAAACAGCTGAATCGAAATAGTGCACAAATTGAAAGTTGTCCACTGTATGACCTATTTGCACGGCAGAGTAAAAGTACTTTTACTCTGCCGTGCTATTTGTCAAAAAAATATCGCTTTGACCGTTCTCACGAAAATGACAGAAGACTTCGTTGTCGACTCGTAAGATTTGAGTCTGAGTAAGTGCAACATATACTTCATACTCTGCTAACTCTTCATGCAAAGTGTCAATTTTTAAGGCACTTGTCCATGACCGTGCACGTTGGTAAGGTCATCACATTTCGAAATGAAAAGCTCTCTCAATTTTATTTTTTTGTATTTTATTTTTCATTCCAGGTATATAATTTCTCTCTTTGTTTGTTTAAATTAAAAAATAATTTTAATATTTAGTACAGTAAGCTACAGTGTAGTGTGGCATGACTAGGCTTCCCCCCACAAAAACACAATTGTATTCAAACGCCACTGGTATGCTGCATTGTTTATCAAAAATCCAATGAAATTTTCCTCCTTTCATCGCTCTCTTTCTCTCTCTCTCTCCGTTAGCACATAAATTCAAAATAATTTTTGTTTTTCTTTTCTTTTCTCATTTTGATTTTACTATTTTGAACTTTGTCTCAATCACAATTATTGTAAGAATTTCTTAATTTAGACTTGGATGTTTCCGAATCGGGTTGCAGTGTGTGTATCTGTATCGGTTTAATAATTAGCAATAAATCATTTCAGTTTTCACAAATTTAATTCTTTACAAATTATTTTTCTTTTTGTTTCGTTTACAAAAAAACGGTAAATGTGTGCACAACATGACACTTATTTCAAAATGTTTCACTTATTTACCATAGTTCATTTAAACCCATAATAATGTTCTTATGCGTAACTCAAATAAGTTGACTGATTTCGTCAGTTTAGCCGGAACACATTTCGCAATGTTCGTCCCAAGCAGAAACCTGTTCAAAAGACAAAGTAAAATTGTTGGATTATTTCACAGTAAACAGAAATCGTTGAGGCAATTCAATAGGCTGGGTTAGTATAGCAAACAGGATAGTAAATGAGGGGTTGCTAGGAATCTCGCGCCGCGTCATTCACAATAATTCACATTTTGACACATTTTGTATAAGGAAGATGTCACTTTGTGAATTATTGTGAATGACGCGGCGCGAGATTCCTTAACACCAAATGAGGACGAAGAAGATAGAAGATATTGGGCCGGTGTATTAAATACTCTTACGTATTCTCGCCACATATAGAGTATCCTAAGGAATGACTTCGGGAATATCTTAAAACATTTAAGTTTTAAGTTGATTTGTAGAAGGTTCTGTCCCTCAGTCCATCGTTTTGTGTTTAGAATTACAGTTTAAATCTGATCTACACAGGATGGCACATTCAGAATTTGTTTTTTTTTTAATAAAAATTCTTTCAGTGATTCCAAACGTCCTGTACTAGGACGCACCGTTTTAATCTACACAGGATGGCACATTCAGAATTTGGTTTCTAAATAAACATTCTTTCAGTGATTCCAAACGTCCTGTATAAGGACCAACCGATTTGATCTACATAGGATTTTAATCAAGTAATGCGGTTGGCCATTCAGCTGAAAGTCAATTTAACGTCAATCGAAAAGAAAAAACAAAATTTGGTCCTTGGTGTACGAAAAGAATTAGAAATTTTGTGCCAATGGTTGGGAAATCGGATAAAATGTGACTTGGCCTCAATGCATGGAAAGAACGATCCGAAGTTTGGTGTGAGTCTAGTTAAGTTGGGTTCGTTTGTTTTGTTTAATTTGTTTGTTGATTCTGTTTGAATGAATTTTTTCTGTCTTTTGCTGCGCTTGCGTGTTTTCACAGCAGTTTCCCACTTTATTTCCCGATTTTCCATCAGAAGATGAACTTGCTTGTAAACTTTCGCAAATTGTTCAACTAAAAGTGTACTGCTGTCTTGGGAAGGGATCAGTGGAAACAACTGATGATGACTAGATCACGCTAGTCGCTGACCACCACTGAATCCCGAGGTCGAAACAGCATGTTTGCTTCACTATTTTTCACTTCACGTGATCAAATTGGGTAAGGGAAGAGCTGTTTGTTTGTTTTTTTGACTCGGTTTAGTATTAATAGCCTCGCGCTGTTAGAACTGTGCGCCGGTCTCAGCCGATGAGGTCGGCTGCTAATTTGACGCCGGTAGCTGTCGGCGGCCGGCTACGTCAAAAAATTAATCGGCGGCGGCGGCGTCAGCGGCTAAATCGATATAACTGAATAAAGGATCCAGAAGTTTTCAAAAACTCGATTTATTGAAGGTCGTCGATCGAAATTTCAAACAAAGTGACGTAATTTGTAGAGGAAGGCTGCTCTTTGTTGGATATATTAGTGATGTAGAAGGGAATGTTTAGACCTAAATTGAATTCAGTTTCGAACCTGAACTTGACCTGTTTGGAGATTTCACAGCGGAACTGATGTGGTATCGGCACGTATAAAAAATATTTTTTTAACGATTTTCTTACTAAAGTCATAGTTGTTATTTATTAAAAATTTAAATTTAAAAATTTGTTTGCATTGCTTAGCCATTCTACTAATCCAGCAATGAAAAAATTTGTTTTGCTACTAGTCATCGGATTAGGCAGTGTTCTTTTTGCCAACATTGAAAGTGTCCAAAAAATCGGATATTGTCGACCTTTACATTACCAGCAAGTGATAGTAAATAGTGAATCTCACGGTCGCCTTCATTTTCTGATCTACGTCTGTCTGGCGTGTTGAAGACTTGAATGTTTTTCGACAATTTCTTCAACAAACTTTGATGAGGATTTCAGCCGATACAGCCGCTGACCAAACGTCGGCTAATGGCGGCGACTACCGGCTGAGCCTAAAATCGGCTGGCGTGGCCGGCGCAGCCGGCCAGCGCACAGTTCTACGCGCTGTGGGTGAGTTCCAGTGTTGCATTCGGTCCGTTGCCATATCGCAACGTAAAAAAACCAGGCACGGGCCCTTCTAATAAATCCTAATGATTTGAAGCAGGTTGTAGCAGGTTCTGTCCCTCAGTCCATCGTTTTGTGTTTAGAATTACAGTTTAAATCTGGGCTTCGACACCGCAAACGGTGTTAGCCAAACCCGAATTAAAGTTTTGAGACCAGATCCTGATTAAAAGTGATATCGCCCTTAGACGAATTATAATTTGGAAGTGGCAGCGCCCGGTTTTTTTACGTTTCGCTTTAGCAACGGACTATATGCAACAGTAGAACTCACCCACTTGTCTGCAATTTCGCTGCACGCGACCCATGGGCAAGGGAAGAGCGAAGAGCTCTGTTCGATTTTTCATTTTTTTTTCTCATGACTTAATTAGATTATTTTAATAGCTTCGCGCTGTGGGTGAGTTCTACTGTTGCATATAGTCCGTTGCTAAAGCGTAACGTAAAAAAACTGGGCGCTGCCACTTCCAAAGGAATAATTTGTCAAAGATATCGCCAAAACATCGAACAAAATCAGACATTTTGGGACAAGGGGTCACGGATATTATTGAGTTATAGCTCATTCGATTCGAAAATACGGAAAAAATTTCGTCGATTTGAGGTGGACTTCCACTGAAGTCGCTCCAACCCTTTGCAGCGTAACTTATCCAAGGATGTTTTTCCATGACATGGTACTGTAAAGGCTACAAAGGTACTATAAACTCTCTCACCATAGCATGCCTCGGACTTATGTCACTGTAGCCGGTCAGGGACTTATGAAAGTCAACTATTTTTTCACCTAAAATGATTGATATCACCAACAGGTCAACATGGTTCTGGTGGTGTGTATACTCAAAATGTGCGTCTCTTTAAGGCCTACAAGGCTAGCTAAAAAAGTTTTTCCCCAAATTGTTTTACTCAACTAATCGCGAGAAAAGGATTTTGGGATCCTTTTGGCAGAGCTTGAGCGTCGGCAACAAAATAAATGACACCAAACGTAGTACCAGGACTTCCAACAGTCAGGTATTTGACGAAAGATCTGTGTCAAGTCGATGGTCAAAGGTGTACTTTGATGGTACAGTCGGGGAAGGATGCCAAATCGATCGTTATACTCGAAAGTCGAATCGGTGAAGGTAAAACCAACGGTCGAACACAATATTGAGGAAGAGTAGAGATATAGGAGGAGTGATTTAAGCTTAGATGTTGAAGATATGGTTTAGATGGTTTAGATAGTGATCATGATTTCCTCCAACACAAACAAAGTACTGGTTGCACAATTGAACAAATCATCGAAGTAAAGCCCACGATTTTTGGATTTAGATAGAGAGGATGTCCCGGATGTCCGTCAGAGCTAAATGTATACCGAAAAAATCTACATTTGAGAAACGCCTAGGATACGATACGATACATCGGTTAAGAATTGCGTGACATGGGTAATTGAGACATCAACGAAAATCTAGTCCTTCAAATATTGCCGGGCCGAATTTCAACCGTTACAATAACAAAAAAAAACGAATATTCACCTGGCAAATGCGACTGCAGTACCATTGATTCTCGCAACCAGCACACACGAACTGGGCCTCATGCTTTTTACATCCTTGACATTTGGGGAATTCATTTTCCGGAAATTCTCGACCACCAGCTGTAGCACTTTGTTCATTATGAATATCGCCTTCGTCTATAACTAATCTATCGGCACTGTCATCGGCTTCGTCGTCCTGCAAAACCGAAACGAAAATTTTGCTCAATTTAGTCGCAATAAAAGTTTGCGCCAGTCCGGGCGTCTCAACCTACCATTAACGGAAATTTCATCCGTGCAGCAGAGTCCTGTTGACGCTGCAATTGTTGTTGCAAAATCGTTTGGTGCATAGCAGGATTTGACATGACTGGTGTGATGGTGATTTCATTACGCGGTTTTGTTAGATTCATGCCACTGGTCTTGGATTGGACAGGCGTTGATGATGGCAATCGGTAATTATTTGGCAATGCGGTTATTCGCTCGGGAGCCTAGTAGTAACGACACGAAACGGTTTGGTAAATTTTCAAGTGAATTTCACTTTCTGCCGGCAAACACTTACGGTAAGCAAACGAGCGAGTGTTGGTGAAAAGGAATTGTACGTGGTGGATGGCCGAGTGTTCTGCTAAAATATCAACAAAAAAAATCCAAAATCAATTGTGTGGAAGTGTAAAAGTGGCACATGCCAATCGCTACCTTGGTCAAAATGCCATGCAGCAATGAGTTCGATTGCAGGCTATCACTTTGATGAAGAACCGTATTTTGTTGTGAGCTGACAGGATGCAATGTAACTTCTGGATAACCGCTCTGTTGCTGCCGAATCATCGATGCATTCGTCAGTAAATCCGCCGGTCGTTCGTTCAATTTCGCATACTGCATCAGCATATCGTTGAACGCAATATTGGCATTGGCCGTTGATATGTTATTGTTCGTGCTGGCCAAATTCGAATTTCCCGGCGACGAATCAGCACTCGACGGTCGTGAGTTTCTGTCCTTTCCGAGCAGCAAACCCAATTCGCTCACTCGACCCTCAACCGACTGACGCGACAATATTCCGTCGGCCGAGCGAGGTGACATAACCGTTCCATCACCCGTACCCTTTAATCGTCGTCCACGACGCGGTGCTCGTTCGGGATTCTTCTGACGGAACGCTTCGATGATGCTCTTTACATCTTTGATAGCACCTTGACGACCCACCTGGTGGTGGCCGTTCAGATGTTCGGTTTGTTGTTGGTAGATTTGCTGCTGTTGTTCGATGAATTGTTGTTGAGCTTTTTGTTGCTGTTGAATCTGTTGCATGTTCGCTGACGCTAACGATGTTAAATGGTTGATAGTGGGTGATGACCGGCCTGCGAGTTCTGGTTTCGGTAGTATGTTTCTGGAGAACAGAATACTATTAAAGAATAAAATGAGTTGATAGTCGGGTTAAAATAATAAAAAAGCGAAAGGAATCAATAGTAGATTCGGATGGTTTTTTGGGTGCGGTTTAGATTTGTGAATTGCATGCATGGGAGTGAGTGGATGAACTTGAAACTCTTGAAATTTCTTCAAACAATTTTATGGAAGGAATTCTTCACTTCTTGGCGTCTGGTGAAGGAACTCAAAGCATTTCCCAATACAACCGTCCAATTGTTGTCTCCTTATATTCTTCTGTTCGTAGTGCAGTGGCAGTGGCTGCAGTCACTTATTTTCAAATGTCGTGCAGACTTTCATAAACGGATGATTTTTAATTGAAACAATAAAGCAGAAATGTTGACGAGAAACGATTCTGGTGTGACACCCGAGTCGTTCCCCCATTCGAGAAATGCTTTAAAAAAAAAAAAAAAATTGAAAATTGAGAGCAACTTCCCACGAAAACTTCGTTCAATTCAAATGGGACAAAGTTGAGGAATGAATGGATTCCCTGGACTCTTCCCAGTAGTATTGGATCAGAGATTTCAGCTAGATCACACCTAAAACTGATTAGGAGCTGGCGGTAGGTTAGGGAACAGCAAAATTATAATAAAATGGAACACATTGAAGCGATGCATATAAATAACAACAACTGGGTAACATACCT
Organism: Bradysia coprophila; assembly: GCF_014529535.1. Lineage (NCBI taxonomy): Eukaryota > Metazoa > Arthropoda > Insecta > Diptera > Sciaridae > Bradysia > Bradysia coprophila. Next base: position 3,307,194 of record NW_023503374.1, read on the forward strand.
GTGCATTTTCGCTGCAGTGACTCTCTCCTCATCCAAATCGGAAGTGCTCATATCGGCCCTGCTATTGATCAATTTGGCGGCTTCCGTAGTCGATAAATTCCGTAAATATGCGTGCTGGCTGTGGCTAATGTTTGCTGAATGATTGATGCTGGTCGAATTCCGGTTTTCCTTGGTGATTTTTTGGCTTATTGACGGTTGCTGTTCCAGAATTGTGTAGTCTTCCACTTCACCCACCTTGGACGAAGAGATTTCCATGACCGATTTCCGTCTCGTCAGCCTGCAGATAATCTCCTCCTTGACGCTTTTCAAATACAAAATGTTGTTCCACTCCTGCTCCTTGGCTGCAGCCATTGCGTGCAGTTCTTGCACCTCAGCTAGAAGACCGGCAACGTGATTGTTTATTTCATCGATGCTGTTGTTGGATGTTTTGTCAATGTAATCTTGCACCCGCTTATTGTGACCGATGAAAGTTTGTTCCAATTCGGTTTTCAGCCGTTTTGTCGGTTGCACGTCATCGGTCGGACTGGTAGAACGAGATCTTTTATGATTTGGTTTTGGGTTACTTACAGTTTCAGCCGGTGTTTCGACTGTGGTCGGTGCCGTAGGAACGGTTGCTTCTTTAGAGCTCGAATCAGTTATGATTGGCACCGGTTCGGCAACGATAACGATGCTTTCTGTCGTCGTTGGAGGTTGTAATTTGTTCGACGACGAATCGTCTTCGACTCCATTCAACTCAACATTCACCTCCTCAGTTTTCAGCGTTTCAACATCTTCCTTTTTGTCGACGATTTCGTGTTCGATGTTTTCTTCAATATCCATTTGTTCGATCTTTATCTTCTGCTCAACAGATTCGATGTCCTCCGTTTCATGCTTACCATTGACTTTAACGGGTGAATCTTCGATTAGACACACATCGTCATCGTCTTCCACATTTTCATTGCTGAACATTTGAACCATCTTTTCAGCTTCTTTGGTTTTTTCTGTTGGAATTGTTTCTGTATTTCCGTTCGGATGTTCGGTAGCCACTGTAATTGCGCTCGACGATTTAAGATGCATTGTTCGTTTGGGCTTCGACGATATTAATCTGAATAATTAAAAGAACAAAAAAAAAAGATAAATAAAAGTTGAGTGAACCGCACACACCACGACAACAACAATAGAATGTTTGTACAATATTTTCAATGATTAATTTCTGTTTTCGAGTTTTTAAAGATAGCCAGGCGAATGGATGGAGAAAAAAAAGTTTAAGGAAACGAGACTCAAATTCGTGTCAATGGCATCAACAAGCAGTACATTCGAACAACAAATTGTTTTATCACAAAATGAGTAATTAGAGTTGTGAGACACGGTGAGCTTTAACATAGTCATACTACTTGGGTCATGCCCATGAAATGTTCTTTTCGATTCCGTATAGGACAGTCCCGTGATCAATAATCAAACCACGATCTTCACCTTGCCGGCGTGATCACATTAAAGTGTCTCATTTAGTAGTAACAATTACATTTTTCCGATCGTTTGTTCGAAAACCGAGAAATTTTTAGTAAAAAGTCTCATTGCCATATAGGTCGGAGCAGTAGAGGTCCACCAAAATCAACCGGAAACAACTCACTCGACTCTAGGTTTTGTTTAGAATCACGTAGAATAGCTCTAGAAACTCATTTTACACAAACGGCAAAGAATTAAAATGAAATGTAATCAGAAGTCAGATGCCCCTTCTAGAACTTGTTAGTAGGAAGACCTAGGTGCAAAAGTACACTTGGCAAGGATACTCATCTAGACACATTGCATGCATGTTTGGTATTGTTATAAATAATTAACTTAGACCTTGTCCAATTCAACTGTACTGGTAGGCAGTAGTCAACGTTCACCGATGGTAACTAATTCTTACAAAATCCGACTTTTCTCAAAATTTATGCATATTATAGACTATTCGCCCGGAAATCCCCTTTTTCATTTTTAAATGGTTATTTTCCTAACGCACTAACGGCTTTTTTAACGAATGAGACGTGGAATCAAATTCATTAAAAAAGGGTTCCCTTCTAAAGAATGTGATGCAAGTAGCTGTTAAATAATGTGATGCACGGCACGGATGCTTCACTTTACAATATGTGATGTAAGGAGCTAATGCCTCCTTTTACAATGTTTATCTCGTAAAAGTGGTCATTTGCGGGCGAATAGTCTATAAAATGCTATTCGCCCGGACGGGAAATTAGTCTATAAGATGCTATTCTCCCGCGCGGGCAATTAACAACGGCCTTCATTTTATGTGATTATTAATCACGGAACTGCCCTCTACTAAAGGCGCCTACGTGAAATATGGCTGAATGTGTGGAATTACAGTCTACAGTCCACAGTAACCAATTTACATTCTAATGGTATACAAATCCTGCGCTATTGGTAACTTTAGTGAAGTATAATTACCAAGACCTCAGTATTTGTATACCATCAAAATATAAATTGGTTACTGTGGACACACATTTTTCAAAAATTTTTGAGCTAGTGGACCATATATGCCATTTTTCAGTCAGTTTCGACAATTTTTCGCGAACGGTGTCTAATCCTAAAATCAAAAAGATCATTTCACGGGTATGACACAAGTAGTATGACTATGTTCAAGAGGTTCAAATCCACCGTGCTCTGTCTCACTAAATAAAAAAGTGTCAACGATTTTGGAACGGTGGAACCGATTTTTTTCCCTCCTACTTTCGTTGATCTGTTGAGTTCGCACATGAATAAAAATAACCTTGAACACGAATCAGAATTGTTTTTTTCTTCACAACGAAAACTTAATACTTTGTCGGTTTATGGAATTTGCAGGACACACAGAAAATATTGTGCCGATGATATTAATCGTCAATAAATTTGTCTTTACTTCGAACACATTGAATACACATTGTCTTTGAAAAGAAAAACTTTTTTTTGTGTGACCATGAAACATGGACTTAATCAAAAAAAGGATACAAATTCGTGCATAAACCGCGTATAAACATCTAACGACCATGCACCGAACAAAAAAAAACTTAATAAAAACTCCTACGCTTTAAGTAATGATTGGAGCTCTGCTCAACGTATAAATTTCGTATTAACTGCAAGTAATGTGCATCGCACCCATTGCAACATATATTGCACCTCTAAGCTTTACACTAATTCAATGCATTTGTAGTGTTAAAAATAAATTTAAAGAAGAGAAGAAAAAATTGTTTTTTTTTTATTAAAAAACGTTCGATAACAATGCAACCGATACACATACACCACGTAATAATATGGTTGGATTTTTAAATATATTGAATGAACAATAATAATATGAAATGTTCAATGGCATCAACCAGAAATATGTTAATAGCTGCTAATGCATTCAATAAACGAAAATGTCATAATATTTAGTTGTACACTGATGTGTGTTACTGTACTCCGTTTATATGTGCAATCGTTTTCAAATAGAGTTTTATTTTTTTAATATTTCAAGTGATGGTGTCGGTAGTCACTGTACTGTACGGTATGACCTTGTTTGATTTTATAATTTTTTGTATTTGCTGCAATGAAACGCGTCACATTTTTTCATTCTGTTAATTTTGCCTGTTCGACAATATTTTATACCGACAAATTAAAAAAGGAAAAACAAAATGCAAAAACGTTCTCTCTCACCGAATTCATTTTACTTATTTCGAGAAATCACACCGACACTTTTCACGTGCTTCTCGGTTCCACTTTAGCAAAAATGAAATATTTTTATCGAAAAGAAAACCGTGTGTCGATTTGACCGAAAAATTAAAATTTTGTTTTCACTTCTTTTTTTTGTCGTGTGTGTATATGCACTCTCCTCTTTACACGATAGCGCTCCGACGCAAACTGCAATTCATGCAATCAGACGTCGACCCTCTATGTTCAATGAAAATTTACGAAAATTTACTGAGCGAGAGTAAACAGCAACGTGAGATTGCTACAGGTTAAAGCTTGACTGAGCAAGTAAAACGTTTTTGATATACGTGGAAAATTGAATGACGATGCAGCGCCATGGAATTTTCAAACCGTTTCCAACGAAAATGTTTTTTTTTATTGAGTCAAGTTGAAGAGACAAATTTTTGTAAGAAATTTGTATCTCTAATGAGTCTGCCGTTCTTTGATATCACTTCAACAAAAAAAAGCTACGTGAATGTCATGATATTCATCCAATTTAGATTATTTTATGGAAAAAAATCCCGTTCACCTGAACGGATGTCAGAAGAGACCTTGGACGGAATCTATCAACCGAACGCTGTAAATCAATTGAAGAGATAATGACGACTCAGGTTTCTGTTTAAAAATGTATTTAAAACGGGAAATTTAGTCATGAATAACTAGAGCATGGAAACTTTGTCCCACAGCAACATGTCTCAGTCAAAAGGGTTGGTAATATTCCTTCATATCAAAGTCACAGACGAAAAACCGTTATCCTTGATTTGCTATGCATGCTTTTAACATAAACGTATTTCAAAGTCAAATGGTGCGCAATAATGATAACAATTGCTCGCTGGAATAACAAAGAAGACAGAGAAAAACCAACAACCCTGTGTCGGTAAAAAGTACATTATAAACGTACACTGCTGGAAATTGCATATGCAACTCTTTGTTTGTGAGTTTGCGTTGTGGTGGTGACACAAGATGACGATGATGATGATCATGAGGTCATTTGAAAGTGAAAACACCAATTTGATATAGTTGCCATTGTGGAACAGTTAAATTGTTCATTTTGCGAGAGTATATATGTTTGGTGCATTGTTATGCAAATTGTTTCGTAAAATATGCTTGGATATGCAATTAATTAATTAACCGATGAAGATATAACTCATGTGGGATAATGAACGTGTCATGCATTTTGTAGCGTAAAGAGCTAAAGCCAAATATGTATGGTATTTGGTTTCAGTTATTGCTGGCGTAAAGTTTTAATTAAATGAAGAAGTTACAACGTAAGTGCAGGACGGTGTAGGTGCAGTGGTTATAGTGGATGCACCCGGAAATATAGCAATAAAGCTTACATTGTTTCGTAAGTTTATTTGAGTATCGAATGAATTTAAGAATAGAAACCCATCTGGAGCAAAATGGGAATGTGTGGCAAGTTCTTGAGTTAAGAAAAGATGGTCTCAAAATGAACTTGTCGAACACGGAACTTGTGGACCAAATCGATGACATCAAAATTGGAGAGAGTATCATTGAAAAGATCGCCAATTAATGTAAAACTTGACCGAAAACTGAACTCGTGTCAACTGCAGAATTCAAACGTAGAATTGGTCGCAGACTAATCGTCAAATGATAAACGAATACAGGAAAGGACAATCAAGTTCCAGGCTAAGTTTGCTTCAGCTGGTTCACTCATACAAACAAAACTGGTTAGAGCGCTTATTCGGATTTAACAGAAAACGTATACGCATGTGCAGCCAAGTTTCGTTTGTGTGAGTGGACCAGCTGAAGCAAAGTTCATCTGAAATTTGACTACCATTTCCGGTAAGAGTCTAAAACGGAAAATCGTCGAATCTCGAGTGATTCTATATGGCGTAGAAACGTTAACATTAACATATTAATCCAAGAAGAACCTAGGACGGAGTTGCTTTGATGATTCTCGCTTAGAAATAAAGTGACAAGTAAAACTGATCCGTCCACAGAATGAAAGTGACTTGAATAGTGTACGTAGCTTCTTACGTAAGTTGTAACGAAACATCTTACACAAATTCGTACGTAAGAATTTGACTTCTAACAACATCTTACGTATATTATTACGTAACATCTTACGTATATTATTACGTAACATCTTACGTATATTATTACGTAACATCTTACACATATTAATACGTAACATCTTACGTATATTATTACGTAACATCTTACGTATATTATTACGTAACATCTTACGTATATTATTACGTAACATCTTACGTATATTATTACGTAACATCTTACGTATATTATTACGTAACATCTTACGTAGATTATTACGTAACATCTTACGTATATTATTACGTAACATCTTACGTATATTATTACGTAACATCTTACGTAATATTTCTAGGAGCAAGAATTCAAATTGGATCAGTAACTAATTGTTTCTTGTGATACAAAATTACCACAAGATTTCAAGCACACTTACTGATTAGATTTAGCCCTGATGGGATCGGTCACAAAAAATTAGATTCCATCAGCGATTTTGTAATCCCTTCCTTCAACATAGCATCTTCTATTGTCAAACAAAACTTTTGAAAAGTTCAAGATGAATTTACGATTTTGTCGACCACCAAGTCGATATAGGCACAAAAGCTATACACACCTAACACACAAGCTAACGTATCGCAATAAAGTTAGCAGTTTTGTGAGTCACACACACGGTTTTTGATTGAAGAATGATAATAAATAAAATGTTGATTAAATGCCATCGCATTTAATAACGCTGAGCCAAACGAAATATTCAGTCATTTTGGAGCTGGGAATGTTTCCGAATACCGAAAATGATATTCATAATCGCATCATGAAAGTTAAAATTAAAACAGCAAAGAAAAAAGGCCAACAACAAAAACAGAAAATAATAAAATAAAAAAAGTTCAATGAAATAAGTTCGTTGAACCGCAAGCATTTCGGAAGGTGAATGACCTCGATTTATTGTTTATCATTTTAATTTCAACAGACATTTTTAGTAACAAACCGAAACAACTTGGCGATGTAACATTTTCTGTGCTCATGTGTACACAATCGCTTTGTCTACTGCTCTCTTATGGGTTCATATATTCTATGCATTGCTTTATTTTTCAAAACTAAAATAATCTCATATCGGGTCGGAAAATGTATTAAAAGTTTTTACACAACACATAGATTGTACGAACGGAATATGTATATTCTTCGACAACACTATAACATTGTGTGGTTGATTTCGTATATATTTTGTACGTATAATTGTGTACTATATGGTTGAATAGAGTACATTGACTTTGGTTTTGGCGAGTGCACTGACTTGATACATGTAAATCAATTAAAACAAATTTTGTTGTCGAGAATCTCTGTCTTTCCTTAAAATCTTTTTTTTCCCTGTGTGTCAACACAAATCAATAAAGTTATTCAATCGCTTTTTACGTATCACACCTATTGATTGAGGTTGCACATTTGATACGGTTTGTTTTTCTAGGTTCAACAACAGAGGTCTACTATTCACCAATGTCGGGACAAATCGAGCTTCGAGTGTAAGAACTGGAATAATTAATTAGAAATGTTAAATAAGACGGTTTTTTATCCGTTCAAACAGTTATAGGGTTAGCGACTTGCATTGAAAACAAATATAAATTTGTATGTGAGTAAACGGCACAATAACAGAGCGAGAGAGTATTGCACACGATGTAAAAATAATAATAATAAAGTTCAATTTCGAGTTCATTACACCGAGCAATATTCATGAGCTTGGCACTTTTTTTTTTGTTGTTGTAATACAAATAAATTCAACAAGAACATGTTCTGAACTCATCAGATATAAGTTACGATTATAGTTTAAGAAAGTCAAATAGAAAGTAGGTGTACGAAGTGCGACTAAAAGAGAGACACGATTAAACCATAAATTTATTTTACGTAATATTGAAGAGTGTGTGGCAGAAATTTATGAATGCTTGCGTCTTGGGTTTAAAGGATTCTTCGCCATTGAACTGATGTGCGAAGATTTTTTGTTTATATGGGTTTGATACCATCATTTGAGGACTGAAACAGTACGGTCCCAAATATTGTTTCAACATTCAGCTGCTCTCGCCAGTTGGTTTGCATTTCAACATTTCTGGTAAGCTCGCGTGTCGCGCGTGCTTCCATTAAAATGCAAGCCAGCTGGTGGAACAGCTGAGAAAAGAACTTAGAAATTAAAAATGCAAGACGACAGTTTAGACTGGAAATGAATTCCGTAGTGTGGCCGTTAATAGCTTTTCATTAATCTATTTTAAAGGCAAACTTTCATTCAATCCAGGATCATGAAACCTTGAATGATTTGGATATGATTTTATTAAAGATAAGCGACGAGTCGTGAAACCACGAACAAAACAACTTGGAACTGGGCACTGTAAATGGCTAGGTTAAGAAATGTATTGAGCACTTCGAAAAATGCATAGATGATTGCTTTGGAAATTATTTGGCGTCGATACTTCGGTAATTTTACATAATTCAATAAGAACGTAATGGTCTAGTAAATAAGGACCAAAATCGGTCCAAAGCTATACAGGTAGCTCAATCGGTAGATCGATGGACTCACTGCATATGGGTCCCAGGTTCGATCCTCGGGATGATTAAGCTCATTAGGTTTTTCGTAATGATGGATGATTAGTGTTAGCTGTAATGACTCCCACAACGTATCACAAAGTAAAATTCTCATTTCACACTAACAAGTGCGACATCTACAAATAGGCAAAATATTTAAGTTCCTATTTCAAATAGAAAATGAAATGAAAATGATGCCAAAGATACCAAAGATGCCAAAGGAAAGATCGATTTCTTACTCGTTCCATCCTATCCTATCGTTAGGCATCGAGCGTTTCCAGCGGGACCTAATCCATGCTATTCTTCTGCATGCTATGGAGAGCACTGTTAGCCATTTAGGCTTAGCATGTTGAGCTTTCAGAATTGGTTACATGAAAGTAAACATTTGATTCACATTAAACAGACTAGAAAAAGCTGAGCAAAGCTGAGCAAAGCAGTCCCAAAAAGCTAAATTTTTGATAAGAACTCAAAAATGGTCCCTTAATGTTACTTTGGCCGGTAATTCATTCTTTTTTTAAAACTTGATTGTCATTCACTGGCGAGTGCTACACATCCAAAATGCAAATGCAGAACTCCCTTAAATATAAAGAAAATTCTTGTGGTACATCAGTGGTAAAAAGGATTATCTAATGCCTGAAACTATCAACGGATCGTTCAACAACGATGTCAACATATTATTCCCAATATTTCAACTCATTTTACTTACAAAAATTCCAGTCATATTTCTTACATCTACAATACGGCAGTGTGCCTGAATATATGTCCAACCGCCCTCTAAATCTAAACGTACTCATTGAATTACATCGACATCTTACTGTATTTTCCAATTTGAAACGTTGAAACGCAATGGAAATTATTTTCGATTAACCTTCCCATATCTTAAAGTTAAACGACTGATACGAACGGTGCACGTAAATTGTATATGAAATACGCGAATGTTTAACCTTTTAGAAACGGCTAATCATCTGCTATCGACAAATTATAGACATTGCCGCATCAATTTAGTTTCGCTTCGTTCATTATGCGGTGTCAGACCTGAGTATAAAATGAGAAAGTTTGCTTGTGTGTCTACATCCCGCGATCGAATGACCGAGACGAAATCTGATATCGGAAAGTTATATTTTGTGAATTGTGTCATACTTGTCCCCTCCTCCCATTTTCCTAATATTTGATTTTATTGAACTCAATCCACACAGCAAGCATGCACATTCCTATACCTTATCTCGAAAATCGCGCTACGAAAAACAATGTCTGTAGGAACATCAGCAGATTGATATCATTCTATTTAGACGCACACACATAAACAATCTATCGAATATATATGCCCTGAGCGACCACATTTCGAAACAAAATGCAATAATTGCACTTTGCACACATCAAGGTCACATTGAACTTACATGCTAAACCAACCACGGAGCAGTTTAATAAAGCGCATGCTTCTAAGAAGAAAATAATAATAAAAAAGTAAATAAAATCGTCGGTGCTACAACAAGAAAACTGAAGCTAAAACAACACATTTTTCCGATTGGTTTTTTTTGCGTGCCGTTTCATTTTTTATTCATAAATTTCGTTTGCATTCAGAGTTATCTTACGATACGATGATGAGCCATATCACCCAAACTAATGTTTTACATGATGTAGTAGACAACGAAATGTATGCATAAAATGTCGGTCTTCTTTTTCACAATATGAAAATGTATTTTGTGCTTGGAACTGAATCGTAAACGGTTTATTTATTGTGTGTCTTACAGTATAAATGGTACCGATGTATGCGTCGATAAATCGGGTCAAGGATTTACACTTAGCACATCGTTAAGTTTTGAATGCATTATTCGTGGCCATTAAAAGCTTGCATGAAACTACGGACTTGTACTGACAATTCATTAGAAAACTTTGTTGAATTATTGTGTACGTTCTTCCCACGGTATTTGATTGGAGAGTTGCCCTTGGAACGCAGTTAATCTTCTTTACCTTGGATGCAATTTTAAGTTCAAAAATATCTATAAAATTGACCGTTGTAGCGTTATGATTAACCGAGCAGCAAGGGTATGGAAATGAAGAGAGAGAAATCGCCGGTTCGAACTTCATGAAATTTAATCGGTGGTGGTGTAAGTTACCAATTTCGTGGAATGCTTTGATAACGATTGAAATGGTTGCTAGCGACTTTATAATTTGGTTAAAAAACGTTTTGAGGGATTTTTCTAAAAAACGGAACACCGAAATCGGACTCATTTTCCATTGGAATTTCTTATACGTACCCAGTAAAGTAGTCGACCCCAGATGCCAAAACCACTTTCAAAAAAAATCGTTAAATGATCAAAAACTGAAAACTTGCACTTTTCTTATAGAAATTTCTCCAGTTACACGAGCCGTACAGGGTCGTGTGGGGTGTCATTAGAAAGGTAATTGCATGTTTTTCTGTTTTTCAGGAGAATCTCTCATTTTCATTTAGGCGGACCAAAAACGTCACATTATTTCACTATAGAGAGCCAAAACAACAACTTTTTCTCCCGCCTTCTCTTTCACTTTTCCTTCCCTGTGACATCACTTTTTTGTTCCCAGCTCACGCCACTTTTTGCGTATTGCTAAGACTTTTATGTAATTGTTATGAATAAAATGAAATTTGATATTGAAGTAGATGCCTTCGATAGGTTTGTTCCAAGTAGCTGTAAACGTTTTCAATTGATCTGTCAAACTCGCCCTGTTCGTTTGTTTCCGTTTTCGTTTGGATCTTTCGATCAAAAAATCGTCGTTCCCTTGGAACAAAAAGGTTTGTTCTGGACCACGGTGATGAAAACAAACCTTTCTGTTCCTAGCAACATAATATCCTATTACAATTGAATGAAAGAGTTTGACCTCTAATGAAAATTTGTAAAATTAACATTTCATTTGCTAACACGAGCGTATCCGAACTTTATCAAAGTAACATTGTGGAAAGACGATTAACCGCACAAATTGTGATTTGACTAAAACCCCGTCATGTACGAAACAAGCTTAAGATTGACCTAAAAGATGGAATTACACACTCGCATTATATATACAGCAGAAGATAGGGAATGTGGTTAGATACCATTTCACTTAAAAATTTCAATTGTGGAAATGTATTTGCACAATAACTGAAAGAATGAACGGTTTAATCAAGATTGAAGCGAAAGAAAGGAATGAATCCATGATTCTGTGAACAAAGTTCAATTATGGAAATATGTCAAAGAAAAGTGGAGAAGATGTTTGGTGTATGATAATCCCACACAAGACTCTGAATAGCTTTTGGTGCAAGCCTTTCATTTGATATTGAAAAATCAGTGACCCATCCTTAAGTACAAGACATACGTTGAATACCCAATCCATGCAGAGATACACGTACTTTACAATTGAATGCTTCTCCATTGTGAAAGCATAGCACCACCGAATTTTAGAAGTTTAAGTCGGCAGTACAGAAAGTTTAAAGGTTTTTATCAAAGTGATAATTTGTGATAACTTATTTACAGGTGGGTAGGTGGGTGTTATCACTTAACATAACTTCGTAGGATGGTAATTTTGTCTCACACAAGTTTCTCACAGAAAAAAGTTTTCAACTTTTCACGTCAGTTTGTGTTCTTGGACTCAAAAAGACAAGTAGCTTAAAGTTTAAAGATTCGTATCTTTCGTAGTTTTCAATTCTCTATGCCGGAATCTTTCAAACAAAACAAAAACAAAATTGTCACAAGAAATGACAACCTTACGAAATATTTGATTTGGTTGAAGTGGCTGCACGGCTCACATGTAAGTTCTATTTTCGGGTAATGATAATAATGATGTTTGCGATGTATGTTTCGTTGAGAACGGCTGTAACAGGTAACAGGTAAGTAATTAAAGACAGGTAGAAAATTCAAAAAATTTAAATAAAAAAGGCAGACGTCATGATCACTTGCACAAATGTTGCGCAACTCTATTGCCGTACGTGTTATATGTGGATCGGTTATTGGAACGTAAACTTAGTATAAACAATCGCCCATTGTTATTAGAATTATTACAATTGCACGTTTCAATTGGGGTTCAATAATGATCGATCTTTAAGTTTCGAGGTGACGGTGATGCATATGTGCTAAAGAATGCAGTGAACAAAGAGATTTTTGCAATGAATGTACGTATAAAGCACAAAAGGGGGAAGAGCTGTCCTGCCAAGTGTTACAACCTATGTTACAAAGGTGATCGTATGCAGACGAAGAGTTGGGGTCAAAATGAGCGAATACTTTGGTCGCATTTGAAAATGTGTTGCATTTCTATTGTCATTTGAGATGTTGAACGGCTGCTAATTAGACTCAAGGCTATAAGTTGAAGTGAATCATTTCAGCACGTCGGCAGTGTCGCACTTTTAAACAATTCAAAGCAATAGAACTAGATCTTTCACACATTGAGTCTAAAGCGGCAGATGCCTTCAAAAGTTACTCCAACTTTATGTCAACTTGTAAGAAAGAACACTAAAATTGTTCAGAGTACACTTGCGAGATTTCTGACCCATGGCGAACATTGCACTGAAGTTTCGACGACATGAAAAATGGCGAGTTTCTGAAGAAATGACGAGTAGTCAGGAACTCATCGTTTCTCCAAGAAGTCTTCGTTTCTTCACATTTTGTAAAAGGAATGTTCCTTTAACAAAATGTTAAAGAAGTGGGGAAAAGGCGAGAAGAACCGACGACTTCCTGAAGAAACGGTGAACTTCTGTCTTCTCGTCCAGTCTTCAGGAACTCGCCGTTTCTTAAAAAAATCGTCGTTTCTCACGTCGTTGAAACTTCAGAGCAATCATGCGGACAGCGTTTTTCTCGGAAAATCGAGTTGTTTTAAGCAAAATGTACTAGAAGATTGTGGGGTTTCACAACGCAGGCGAAAATATAGTCATTTTCTCCTCTCCCCTTAAATTTCAGAAGCCTTTGTTGTGAAAAACGTTTTGTTTACATCGGGAAAAAGCTGGAAATTGCACTCGCTACGCTCTGGCCACAAACAATACACTCAAAATGAAATTTTCAACTTTTTCCCTCATTGAACAAATAACCAATAACCAATAACCAATAACCAAATAACAATGTGCCCTTTGCCAACAAGAAGGTCATACAGCCAACTACAAGGGATGTCCAATATACCAGAAAAAGGTAAAAAGTCAAAATCAACCAGCAAAAACAGCAGTGGATCGCCTTCGTGAAACACACTGCCACATTTCAACTAGTTCAACGACTCATCACAATACAGGAACTTCGTATGCGCAAGTTACGAAAAATGCAAAACAACTGACAAAAAACGACACGCAACTGCCAGAATCGAGCGAGCCGTCTCTTGGAGATATTGTAAAAATGCTCATCAACATGCAAGCCGAATTCAAAAATAACATCGAAACGCTTTCAAAACGATTGGAAAAAGTGGAACTGGAACTCACAAAAGCTGAAGAATGAAGAATCATGGGAATCAATCACTGGACTGATAAACCCTCACACGTCTTACTGACTTCTACCCTATAACAGTCAGTACATCTCATCAGTAGTAATAAATTAACGGAAGTTAAGATTGTACTATTAATACCAATAAAAGGTGTTTTTGAAAAAAAAAAAAAAAAATTGAACAAATAACTCCACTGTCAGTTCCAGAATATGAGCGACGAAAAAGAGGTCACCTGCAATGTCGACACAGACTGTCTCCAATTGAAAAAGTTTGATTTTTTCTATCAGAAGGGTTGTTGGCGCTTTCAATCTTCTACTACACGCCACCAAGACTCAAGATACCTTTGCTCCTACTGACCAACTACTTTTTATTCATAAATCATGACAGTTCCGGTTGATTTGAGGAAACGAATGTAGCACGCATTGTGTCCATGAAAGTATCACACAGTGGATACGTTCCAATACCTTCCAATTGTAATAGTCTATCGATCACAAACCGACCAATTATTTCGCCCACAAATCTATAAATCGATTGAAGTGAAAAGCATATTCGCAGAGCAAAACAATAGCGGCACGAAGAGAAGAAACACACACCAAAAACATATCGGCTCAAAATCCGCTTTCATAATGAATGCATGCCATTTGATTCGAAAAGAAATTTACGGATAGTGTCGTACACCCAAAATTGTGACCTCCATTTGAATTCGTTCATTTAATTGTTTCTGTAAATTCAATGTGTTCGCTCGTAATCATACTCTGTTTCGTTTTCCATCGGTTCTTTTTTTTTTCTTGTGTTTAACTTTATAGGATTATGAGTCAAGGCTCATTTGAACTTATATTTACCAAAGCGAGGTCGTGCTCGTAATAATGTGCTGTACACACTTATTATAAACTAAATTGAATGAATATCTCGCCACAGTGCCACAGAAGCTTTACTTTAATAAACAAACAAAATGATATAATGAATCTAGAATGCTGCTGCAATGCAATGAGTACAATTTCGCATATATGTGTGTCGGCTTGGTTGCTGCTGCTCTCCGCATGTACACAATATTTTACAGTCAACAATAGTTGAACACAAAAAATAAAAAAAATCACTTTTTTGTATTGTGCAACCTTGGTACGTCAATGCATTAAGAACTTCACAGTACTTTAAAGCGAACGAAAAAACGATTGCGAAATTTTTATAATTATCGAGGCCGAGCAATGAAAATAATATTTTTAAACAATTTTCCGAGGTTTCCGATGCCATCACACACACAAACACACACACACACATCATACCGCGCAGTTAAGTTTATTGACAGAGAAAAATAGAAAAACAGATCCGCAGAGCGAAATTGAACACGTGAAAAATTTGGACAAACAGAAGAGTTACGTATACGTAACGACAAACATGCAGCATATCATAAACATTGGCGTGTCTACTTACATTTTGATGCTCTTCTTAATCAGCCGCCTGTGAACCGGTACAACTTTCTTTCGTGCAATTATTTTCGGCTTTGGGTCCGGTACTTTGCTGATCATTTCAATATCATCGCCGTCACTACTCAACGTGCTTATGTCGTCGTCTTTATGGCCATAATCATGATTCTCATCTTTATCGCTACCGTCCAACGACTCGTCATCATCGTTATCACTATTTTCGGAGTGGTCATCTTCGTCCTCGCTGTCATCGTCCACATCTCCGTCATCATTATCCTCGTCGTCGTCGTCATCATCCAGTACGATTGTATCAGCGTCATTGGTCCGATCCTTTTCCTCTTCCTCCTCGATATCCTCTTCATGTTCTTCTTCCAGCGTTTCATTTTCCAGCATTTCGTATGAATCTTCGATGCTCTGTACGGATCTGTTCAGGTTACTGCTACTTTTCCCGAGCGGTGACGATGCATTGAAACTGCCGCTGTGTATCTCATCCAAAAGGTTTTCGTCGTCCGCACTGACTTCGGTGAGCAACTGTTCAGGGTCGTTATCCACCAATAGACCCGGTTCGGTCTCTTCAATATTGCTTACGGAATTATCAACAATTTTGTCGGATGTGTCCAACGAAACGTTGGAATCCAAACTAATAACATCCTTTGACGTTGAAACGAATTCGTCTGTCACATTTTTATCATCACTTTTATTTGTGTCACCAATGTCTCCGTTATTAATGAATTCAAATGACTCTTCCACATCAGTTTTCGGTGCTTCGACGTCATCGTCCAAGCGAACTGTATCCGATATTTTGTCACTTTCTTTATCAGTGAATGGAACCGATTCTAATTCGGTCTCCACGTTTGCAGCTTCCATTGTTTTTAGTTTTCACTTTTTATTTATTTTCTCCGAAAATGTGCCACACGAACACCAGTGCAATCAAATGAAATTCGACGAAACAACGATTATGATTGCAAATTGGAACACCGACGCTTCTATCGTTCATGTAAGTGCACCGTTTTCTAACAAAAGAAAAATATTCGAATCGAATATTTTGTGGAACAGAAACTTATAAAATTGTAAATTTAATCAATTAAACTTTAATGTCATCAACGCGATGGATTCTTTTTCCTTCTTTTAACACAAAATTGAACACAAATGTTACACGCAACGATGGCAAAATTTTCGTTAAATTTCTCCACCAATTTCATTTTTCGATTTCCATCACAACTGAAGTTTTAATTATTTAGTTGGAATAATTAAATGATTTACAAAAAAAAACATTATCGATCCGCGGCGTTTCAATCAGTTCCAATAAAAAGAAGAAAAAAATTGTGTTGGTAGTCATGCTATGCAACTTTATGGCAATATCCCAGTATGTAATGTCAGCGAACACGTTTTCTACGAACGTGTGTATACTGGGCATCGTATTAACTGCGTCATCTGTAGACAATTTTCAAAAGCAATTGCTGTTTTGGCAATGGCGCGACTTTTAAATATTCCAGTGTTGAGTTATGTAAGTAAGTAAGCTATGTTAGTAAAGTGGATTGCGTTAGAATTTGGATGGCAAGCAATTTTTTTAGTGACACAAACGAGAAACTTTTAACGACGCCAGTAGCTAAAAATGCGAAAAATAGGGTCAAGGTTGTCGGAATTTTTTTTCTCCATACTTTGTGTCACATTCACTAATTAAAAATACATTCGTCGAGACTTTACCCACGTATGTTTGGTATCATTGGAAAGAAGGAACCATAGTAGCAACGATGACTGATAGGTGTTCCGTTTTTGAGTAGTTTTGTGGCGACAGAGTAGCCCTTAGAAGTTCTCCGACCGCGTGTGCAAATAATGTGTATTATTGGTATCCAGGATACCGGGAAATTTTTTCGCCAAAGAACCGAATACCGGGAAATCTACCCGACCAAATGACCAAAAATCGGGAAATGAATAAAAATTGGGAAATGACCAGAGATCGGAAAATTGCCAAAAAAAAACCGGAAAAACGGTCTTTGTAATCGAGATCGAGAATTGATTGAAAAATTAGGAAATCGTAAAAAAACAAAATAAGTTTGAAACGAAAAGTAATCCGCTCAATGTGAATTCAATGTCAAACTTGTTTGGTTGTTGCTGTCCAAGAGATTCCGAAGCCAAAAACCAAATACTGATTTTCGATGTCAGGCGCTTCCATACAAGGACCTCTCTACCGTTTTTGGGTATGTATCGCAGAGTCTTTGTAAGCACTCAAACCTTCACAATTCCAAATAAATTGTCTGTTTATTGACCAAATTATTCAACTTTGAGTTTACAAAATAATTTTATGTCCGTACGTTTACAACCCTACTGCTAAATTTGAAATGAGAAAAAAAAAGACTTTTTTACAATATTGTCAGGGCAGTGTAACGATTCTATAGAGCCATAGGTCATTCACATCGGAAGTGGCTTGAATCTCGGTTGTTCGAGATTTTCGCTAATCGGTTCATAGTTTCTCGTTTTGTCACCTTTATCACGGTGTGGTTGATTGGAGTTTAATTAAACATGTCGTCGTAAATTTGATATTTTTGGATATTCTTAGTCTGCTTGTGACCCTGAACAACGTTCCACAAAATTTTTTATTTTCATCCGTGCAGTCCGGAGCACCCGGACCAAGGCTCCCTAGAGTGCTCTGTGGGTGCGATAGTTGTCACGCAAACAGCATGGTTTTCTCAAAGGACGTTCGACATAGACCAATCTGATGGATCACAAGTTGATGCAGTTTACACGGACATTCGGAAGGCCTTCGATCAAGTTAGTCATAGCTGTTTGTTAATTAAGTTGAAAGAGCTGGGCTTCCAGCCATGCTTACTTGAATGGATGGAATCCTACCTCCGTGACAGGGAGCAGTGCGTTAAGATCCACGACTACGGGTCTGAGTTTTTTGCAGTCGCGTCCGGACTTCCACAAGGAAGCCATCTTGGTCCATTGCTCTTTATTTTGTATTTCAATGACGTAACGCGAGTCATCAAGAAAACCAGGTGTAATCTTTTCGCCGACGACTTGAAGCTCTACCATGCGATTAACAATCTCGCTGACGCCGTTGATCTTCAGACAGATATCGACGCAGTTTCTGAGTGGTGTGTCAAATATCACATGTTGATTAACGTCAGCAAATGTAAGGCGATGTCTTTTTATCGTGTTAAAACGCCGATTGTCTTCGATTGCTCCATTGATAGATCTGATCTCATCAGAGTGGAAGAAATTTCGGACCTCGGAGTTCTGATGGATCCGCAACTCAGCTTCAAAGTCCACATCGACCACAAGATAGCAAAGGCATATTCGATGTTGGGGTTCCTAAAGAGGATCTGCGCGGATTTCAGCGATCTCAAATCTTTGTCCAGCATTTTCAATGCACATGTTAGATCCCATCTTGAATATGGTGCAGTAGTGTGGAGTCCTTCGTCACAATCGCATAGCGACCGTATCGAATCGGTTCAAAAGAAATTCGTTATGTTCGCTTTAAGGCGATCGGTCAGGCGCGACAGTCAGTATCGACTTCCACCGTATGATGATCGACGTAAAATTTTGGATTTAGAACGGCTTTCTGTTCGTCGAACGCAGAGCCGAATTTTCTTCCTCTACTCGACCTCCTCTACAACCTCATGCCAAAAGCTAAACTTAATAATTTGTCTCTCAGGAAATAAAAGTCAAAAACGAAAATGTCGAACTTTCGATGTTAGAAAACCTCGACAGACACACCTTTTGGACCATCGGTTTCTTTGGCAGTTTTGTAGAGTTTTTAACGCTCTACATCCTGCTAGAACATTGTTTTCAGAAATACTCTCAACTTTCCGAGTTATGACCATTTGAAAGTTAAAGTCGTCCGGGGGACTTCTTCCCGGGCACCTTCGGATCCATCAACCATATGCCTGGAATTAGTTTTCAATGATCTACGTTTTCCGCACACAGGCTATCGCGGCACTTAAAATTCTAGAAACTCGATACGCCCTACTGAGCATGCGTACGGCCTCCATCGGATTGATACTTTTCGAGCTCCCTACCATAGAACCGACTATGGTTTTCATGAGCCAGTATCCTCCATTTGCAGAGAATTCGAAAATGTGGCTCATGTCTATAACAGCAGTAGCTCTCGCTCAGATTTTCGTTTGAGGATCAGATCCATCACGTGACGACGAATTACGCTGTCAATTATCAGTTAATTCATAAACTAACTTTATTGTATGGCTTTGTCAGCATAGTTTATAATTTTGTAAGTTAAGAGGTTCCGAGTCTTCAGTTTTGATACAAACCAAATACTATGTCGCCATCTCGTTTCATTCGAATGAAACGCTTGTGATTATTCTTAATAATATTATGGGTTACCGTGGATTTACATAGCAACGTAAAAGTGACAGATGCAATGTTTTTTAAATACTGCAACCCGAAATTTCATTCATAAAATTAAAATTATGAATGAAATTTCGAGTTGCCGTATGAGAAAATTTTTGCATCTGTCACTTTTACGTTGCTATGTAAATCCACAGTTATCCGTAATGACAATAAAAATTCGAACATTAGTTTTATGGCTCCCAGTTCCATCTATGTATTTCGAAGTTTAAAACTTTGCGCGGATAGTTTCGAATAATAAACCATTGAAAGGAATTTAAAAAATTATTAGATTAATTACAATGCGTTCAATCTATATAACAATGCTAGTTAGATTATTACGAAAATGAATTGGTATTTCGAGCCTCACTTTATATACGGGCAAACTGACTAAAATAAAATTAATAACATGGCCTTCATGGCTAAAGAACAATTTAGCAATTTTGGATAATTATGGACTGAAGATGGTTAGACCACGCTAACCTCTGACCGCGACTGTATGCGGAGGTCGAAACAGCATATTATCTCCACTCTCGCTTCACGCGATCCATGGGAAAGGGAAGAGTAACTATGCTCTATACTCTGTTTGTTTGGCTTGGTATATTCGTTTTAACTTAATTTTTTCTGATAACACCACCTCTGGAATTAGTATGTTTTCCAGGTAAAATAAAGTTCTGTATTATAGGTGGTTTATAGTTGTATTGCTGGCACTTATATATTGAATTTCAGGAAAACGGTTGTATTGCTGAGGATTTATGCCAAAGTTCTGTATCTTCGGAATATTGAAGTAATGTTAGTTACGAACGAAGAATCGGTAACATGGCCTTCATGCAAGTGAATGGGGAAGAAGAAAATAGTTGATTGCATGTAGACGAATGCGAGTTCATTCTCTGAACCTCGCCCAATATAAGGTTCAGATCAACTATATGCCGACCGGAAATTGTAAACGAGGAATTTTCTGTGTCGTGCTCATATGTCTTTATTGTCTTTATTAGGATTTCTAGAAATTTTAACAATTTTTACGGTTGTTTAAGCAAAAACTCGGATATCACCGCACATTCATCCGTCGTACGTTTGAAACATGAGATTTTATGTATTTCTTTGTTGTCATTTTCAAATTTTTATTTTTCCGTTTTCTTTTTAAAAGTACGGTTAGTTTTCACGTTTCGAAGTTTTAATATGTCATCAAGCATTCACGAAATTTTTCGAAGTGAACAAGGACGCGGTGTCGAAATTGAAAAATGGCTGATTTTAACACAATAAACAGTTTTTAAATTTAATAGTGACGGTAAATGCTCAAATTTTAAGAATGTCGAACCAAATTTCAGTGAAAAATGTGTGCAACAACGTATTAGTGTTACTAGTTTGTGAATTTTTTAATTAAATGCATAGAAGTGTGTACCTAAAGTTTAAATTCTGTCCTCTTGCAGAGGTGATTTAAATAGCAAAATTAATTGAATAGAACTCTAAAAAGTGATAATGTGAGACCACATTTCGTTAAAGTAAGGCCAAATTAAGTATTTCCCCTCATCAGAATGTGTTTTCCTACTTTAGTCTTACAGATTTATGTTCCTAAATATTGCTATTTTTTCTTCAATTTTTGGTTTGTGTCTGAGCTGAACGCTCGGAGCCTCTTAAACCGATTGACAAATAAATGTTTGAAAAAATAGAACTGATTGGCACTGTTGACCAGAGATATAGCAAGTGGGTTGTTGTTGGAAAGTTGAGACTAGCAGCAAAACAAAACTAAGCAGTTTGGCTGCGAAAAATTATCATGAGTGTGATTTAGGAGTTGCTGAGTTTCACAACTATGGCCAAAAATGAGAGAAAAATTTTAAACCACTATAAAGGTGCTATGTAGAAAATTTGAAAAAGTAATTTTTTTGGTAATTGGTAGAGCTAATGTCCCTCTACTTGTACAACTAATTACCACCTCTGTGACTCAAGTATCCACGCCTGTAGAACCTTTCAAAGCAACCCCAATCAGTTCTATCGCACCCACAGAGCCTTGGTCCGGGTGCTCCGGACTGCACAGATGAAAATCAAAAAATTTTGTGGAACGTTGTTCAGGGTCACAAGCAGACCAGGGCCGTAGCCAGACTTCAAAATCTGAGTGCGCTAGGGGGGGGGCAAGGTCCAAAAAAATTATTTTGTATGGGAAAAATTAAAAAAAATTGAAAAAATGACTTCGCTAGGAGGCCCCCCCCCCTGCGCCCCATCTAGATACGGCCCTGAAGCAGACTAAGAATATCCAAAAATATCAAATTTGCGACGACATGTTTAATTAAACTACATTCAACCACACCGTGTTCTATTACAAAACTTAAAAATGTTTAAATCTGTTGTTAGAGCACATTCCTTTTATGAGTTTCGAAAATATTACATTATAGTCTTTAGTCAGATTGTTCTAGTAATCGAGCTTATTTGGCTCAGTTTCCACATAATTTTGCGCACTTACAGTGTGCGATAGTCAAACCAATTGAAATTTACCAAATAAAGGTGTATTATTGCCACTTCTTTTATCAGAGTAGACTTCTTCAAGTCTCGAGCCCAGCGTCCTCAGTCCTCATTCAATAGAGTTGAATCTGTAATGACAAGTAATCTCGTCAGAACAATCATCTTACAACATCAAAATAGCAGAATTGGGCATTATTAGAGTACGAACTGCTCATTGTGTGCGTTACAGGGAACAAGTTTTCCGATTAAGTGAAATCATCGCTAAAATCCATGGAACTTTCGAAACAGGCGCAAAACAACGCACTTCAAGCAAAAGTACTTCTAATGATAGCTGCTAAATAGAGTATGAAAATATTTACCACATTTTTTTTTTACAGTGCCAAAGTTTGTTTCAAGATGAACTTATCGAAAACAAAAGTTATGACCAACATCGGGGGCGATAGAGAAATCAAAATTGGTGACACTGTCGTTGAACGAGTCGACAGCTACGTATATCTAGGACATAAACTGAAGTTAGGTCTGGACAACCAAACTGCAGAAATGAGACGTAGGATTGGTCTTGCATAGGCAGCGTTCGGAAAACTCAGACTGATTTTCAAAAGCAAAATGAATAATAGTCTGAAACGCAAAGTTTTCGACAATTGTGTCCTTCCAGTGCTCACTTATGGAGCGGAAACTTTAACTTTAACGAAAGCATCAGAATCGAGACAGAATGACGAATCAATGGATTCGACAACAAACCAGGGTCGTTGATGTCATGGAAAGAATAGCATCTCTGAAATGGAGCTGGGCGGGACATATTGCAAGAAGGACAGACGAACGTTGGACCAAAAAGATCATGAACTGGCGACCATATAAAAGACGAGCTATAGGCAGACCACCACGGAATTAAGAATATTGCAGGTACAAACTGGCAGCAAATGGCAATGGATCGGACGAAATGGAAAGAAGTTGGAGAGGCCTACATCCAGCAGTGGATAGAAACAGGCTGAAAAAGAAGAAGAAGAAGAGAAAGTTTGTTTGATACACTGTCCATATTAAGTATACTCTATTTAGGGTAGCACACATGCTTGAAATGCGTTGTGCAAAATTATCATTGTAAAAACTGGTATGTAATCAAATCGTATGTCTGAGGAGGTATAGAGGTTTTTATCCTACATCAATAAAGAGACATAGAGTTACACTTATGTAAGTGACTCAACATGGAAAATCTACCTTGTTCAATCACTTCTTATGGATCTAAATATTATGATACGAGAACAATGATAACATTGTGACGCATGGTGTTTCCCGGTTTTGAGATGGGTATTCCCTGACGGTGAATCACAATAACCAAAGTACACGAAAATCTAATCAAAAGAGATTATTGTTTGAATTCGAAATAATTGAATTCTGGTTTCGGTTTGGAATTTTATTTTCTTTTTTTTTAGGTTCACCTTTGACGAAGTGTAACAATGAAATCTGACCACTCGTCAATCTAAAAATGTATGGGCTGCTCTCTGTATGCAGCATCATAATAAATTTGTTTTATATCCAGACAGAGCTTTGTTCTGTGGATACGACTAGCTAAAAGAGAAATGCAATTCGCTCGGAACTACCACCTATCTATCTATCTAAACTACAGCGCTTTTCAAGTATACTACCTACCATTCAAATCTAATTTAAAATTATATTTGTTGTGATGCAATATATGCACATTGCACATGACAGTCGAGGCATCCATCAAGGCAGCGAACATCAATGTTAATTTTTTTTCTGTTTGTTGTTGTACATCAGCTATGCAACCCTCCCACAGGATGAATATTATAATTTTAATAACGCCGCCGACGGTAATACCCTCGTGAAGGATTTTCGGAATATTTCAGATTACAAAGTGTGTGTGGCACAAAAAAAAACCCCGAAGGCTTCTGACATTCCCTATGCAATAGTTTGCTGTTCGAATCAAACATGAATCCAAACATCATGTATTATATGCGGATGCATTTACAACTCTATTCCATGCAGGATGATTTCCGATTAGTTACTATGACAACCCACCCACAATTGTACACCTACAACGTTCATGTGTAAATCCACATATCGCCGTCATATTCCGTGACGGTTATAACTGAATTTGTATCAGTTGTGGGCTCTTTAATTTGATTGTTGATTATCCACCCGTAGGTAGATTTAATTTGTCGTAGCGTGCGTGAAATCCTCGGACTCTAATGTGTGACAACGATGGATGTACGTAAACGTTGTTAATTAGTGGATAATTGAATAACTCGACACATTTCAAGGAATCCTATTTTACTTTACTAGATAGGTAATGTGGCCATTCACTCACTCACTAGTGGAGCTGGACCTGATGACATCAAGCCGTTAGTGATCAAAATGTGTGCATCAGCTACAACGTGGTCTATTTGGCTATTATATCAAAAATCGTTCGACTCTGGAAAAATTGCGGCCACAGCGAAAAGGTCGCGAATAGTTCCGGTACATAAGAAAGGTGACAAATCGAACATTAGGAACTACAGAGTTGTTGCCATTTAAACGATGATTCTTAAAATCCACGAAATTGCCGTAAAGCGGAAGATCAGCGGAAAAATCCAGCCTCAACTGAAAAGTGCTCAGCATGGATTCAGGGACAAAAGATCAGTCGTAACGAATCTACTCGGGTTATCTATACTGGCACATACTGCATTTGAACGTTCAGCTCAGCTTGACATATTTTATGGTGACTACAAGACTGCGTTCGACAAATTGGTAATATACTTGCTGATTATCAAGTTAGCTAGTTTTGGAATCGGGAGAAAAACTGCAAGGTGGATTTGTCAATATCTGATCGGTAGGACGAACTACGTTCAAATTGGCAACTTCGTATCGAGATTGTACGAGTCACCATCTGGCGTGCCGCCTGGAAGTTCGATTGGACCGCTTATGTTCATTGTGTTCATTAACGACATTGTTGATGTAGTGCAGTTCGCGCATACTCTACTCTTTGCTGACGATATAAAATTGGCGTCAATAATTTTCGACCACTATGACATTCGAAGAATGCAGCGAGATATTGACAATGTAGTAAATTGGAACGCAGCAAATCGTCTTCTGTTCAACGAAGAAAAATGTTACATCTTTAGTATGTACCGGCATGAACCATCATTTATCCAGGTCGATTATAAAATGGGCGTTAACGTCATCAATAGAGTTGAGGAAACGAGCGATTTGGGTGTACTGGTTAACAGATGGTTCCATCCGGGTAGTCATATTGAACAAATGACAATGAAATGTCGTCAAACGATCGGTTGTATCAAGCATTTTTCCAAAGGCAATTTCACGAAAGAAACGCAGCGAGACTTGAATTTGCCTAGACTTCACAATGTATATTTATCTCAGCAACCTGTTGTTCGTCTGATAAGACTTATAAATGAACATAAGTCTGAAGTGACAAAGTATGGTAACCAATTTTAAAAATGCAATGATCGAAAATTTGTGTATTGGAGGTGTTTAGATTGTGATGATTTTAAATGTTTAACGTGAAATTTGTTTTTGTATTTTGTAAACTGATGTATAATATTCAGCCAGTCTTTGGCGGTGTCAATAAATTCAATTCAATTCAATTCTTGTAATCGATTAGGTTTATTTAGCGGACTCAGAATTAGTTTTCTATTGAGGCATACCAAGAGTTATTATTAACGTTTAAATTCTGATCGCCAGCTCTTACAGCGAACTTGTGATCTCACTAAAACCCCATTTAAAGCTTAGATCACCACTTGACGATTACTGGAGCCTATCGCAGATGTGTTGGAAGTAACTAGGCAATCTCATAGATTTGTATGTAATCGAGTAGCAAAGTTTTTAGGCTAGAACTTTTCGTTCATTGAGAATCGGCCGCTTAATAAATATCATTGTTTTGTAATTTGACTCTTATTATCTGGAGATATTTGGACGTTCCAACAGGTTATGGGCCCAGACAAGGTACTAGGCAGTACAAAATAGAAGAACAACTATGTCTACGATTTATGGCCCCGAGTGATATTTGTATAAATGATGATGGCAATCGAAACCGATGAAAAAGAAAATGAAGAAAATGTGAAGATTTGAAGCAACAGAATTTGAGCAAATTAAGCTGAGTTTAACCGATCAGTGGTAACAGAAGTTGAGCGACATAATGAGAGTGATTTCGTGATGAATTTCAAGTTAATTCCAGAGTGAACAATCAACCCCAATAAGTGGAATAAATAGAAAAATTTTAAAGTTACGAACGCAAGGCTCGCCTTCGTCTCTCCTTGCAACTTTTTGTACTCGGTAATGACCGATTTTCGAGACGAGACAACAATATACTATTACATCCTTTCAATTTAGCTGAGTGTATTAGGACAATGGACAAGAAAATTAGAGGTCTCGAGCTAGGTTTACTGTGTTAGGACAACATATTTAAGAGATTGCAAATTCAACTTTCTCGTTTTCGTCTGTGTAATATGGATGTCGTTTTAAATTTTCTGCTGACGCCTGTAACCAGACCCAAATTGTCAACAAATAAAATTTTAAAAATAAATTTTCCAGAAAGACTTCGAAAGCGCAAAAAAGGCTGAACGTAGCACCACTATTTATTTATGGAATTGATAATTTCTATAAGATCGTTATTGCATTGACGCAATTTTCGCACACGTTTATTGTCACTCTTGGAAAAATATGTCGTACGCAGCTGTACAAACGTTTTGTTTGATTTGAATTTCGGTAACAATTCAATGAAAATACATCAACGCAATTTTGTATATTAATGAACAGTGGAATTCAAAGTATAGAATTCATTCGTGTAACCAAATAAAACAAATGCAAATGGATTTTAACGGTACGAATCATCGATATTAACAACAAGTTCAAGATCATGGACTTTTTTGTAATTTGAATATTTATAAAACTCGTACGATGTAACAACCAAATATGTTGTTGGTTAACAACACGCATCATTTAAAACGGTAACAATTTTTGCGGGCTCAATCAAATATTGAGAGAGAGAGAAGCAATGTGCTAAAATTCTTAGTTTTTTTACTAGAGAGAGTATTGGTATCTTCTAAGGTTTACAGGACACACACTATAAATCAAAAAAAGTTTACCGTGGGACTCTGAACGTCTTGTGACTATTGTCTTAGTATCTGTGATTGGTCGTGCATACATTTAGCTACTGTCTTAACATGAAAACCTTCTCGTCATGCTGGAAGTGTAAGAGGCATGTTGGAAACTCAGAAATAAAGACGGGACAAAAAGGTACAACAAACTAAAAAAAACTATCTTTCGCTCGCAGACGACAGGCATATACCTTATATTTTTTACGAATCTTTTACCATCTTTTGACCTTTGTATTTTCAAAAATTTAAGAAAAAATCTTTTACTTCATTGCTTTAACCAGACATTTTGCTATATTAGCCAGAGTTCATTGCCTACCAGCGATGTAATCAAATTTATGTTACTGAGAGACTTTAAAACTAGACCTCAAATTCACACTTCAAAACCACATCCATGCATATTAGGAAGGTATAGGACCAGTAGCAATTGGGAAAAACAGTTTATTTGTGTTTTCGTTGCTTTTCGGATGCACAGGACCTGTTGGAAGTTCGCCGAAGTAATCACATGTTTACACCTACCTTCAACTACTTATAACTCTGTGTGGATGAATTTTAAGCCCAACAAGATCTACCTGCCCCGAAAGAACATAAAGTTACCTTTTTAATGACACCCCACACGCCCTTGTACGTTTCGCGGCCTCGGAGAAATTTCCATAAGAAAAGTGCCTGTTTTCGATTTTCCATCGTATCTTACTATCCACACAAGCATCGACGAATTTTTTTGAAAGTGGTTTTGGTCATTTCGTATATAAAAAGAACCACTGGAAAATGCGTTCGATTTCGGCAGGCTTTTCAAAAGAATTCCTCAATATGTGACCAGAAAAAGTGAGAAAAACATCGATCCGTCCCTTCCTTATTCAAATTTAAAAGTTTTTTCAGATGAAAGGGCAGATTCTGCCAATAACGGACTGTTGCGTTACAATTTTTAAGACTGAAAACACTAGTTTCAAGAAAAAAATTCAAACCCATATTCTACGGCGATCTCCGCTATCAAAATATTTTCTCCGCCAATAACGGATTTGTTCCATAGTTTGTCACGCTCTATCGTCTCCAGCAAGTTTTATTCGCTCACAATAGAAACTCAGGCGTCCGCTGATAGACGATTTTACATATTCTGACAATGTAAGAGGACAACCAAAACTTTCGGGGAAGGAAAGATCCGGAAAAACTGTGGAACAAATCCGTTATTGACGGAGAAAAAATTTTGATAGCGGAGACAGGCCGAGGCTCTAAAGTACCAATTCAAAAAAATATACCCTAAATGGAGCTCGCAAAAATAATAGTAATCGAGCTTATAATTGCGAGCAAAGTACATTTTTAACATGTCACATACGGCTATTCATCTGTTACCGATAACGACGACAAAAGTAATGACAAGTTCTTGATAATAAGGTTCTTTATATAGTAAAATGCATGTCAAAAAATTGAAGTACTAGATTTGAAATCAACCTATCAAAAATACTTTGATCAATGGAAGTAACAGACCCCATAATAATACTGGTCATATGCTTTCCGTCTGTAACAAGTTAATTAATAATTAGCTGCAGCTGCATTGTATACCAGTCATTGAAGTGGAACACATACACAATATTCGTTCATGCATGTAACTAAAACATTCTATGATCTACAATATAAGCTTTTCTGGTAATTGATAGTAAAGTTTTCTCGAAGCTACGGCTGGCTTAGTGATGATTTTTACTCTCAGAGATTAGTTGTTCGCTATGTTACTGAAGTTACTATTTCTGAGAACTAATAAGAGTATGCCTAATGGACGACAGTATTACAACGACCAGGCGACTAATATATTAATCATCTCTTTATATAGGTTTTCATTTATCTGATGGTTTACTTCATCATTTCGAACAATAACGATAATTCTGAACGAAGACGAAAACAAAAACAATATTATTCAAAACGGAAACATGAATTTTAAACCCAATAAGACCATATTTGCACCAGAAATACATGCAATTACCTATTTAATCTGCCGTAATTCGGGAGAAAAACAATTTCCAATAAAATAACAAAAGCAATACTGGAAATTCTTTTGTTATTTCCACTGGAAATTGTTTTTCTTACAATACGGGAGTAATGACACCCTACATAACCCTGAATGGCTCGTGTAACTGGGTGATGGAGAAATTTCTGTAAAAAGTGCATGTTTTCGGTTTTTGATCACTAGCCACATAAGCTTCGAAGAATTTTTTTGAAAGCGGTTTGGCTTCTAGGGTCGAATACCTTCCTGGGCACATATAAAAAAGTCCACTGGAAAATGCGTCCGATTTCGGTCAGCTGTTTTTAAAAAGACTCTCTCGCTGGGTATAGAGTCAGAGTCTAAGCTTCTCACAAAATGTCGTTCAAATAATCGCACCTCTCCGAACAACTACTTGGTGCGGACCATAAAAATAATTCAGATAAAAATATAGATATTTTGCGAGTTTCGATTAGGATGACAATTTATAATTATGTCTCCAGTATATCAAACAATTCGGAACATTCGGATCATTATTAGTTCGTCTCCGATTATTATCCATACGAATCATCAACATTTAAGTGTTTTCACTTGGGGGTGGTTTGAATCCAACTTCTAATGGTCTCAATAATTGTTTCTTTTGCCTCAACTACTGCATCTGAATCAGCTTCAGTTATCGGTCCTATGTCACTACTTTGAGAGGCACCTGCAACAAGACACAATCATTTGAATTTTTACGACTGAGGTGATACGTGTGAACGATATATTTGTACAACGTACATCTTTAGCGAATTATAAAAAATAATTTGCTTTTGTAAATGTATACTCACCTTCGATGACAATGACTACTGTTGAGTCATTATCAACATTTTGGACTCCAATTGTTCGCCACGGATCGAATTGACCGTGAATATATAATACATTTGATGCTCCAGGCGTGACTCCTCCGAATGCGGTGTTAAACCGATCTGCATTTTCAAGCATTACGTCAGGAGAAAAGCTGAAATTTAAAAAAAAAACGTTTCTCGTGTGAAAACACGAGTCTGACGCAAAGAATCCGCAAAGGGACTATCTCTGACAATCAGTTCTAGAATTTATAGAAATCAAGGGTTTTAAGAGTTCGTATTTTCCGATTTAACAATACAATTGTTTCGACATCGATTACTTACAGTTCGTCAAATATATCTGCACAGATTCGGAAAAAATGTTCAACTGAAAAACTAGACCCAAAAGGTTGGAATCGAGACCTAGAAGACTGATACCAGCCCAATTGCGAACCTATATTTGAAGATAAATAGTTTTAAACTTTAGAATGGAATGAAAACTGTATAGACAGACAGTGCTGGTACATCAATTGCCTGTCGCCAGGCACTACGGCAGAATCATTCCAATTCGTTTGACGGGTGTCTGCGATGGCTTGTTCATAATCGAGGTCGATACATTGACCATCCAAGCGATCTATTATGAATTGAGCTAACGCTTCAATATCTGATAGAGTCTCATTCGACAGAATCGTATCGCACACATCACCAATGTCTGTAGCACTGCAAAAAAAAACATTTTTTTTTGCATTTCACTTGAAATGTGAATCCATATCGACAACTACCGTTCAAATTGAGTTAATGATGAGTAAAAGTCCGACATTGCTTGAAAGAAAAACTGAACATCCTGAGAGGTTATTTCGTTACAAATATGGAACATAGCAGCAAGATCTTCATTTCGACCGGTAGCGATCATATGTTCCATGGCAGCGAAACCTCCTTCGATACGGTTGTAGCATTCAACACCTCCGACGTGTCGGTAAACAGCTCCACCTAATTCTTTATATTGAAAATGATCAACTACCGACTGTGTTGGAGAACTTGACGACCAAGCGCCGACAGTAAGGAATGGATAGGATTGTCGAAACCATATCGCTAAACTTCCTGCGTACCTACGACCCAGAACCACAACGGGTGAGTCTCTAGCGCCTGGTGTCACACTTTCCAACTTAATATGTTCGACAAAATGGGCAATATCAGCTAACACTTGTTCCACATTCAAATATCTCAAGTTTTCGTTCGAAATATCTCTGAAAATGCGATAGAAGCACTTTTCGTTTCCATAGACTGTTGATTGCTAAACTTACTCAGTTGGATGGCTCTGGCCATAGTAGCGATGTTCCAAATAAACCATATAACACTGAAATTGCCTAGACATTTCGTACATCATGCTATTTTGTAGACGGTCGGCAGTGGCTCCCCACTCGCCAGTTAATAGAAGAAAAATACATCCGCCTGGTGCCCAAAATTCACCGTTAATTAAATACCTTTGCTGCCAAGTATTATCATTTGTTGGATCGAAATTGTCCAAGCGTTGTGTTATAAATGCTTCAACTACATTTCGAGGTAACTGCACTTGCTCAGAGATCGGGTTTAGAGTATTCCATAGTTTTCGGAAGCCAATATTGGATGCTTGAACAACTAGAACAGTCGTTGCCAATGTAAGAAGGACTAGATTACGCGCCATTATAATGATTTGATTTGATTTGATTTAAATTTACAAACAAATTTATTTATGACCTTTTATGAGGACGGTCAATCGACACTACTTCTTCTCATACAATAGAACACATGTGCATTTAAGTAGCAGATAACAGCTTCAATGAAATATTATCTGTTTTTGATAAAAAAGAAACTGATTTTTGGAAATAAGACTTAATAAATATACCCAACATAAGAGCATGTCCAACCATAGAGTTACACTCGAGAAGTGTCATGGTGGCGCTGATGCTAATCAGCCACCAAAAATTACATGGGCACTCAGATATGTTTAAAAATGACAGCGCCACCATGCCATCTCTCGAGTGTAACTCTATGTGTTCAACGCACTCCAAAACAGACACAAGAACAGATTTAAAATAAGGGGCCTACACGACGTAGTAGTCAGAATGTTTCGTACAAATTTAGTTTTTTATGTTGGTATAATCCTTTGTGGGGACCCATAGAGTATAACTCTATGCGGGGACCAAAATAAGAGGCTTTTTGACCGTTAAAAAATCTGTTCTTGAAGAGCGTTGGTTATATTTGTTGACTTAAAAAAATAATTAAAAGAGCAACAGTCAAAGGTCCCAGATTTCTACAACGTGGCAACTATTTTTACAAACCACACCTGCCTTTATCACAGTCAACTGAATATTTTGAAGTGGAGCCTCCTACTTTAGAGGAGTATTTGAATTAAACTCTCTTGAATTATGAAATAATTCAAGTTTAATGTTTAAATAAATCAGAGACATCAGGAAGTTGTTTTACTATCATAACAAGGTCGGTGCATGAACGTGAATTTTCTTGAAGTGAACCTCACTTAGTGAAGTAGCCACTTTAAGATATTTTCCAAAGAAACAGTCAAAACGTTCAGTTTTTCATCTGTGTCATTTCATGTGATTTGCAGTAGCTAGTAATAATGTTCGATTAAATGTCCTGAATAATCTGATTCCGAGCCTATGTCACGATTGTAATTCGAAGCAGATGGATATCAATTGAAAATTCATGTTTTTCATATCATTAGCCAAATACAATGGAAAGGAGTTTTGTCTACTCCATTACTCCATACACGTATTCACGCCACAAGCCAGCTAAAAATTTAAATATTTTCAACTGACAGTTGGACAAAATAACGCTGACGTCATATAATTAATGTCAAAACAAAGCGGTAAAATGACCTGCTATGCGATATATTTTGAAATTGAAGGCGCACTTACGGCGTGAATTAAAATTAAAATCTTTTTACGAATCTCTAACCACCCGCTGTTTGAGATAGATTCACCAATAACGAGACGATTATCGTTTTCGTTTTCGCTTAAAATTAGTGTTATTGTTCAAAATGCCGAAGTTCTCTATTGAAGCTAAAAACAAAAAAAAAATACAAAATTTACAGAGCTCACTTATTTGGTGCTTATGTGCATGTAACAACAAGTCACCGACGACGACAGTACATAATAGTAGCGCAACCTAGTTCATAAACGAGTTCATCGACCACATAGTTCGCTAGACATGACATTTTTATGATGAATGCTCAATAGTTTCTAAAAGCAAACAGCAATAAAACTTGAAGCAACAACACGACTCTATAAATATTACACATTATCACAATGTAATCAAATTTGTCATGAATTATCGCACATCAAATTAAATTTCTTTTTGTGTCAGTTTAGTGTATACGTAGTTTACAACAGTAAATTCACCGATGTGGCATTAAAATTTACTTGGTTTAATTTTTTGGCATAAACAACGCAGTTTTTTTCTGTTTTTTTTTTTTTTGTTTATTTGCCACAATTTTACCGAGATTTTTCTATTCTCGATTTCTCTCTTTCTTTTCATTTACCAGACTAATTTTCATTGCATAAAATGTTTCATGATTTTGTCTTATAAAATCACAACAACCGTGGAATCCACGATTTTAAACTTCACCGAATATCATCACCCCTACATAAAAAATTATCAGCATAATTGTCACTTAGTGACATCAGTGTTACATAAGGCCATTCATCTGTTATCGATAACGACGACAAAAATAATAAAATAAACTTAACAAAAATAATGACAAGCTCTGGGTAATATGGTCATTCATAAATAGTAAAATGCACGTTAAAAACATTGAAGTACAAGATTTGAAATCAACAGATTATAAATACTTTATCTACTGTAAGTTGAAAAAATTCATAATTTTCAGCATGAATCTAGTTAGCAAAGACAGTCAATTTACACACGAAAATTTCCGTGCGCATAAGTTTCTATATTGGTTATATGCCTTATGCATATAACCAATATAGAAACTTGTGCGCACGCAATTGACAGAATCCTACTACAATCATGTGAAGTAGGATTTTGTGTTGATGTGTTTTGCTTGAAAATTATGAATATTTCAACTAACAGTAGATAAAATCTTGTTGCTAACTCGTTAGTAAATGGGGTTTTGCGCACACGATGTGTTGCCGAACTCGCTCCGCTCGTATCGGCAAACTCACATCTAGTGCGCAAAACAAGCCCATTTACTAACTAGTTAGCAAAATAGCTATTTATCAATGGAAGTAATAGGCCCGATAATAATACTGGTCATATGCTAGTCGAATGTAACAGGTTTAGACTAGAAAAGTCCAAAGCATGAAGAATGTACTTACTTAGCAGCCGTTGTCAATCCGAACTGGTTTTGGCTGACTATACTAACTTACTGCGCTCGTTCCCTTCCTCGACCAGACTTCTCCAATCCGCGACCCTCAATGATCAGGGGCCATCCCCAAATTTCAAAAATTCAGCGCCAATTATGTTTTGTCTTTGCAAGTGCCATAAGTATTTTAGAGAACATTATTAAGAATTTGTATGGTGCACGAGTTTCTCCAGCGCCATGTATTTCCAGCGCCATGGGCACGGTACCGAATTTCCCATGGGTTAATCCGTAACTGGCAATGATCTAACATCATAGTCCACACAATCTCTTTCGTGATCATTCCCCAGTCTATGTCCTTCAATTTTGCTGTCGATGGCTTTCGTTGCTGTTCGGCCATCATTCATCGTAGCCACATGTCTTGCCCATCGAAGCCTTGCTGATTTTACTGCAGCTTAAATTCAGTCCAAAATTTTCTTTAAATTACCTGTTTGTTCGTCAATTCAATATTAAAGTTTTTATTTTGCTGGCACTGCAGAAGTTTAAATTAAAATTCCTTTAAATTTTCATTCGGAATATTTGGGATCCAGATCTCCATTTTAACTATGATTCGGATTTTTTCACCATGTAAGACGGCTAAGTTATGCTGCACAATTTAAAAAGGACCACAAAGGCCCGCCCATCTCCATTTCAGAGATGCTATTCTTTCCATGACATCAACAACCCTGGTTTGTTGTCGAATCCATTGATTCGTCATTCTGTCTCTGAGTGTTGTTTCAAGCATACTCCGTTCCATGGCTCTTTGTGTCACTCTCAATTTATCTTTGGATGCTTTCGTTAAAGTTAACGTTTCCGCTCCATAAGTGAGCACTGGAAGGACACAAGTGTCGAAAACTTTGCGTTTCAGACTATTATTCATTTTGCTTTTGATAATTAGTCTGAGTTTTCCGAACGCTGCCCATGCAAGACCAATCCTACGTCTTATTTCTGCAGTTTGGTTTTCCAGACCTAACTTCAGTTTATGTCCTAGATATACGTAGCTGTCAACTCGTTCAATGACAGTGTCACCAATTTTGATCTCTATCGCCCCCGATGTTGGTCATGACTTTTGTTTTCGATAAGTTCATCTTGAGGCCAACTTTGCTTGCCTCTTCACTTAACTGTTGTAGCATAAGCTGAGCCTGACCTAGATTCGCTGCTATGGGTACAGTGTCATCAGCGCTTGTCAAAATCGTACAAACACGTACAAGACGGTGAAGTTGTATGGACCAGCTGAAAAACAGCCGACAATGAACACATCCACAAGTAAGGAAATAATGCTGAAGAATTCTACGATTATCAATAATTTGATATTCTATGGAATATTCAGCTATTCAATATTAACATATGTTAACGAATTTCTTGTTTAGATAAGACTTATCTGATAAGTAAATTATTTGGCTGAAGGAAACTCTTTTGATCCAGACTTGAGGTTATCACAGAAATTACATAAAATTTTCTCTTCTCTCAAGTAGATATTGAAAGCTACTTTCATTAACTCTATCACTTCTTTCTTCTTAGCTTAACCTTTCACTTCACAGACAGTAAGCATATCCCCAAAATTTCCAATGAATTAAACGTTTCCTAGGTATGGTCTAATGTCACCGCGGAGGACATAGCGATTTTAAAAACGGATTTTAATTCACTCATTTTCATATTATTTTGACCAAAATAATGAGAGTGTTTAAGCTAAATCTAGCGATTTTGAAGAGTCGGAAACACCTGGTTCATTGAAAATTGCTACCCGATCTTTTATTCCATTAGTTGTAATATACATATTGCTAATACGTATGATCCCGTATCAGAGTTGTCACTTGAGATGACGCAATTAAGAGATGTTTTTCGAAATTTTTCATATCATACCGTTTGTTGTGTTTGGCATGTTGATCTGTAAACAACAGACAACATAAACGTCTTTGATTAGATTATTCATCAAACCTTTCGTTCTTACAAATTTACTTAGCTTCAGTGTGGAAATATTTACTGATTTCCGTCTATTGCAGTCTATTTCGGCGAGAGATGAAAGCAAATTTCAAGTAGATTTCAGAAGAATAAATGTTTGATATGATGAATAAATCCATAGAAAATGTGAAATCCTAAATTTCCCATGCGACAGTATAGCTTTTCTAATCGCTCTATATCCCCAACAGTCAAGTTTGATTGTTACCTCGAGCTTCAAATGGTTCAATAATAAATTATGCTCAGAGACTAAGTATTTTGGGCGAGAAAAATAGTTTCAGTGAACACATGAAAATTACTAATTCGACTCGATAAGTAAATTTCCAATGTCTCGATATTGGTCCGGCGAAGTCCTAGCCATCCGAAAAAACTGTACCTGACGGCTTGTCCGGCTCCACTCTAACGAGTTTATGTGGCCACCAGCCGGAAATACATCGGACTTTTGTACATTGGCTCCACAAGTGGAACGATTTTTCCACATGAAAATTACTAATTCGACTCGATAAGTAAATTTCCAATGACTCGATATTTACAAATTTAGCGATTTCGATTTAGCTGCAGCATTTTATTGATCAGTCGCGAGTACATTTTTGTAGGGAGAACCAATGAACTTGTGATTCAGTGTTCAATTTCAATCATTAATGTGTTGATAAACTCCCTGCAATACGTTATGAGTTAATTGAGTCATAGAAATTTATATTTAAAAAAAAACAGACAAAAATTGCGTTGACATTCAGCATAGCTCTGCTCCTAGCATGAACCAGACTGGAGAGCCGCCAAATTTCAGCCGCCGAAAAACGGCGGCTAGGCCCAAAACGACCTGCCGCCACCGCCGGAGATTTTGGTCGGCTAATTGCAGCTAGCCGCCGCGCCGTAAGCCAGTGTATTTTGGGCGATATTTAAGGATGGAACAGACATTGTTAATTAGACAATCATCAAATATAAGTAGTGTCTGAGTGATATAGGGAAGCCAATAAAAGAATTTTAAGAAATTTATCGAATTAAATTCTTACAGAAAAATTAACGCTGGACTTGTGGTGGTTCTGAAAATTTAAATTGGAGGGATTCTTTTGAAATTCCACCTATCAAAATCGGACCCACTTCGTCTGGGATGGATGTATACATGGTTTGAAAGGTCTTTGCCAGTAGACCTCAAAACAGGCCTCACACAGTCTCGAGCCACACCTGGTTGCTGGTGGACGATCTCCGAAGTTGAAAAAATAGTGATTTTTATCCGAATTTTTTGGCCTTTATAATCGTTCCGGGTGAGAGTGGGCTCCTTGGAAAGCTGAGCTTAAGTACTTTCGGGTCATGCATAGTTTGCAATTTGCAATAAAAATTTTCATAATCTGTGTGAACTTTAGACAGGTCTGGGCTGGTACTGATGACGCTTAATGTGAACCTAATATGCTAGTCGTAACATAACTTACGAGCAACCAGGTGTGGCTCGAGACTGTGTGAGGCCTGTTTTGAGGTCTACTGGCAAAGACCTTTCAAACCATGTATATATCCATCCCAGACGAAGTGGGTCCGATTTTGATAGGTGGATTTTCAAAATAATCCCTCTTGACTATTTTGACAAGAGTAGTTAAAATTTGGGTGTGATGTCAGGTGTCGTCCTCACCACTCCTATCCTATGGAAGTCAGCGCCACTAGAAGTGCTATCCTAATGAACAAAACATTTAACGAAACATTTAACGAAACTTAAGTGAGGTTACATCCGAAAGTACTGTAACTTGAAGATGATGTATATCAACGCACTTCAAGCATGAGTACTAAATAGTGTACTGTAACGGGACATTGTATCAAACAAATATTGTCACTGTAAAAAAAACCTGGGAAATTTTTCATACAAAACAGTACTCTGTTTGACAGCTGTCACTCGAAGTACTTTTGCTTCAAGTGCGTTGTCTATGTACAATTTTCGCGACAATTGTTTTTTAAAGATTTTACTACAGTAGTTCGCATGCTTTTTTCTATATCGGCCAGTGGATTAGATTATCGACTTAGTGATAGGAACTTAGTCTCTGTATAATGTCAATAATATAGAATTTCTTATTTATACTCGCAGTGGTGCACATGGCTTTGCTTTTTCTGTTATTTATTATTTTGGAATTAATTAACCGTTCACATTGTCAATTCAAATTTATATAAACAATTTGTCGCTATAACCGAATCCAAAACCGAATATAATTTAAAATTCAAAATTTGGATAAGTCTGTGTATTAAAATACACGAGCGACCGAGCGATGATAAATTATTTCAACCTTTTCGTTGGTTATGTTAGATGTTCGTTTTTCATGTGTAATTTCTGTTCGGTGAATAGCAGGATGTGTTTTAATATTTATTTTGGTCATTGTTTATTTAATTACTTCAATTGTTAGCATTTCGGAAAATGTTAGCGAATGAACAAACAGAAATGAAGGATTTTGAGTTGATTAAGGAGAGTAATTCAATTTACTTGGAGAGTGGAGTGTATAATGCCGACAATTTCATGCTATCAATAATTGGTTTTGCGGTTAAAATCGAAGCGAATTTTCACCGTATATACAATGTTACAACTTCGAAGGTAAGTCGTTGAACAAACGGGGGAGAGAACATTCATAACTAATGAAAATTATTATTCCATCGCGCCGAGCATGTTCTGTTGCTCAAACCAAATTACTAGATGCACTGTACATAAGAGAAATTTAGTTACGACAAGCGGAAATTGATTGAGCATTTTATTTCGTATGCAATATGCATGAATAGTTATACCATGTATTCTGTGTCTGCAGAAAATTAAAATCGAAACGATGATATGCAGTACTTTCGTTTACTACCTAGCCAATAAAGATGACGGCAGAAATGGATCTGAATCATCATAGTAAATTTTCTTTGCAATACACAGTTCTTACTGCTGACAGTGTTACTTTCAGATCTACTAATTCTGCACGTGAAGACTTCATGTCAATAAAATCACAATTTTATTTCTGCCATTAGATCTTTGCCCTAATTTGTAAAAAAAAACTTTATCGAAAAATAAAACGAAAGACTCCTCTTACATCTTGTTGGGACGAAAATTGATTTTTTGTTTCTTTTGCTCTTTAATGCGAAGTATAAACTTAAACAAATTTATAGTTTAACTCAACAAAGCAATATGACGTAAAGTTTCATTTTATTCGTAGAAGGATGCGTTCCAGATATGTTTATCATATTTTCGCGACGTAGCGAAGCGTTGATCAGGTAAAAGAATAGTAGACGATAAAAAATGACTGCCGCAGTAGGTAGTACCGTTCTAGACGCTGTTCCAGCAGTTGCGGCCCCAGAAAAAAGGAAAAAATCTACATTTCGTCACCAACTTTTTTTCCAAGACTTCTGAAGGGTTTGCAGCACAAAAGTGCTGGGTTCATTTATATGTGGAACGATAGTGGGTGAGGCCAGCTACATCACCACATACTCAGTTCCGTGGAACATCGAAGCTGCAGGAAAGGCGGACTCTCCGAACATTCCCTATATTATTAGTCATAACTCTCGTGGATGTACTCGCACCAGCCAGTGCGTATACTCTACCTGTGGGTCTTTCCAAGGCCGAAATTCGTACAACATTACAACAATTTAAAATTGTTTTTTCTTGAGTTATTGGCGAAAAACTGTTTTCGGTACCCTATGACATGTTTTCACTTTTGAACGCTTTTCACAGAAAATATTTTTTTTTTGAAAAAGTGTTTCCTAGAATTGAAAGACGAATCCAACGAGCTATCATTCAATAAAATCGGAGACCGCTTGTTCACAAAATTAAAAAAATCACCTGAAGATTTGGCAATATCACTCTTAAATTGATTTGAGTCTCTGAGCTCCAGCTTAGAGTTAGTTACGCGTATTGTGATCATTTGAATTTTTAATTTTGTAAAAATAAAACGTTTTTAGTTTAGTGAAATCATCAAAAAACGAATATTTTCCAGACAAAATGTAGGCTAAAGACGCCCTCATGCTTGGCTTTGATTGATACACTTCGCACTATTTCCATAAGTTGTCCTAAGCAAGGTACTATTACATTTGGAGCCTTCTTTGACTCTGTAGGAGTCTCAAACCATGCGTCGTGTGTTGTCATCCTCATTTCGCAAGTGTCGGGCGACTTATTTTCTTACCTGAATACGGACTAAAATACAACTAATGTCACAATCTCTTCTGGTAATTTTTAGTAACTTACAGAACTGGCGACACGGTACCCATTTTAACTTAAGGCCTTGACTCAGTGTTCGATATTCAGTCAACACGCTATCCCGATACAATTGAGACCGGTAATTAATTAATATTTGAGATGGCATGAATATTATTGTCGTTTAACTTACACCGAAAATGAATGTTCCATTCATTGTTGCATGTGTTATGTAATTTGTCGCCATAAACAGTTTATTAAACACACCCTATAATGAATAATTCAGGCATATGCCAGTAAAATCTGTAACGTCATTCGAAAACTATATAGATCGAATAACATTGAGAATCTAAATTAGAAAATATAAAAATGAGATTGAGAATAACATACAGCGCTTATAGACGTTTCAGACACGTCATTTATTGTTTGTATTTCGAATGAAATATTGGAATGGCTTTATAAACAATGGAAAAATTTTGAATTTAATTACGGAGAAAAATATTGCAAAAAAGTTTGATTTGAAAATGAGATATGAATTGAACAGCAAAATTGCACTTTTTTCAGCTGACGACAGTGTGCTTCATTACATCAATAACTGAGTAAGTATCTGTAAGTGTCTGTATCAGAACTCAGAACCCTTTAACTCACAAATCTACATGAGTCTATAGTGAATAGTTACCCATGCCAGTGTGTGCTCTCGGTATATAGGTCTGTTCCATCGTACTGTAAAAACGATTTTTGACAAAAGCCAAAAACAAAGAAGAACATTCACCGAAATCATCTATTGATCATTCGCCTCTATAATTGGTGACCCCGACGTGTATCTTTTTTATCAGTCATCTGTTAGTGACGGTGACAACAACAAAAAAGGAATGAGCCCTGGCTAGTGATCAATTCACTTATATAGCAGAGCGTCGGGTAAAACCAAAGAAGTAACAGATTTTGTACCATACACTAGGTGAGACTTTAATCAATCACAGAAAGTAACAGATGCCTCTGTCAATTTCCAATTTATTAGCTGACTTATGTAATGCATTTCTGTAATATATGATTGCGAAGTGGATACGCTCACCGTTTGTAAAGGTTTTGGTTGTTATTAGAACTGATTCATGCACCATCTCGTAATTAATCTATTCCAATGAGTTTTCTCGATCGTTAAATTTGAATGAGGTTTCATATGTAATTTTTGACGGCATTTTGTGGATAAAAATCGTATAGACTCACTTTCCTCAATCTATACCACCACTTCAAAAAGCATCTACACATACAAAGGTCTCATAGTTGATTATTTCGCTGTAATTTTATTTTGCCAAACATTCCTGTTATTATAGCAATTGAATTTCTTGCACAAAAAATTACAAGAAATTGTGTGATATGTATCGCAAATTACAAAATCACTCAATAAACAGAATAACGAGGGGGTCAATTATAATTCAATCATGAAACTTATCTTAGTGCTGAACATATCGTTCAAATTTTTTCACATCTTCGGTAGTTCAGCAATCACTTTTCTACACTTGTGACAACTTATTTAGGACATCAACTTCATCTTCTTCTAGGCAGTGCCACATCTAACATATTCGCACCCTGAACCAGTCAACTCTCTAGTGCCTCTTTTTCTTTACCGGTATAATTAGGCACGTTTTTCGTTGTAAAAATTGTCTTTCTGCTTTGCTATCGATCATTTTCCAGCGGTCTATTGGACTGGAAGTTTTTGCAGTTAATTGAACGATGATGGTGTTCAGCCCGAAGCTTTTAGCCTAGTATTTCTCGTTCTGGAATTATTTAATTAACCAGCGGCTGTCATCTGTTATCGACAACGACAACAATAATAAACAACAAGCTCTGACTAATGAGGTCTTATATATAGCAAAAATCATCTTCAAAACAAATGAAGTAAAATATTTCTGAAATCAATCTGTGAAAATCTTCAAATGAAATAATAGATCAGATAGTAAAACCACGACAGAGTAAATTAAATTCTGCAGTGGTAAAACTGTTAATATGCTTGCCGTTTGTGACAGGTTAATCCAGATGAAGCTTTTTGTCTTTCTTGCTTTAAATTTGTCGTGCTTCCTAAACTAATGTTTATCTGAATGAAATCGTTTGCTGCAAAATATCTTTAAGGTGGAAACTAAATCTCAAGATTCCGATGTACAAAGATACAAAGATATTTGGACAAATAAAGAAGTTGAAGTCAAACCTGTTCAAGTTAAATCCATTCCTTTGTGACAGCAGTTGCTATGTCATTAAAACTTTTGTTTTTGCAACTCTTTCTCGGCTCCGTGTGAGTGAGGATATAAGCTTTCCATTCAGTCAGAATTAATTACTCTGTCCACTGACGATGCCCATTATAAAGTGTGCAAAGGTCGCGACTGGTATTGCGAAATGTTGGACTTGGTTCATAAAAAAGCGAAAAACTTTTCTTTGTTATTTGTAATGGAATTTTTTTCTTTAATAAAAATAAATAAGAGATAATCAATTGTTATGTACAATAAAAATAAAAACATAAATAAACAAATATCTAAGGTACATAAAATACATTACAATAATATATATAGGTACCAATTCTCTAGCTATATATATTAAGGTGTTGTTTGTTGTGTGTTTGTTTTTTCATTACTTCATTTTTCATTCTTTTATTTTAAATATTTTTTTAGGTGTAATTTTATCTATATTTTCCATTTTCATATTTTAATAGTCTGTTTTCACTTAATCGCAATATTGTTTTTCTTTTCTTTTTATACACGTTTAGGTTAAATATTTAAATATTAAATCATAGATTTAGATGACTTCTTCTTTGTTTACCAATATTACTTTCACAGTTCTGTACACTCATGACTCATGACAATTACAATATGGGATTATTCAGACCAATTCTTATCATAATCAATTATTCCAAATAATAACTTCATTGCCATTATTGATCTTTTACTTTATTTTATTTACAATTTATTATGATTTGATATTAATTTAGGGTGGTAGTGTTTGTTTAAAAAAAAAAAAAAAAAAAAATTTATGTCGAAATGCCTAGGTGACAGGTTCTGTGCGGAATTAAATCCTTCTCTTATTTTCCCACTCAAATTTTCAAAGATTTTTCAAAGTTTCACTTTCGCGGAACAAAGGGATTGAGAATAGTAGGATGCAAACTTAGTATTTAAAAAACGACTCAAGTTCAACTTGTGAAGATCGGATTTCGTGCTTCGAGTCATGCTTCCTTCAATCAAAATGATTTTTTAATAATTTACATAACAAGCGATAAAAAGTTAAAAAATCCTATTTTCGTGTCGTAATCCATTCAAGGCGTGGCCAAGGTCAATCAACCCTTTATACATGACACTCGAATCATAATTCAACGACTCAATCTATTCCACCAGTTATTAAAAGTAAGCAAGGTTGATACTAAATCTTGTACTTCTCTTTGCTTTAGTATTCTTTTTGTCATATATATTTATCAGAGAACATTCAGCTGAGTTCATTGATTTATTTTTGTCGGTAACAGGTGACTAGCCGTCAATGATATGGTCACGTGTTTGTAGCATGGAAGCGTATTTTTGGTGGATCGTTTGAATTTCGCACATTCTGAGGCAGTGAATTTTCTTCAGCTGTTTTTCAGGTGATCCTCGCACACATTCAAAACGGTTTACAGTTGTTTAAACCATATAAACGCGTAGTAGTAAACCGTATAAACGCATATATGCGCGTAGTAGTGGTAGAACCGTATAAAGAAACAGTTTTGATTGTTTGTGTGGATCAGCTAAAAAAACAGCTGAGGAGAATTCATGCTGAAATTTCACTTCCTCTAACTGTAAAGTAAAAAAAAACTTGATTTTTAGAGAAAGTGTTACATTGAAATTTGATACGATAGGTAACCAGCGGATTTACGATACGCTAGGTAACCAGCGGATTTACCTATAAAATTAGCAAAAACATTTTTTTACTCAACCCTATCCCGACGAGAGGGCTCTCATAACAAAAAAAAATACTAAACCGTTGTGAAGGACAACGTTTCAGGGTGTATTGTGGAACAGAAAATCCAAACAAAAACCTAAACGGAAAGAACAAGTTTGACAGATTCACTGAAAAATAGTTGAATTCTAACTGCAAGGATTTTAATATAACAAAATGTCATTGTGTAGCGCATGATCTCAAGAGTCCAGTAATTGTTTTCTCAATCACATTGAAAATATTATGTTTTTATTGTCGATATCATAGTCTTATCGTTCGGAAAATATTGATCTGATTGAGAAAACAATTAGTTTAGCGGACTCCTGAGATCATGCGCTACACAAAATGGCATTTTGTTTAAATAAAATCCTTGCAGTCAGAATTCAATTATTAAGTGAATCTGCATAGCACTGCTACTAGCTCGAACACTCATTCTATCAACGTCAA
Source organism: Bradysia coprophila (assembly GCF_014529535.1). Taxonomy (NCBI): domain Eukaryota; kingdom Metazoa; phylum Arthropoda; class Insecta; order Diptera; family Sciaridae; genus Bradysia; species Bradysia coprophila. The sequence goes on from NW_023503374.1 coordinate 3,351,840, forward strand.
AGAAGCCTCCAAATTTCAAAAATGTATGCGTGTACGATTGTATGTGTTGTGCGCTTTTATTCACACTAACAAATCGTAACTTCTGTCTTCATGACAGAAATGCATGGCATATTAAGATAGCATTAGCCACCAAATATTTCTTATGTTCATGCTAGTAGCAGAGCTGTGGAATCTGTCAAATTTGCCCTTTTTGTTTACGTTTGTGTTTTCATGTGGATTTTCTGTTCAGAAAATCTGACTTTCCTATTTATTACGCAAATGCGACTCTTACAATTACCAGTAAGAATCGTTACGACAGTGGCTAAAATTGCAGTTTTTAGAAAGGAAATGTTACGTAAAATAATCAGGAGCCACACACAACCTATTCCCAGGCGTTTTGACTTAAAATGATCGTTACAAGAAAAATCTATTGCTCCCCGTGTGCTTTATTTTGCAAGGTTTTTTTTAGACTGGGGTCGTTTATATATTTATCGTTTTTTCGCCTTTTCCTTTTCTATCATATAATGACTAAATTACAAATGTAATAACTAAGTTTTTGTTTTTAAAAAACAGATCAACATAGAATATTAAAAATAATCAAAGAAATATATTTATTGTGCTTTCACGTAAATCATTTTTTTGTTGGTTTCTTGTTTTTTTTTTTTTTAATTTCACATTTAGCTCACTTTTAAAACATTTAATAATTCAAAAGAAGTGCAAGTTTTTCTCTCTATTTATTTAATAAATTCCTTGGAAATTTTCTCTTTCAATTCAATCACAATTATATTTGCAAAATTATAAATTATTTAAAAAAATGACAACTCACACGATCAATGAAGAAAAGAAATCGAACGGAGGAAAGAGAACGTACGGTTTCTATTATAAATCAATGTTTTTTTCTACATTTTCTTTTATTAGTATCAGTAAATTGTTAACGAGTGGGTTTTAAGACAATGCCTCCAATATCGTAATTCAGAATCTCTTCGGTTTTTTTATAATCATTTTTTTTTCATTCATAATTTTCCTTCTTTTGTTTCTAATCGAAACTTTAGCTATATTTATACGTCACATATTGCACTAAAAATAACATAATAAAGGAAAGACGTATATTTATACTTCACATTGTTTTTTTTACATCTATCTACTATATGTACACATTTTTATGGGATATTGAATGGTTAGATAAGATAAAAACTTATTAAATATCGAATCGAAAATAAAAATAAAACAAAAATTATAAAACGAAGATATCAACGATAATTATTGTGTTCAATGCGGTAATTGCTTGGGATGCTTGCGTAGATAGAGATAATCTGTTCGACAAAAAGAACAAAAAAGAAGAGTAATCGAAATCTAATTACAATGAAACCTTGTTGCTTCACATTTATGATTGAGAATCTGAAAGTCTCCCTATATATCAATATATACAATATCGCCCGTTTGAAGGACACCATCATTTAAATGTTAAATTCACTACTGACAATTGTCAATCGGCATAGTTACATATCGATTGACAAATTTAATTTGGTTTTATGTCGGCGGTTGAAAAGCTATTTTTAGCAATTTTTTTGGTGCTCCGATTGATAGTAGGACCGGTCAGTGAAATTACGGTATTGCTTTTAATATGACAATCTGTCTGACAATTTGGAGTTATATTGGAAAATGTAATTAATTTTCTATTTTCATTGACCGGGTCACTACATCAACGATTTCGACATATGGAGAAAAAAATGACGTTTTTGTCGGATTGTTCAACTCGGTGATCGCTTCGGATCAACAAATTTCACACGAAAAAAGTAGTTGTTTAACTTGCTAAACAAATAGCTATCTTTCACAACTCAGTGACGAATAGTGAATCTTTCACTGGCTTTTGAGAACAACTTTGTGTGCAACTTAGTGACAAATGCTTTTAATGCCAACGGCCTCGAATGACAATCTTCACATCTAGTGCCTAAAAAAGCATTTATCACTCGGTGGCATAAATTTCTTCACTGCAGGGAATAGTTTTAGCAGGCAGCCCTGTGATAAATGCAGTTTTAGGCTCTAATTGTGTAGATTGTCACTCGACCTCACTGTCTGTGTTGAGAAAAATTTACGGTTTTGGTCGGACGGCAGATGTACAATGGAGGTCTCAAGGAAGCTTACGATTTTAAGTTCGACTCCGTAGCAACTTCTACAGTAGCCCTATTCTTAGTTGTCTAAGAATTTCTCATTAACAATGCATTCAGCCTGACGTCAATAAGTATCAACTAGAAGCAAATGGAGTACAGTTTCCACATACTCGTGCTACCTAGACATGTGGATAAACATTCCATCTAGATTTGTTAGAGGATTCATACAGAATAACGTAGCGTCCACTCCTTTAATATCATTAACAATTGGCGTCAATTTCAATTCAATTAGAATGGCGAAATGCGATCCGTATTCGCCAGAAAATTGCGTTTTCGTTTACAACAAACGAACGGTGAACACAGTTTGGAATTAACCCAAAGTCAAATTAATGAAACGATATATCTATCGTATATCGGTCGGTAAAGCTGCACCACGTTCTGATTTTAATTAAATCTAAAACCGAAAACATCGACAAACTATTAATGAGGAAACATAAAACACGAATATACTAAACGGGTATTACTGTAATCAGTGTTTGTAGATAATTTTACGTTGAATGAATATGTATACCATTTCTGAAACCGAGTGTAATGTATGTCCCCGGCATTAAACATACTATAAAGTACATTTTGTCGTTTATACATATATATTGAGCGTCGAGCCATTTTAAATAAACAAAATCCGGGGCTGTGTCAAAGCTCAATGTCAAAAGCATTGATTATTTATGAAAACGAATTCTTTTTTTTTTCTTGTCTCATTACAATTTTAAAATAGACAAAAGGAATGGAAACGTAGCGCAATTTTCATTTCCGCCATGAGAAAAATATGAATTAATATTAAATAACCGATCCATATATAATCGACAGTGTAAAATAGGTTTCGGGTGTTACACATCTGGGTGAACTCTTCGAGCCCATATATTCAATTGGTTTGACGTCATTTTTTTTGTTGTATACTTGCTACGCATATTATATTCTGTTTGTCCGAGACCAAGAGTACACAATGTTAAAACAGTGGCGCCTTTGTATTTTTAATTTGTTGTTTTTTTAGCTTCGCATTCAGTTGGTTAATGTGTTTTTTTCAGATAACCGAAATATCTAATTGTGAAATCTGTGACAAATGAAGTAAAATGAAACGTTAAAACTTGGTTACGAACTTTTTAGCCCCGTACGAATTACTGGGGGCTTATAAGAATAATATGCCGTTTGTAAAATGTTGAATTGGAAGCCGACGGTAAGGGCAATGCATTTGCCTATGTTCATAGATAACGAATCCACAATAAAAAAAATAGTCCGTCCGTCCGTCCGTGACCCATATAACTTGAATCTTTTTCACAACCTTTTTGAAAATTCTTTTTTCCCGCTTGGTAATGTCAAAAGATAGGCTAAGTTCGAAGATGGGCGATTTTGGGTCCCGAGCTATGGTTTTTGAAGATGACATTTAAACGCTACAGTTGTGAATGATACGTCAAATGAAAGGTATTTACAATACCGATCGCCAAAAAAACGTTTTTGAAAAATGGATAACCGTGAGTTAGCGCCCTTGATGTGAACCAGGTACAGGGCGTAAAGCAGTTTTTGCTTGTAGGTCGGCCAAATTTGACCGGATTTCGACCAATCAGGAAAAAAAGTTTTTTAAATTCGGTTCATCGGAGCGTTAGCTATGTCCCTTGGAGTGAGCTCATATCCGGCTACTCGGCCGTACAGTGTACGTGGTGTTTTTTGCCAATCACCGCAGTAAATTTTGGCTGTATTTCATTAATATTTTCTTGTTTGAATGGTATTGACGAAAAGGTATTGACGCAAAGCGTTACTACTATTTCCGGTTTACTAACAAAATGACTACCGACGGCCATATTGGATTTTATTAAAATCAATATAAATCGGTAAAAATGAAGTGAAATTCATCCGTTTTCGCCATTTTTTGTAAAATCTGAGATGTACCTGCACACTAAGTAGCGTGCTGTGGAAAAATTTCTAGAATTAGGTTCTTGAACTCCGCTACTCGGTCCTAAGTGTTTTTTGCACATAAATCGAGTAAATCGAATCCGATTTAATTAGCTTTTGTATCATTTGAGGTCTAATTCAATACCGAATACCGAATAAAAAACGTTTCAAAGGACCCTTGGACTAAGTCCGCTACTCGGCCGTAAGTGTATTTTGCACATAGATCGAGTATTTCTCATCCGATTTTGCTAGATTTTGTTTCATTTGTGAGGTAATTCAATACCGAATGGAAAGTTGTCAAAATTGTTTGGGTTTTTAAAATAATGTCGTAAATTGTTGGTTTTATTTGAGAGGTACTTTGAACGAGCTTTCGTAATTGCGCAATTTTAAAAATGAACACTTTCAGTAAATTTGACCATGCCCAACTTGACTAGGTGGACAATAATGTCAAAGACGCAATCGGGTTACGGAAGCATTTTGGTAACAGACGCACGAGAGGGTTATAGACGTATTAGGGTTGGACGAATTAGGGTCACTTACCCAATAGGATTACAGGTCGTACGGGGCTCAGTCGCAGCAAACGCTCCGACTGTTCTGATGCCTTGTTTTTTTTTTTTAATTTCATTTACTCCATCACTGTTATATATGCTTTATACATGCTATATATCTGTATGTATATGGTTCATGGTATATAATGCGCGCGCATCGTTCGTATGTACGTAGCGAAAAACTTACAACCAAAACATACGATGGATATGAGCCGAACAATTCAAACAAATACGTATAAGAAAAATCAATAAATTTTATGAAATTTTCTTCCAAGACGTTTTCGGATTTCTTGCTGTTTTTTTTTCTTTTTTTGGTTGATATATTAGTGGATGTGAAGCGCTAAGATTTCTCGATTTTTCTGGGGATAGAACATTCCATTTTGGTTGGATTGTATTAGCATTTATACACATACACACATGAGTAGTTATTTTACTTATACGAGGAGAAGGCATTGATATTATCCCCCTGCTTCTTATAAAATATGGAAATAGTTTCTTATGTTCAGGGTTTTGGTTTTTCTTTTTTTTTTGTTTAATTTTCCGCTATTCTGTTCACATTCATGTTATTTTTGCTACACATAACGCAAATATTTTTTGAAGACATAGAATTTTTCTGTTCGTAACAATTTTCTCTACCTAAAACAAAAACATTTTTTTATGAAAATAAACCCCACCACATTCAATTCGCTATTTTTTCTCTTTTTTTGTGTTTTAATAAACGAATATTTTTGGTACACTGCATTGCTTCTCAATATTATTATTTTATTCACCGAACATATTTGATATATCAACTCAAGTGGAATTTAAAATGAACAACTTTTTATCTAAGAAATAAATTCGCGTCTCTTCTCTCTCTGTCTCTCTTCTACCTGGAAATTTAATCCATTCATCTTCGGTGTACTTTTTCTGTTTTGTTTAATAAATTGTTATTACATCGAACAATGTGGCATAATTATTTCGGTATTTCATTCCTTAATCGCTCTCGCTCTCTCTCTCTGTACCCATTCATTTAACTAATTAATTTCGTTAAATCTGATTAGTAATTTCTATAATTATACCCGAAGGGAGGTCTCGGTGGTACGCAATTTCCTGGCTGATTTCCAGATGGTTTACCATTCATTGATGGATGCATATTGTTCGGAAGATATGTTCCACTTGACGGCGGCTCTTTTCGAGCCTCCGGATGTCATTCGCCCGTTGCGGTTACGGTTGTCCATTGCCACGGACTGTTGGTGTAGCTCTTTTGGGTGCTAAAATTGGAAATAATGGAAAAATCATTTAGTATGGGACGTCTTTCATTAGACTAATTGTTTCTGGTAGCAATAAGAAAGGATTGGAATGAATGTTCGAGAAATAATAATTAATCGGTTTACGTGAGACCAGACGACATAGTTGCATTCATGATAAACATCTGTATCAATATTCGTATATGGAGCACGTAAGTGTTTACTAGTTTGTTTGGTATGTAAAAACGATCTTTGCAGAGTGGAAAGAGCTTCGGAAATAATCATTTATCTCAATAAACGGTAATATAACATGCTAACTGATAATTCAAAGCAAGAAAGAGAAAAGGTAATCGAACGAAAGTACGTTTCTATTCATCTGTTATTGACAAAGTCAAACAAAATAATAAGCGGAGAGGTCTGAATAGGTTTCTTCTCTACTGAAAACCATATGTATTGGACACTAAGGAAGGTAATCCAGACCGTCAGTGGATCAGAGAAATTACGGATTCCGACTTTCAGATGAATTAATTTTTGTAATGTTGCCATCGTCATATTTTCGCGTGAGTAATGTTGTTGCAACTGCTCAGTTCGTATGGAATCGAATTCAAGGTAAATAAACATATTGAAGGTAACGCAAGTCCGCAATAACACGCGGATCCCTACTTTCGGTAGAATATAATTTTCATAACGTTGGACACAAGTAAAATCGAGAAAAATTCACTTTGTTAGGTTGCATCTCACGCAGCTCAATACTCAACATAGAAAATTTTATACTGAGCAACGCAGTTCTGACAACATTATTACGCCAAACATCAGAGATGCAACATAATAAATCTTATATTCACCCGAAAGTCGGGATCCGTATTTCTTGCTATTCCCTGAGGGTCTGCGATACCTTCAGTGTTTATATACTTTGTGTATTTCTTGCTATTGCCTGAGGGTCTGCGTTACCTTCAGTATGTTTATATATCTTGATCGAACTAACTTCACCACTAGCTGCAACTTGCCGCCAAAGTATATAAACACTGAAGTGAATGCAAATGCGCATTTACTCACGGATCCCTATTTTCCGGTGAATTTAGTTTCGTTATGTTGCATATTGAATTCGTTTGCGTCAAGAAAACATGATGATAACAACATTACAAAAATGAATCCACCTGAAAGTCTGGATCCGTAATTTCTCTGATTAGATCCGCTAAGGGCTTATATACTTTGCTTGACGCAGACGAACTCAATATGTGCAACTACTATCATCTGAAAGTATGGATCCATGCGTAACTGAGCATTTACAAAATCGAAACAAAATGTTTAATGATACAATGACGATATCCTTGGCGTTTGTTTCTTTGAAAAATTAGGAGTAGCGCAGAAATTCTTTGAAAATTCGTTAATAACTTTACAGTGAGAAAAGCTGAGAATGCAGTCGAATGACTTATGTCATCCTGTCAACCATTTATTTCTGGTGAACCGTTTTTTTTTTCATCCGCAATCTTCTGATCATAAGCCAAATTTCACAGATTCGCAACCAATAATTGAAACCTATCATCTGCTATCAACAACCGACTTCACGCATATATAACAATCTCCGGCCAACGCAGTCTTATATAGAAAAATCACGTTTAAAAAAGGAAGTAAAAGATTTGAAATCAATCTCATAAAAATAATTAAATCAAAATGAAGTCATAGATCCGATAGGATAATTGACGTCTGTCAAAATTTAAACTGAGAAAAACCAAGTTTTTCTTTCCAACTTTGAGTTTCTCTGAGTTTAGCTCATTTAATTCTTAGAAATTTTACTTTGTAGACGTCTTTGTTTCAAAATAAACAAGGGAAGTAAATTGGTAGACGAGTATTTGTAGCTAAATTACGAACACAATAGGGCAATTAAGCAATTAATAAATTAAAAAGAATAGAGTCAGTTACAATATTCAAATTTTTAAAATTAGAATAGAGCTCACGAAGCTTTTCACAAATAATAATTTCAGACCTCGCATTAATACAATGTGTGACAACTCAAAATGTGCTTCGATATTTATTTTTTTTTAACTATTTAACAACCTTAGACGATTTAAAAGTTTTTTATTCATTTTGTTGATATATAATGTGTGCAAATGCATGTTCTTATTCCCATAAAAAAAAAACAAATTTGTATTATGAAGCAACCTTCAAAGGTTATTACTGGCTCGGTGCATGAAGAGAAAAGTATTTAGTTTCAAAATTGAAACGATTATGAATTTGTTATGCAACATATAGCCGTCCGTGTTGCAATGTTGAGTGTTACATTTCGAAATTGTAAACGTGTGTTCGTTCTAATGAGTTTTGTTTGTTTTTTAAGGCAATAAATTTTTGCGTTTCAGTCAATTTATAATGTTTTATTCAACAAAATGCAGAAGTTTATTTATTAAAAAAAAGAGCAGCATGTGCATTGCCATAAAGTGTATTTCTTTTCTCTCTCAAAATTTACCCCAATTTGACGTCTCCAAGGAACACCCTTGCGGTAATAAAAAAAAAACTTTAAAATATATGAGGTGTATGGCGGAGGAAGGTATATTGCTTTCCTATATAAATAATATCCAAAAGTTACCGTCGAGAGCAAGCGAAATCTCGTATAAAATCTGATTTTAAAGTTGAATGAATTTTACCGCAGGGAATAGAAACGAATTTTAAAAATTGGCACTTCAAAGTGAGAATGTCTAACCAAGATTAATCGGATAAAACTCATAATAGTAAACAGTGTTATGCAGTACCTTAATGTCCTAATGAATTTATTCGTTGCGGGGATGGTAATTGTAACCTATCTCTTATTTTTATGAAAACTGACAAATTCCATTAAATTCAAAAATTACTGGACCCGAAAACAACAGCCAACAAAATGCTTTTTCAACACTTTGAAGAAAAACTGCTGAATACACTGAATTACGGTCTTCTTAAACCAACCCCTGACGAAAAATATTACATCACTCGCATGTATGATTTTTGGGGTTTTTCGTGATTTTCGTTTGTGGACATGTGGACTGTCATGCCTGAAATGTGTATTATGGTTATGCGACAATGCGAGGGTATCTGTGATAATAAAGGGACATAAGTAAATGACTTTCTTTTGCCACCAAACCGATATATGGAATGGACATGAATAAATGTACCTGATACGTTCATGTGCTATATTGTATATGTAGCCACACACATAAAACCACAGACACGTATTTTTGAAAATTTGGGGTTGTAGGATAGCAGACCATTGTTCTCTGTTGTTAAATTTGTCCTTTTACATGCAGTAAAATATTTAATTTACTTTATGGAAATGAAGTAATTAGAGTGTAGGGTATACCATCAATGGAGTATGTGTATGGTGGGTATCGTACTACAATAATACGCGGTGTAATGTGACACGTCTTCGGACAATTAAAGTAAAATGTATAATTTATCTTGGTCAATGACGTCTCAAATTATAGAGAAACCATTTAATAAATGTATATAGGAAACGATGAAGTTCTAGTTGAATAAAAACGCCAACCGATTCCATAAAATGAACAATTATTTATTTGATTCACAGTGATGTGAAATACAAGTGTTGTCCTTTCTACGTTTCGCCCACGACTAATTACATTTAACCTCGTTGTTTGAGAGAACGATGAGCATCATCGTTCGACATCTGATTGACATACTCGCCCTACCGATTATACGGTAACTCGTTCCCACACAACCCCCCTTAACAAAACATTTGCCCTCAAATGTTCAGATTTTCGGACTTTCGGCAATCCACTGCGCTTGATATACTGCCTCTCATGAACTCGGACCATCATTGATTCGCCCATCTTTGACTCGACCATCTTTGCCTCGACCATCTTTGACTCGACCATCTTTGACTCGACCATCTTTGACTCGACCATCGTTGATTCGACCATCATTGCTTCAACCATCATTGATTCGACCATCATTGATTCGACCATCATTGATTCGACCATCATTAATTCGACCATCATTGATTCGACCATCATTGATTCGACCATCATTGATTCGACCATCATTGATTCGACCACTCTTGACTTCGATCCAAATTCGCTCGGTTTTATTTCAATTCGTAGCAGTTTAGCATTCCATTTCGCTGACACGCCTAATATTTGTCTAACAGTGCATGTACGTTCGATCCGTTTATTGCTCTTCTCACCCAATGTATGAAACACACTCGAACGATCGTCTGCTGTACTGATGTGTGTGCTGCGTCTATTGTCTCTGAACAAACCACGCGCTCGTAACAAAAGCCTTCTCGAAAGTTGTCCTTCGTATCTTTTTTCGTCTTTTCACTTTGCGTTGTATGAATTTTCAGGTACTATAACACTTTACTGTTCAATTCGTCCTTTTTATTTAGCATGGAGGCAACGTTTCCACCTAAATTCTTTACGTCTTTTGTTCAGCGTGAAAACACCGTTTCACCTGAACTCTTTGCACAAATTTTTGAGTCTGGCTTTACTTTCCGCAACGTAATTATGTTTTTCCGCTTTTCAACACTTATATTCCATACTGATCACTGGCCGGTTGAGCCCCCATATAGGAAACGATGAAGTTCTAGTTGAATAAAAACGCCAACCGATTCCATAAAATGAACAATTATTTATTTGATTCACAGTGATGTGAAATACAAGTGTTGTCCTTTCTACGTTTCGCCCACGACTAATTACATTTAACCTCGTTGTTTGAGAGAACGATGAGCATCATCGTTCGACATCTGATTGACATACTCGCCCTACCGATTATACGGTAACTCGTTCCCACATGTATGATGTCGGACAAATAGACACACCACCACTACACAATACGTTAGAAACCCTACCCTATACCCTCATTGATGTAATTTAATGTTCAAGTAACTTACAATAAAAAAAGAGGTCTAATGGAACGGGCAATTAAGTATTCATTAGAAAATAATTTCGGAAATAAATGCTGCTATTCCATCTACGCGGTGTGCTATATGCATTTAAGTTCTACAATTTCTGTATATATTCGGAAAAGTTAGTCTCTTTTTAGCACTTCACTTAGATATTAGGTACATATAAAGTTCGTATTATGTACGTACGTATGTGCTGTACACACATTAATTCGATTACTCAGTAAAATTTTCTGATCATTAAGTAAATTATTTATTAAATTGTATATAGGCTGGTAGGGTGATTCAGTTCACTTTAAGAAAATTTTCCGTTCTGCGAAATAATAAATTTCTTAATTTAATGATGTCGCCAAGATAAACCTAATGAATGGAAATTTTTCTTTGTATGACAAAATCGATGCAGCGGTCTTCTGTTTTCTTGTAAATATTAAGTATGGTTTCTACTCAACAAAAAGTACTCCAAGAGAGAGAGAGAGAGAGAAAGAGCCGTGAGAGAGCAAGCTGTCAAGTAAACAAAGCAAAAATTGAAAAAAAAATAATCAATTTTGTCTCTCACGCGGAGTACTTTTTTGTTGAGTGGAAATCAAGCTTTACCAGAGAGTAGTCTGCCAAGAAAGAAGACAAATGCACTTCTTTTTTTCATTCCACTGTCATGTTAACCTGTTACGTGTTTTTTTTAGTAAGAAACAATGGAGCCACAATTAATTCGTTTAGTTGGGGGAGAGTTGATTTTTGTAGTTTCGGGTCATTTATAGGGAAATTCTGTTTGGAGACTTAAGTTCATAAAATGACTAATGTTGGTTCCCTATTTTTTTGTGAACCAACTTCACAAAGCTATAACAATTCAAGGATATTTTACCAGAGTGAAGTTATATCACACGAAAATAGAGCGCAAAGAATGAAGTACTGAAAAAAAACTGTGGCGCCTCAACAGGCCAACCGAGGTTTCGTATAAAGAGTCAGTGGAGGTAGCTATTAAAATTGAACGAAAATGTAAATTAACATTGCTCAGACGTCAACTATACTCCCGCATGTATTCCTCTTCTTTCGTCTAAACATTGACAAAAAAATTGATACAAAATCTATTACTTCAATTATTTAAACATTATTTTCCCATATCATCGCAAAAGACAAAGCTAATCGATTATTATTGACGTCGTTGTAACAAATGAGACATAATTTACATAATTACAACTATACTCAATTACAGTCACCGACTTTGAAATAAGTGACGTATTTCGTTTCAGATATTTTTCAGCTGATCCACTTATACAAATAAATATGGTTTTACGTCTTTAAACCGGTTTTACCATTACCACGTATTTAATACGGCGTATTAGCACATTTGTTTGTATGAGTGGATCAGCTGAAACTAAATGCGTCACTCATTTGTAAGTCACCGACTGTAGGGTGTTTCTTTTGCTATTTTTTTTTTTAAGTTCTGCTCCTACTGGTCTCAAAATATTTAATTTGGGAGGTAGCCAGTAAAAAAAATGTAAAAACAAACTTAAAATTGGTTTTCACGTTCGGAAAAATCTACAAAGTTTGTTTGGGAATAAATGAGGAAATTTTATAGCCAGAACAATGGCATGACATCAGTGGAACCTTAAACTTGCCCATGTTCGGATACAGTACACCATAGAGGTACTTAGGACGAAAATAACAACAGGAATTACATCTAAGAAAACAAGTAAAATCTCGATACTCGATACCAAAAATAATGGTGACGACTTGGGGTTTCTATTGAACAGATAGAAACTTGAAATTCGACAGAGTATTTGAATTTGTAAAAACATTTCCGAAATTTATTGGTGAGAATACTTTCAACATGTCTTCAAAAGGAAATCAATGACCACATATCGTTCCACCACACCAAAATTATATACACACAACACTGCAACGAAAAATAAGACACTTGAATTCCGGATCGAAGTGATGATAAAAACCCAACACGATAAGAAAGCAATAAAATCGGAGCTGTAAAAATTAAAAATTCCGAAATATTTTCTTGATGAGAGCTCATAAAATAACCCAGCACAATCATCTCCAAATGGTGAATTTATGAATAAGTCTCGAAATTAGTTTCGTTTAATGATTCGAGAAACAAGGCCGGGCAACCAGAAAATTGGGTTACCGATTGAGTTCAAGTGCACAATAAATTATTCATAGCCTCTAATTCAGACAGTACTTACGAAAAAACGGTAGAGTTTTCTGATCGCAAAACTTTTTTCAGTTCATTGTGCTTTCTCGAAAGTTATTTGAGAGTTGAAAATCTATCGACTAATCTGATTCAGACACGATTTCCCGATGAAAATGGGATATTTAATGTAGATATGCATGCAGAAAATCGGAAATGTAAAACGATGGAATTTCGTGAGATTATTTACATAGATTAAGCGAGGGGTAAACTACTTCGGATAGAAAATTGTTTTCAGTGACGTACTGCGCCACAGAACGTTTACCAACATTTCAAACTTGAACATCTCCTGCAAGCATGAACAATCTAGAAAATCAGTGGCAAGAAATCACTGCCGGAACCCGATAATCACCTCTATACTGCGGAAGTTCACACTATTTTCAGGTGCTGTTTACCCCTCGAGATAAACTTTTCAGTGCGATACGAAGTATGGTAATTTTGCCAAATAAATGTTTCATTTCACAGGCAGTCTTACAAAGTAGAATTCTGAGTTTTTCAAAGAAAAAGAAAAAAAAAACTTTTAACCAAAACCCAGCTCAGTTGGAATATATATTCCACATTATTCCAAACATAACATCTGAAAAATTAATTGAAATTTAATGTTTAGGAGGAGATTTTGATGTTTAATATACGACGATCATAGACCAGAGTAATATTTTTTATTTTAATCTCTTAACAACCATCATAAATAAATGATGATGCAAGTGTATGAAACAGTTATAATACGAGAGAATGTCATTGACCTAAAAATAGTAATTATTTGGCCATGATATTTGGAACATTTAGTTTAAGGTCATAGGTTAATTTAATTTTTAAAAAAAATTAATTTATAATTGAGCTCCCGTCATGTATAACATTTTGTAGCGTCGTCGACGAAAAACTTTTCGTTTTCGGTATGTCGTCGGACGGCTTATCAATTATTCAAAGAATGGGACTTGTGTGGTTAAACTTAAATAAGTCAAATCGATTCAATCGATTCGGTTTTTTTTATCTGTTTCGATGCACTTCAGTTGAAAAGTGTAGAGAGATTCGTTAAAATATGTAGACATTTTAGGTCAAATTATATTGGCAGCAGCCGAAATAAGTTTTTTTTCCTCTCTTAATGTCTTCAATGTGTATTTATAAACAACTAGAAAGTAGTTCATCACATCGGAAAGAGCAAACGAAAAACGTGTTTGTGAAAAAAATATTTATTAACTCAAGTCTGAATGGTTCGCCTCTTTTTTTCCGAAGCATAATTTAGAAAACATCGCGTTTCTCTTGCATTTCTACATTTTATGATAAATTTTGATTCACCTTGCTCGGTTTAGATAGTAACGAGAAAAAAAAAAATTGTTTTAAAGATAAATCATATATCGACAGGAAAGTAGGTCAGTACTTTTATTGGTGTGTGAAAAGTTGAAAAGTCGACTTTAATTAGAACTAACAAAAAATTAGTCGAACATATGCTAGCTTCTCTTGTGTTGTAGATGTACATATACACTTTGTGGGAAATTTATCGCTGATTGAATCGATAATAATTTATTTTTTACGAGAGTAAATTTGGTGTATCATTATAAATATACTCTTAATAGGGGCCCTCCAACAAAGATACACAAATTTTTCCATATTTAATTGAATCAAATAATTGTGTACATGTGCTCGGACAAGAAATAATGTTTACCGATGTTCCCATCATTTATAAACCAGCATTGGAACTTATTAACATCGAGCCAACAGCACAGAAAAATGTCAACGCACAACAATTTAAATCTTTTTTTTTTCAATGTCATAAAGACGAAGTCTCACGGTTTTTCTTTACGATTTTTTTATTTTATTTCAAAAAGTGAAGAAGGTGAGTGTATGTTGTACTTTAACATCTATAATAGTTTACATGTAAGAATGTGGTATTAGCGCAAGTTTTCATACAATTACACGCTGCTCGTGTATACGTCCATTTCAACGACATGCAAAAAAAAGAAATGTTCGAAACTACAACCAGAACTGGATCTCTTTTATTAATGAAGATCATCATATGGTTGACTGGTTCACTGATTTATTTCTGAATGAACAATGAGCCATTTTTTTAGGAAATTTGGTCTCAACTCTTTAAGGTTTTGACCATTTTTCACCTAGAATTCAACTGAGCAAAACGAATCTAACAACGAATTAGGTGAATGAATCTTGTCTTGCATTTATGCTGAAAACAAACGAGACATTGAAAACGTGTTTTAGTGTCCTAGTTTTCATTGGCATATGCAGCAATCGCAATTTTTCGATAGAGAAATTTCTAACTTTATTTGACAGTTGCGACAATTTCGTCCATTTTTCCACAAAATTTATTCAGTTAGGTCGCATGAATATATCACAGAAATTGTGGAAAAAGAGCTCAGAAAAATGTGTTTACGTCGTAAACGATATAATTATGGGATTACAACCACTAAATCTGTTACTTATTTTGTTTAAAGTATCGATTAGTGGTTGATACAAAAATCTTCTACTTCATTCGTTTTGACATACATTTTGTAATGTAAAGATCATTATCCGAAGCCGATTACTCCTTTGTGTCGTTGTCGTCGATAACAGATGATTCGTCGTTTCTAAAAGAATTTTGTTTGAATATAAATATTTAGTCGATGACTGTGTAAAATTGCTAAAGTACATATAAAAGCTATTTTGTTAGCTCATGCTAAAATGCTTTTGTAGCGTTATTCCTAAACGTTTTTCCTAAACGACGTGGGAAACAAGCGACGAAGTCGAGATATTTCAACACTAGCTAGTAAAAATCTTGTTGATAAACTTGTTTCTAAACTGGAATTTTGCGCATACGATGTGTGGTCGTGTTGGAGTTATACAATTAATATAACTCGTTCAAGTCGAACACTCGAGGAGACACACTAGAATAGTAGCCTAATGAAATGAATATCAACATAGTAGACTCAGAATTAGGTATAAATACGATGCTTTGTTCATAAAACAAGTCACTCTCTAATAAACGTTCAAAGTGTAAACATCTGAGTTTTATTAGAAGTCCGGATTGGAATCCGTGGAATTCCAACAGGTTATGGGCCCAGACACATTGAACTGTGGAAATTAATCTACAACGCCAGTTTACACTGGAATGGGTGTCAGTAATACTCGCTATGATTGAATTGTGGTTGTTGTGTGTTCTGCGGAAATTTGTGGTGCTGGTTGGTGCTATGAGAGCGGTGATGGAGACTCCAAGTATGGCGGTCGTTTCGTCTGAGGAGGAGGTCAAAATAGCACACAATGGTCAAAATAGCACACAATGGTCAAGATGGCACACGATGGTCAAGATGACAAAGGTGGTCAAGATGAAAAATGTGGTCAAGATGACAAAGGTGGTCAAGATGACAAAGGTGGTCAAGATGACAAAGGTGGTCAAGATGACAAAGGTGGTCAAGATGACAAAGGTGGTCAAGATGACAAAGGTGGTCAAGATGGCTAGTATTGGATTCACGTACGAGTTATATGAATTGAGTGGAGTTATACAATTAATATACCTCGTTCAAGTCGAACACACGAGGAGACACACTAGAATAGTAGCCTAATGAAATGAGTATCAACGTAGTAGACTCAGAATTATGTATAAATACGATGCTTCGTTCATAGATCAAGTCACTCTCTAAGAGACGTTCAAAGTGTGAACATCTGAGTTTTATTAGAAGTCCGGATTGGAATCCGTGAAATTCCAACATGTCAAACCTCGGCATCGCCCCGGGTTGACAATTTTCACATGTATCAAAATATTTATTGTTCATATAGAGTCGGCGACTTTGAAATAAGTTTAATCGCTTTTTCAGCTGATCCACTCACACAAACAAATATGATTTTAAGTCTCAGAGTTCCCACAAATAAAAATGTTTTATACTCAAACGTCTCAAACAAAAAACGATCAAAAAACCCATTATCGTAATCGAGGTCTGGTAGCCGTTTTGGGTTCGATAAAATGACCGTAATCTTCATGAAAATCAAAACTATCTGCACTTTTAATAATATTCGTAATGTGTTGCGAAACATCTCACAGGCACAACGAAGCATTATACATCCATATATAATACCGATCCGACATCACGTATATACAATAGTTATATATGTCTGTTCGAGCATTAAAGTGTGTGGTGAGTCTGGTTAAAATGTATCTACATATAAAATCCACTCTACACTGAATATATGAATGGAAAACACAATAAAGAAATGTATATAAATGAAAAAATAAATAATTTAATGTGTAATGCAGACATTATAATGGGAGTTTAATGTTCATTTTGTTTTGTTTCAAAAATGCTTTTTTTAAAGAACAAAAAAACCAGAGAAATAATCGTTCGTGCACTAACAACAGCCACGCTATAAAAATGTTAATAACATCTGATTTATGTTCGGCGAGATGAAACTGCAACAATGGTTCAATCAAGTGCAGGTACACCCAATTAAGATCGGTTTATAAAAAAAAAAATCTGTGAACGCTTCTAATCTAACGAATTGTCGAAAAAAATAAAAATCGCAACCAAAATATCACATTATCGTCGGGGCTACTGATATAGTTGTCGGTAAATCTAGCAATTTTCTGCGAATTTTTTTATTTTATTTACACACACCATATATACAACCTTGGCGATAAACATAGGTACGCAAAACGAACAAAGAGCAAAAATGTTAGGCGAAAAAAAAAACTGAATGACTTAATCAGGTACAGAGGAGAACAGTGTATATAACCTACACATCATCGCTATATCAAAAATTTACAAGGAATGGGTTTTAGGCTTTGTCAATGAAATTTGATAAAAGTTCTACGTGCATTTTAAATGGTTGAAGGAGCGCAGCGACGTAATGCTATGACAAAATGTCGAAGCTAGACGATTTTATAATTATTGTTTAGAGTCAACGCACCTAGCATGGTAACAGAATTTGTTGCTGTGTCAAAAAAAGTCCGCGCGTTTCTTTAGCTGTAGCAGCTTTTGTATAAGCAGTTTTGATTGTATGTGTGGATCAGCTGGAAAACAGCTGAAGCAAATGTACAACCGACCCATCTAAGAAGATTAATTTAACATGGCTGTCCATGTCACATACGATCGTGTATGATCAGGCCCAGACTGACCATACTGTGACTTCGGGCGACTCGAAGGGACATTTGGATTATTGAATGAAAATTTATAATTTTTCGACAAAGGAGTTTAAAGCCAGTCTGACCCTGCGTATGAGTAGGAAAACCAATGAACATAGCACTTTCATTTTAACAACTGAGAACCTCAAGAACAGTGACAAAACAACGTTCTATTCAGTGGGTGGTTTAGGAATGTACTTGTACTATGATGGTATTCATGGCATTAAATAGAGTAATATTTTGACACACCAAATATTCAATTACCATGCTGGGTGCTTTGTTAGAGTGAATTCTAAAATTATTATTCAAAATTTGAATTTTTTCTTTATCAATTGAAGGAACTAAAAACTCGCGCAAAAACGAGTTTTTTTTGGCAAACTTTGCAATTGAATATATTGATCAAGTGTATGTATCGAATTGCGCAATAAAAAAGACTGACTAATTCTGCAAATAACATCAGTTTGTTAACGAACAACAAAAAAATTATTGTTATGGAAAATTTGCGCGCCGAAATAACCGAGATTGTTGCATTTAAAATGTTTTATTGCACAAACGTGTCGTGTCATCATTTGGTCGACAAAGGATGTTTCAAAACGTCTACACTCTTCCGGACTTCGATTAAGTTGGTGTTGATTGAAAGATTAATATCAAAGTTTTCGAGTGTGACCTCCAGTTTATTTTTACGAATATTCTTCCTAGTTATGTAAATTATCACATTCTACCAATTATAAGTAGTGGTACGGAATAATCATTACTTTCAGCTATTTGCGTTGCTATTTAGCTATTTAGCGAAGCAAAGTGCCTTGAGTTCCCGAAGTTTTACAGTTTACTACGAATGGCGAAAAATTGTTAAACAACAATATTTTGCACCATCTAAACAATCTGTTACCAACAACAAGCAAAAATAATAATCGACGAATTCTGGCTGTGTGGTCAGATAAAGCAAAATGAATGTTTCAACAAATGAAGTAACAGATTTTGCGTCAATTACTTGAAAATGCTAAGATCAAAAGAAGCAACCGAATGTTCCGACTGTTACTGGTGATTCGTTTGCAGTCTGTAAAAGTTAAACGAAATATCCATGAATGACTATCTGACTCTTTCTTACAGGCGATTCAAAAGTTTTGAATCAAAACAATAACCCGTTGTCGTCATTACATACAGCGATTCTGTTGAGTTGTTGAGTATCTGATAATGCAAAATTGAATGCTTAGTTTGACGTCGCAGTTTAATTAAATATTTCATTTAGGAACGTTCAAACATAACATTTCTTATCCCACTACCATCTGAGTACAATTTGTTAATTAAGAAAATTGTTGACTTAAGTGAATTGACAATGCTACCAAAAAAAAAATGAAGTAAAACAGAGCTGCAAAAGATACGTATCCTCGCTCTTATCGCAGAACAATAAAAAAATAAGAATTTGAAAACAGATCCACGTTTGTATCTTTGCAAATATGAAATGTAATTTAACCCTGGAATAGAAATTTGACCTTTTCAGATCAATTTTTATTATGGAAATTGAATATGTGCGCCATACGAGAGAAAAATAGAGTCTGCAACAAATTCAAGCACACATCGACACCAGACAACAATTTTTTTTTCTTGAAACGTTTCTCCATTGACATCAGCATTACATATCTATAATATGTCCAATTCATTTGTTCGATTCAAAGTCTTTCGTATAGCAATCATCCCAATAAATAATGTGAAAGTTAACAATAAAACGAAAACCGATCGTACGGAATATGTTGCATTTGAATTAATGATTGAAGTTTCGTTTTATTCAAATTCGCTGACGATTAACATTTCCAATGGATACGTATACGTTGGGCTTTACAGATATTAAATCATAAAATAAAAGAGTAAAAGGCATATATTAGACGTTGCTAGCTGGTATAT
Organism: Bradysia coprophila; assembly: GCF_014529535.1. NCBI lineage: Eukaryota > Metazoa > Arthropoda > Insecta > Diptera > Sciaridae > Bradysia > Bradysia coprophila. The sequence continues at coordinate 3,371,739 of NW_023503374.1, forward strand.
TTTTGCAATAGTTTATGGACTCTAACGTTTATAATAAGAAAATTAAAATGACAAAGAAGCAAAAGCTTACATTGTGTTGAACTAACAAATTCATTTTAAACGTGAAGTCGTAAATCTCCACTCAAACAATTAGTTTTTGCAAAAAACTTAAAAAATTACAAAATTCGCTCTGAACGAAAATATTTGCGTAAAATGTTGAAAAGAGTGCATGTCGAGTATGAGTTTCATAAAAACACTAGTCTACCCATAGTTTGTACAAGTGTGTTTGACTATACACAACAATCGGTTCTAAACTGAAACGTGAGTGACAGAGAAAATGTGTGGAAGAGAGACGAATGGTACTAATGAATGGGATTATTTTTATTTCGATGGAGTATTTTGTTTATCAAATGAGTTCTATTGTTTTTCACAACAACAAAAAAAACTTAGAGGTGATTCAAGGTTCATAAACATTCTTATCGTAGAACTATTTGGTAATGGATAATGGATTAGCGCTGTTGATGCACCAGAAATTTATTGACTGATTTGTTCATGACTGTTCATGCAGTGTGATTCATGATTTGGTGACGGAAAGCGTGTTAAACCTTTTCATTATATCACGATTAGTATGCTCAATAAATTTTAAATTTCCTAAAATTTATGCAATGGCTTATTATATACACCTGATTCCGATATAGTACGGTAGCTTGGGCAGCATACCGTTCAATTTACGTCTGTTTAAATAATGTTTTCAATGAATTTGGGATCATTTACCACACTGTGGAGTATGCTTGGAATTACGCTCAGAGATAGAATGACAAATCTATTGATCCGACAACAAACAAAAGTCGTTGACGTCATGGAAAGAATAGCATCTTTAAAGTGGAGCTGGGCAGGACATATTGCAAGAAGGACGGACGAACATTGGACCAGAAAAATCATGAACTGGAGACCACTTAAAACACTACCTAGAGGTAGATCACCAGAGATAAGGAAAAATTGTATAAAGAGAATTGCAGGCACAAATTGGCAACAAGTGGCAACGGATCGTTTGGAATGGAGGAGAATTAGGGAGGCCTACGTCCAGCAGTGGATAGAAACAGGCTGAAAAAGAAGAAGAAGAAGACCACACTGTAAAAGCCTCTAGCAGTTCTGTGGACATTGTTTTGAATAAATAATCCATTATCTTGCAGACCTTATACCTCATAAGAGTATACTATGTTACTAGGAACAAAAAATAAATTTTGAAAGTCAATCCGTTGACGAATGGAATAACATTTAGCAACAAATTGACCGAGCCTTATTTGTGAGAAATCAATTTCTGACTGCACCGTATGCGACCAGTCTTTACTTCACCAGGCGCGCCGACCTCCACGGGTAGCCGAGGCAAATGCCCCCGACGAACAATTTCATTACGAGTTACGAACGACATTCTTGCTCCTGAGGAACATAATGAAGGAAACCAGTCAGCAGTACTAAAATCTTGAACCTTTCGTTCTTAGGTACAGTGAGGAAAAACGTCAGATTACTTAGGAGCAAAAAAGGAAAAATGAAACGTAAAATTTTGGTCACGATATAAATCTTTGCCCCCAACATTGCTGGTTGATTGTGTTCCACACTTAGAAAAAGGGACAATAATAAAGTGAAATTAAAAAAAAAAAAAAAACAAGTCGGAGAAAAGTCAGCGCGTCTGTGCTTCACTTTGATAATAAATGAATAGAACAAATTCTGACCAATGTCAGCAAAGTTTGGATATCCATTTCCCAAAAACATCATTTGATCTTTGTCTTTCCAGCAATGCTTCGAAGATTAGACTGTAAATTTTACATGACGTGTATAGGATGAATGGAGTAATTTTGGAAAGTGTTTTCGAAAGTGGCTGTTCCATCTGTCAACGACGAAGTGAAAGATTTCATATCAAACTCTTTAAACAACCGAAGTAACAGATTTAATCAACGCACTTTAAGCATGAGTGGTACTCTAAATAGGGTACTGAAACTTGACAGTGTGTCATATAGCTGTAAAAAACAATTTCATACAAAATAGTACTCTATGGCAGCTGTCGACTATGATCACTTTTGCTTGAAGTGCGTTGATTTAATCGTTATATAATTTTGTCATTTGAGCTTTAACTAAAGGAAACCAGTTTCTGGTTATTTGTACTAAAACGGAGCGAGCGACATTCACCCATTCACTCATTCATGGTGTGATGAGAGTCACATGATTTTACTTTTCTGTTCTGTGTGACTCGAATTTTGAATAATATTATTTGCTATTTATCTATCCTTGGACGTAATTATCGTCCCCATAAATTGGTTTACTACTACCACTCTCTGGACTCAAATCCACTATCTCTTGCCTGTTGTTTTTGATGTCGAATGAAGCAACTTATTTACCAGCACTGTTGCCTGCAAACACTGAACTTTGTCAGTGTAATACACAGTGTGTATTGAAGCTAGGGATTGTAACCGGGAAAACCCGGTTAACCGGTTTACCATTTCCCGGGATTTTTTTGTCATTTACCGGTTAAACGACCTTCAAAAATTCAATGATTTTTCCTTTGCTATGGAATTATTATTCCAGTTGTAAATTTTATATATTACGATTAATTAAGGTCAGCAAGAATCAAATCAATCGATCAATTTTGCGTTGCTAAGGAGGACAATTATGCTGAACATTAGGCTAAACAAAAGAAAATGCAGCATAATTGTCGATCTGAGCAACGCAAAATTGCTCGTTTGTTCTTAGCCTCAAGTTTGCAACTCGGAAATCGCTATTCTTAAGAAAATCTACAAAATTCGAAGTTTAAAGATCGTGTAAGAAACCAAATGTAACGACGTCCGTCAAAAATTCAAGAAAACAGTACGATAGGGAGCTTCTACTGAACTGTGTAGGTAGATATGGAATTCTTTATCATCCTGAGAAATGCAAATAAAGAAACGATAAACTGCAGGGCTTAATTTTCAAAATCGATTGTAAATGCATTAGCTAATTGAAGCATATTATACACAATTGAAATAATAATAAATTCATTAATATCATCATATTAACCTCAGAGACATCTGTTGTCGACAGCGACGACAGAAATAACGATCCACCATCTAGCAATTTTGTGGTCCTTTATAGTAAAGTTTTTGTTAAAATTAATGAAGGCAAAGATTTTGCGTCAATCAATTGAACAAAGGAAGTAAAAGATTCGTGTCCATGATTGTTCAGTGTTTCACTTCAAAGAGAACTTTCCGAGAAAAAACAAATCCGAATTATTCATTCAAAGTTTTAATTATTATTCTAACATTTTTTTACGACTCGGAAGTCTCCATATTACTCAATTGAAGCAATTCGAAACGTCTACATTCACACACCGTCACTCTACAGCTTTATCTTTGCCCATTGCATTTGGAATTACAAAAAACAAAAAACTTCTCTCTGTATGGTGTGTGTCTGAAATGTAATATTGCTTTGTGTGTGGGAAAACGTATGAGGTGTATAAAACTGAAAACGATTTGTAAACAAAGAGCAAAACCAGTGTGTATAATTGATAGAAAAGGAGAAGTTTTTTTCGGTATCAATTTATGAATGCTAAAAAAATCATTGCTTTATTAAGTGTTGCTTATGTGGTGTCCGGTTTATGTTGTATTTTTTTTAGTAATTGTTCTTCCGGTTCGACATAAAAGCCGATTGCAATTCAGATAAACATTTCAAAAATGAGCCGGAAGCTAAATAACAAATTGTTTGACAAAAACGAATTGTCTGATAAACAGTTGATCCCTACTATTCAGCAGGGATCATGACCCATTGAATGGAAAGATAAATTAAACAAAAACTCAGCTAAAACGATTGATAAACATAAAACGGTTTCATACTCACTTAAGCAATGGATGGTATAGGCTTGTATTTGGCATCATCATCTCCTCAATTCCATTGGTGGTGCTTCCCACTTCTGAACCATCATCACCGTTCAGTAGTCTTCTTTGCATTGCTAATGGATCCAGCAAGTGCAATCCGGGCTTCACTTTAAGTTTCGGTGTGGTTGGTGTGGTACATGTCGTCGAAACAGGCGGAGATGTTAGGTCAAACGATGGCATGGCCATTAAATTGGACATTTTCAAGCCACCATCGTTGGTATGTTTGAACTGATCGTGCACCAAATCGGGTTGTAGCAAATTCGTCAGAGACTTGCAAGTGACTCTAGGTTTCGTGTCGCCGATATTTTGGTTGTGATGCTGTTGTTGACTTTCTTTTCGCATCTTTGATCGCGAATTGTGATTGTAGTCCGGCAGATTTGACATTGGTGGAGGGAAAAATGAATTTGTGGGCGACATCGCCATGGAATGATTGGTAGAATGATTTGTTTTTGACAGGGAAGGCGGTTGCATACACATTTGCGAGGAACGATTCATTGATTCAGCATTGCCTACGCCATGTCGACCGTAACCCGGACTGAATTGTGACGCATTATTCATTTGCATCTGGGGTCGATGCATACCAGCGCCGAAGAAGCGATTGTTGTTTGACAAATTTGGTATGTTCGGGGGGAAGAATGATGACATGGCCAACTGATTCATCGGATTCATCATATGGTTGAGTTTTTGTTGTTGATTCTGTTGCTGATGTAGTTGTTGTTGTTGTTGCTGCTGCTGTTGATGCTGTTGTTGTTGTTGTTGCGCTACCAAATGTTGTTGTTGTTGTTGATGTTGTTGTTGTTGTAGATATGTTTGATTGTTTTGAATTTGGCGGGCTTGCTGCAAAAGTTGTGGTTTGTTTTCTTGAGATTTTTTCTGAACCTCCCTGTCAGCATTGAGCTTCATTACACGTTGCATATTTGCTGTATTGGCCTGAGCTAATGCCTCTTGCCACATTGCAAATTCCAAGGGATTTCCATAGTTCATCGGTGTCGTTGGTGCCGGGAAATTGGAAAAACGATTTTGATTTGAATATGTCAAAGCATCGGGCATAGTGGGACTGGACAGGCCGGACATTGCTTTGAAGACTTCCGGGTTCAGTTGACCCATTTGTCCCAAATAAGGTAGCCATAACATTTGATTGAATGCTGCCATTGTTGCTGCGTCGATATCGCCAGCTAGGCCGTTGGCTAGCAAAGACCCAACGGGAACGATCGCGTTATTTAAAGATTTTGCTTGAGATTTCTCTCGTGCTCGAGGCGACCCCAGAGGCTTGTCCACATTGATTTTCTTGTCTGATCTCTGCGCTTGTTTCGTCGACTTCAATAAATCGTCCTGCTTCTGTAAAATCGATTCAAGTTGGGCGAACGAAATCACTAATATGTCTGGATCTTGCAGAATTGATGGAAAAGCAAAGGCTTCAGGTAATCGAAGTTCTGGTCGTGTCGTCAGCAATAACGGAATTTCACGAGCTGGAGATGCCAGAACCGCATTTAGACGATCTTTTGGCACTAATATTGGATCAGGTAGCTTCCATTCTGGATTGCTTACGAGCAATCTCAATTGAGTCAAAGGGTCTGGATCCTTTCCGGACGCCAAGAGCTCAACTAATTGACTAGTTTTTGAATTCATTAATAAATCACTGGAAGTCGATGATTTATCTGAATGTTCAGACTTAACGCGTTTCGCTAATGGCTCAATATCAGATGAGGACAAATAGCGCTTCACCTCCTCCGAACAACTGACTGTTGGGCTGGCTGACTTTCGATGTTTTCCGAGATCTAACGGTTCCTTCTGTTGAACACGACCTTCGCTAGATTTCGGTTTGGGTGATGTCAAATCCATAAACACTTTGTCGTTGGAATTTCTTTGATCGCACGATTTAGGTGACGGCGATGAAAGTTCCAGGAACAGCGGTCGATTTAGGTTTTTGTTTGTTTGATGTAGCAGAATATCTGGTGAGGGTGGAACTGCAGGTAGTCCGGATGGCTGCGGTGATTGAATTGCATCTGAATCACGAGATATAGGCCGTATTTGGACAACATCGCAACTCTTCTTAAAGCTTAAGTCTTTTGGTAACTCCTCCTGACACGAATCTGGAGAAACCACTGTCAATGGCACTTGCTGCTTGTTGTGCTGTGTGGAGCGTTTCTCCAAGTCTTTTAATGTCATAGAAAGTTCCTCGAGTGCAGAACGGTTAAACGTATGCAATCCATCGGTATGATTCAATTCCGTTTGAGCATTTTCAAATAGAGATTCGTGGAGGCCTTCAATTTCGCCCGCTTCGTTAAAGGACAAGCATTTCGGCGATTCCGTCAACGAATCACTTAACCTTGATATAATATCAACAACTGGTTGAGACTCCATTAAAACGTCGTCCTCGTCATTGTAATCATCGGATAAACAAATGGCATGTTTCACATCCTCGTCTCCAGATATATGGTTATCTTCACAATGTCGTTCAACGAGAGAGTCTAATAGTTCAGCACCGGTCATAGTATTTTCACAATTATCAAGAATGTCTTCGGAATGAGCAACTTGTATGTGTGGTATACCTTCAATTAAATCATGATATTCACCCACTTCTTCATTATCGAAATGATGCTCATGAACACTATCACTATCAATGCAATGCACAACCGTACACACCGACTTCGAATTGTAAGACTCAAATACTGGTGCAATACAACTATCCGGGCACAAAATATTATTTTCAGCATCTTCGTCACTCGGGCTGGAACACCTCTCTATTTTCTCGATTTTTCCAGCCACACCATTCATATGTCCATCACTGTTCGTCAAATGCATTTCCTTATCATGTACGAGTGCACTTTCTGTTGTTGTTGAAAAGTGCAACGACGACGGGGCCGTCTTTTCCACGCATTTCCTCGTTTCCCCACATTCATCGGAATGGTTGGTATATTGAAGCTGTGCGACTGCAAGTAAGCTCAGAGTTTTCAGTGGTGTAGCTGTATTTAGAGTCGGCGCTGTAGTGTCTTCTTGATTTTGTGGTGTGTCTGTAGCCTCGAAGATTGATGTAGGTGGTAGTGATGGTGTTGTAGGTAGAGAAGGGGTTTCTGTCCGGGTTAATGTAGTTTCCGTCATGTCAGCTATTTGATCTATGCACTCTTGTTTTGGTGTTTCCAATGCGTCATCCAACGCCAATTTCCGTTCTTTTTTCCGTTTCTTTTTCTTTTTTTTCTTTTTCTTGTGGCTGCTACTATTGTCCGAATTTTGATCATTTGATTCTTGCGACTTTTCGGCCTTGGTTAATTTGAACGACCATGTTTTGGATGCAAATGGATTCAACCTCCAGTCACTGTTTTCTGATTTTGCTCGATGTAAACCTTGACCCGCTTCGTCAGCCTCTTCCCGTTCGCGTTTTGTTACAATTACCTTAGGTAACAGCGAAGAAATTCTCGAACTCGAACTGTCCGTCCGTGGTATTGCTCGCCAACCGTTTGCCGTTTTTGTTAACCGAATTCGATTCCGCTTGTCGTAATCTTCGCATCGTACCTCCACGATTCTAGTATCTTCTTGCTTCACAAACAAAAAAATTGGATTTATTCGCGACACAGACTTCGATTCACTCGACTCGTTACAAGTTATTTGATTATTTGGTTTCCGATAAATTCCCCTCGGTGCTTTGTTATTGTGAAAACTAATTCCTTTCCTTTTGATATTCTTCCGTTTTTTGGTTTGTTTCACTCTCCTATCGAATGTGAAATATTCGGTATGAACTCTGATACGACGAGTACGTGTTTTTATGGCGGGTAAACATAACTCAGTTCGCTCACTCTCTTGTGCATTTATTTTACGGTCACGTGACCCAACTTTACCATTGATTTGACACAATTCACTTGTGGATGAGTGATAAGGTAAGGGAGAAGGAGACTTGGACGTTATTGCGTCGACGCACTCGTCAGCAATGGTTGTTTCATTTTGACTATCATTAAATTGTACTGGTTCGTCGTTTCGCTCATCGACGACGTCATCGTCATCGTCAACAACGAAATGCTCATCGTCAGCGCACTTGCTACTTTCACCAGAACCCGATTCACTCACGAATATGGGAGAGTCTTCCCGAGGCCAAGGAACTTTTTCAACGGTTTGGCACAACGATTTCGTGGAATTCGATCCAATGCTGTTATGCTCCTGAAGGACAATCGTATTTGTTGTCTGAAGGTTGTTCCCCGTTTCATTGGCATTTTTAATCGATGGCCCTTTGCGTATTGGTATTAGATCGGGTAATGGTGGTAATGATGTTAAGGATGGAGATCTTTGGTGTGGGTCATTATTGTTATTATTATTACCACAACCTAATTGACCCCACTGAGCACCAATATCCGTGCTCATATCTCACTTCATTTGGCTATTTGAAAATTTCACAAAACAATTTCATTTCACTCAAATCTGTAATTATATTGTGGACGAACGTACATTCCATTGCGGGCACATTAATCTTTAAATGCATCACAGAGATGCATTATCAATGATGAACGCACACATCAAACGTATTTCTTATTTACAACAAAAACAAATTACAATACAACTTGTAAACAAAATATTGCTGCATACCGTTGCACGGGTTGTATAATGTATTGTACGTGATTTCTCTTATCACGCATCCATACACATATGTTAACCAATACAAACAAATTGTAATTTAATACAGCTCAGCAGTCAAATAGGCGCCTAGCTGTCAAACACACGAAAAAAATATCTTTCAATATGCACACAATGCACTCATAACACTCAAGATTCCTCCGGTTCGGTTATCCACAAAAAAATGTCCAGAGAAATCCGAATGGCACTGTATCCAAATAATTGTATATATGACAACATATAGGTACTATATTGTAGCGGTATCGATCTATGTTGCGGTTAATCCAATTTATCCGAATATGGTTAGCTAAAAACACATAAAACACAACGACTATTTTATTGCTGAAGTGAATACTTAAGCCACTGTTTTCCCGAATGTTTCTAGAAAATCGTTTTCTTTAACCACGACAAAATAAATCAACAAAATATACACATTCACTGTCACACACAGTTATGGCCGCGGTGAGAACATTGTTGGACTCATACACAACATGAACTCTATAAATGTTTCATGAAAACTTCTCATAATTCCATTACATTAACACGAGTTCACCGTCTCGCGTATAAAGTTAAACTAAACCGACCGCGAGCCAAATTCTCCGAAGAAGAATTGTGCAATACCGAACCGATGCCGAACAGCTAACGATCAATTTCTGAATTAGAAAATAAAAATCCGTGACGTCACCATTCTCGATTCAATGTTTTCTGGCGTCGTGTATGTGTTGGTTCAAATTGAAAGGGAAAGGGGAATCTAAACCCGCCTATTCTTTCTCCTACTACATTATAGTTTATGATATTGCATTGTATGAAATTCATGCAAACACTCTGTTTATGCTCTCTTATGCTACGAGCTCCGCCTTTCAATGGATTTTTCAAATTACAAAAATCAGATGAAATAGTTCTGTGAGCGCCTCTATCGTTCCTGTACCTAACTAAATTGACCTTGACTTACGTCTCTTACCCCACTATCACTTGGCCCATCGTTAATCTGTCCTCTCTGATCCCATGCTATTCAATGTGAACCACTACAGCACAGACGTTTTGAATGCAATCGTGAGCATGTCACAAACTGCTACTTAGTCCGTTTATCTTTGCTTTATTCGAACATTTGTTTTCGTATAATACCTACGTTCCTACTGTATTTTCGATGTAAGAGTTGTTTTTGGCACGACACATGAAAACTTGATTGCATATTTTGCTACTGTGTTGTTTGTTGATGTTTCATGTGAGTGTAAACCAGCATAAAGATGTAGCTGTGAGCAAAATTTATTGATAAAAAGAAGAGGGCGAGGCCTAATCGTATTTTATAGGGTCTTATGCTCTTTGGCAAGTGAGAGAGAGGGATTATTTTGTTTACATATATTCTAGGATGAGAAAAGCCTTTTTTACGATACGGAAGTAGGAAAACGTAGGTGGTTACATAATGAATGTAAATAAAATGAGAGCAAAAACGTAATCATTTTTCAGCGAAATTAAAAACAGATTAGCTAATTAGAACACAGGTTGAGGCATCAAAGTTTTGACGCAGAGGAAATGACACATTTGAACTTTGTTCGTGTGATTAGAAAGTTATTTTGAAAGTTTGGAAAATGTCTGAGGTTGACAAGAAAATTAAACTCGGCAGATTAAAAAGACTTAGACATGACTAACGATAATTTTGATAATAGACACTTTTAAGGATTCAAATGAATTATGAGTAAATAAGCATCGGTGGACGAAGACGAAGAATATGGAACTTTCTACGATTTTTTATGGTTTTTTGATTACAAAAACATTACAGTCATTTTACAACAAGACATCAGATTAGCAAATCAAATTAGAACTGTTCATACTAACACAAATCACTACCAAAACACAACACTATCACTGGAAAAGAATATCCTCGTGAATATAGCTTCCGGCCTGTAAGCCCGAACTTTGACAACACGAACGACAACGATTTCATCAAGAGATGAACATAACCTAAATGTCAACAAATTTCTTGGTAAATTTTACGTTAAAATGTTCGTCAGTCTGAAAGTTGAGGTTAAGTTCCCTTCTGTTGGCGAAATTTGACAATTCGAAATGAACTTGGAACAAACCTATTACAGCGAGCGTTAACTCTCAGTGTATCAGAAATCTATCTGACGTGAATACTTTGTTAAAATTCCACACAAATTTTGCCTTATTTTTTGACGTTTGAACACGGCAGAGTAAAATAAACCAAGCAGTAGCGCTTGATTTGACTTTAGGGACCTGACTTATCTAGTCTTATATTTTGCGAATAAAATTAATTCAATTTATGGTAATGTTCATTTGAGTTCATTTTCACGCAGTGTATTAGGTCCCTTATTGGACGTTTCAAAAATGAACCATTCCTGCCTGATTTATTTTACTCTGCCGTGTTTTGAGTCAAGTCTTTCTTGCCAGCAGGTCGTCGATTATACGAAACAATGCAACTCCAGTCGACTTTTCATCCGTTATCGACACCGACGACCGAAGCAATGTCTCTTATTTGAGAACAATAAACTCTTTGCAAATTTGTAGCCTACATTTACGCGGCAAAATATTAGTTTTTTGATGATTACTCAAACCAAAAATCTTTTATTTTAAAGTAAACCCATTAAAGCACGCAAAAATGTGCTACTTTTAAAGGAAAATTGGTTTGTGAGTCATAAGTTATCCCACTTGGCGAAACGTGTGCAGATTACACGAATTTACACAATCTGCCTTCTCCAAGTGGGTTAAGTTATCACCCACAAACCAGTTTGTCCTTTAAAATTAACACATTTTTGCATGCTTTAATGGGTTTAATTTTTCAAACAAGATTTTGGTTTAGAGAAATCATCAAAACACTATTATTTTACCGCCCAAAGGTAGGCTTCACATTTGCAAAGGGTTCATTGCTCTTCAAGTAAAAGTGTTTGCAAACACGTTCAACAATAGATGTAACAGATTTGATAAAATTGTTGAAATTCTAAATAAGAAAAAAGTTTAACAAGTAAAGGCATAAAATGTTCAACAGGACCATCTCTCTATTATGCGTTCTTCGACTTAAAGTATGACAATGACAAAAATCATCAGTTTTTGCTAAATACGCTTTTACTCGAGCTCTAATGTAGTAATACTGTTGAGGTCAGAGGTCTGTAATTGTTGCTAGTAATTATAAACCTTTCACATATGGGAAGCGCACCATTACGAAATAGGTTATGTATTGAATCTATTACTTGATATGATCGATACGTATTTTCGAAAGATTGAAGTGAAATCTATCGCTTCTTTCGTTTTTAGCAACTATTTTGATATATAAGACGATGTTAGTTGGAGATCATTATTGATTGTCATTGTTGATTAATAACAAATGATTTGAAAATTATCGTTACTAACGACTAACTAATCTACTATTCTTGAAATTTTCAACTCGTGTCAATTTTTTTTAATTATTTGCTTATTTCCATTAATGAACATACCTCGGAAGTAATTTTCGAGGTTTATGTAGCAAAAATTCTTCGATTTTTGAAAATAAAAAATAAAAAAAACACTCAGCAAACAAAGTGGCCAAATCCATACAAACTCATATTGACCCCTGTTGTGAATGTCGTCATTTTTCGAGCCGGAAAGAATATTTTTTTGATTCCATCATTTTCAAGTAGTTACTGAAAATTGAAGTAGTTATAGTGCCTACAATTGCACGGTTAAAATAATATTCCATCAGAAAAACCACAACGAATTCACATGATTATATGTCTACGATATGATTTATAGTTGATTTGAAAAATGGTACTGAACCGTGACAGAAGTAATTCTACACATCCATTGTGTGGTAAAATTTGTTAATTGAAACCGAAAACGAATTTATATTTTTAATTGAAAAAAATAAATTGTTACAAGTCGTTGTCCTCAATGTGTGGACCATATTTTGAAAATTTTTACATTTTCACTGAGCACGCTTCTGTGCTCTTGCATTTTGATTCCTATACATTAACCTGTCACAGACGGAATGCATATTAACAGTTTTACTATTCAAACTAATACTTCATTCGATGGAAGATTTTTAGAGATTGATTTCAGAAATCTTTTACTTCGTTTGTTTTGAACATGCTTTTTGCTATATATAAGACCTCATTAGTCGCAATTGTCGTTTATTATTGCTGTCGTTGTCGATAACATATGACAATAACAGCCGTCTGTAACAGGTTTGGAATCGGTTCTCTGGTCTCGAGTAAGATGTTCTTTCAGTGATCATTCATAACTACTAAATGAATCCTAGGAGGCTCATAGTAGGAGCATAGACATCCCCAAGAAGCCAAATCCACTAAGTGATTACTTACATCGAGTTCCATGGAGAGGTAGGCAACAGTTGAGTATTTTCTAAGAAGCTAAATTAATGCGTCAATTTAGAATGCACGGTAAGAAACGTAACAACAATTATAATACAGCCACTGTGTGTAATATGTAATCAAGCTTACAAAGTACAGTTCGATAAGAATGCACAACATCCAGTCTGATGGATTTGGCCAACAAGGTTATGAACTTCTATTTTCATTCAAATTAAGTCAAATATTTAATTTTACTGGCCAAGTACCTTCATACAGAACTAAAGCAATGTAGCAAGTCACTCCGATAAGTGCAATTATTCTCATTTTTTGGAGAGCTCTTGCGAAATAAGCGTTCAATTCAAATTCAACGACCTCCGATTTTAGAAATTAAAAAATGATTCGTCTTGGATGTCGTTAGGTACAACATTTTTGTTGCACAACCTTTTAGGTTAACGCACAGAAATATTAAACTCAAATTTTTGAAAGTTTTGTTAAAGTGGTAATTCAATGGCAGTGGAACTGATCAATTTTAGTTTTCACCAAAATATTTGAAAACAATTCTTCCTCAGTCTAGTTAAGGTAAGTCAAAACAAAAGTTTTTCTGGGAGATGCTGGAATCGACCAAGAAGACCACCTTTTTGATCATTATTTCGTAATTTACGTTTTTCTCATGCTAGAATTAGTTTTCGGATATTTTCGTAATACATCCCTTAGTGCTGTAACTTTGTAAAATAATAAAACTTTCGTCGTATTTCTTGGTCTATTCCCTCAGCTCCCTGAAATGTAAAAAAAGAATGGAAAACTACTGTCGCATTTTCCTCAAACATAATTTATTTGAGCAGCTACGTAGCCATTAACATTACAAGCTATTATCATCGCAGCACACGCTAGATTTTTAGACCCGTACGAAGTACTGGGGTCTTATAGGTTTACGAATACGTTTGTAACACGTCGAATTGGACTCCCTGAGTAAGGGCAAACCTATTGTGGTTGTCTAGAGATGCCAAATCCGCGAAAAAAAATGTCCATCCGTCCGTCTGTCTGTCTGTCCGTCTATCTGTCTGTCTGCACGATAACTTGAGTAAAACACACCCGATTTCTAAAATTCTTTTTTTTCCGTTTGGTAATGTCAAAAGAAAGGCTAAGTTTGAAGATGGGCGATTTTGGGTCGACCACTCTCGAGCTGGGGCCCAATAAGTGCATTAGGGTTTTTCGAAGATATCTACGGACTTTTCAAAGCTACACTTGTAAGTGATACGTCAAATTAAAGGTATTTACAATACTGATCTACAAAAAAAAGTTTAAATCAGATGACCGACTCGTGAGTTAGACCCCTTGGTGTGAACCAGGTACAGGGGTTGCAGTTGTTGCTTGTAGGTCAGCCAAATTTGAACGGATGTCGACTGTTTGTGCTTTATTAGATAGGTATTGACCGTACCAATCAGGGAAAAAAAGTTTATGAAATTCGATTCACCAGAGCGTGAGCTAGGTCTCTTGGAGTGAGCTCATATCCGGCTACTCGGCCGTACAGTGAAGGGGGTGTTTTTTGCCAATATCTCTAGTAAATTTTGACGGAATTTCATGATTTTTTTTTGTTTGAAAGGTATTAACGAATGTAACGCGTCAGTACTATTTCCGGTCTACTGACAAAATGGCTGCCGACTGCCATATTGGATTTTAGTAAAATTGAAATATCTTGTGAAAAATGATAAAAATGATAAAATGTTAAAATAGAAGGAATTGGTTATTTGTGTAGGTTGTTTTCGGCATACCATATATGGACATCTATATATACCTATATACAGCTATATTGAGCTATATACAGACATATAGAGCTATATAATAGTAAATTCCTCTGTGAAATGTTTATTTATAGTGAAATATAGGTAAATATAGCGGTATGTAATAAATCGGAATAAAAATGTTTATTGACCTCGGCTTCGCCTCGGATCCACAAAACTCTACTTTTCATGTTTCTATCCCTGGTCACGTAAAATATAATTTTTAAATCTATTTCACAACGATAACAGAAAATATGTACAATGTGCCCTACTTGGTGAATTATTCATTATCATCATCTTGTTCTACTCCGCGAGAGAGTCCAGTTTTCCTCGAAGTATTTTTGGACGACCTTTCTTTATGTTTCTCTGAAGCATCGTTGAATATTGTTACCGTTGATGATGTTACGTGAAGCCATAAGATTATCGGTACATGAATTGTTCACGTGTACATCTAGTGCGTAAAACAACACAATTTCGATCCAAACATCGATAGGATGTCTGTCGTTAGAATTTTTTTCCCAATATGATGTGACGTACAGACAAACAGATAAATTTGCAAAAAAACATTCTCAACGACAACATTGATGGATAATTAACATTGAAACAAAACCACAGAAATTGCTGTGTTGCGGACGAGGTCTCTTATTTCATTTACATTTAAAAGCTAATTGAAATATTGAAGCTAATACGAATAATTTTTTTTTTCTTTAAATGATGCAATCAATATAGCTAAACTATATTTCGATCATAATTTTTAAATTAATTTCATATTGTAATTTTGAATGTGAATAACGATAACGACCTAAATTCGAATAAATGCTGAATTACCATAAAATTATATTTTGCGGAAATATTATTTATAGATTTTAATTAAAGCGAAATTCGCTGTGCATTTCGCGGAAATGAATTTCGAAATTAATGATACTTTGTTGGATGTTCGATAGGAATCTATTTTTAAGAATTAAGTTTCCCTTCTTTTCAACGAAAATTTTTCTGGAAGAACTAATTTTGGAAGAACGTTTTCCATTTTTTTTTCTAATTTTTCCAGAATTTCTTTCAATTTTTTTTTAAGCTTTAAGCTTTTAAGCTAATGATTTACCGAAAAAATATTGTTGGAAAAACAGGTAAAATGTTGGCAAAAGTAGGAGAAATAGTCACTGATTTTCAGTAATTTTTTTGAGGTGTTGAATTAATTGCACAGAGTTGCGGGAAATGATGAATACCGAATTCTCGGTAATATTAGGTCCTCAAGAATCGTTTTCTTTAATGTTCTTTAATGTTAGATATGGCTAGAGCAATGTATAGCCAACAGTTTTCAAAAAGATTTTTTCAATTCCACTGAGCGTGGGATGCCGAGGAATTATGCGCCGCGCGAGATTCCTACACTAGAGGTGGAATCTTGCGCCCATACAATTTCGATTTTACATTTTGAATTTTCTCAATATAAAGGAAAAGTGGAAGTGGATACGAACTCGATTTTGGGCACTTTTCGAGTAACAGAAATTTGGAAATGGGTGCGAACTCGATTTTGGACACGTTTCCATAAACTGAAAATTGGAAATGGGCGCGAACTCGATTTTAGGCACTTTTCCATAAACTGAAAATTAGAAATGGATGTGAACCTAATTTTGGGCACTTTTCGAGTAACTGAAAATTGGAAAGGGGTGCGAACTCGATTTTTGGTGTTTGTGAAATGTGAGGAGAAGGAGTTTTGTTCGCGTTCCAAGGGAATTCATCCTTTTACGAAATGTAGCGTAAAGGCGTTTTGTTCGTTCTTACGAAATTCATCCTTTTACAAAATGTAAAATAAATGCATTTTGTTCGTTCCTATGGAGTTCATCCTTTTATGAAATATAGCCTAAAGGCCTTTTTGCCTTTCTTCTCAAAATCGAGTTCGCACCCAATTCCAATTTTCAGTTTATTAAAAAGTCCTCAAAATCGATTTCGCAACCCAATTCTAAATTTCAGTTGATCAAAAAATGCTGAAAATGGAGTTCACACCCATTTGCACATTTTCTTTAAATTGAGAAAATTCAAAATGTAAAACCGAAACACCAGAGGTGGAATCTCGCGCGGCGCGAAATTCTTTTTTTTACTATATAAACGTAGGAATTTCGCACCGTATGGGCGCGAAATTCCTACCAGCCATTAATAGCGCTTGTGTTGAATTTTCAACTGCAAAACTTGGTCAAATACTTACGATTTTCAAAACCTGCCATAAATTATTGCACTCAAAGCCACATCCGACTAAGGTATGCATTCTCTCCATCTAGTTTCATCTGTTATCGTTAAAACTTTTACATGAGAGCACTAAACAGAACTCAAAACTTCCTTCACTTCTGTTAAATGACGAGTCCTGCTTAATGTTCTTTAATCTATTCTAATACATGTTCAAACAAATGAAGTAAAAGATTTTGTTGGTTTGTTCTGTTGAACATACTTCGATTAAAAGAAGTAACAGACTCAAATCTAAAATGTGCTCTTTTTAATTTTGATGGGACCTAGAATCTCTTCAATAAAACTTTTCAGTGATAATGCCAGCTTCCCTTTGTCAAAAACCTCATTTTAAGTTAAGCAATCACAAACTCATCGTCGCAAAAGTAGCCGAAACTAAGGAAATTAAGCAGAGACAAAGTGTTCATCGCCTAAATTACATCATTTTCAATTGGATACATGTTGTACAGAGTAACACTCCAAAACACAATGTACTTTACACATATTTCAGAGCAGATAAATCCACAAAAAGTTCATTGAACCAAACAGTGTGCTTACACTCAAGCTCTCTTTACATGAACATCCACATTACATGCAAACATGTATACACATACTCCATACGTGCACATAAAATAAAATGCGCGCTCTCCAGTCATTCTTTTCGTACAACATAAATCTTCCATTCACCATAAATTATGTTCATCTCTATCCAATTTATGGAGCGTATACACATTGGCATAGCTATATATGCCACGATCAGCAACTGTGTGAAAAATGCTCAAATATTTATTTCATTGTAAGAAGTTTTACTTGATGCGATTCAATGGATTTTACAAAGATTCGAATAGCTTTTTATGTTCAAAATTTTGAGGCAAATCAATATTTTAGCTGGCAGATTCGAGCACATTATTTCGCAGCCGCAACTGAAACACGTAAATCGAATTAATAAACACATCTGGCTATGTGTGTTAGACAAAACATACTTTTGCAAATTGCGATAAAATCACTTCTTTTACTGAAAAAGATCTTTTGAAAGTTAAAATTGTACGAACATTTACGGCCAGCACACAGAGATAGAAAACAACAAATTTTTCTCACACTTTCTGATTACATACCAGAGATAAGCGTTCCGTTTTGCTGTAAGCAACACAAGATTTCTTTGTGCATTCATTGCAGATTGTACTATTAAATAATAATAATTGTAAAAACATTTTGTATTCGTCGATGGTCTAATTAAATTAATATATGGCAACCGCAACGACGTCATTCTCATTGATCGAAATAATTGAAAATGTTTTTTTGTAACAGCCTGGAGATTAATTAAAGTTAATTAGTCAAGATGTGTATCAGTGAGCGGGAAAACAACGCTAGAAACTCCAGTTGATTTATCATATTGTCAAAAATAGGAAGAAGATACGAAAACGAATTAAGTAGAGTCTACTTTCGGGACAGAAAAACTACGAATTACTTCGCTAAATAGGCAGAAGAATGGGTCGTAATTTGATAGTGCAGTACTCCATCCAGCTTGTCAGCTTTCTGTGGGAATGCTGGTTTGTTTAGAAAAATTGTGTCAATTTACAATATTTTATTGATGAAAAAATTGACATCGTTGCACAAGTTTAACTTGTCACATCTGTTATCGATCACGGAGACAAAAATAATGACAAGCTCCGGGTAATATGGCCCTTTATATGGTAAAATGCATGTTAAAACAATTGAAGTACACGATTTGAAATCAACCGATTAAAAATACTTTGGTCGATGGAAGTCATAGACCCGATAATAATACTCTTCATATGCTTGCCGTGTGTTAACACGTTAAAATGACTGTAAGATCGTCAATTCCATTACGGCTAAGAGTATCGGTCTTTCAACAACAAGTGGTTCGAATTAAAAGGATCGTTTTAAAATTTTCTCTAATTCAATTCAATAATTCCCTTCAATTTCGTGTTAACTGCATTATAGTCCAGTCCCTTGTGGCTTTAAGTTTTTCGAATTGAAAGAAGTTGAAGGACCTAAAAGGAATGGTCAGTTGATAGGAACTGACCTCTGATTACCTCAAGAATGACATAAATCCAGAAAAACGTGAAGAAAATCCGATAAAAATAAGAGAAATCTGTAGGTTCTACAGCTGGGAAGACGATGGAACATCAGGAAGGTACTTTACACCAATGGAATGTATATGGTGCAGTTAGTTATCACCATTTAAAACACTTCTGGTGTTAAATCGTCGAATTGAAAGTAGTTTAGTGCAAAAATATTGTTTATTTTGACGAGTTATACTAATTTGGGTATTGAATGGCATCCACAACATCCTGAGCTAGATTTGTGACTAGGATTCAATTCTAAAATGATGTGGACAGGCTATTCTTCAAAATTCATTAGCAAAAATTAATTATGCGCTACTATTTTGCTCAGAAATAAATACTAACATTCGAAAGGTACTGACTTAAGCTTTCTAAGGAAACACATCAGTTTCGAATTGACGGTTGTGAGATGAACTCAAAGTTTAGAAATTTTCCGGATCATTTTTTGGGAAGATTCCTATATCAACGCCATTTTGTTTTCCATAAAATGTTGTTTCACGAAATGTTGGTATTGAATCAGGCTTTCAAGGAAAAAAAGAATTTTTGAATAAAGTTGTCGCGTTCAGTAGATATTTGACTTTTAATTTTTTCATATAAACCGCTTTTCCGGGGGAAAAGCGATTTTCCATTTTCGAGAAAAAAGTTCCAAAGTTTTTCATGCTCAATCACATGAGATAAAGAAAAAATTCGAAAAACTTACAGCGGGCGGATTGACACAAGGGGCTGGACTATTAAAATAAGTTAAATCAGCTCAATGACACGAATCCATGAAAAATTTTGTTTAATTTTTTCAGCATGTTGGTTGATGCACATAACCCTTGTCAACTAATTTTTCGTCAAATGTATATGATTAATGAATGAGAATTGAAGCATGTGAGTACATTATTCATTTATTGACAATAGGGAATGAACGTGTCGTGAATTTTAGACACGAACACGCACTTTCAATGAAAATGCAAATGTAAACCAAATGCAACAATTAGCTGACGCATTTTTCAGTATAGTTAGAAGTCGTTTTTGTGGTGGAGATATTCGAACAATAGTCTTCAAACTCAATTAAACTTGTTAAGAAAATCAGTGTAAGATAGGATTAAGTCAGTGGGATCGACATTTTAGACATAGTATGACGCAAAGATTGTCTTTAGCAATTCAGCGAAGAATTACAGCCAGGCGCTGGGTAAAATTAAGTGTTCTTGTTGAAATTTTTGATCTTCGATCTAATTTGATCTAACCAAGAACTAGAAAAAAATCTAGATTTTTCGCTCTTTCAAAGAACTTTTTTCTCTCGCTCCGCTTGTACGAACCATATGTCCAATAATAGTGACACCATTCGAGCAAATAGCATCTACCTTTTCGTATAGCTTCTAAATTATGAGCAGAGGCAGTCGTATGATCCAATTGGCCTTATTCCGAACATTCGTCCGAAAAAATGTGTCTTCTGGATTTTTCCCCAAGGGCTTTGTTGAGGCAGTCCAGCACTGGTGAGCATTATCGTACAAAATACCAGTCTAGGCACGATGATTTATCAAAGGTTCCTACCACAAAGTGTGTGTCTGTGTGTGGTGCACTTTCAAAATTAAAAGCTTATCTCATTTTAAATGCATTTCGGTTTTCATTTCTTAAGTCTGCTTTTTACTAGACTTTTTATCTACCGATAAAACTACACTTTAACGATCCAAATATATAAGGTACATAAATGTACACACATTAAATTACAGTTAATTTACAATTATATTCCCTGGAAAGCCTCACTACTTTGAAAACAATAAAAAAGTTTTAAATTTTAAAAATAAAAACAACAATGTTGCCAGCAGACAATGATAACATCAGAAGTCAATTAAAATTATATTAGGTTCAAGTAATCCAACATTTATTGTTCTAGGTTTTTGGCTTCGTTTTGTCTGTCTAAAAGTTGGAAAACAACCTCAAATCGTCAATAGATTTTCAAATGATTATCTGTTATCGACAATAACAACCACAATAAGCGATAATTTCTGACCGTAGTTCTTTTATAAATGAAGTAAAATTTTAATTTTTAGACCACTCATTCGGTCTCAAACGGTCTCAGAAAATAATTCCAAATAATCCATCTCAAAAACCAAATCAAATTCCCGAAATTCGATTTTTAGACCACTCATTCGGTCTCAAACGGTCTCAGAAAATATTTCCAAGTCATCCCTTTCAAAAACCAAACGAAATTTAAGAAAAAAATATTTTCGATTTATAGACCACTCACACGGTCTCTGTAGCCTCAACCCAAACATAAGTTAAATAACTGAGTTGCGTTCCCTTAAATTGAGACTCCTCACACAGCCTCTGTAAATGTAATTCATTTTTTCTCTCTAAAGGTGAGACTCCTCACACAGTCTCTGAAAATGTTATTTATTTTTTCTTCATATTATTCGAAATTCAGACTGCTCAGCCATCTCAAACAGTGTCACAAACTGCAATGAACAGCAAATTTAACTTATCCAAAAAATATTGAGACCGAAATTGGACGAATGAATAATTGAGATCAAAACGAGACTGTTGAGGGACCTAAATTGACGATCTCAATGAGACCGGAATTTCACTCGGGAAGATCGTTTCAATCGAGCACTAGAACAAAAACATATTCTACGTACCAGAAGTTTCAGGCAGTGGACGTCAATAAAATTTAGACAGGAATTTGCTTCAGCTGGACAAAGCTTTATACGGTTTCTTCGCTACCACACGCGTAAACAAGTACAAGCACTTTCTATTGTATGAGTTGACCAGCTGAAAAACGGCTGAGGTCAGTTGATGATTAAATTTCACTGACGTCCACTGTAAGTTTTACTTTACACATTTTTTCGTTCGTAAAAGTTTCAGTGGCGTCCTTAAAGTAAATAGAGGTAACTTGTGAACAAGTCAGGAGGAATAGTTTTAAGTGGAACACTTCATAGCATATTACACTCTCAAATTAATTTTTTTTTGCATTATTCCGCCTTCACCCTTTGGTAAAGAAACGACTATTTTTTATGGATGTACTTGTACTTGTACATCTTGTCTGAAACTGGGCGTCCAATTAGGTTTCTCTTTTTTTTCTAAATGCCTCCAAACCATCAAAATATATGTTCGTTCACAGCGCTTAAATCTCTGTGTGGGTGTGGATCTGTGCATGTGTATATAGCAGATTTAATTACTTTCTGTTAAAACCATTATAATAAGTAATAAAATTCTAAATCAAATTTTATGTTTGCATTCATGCAAGCAGAGGAGTTATAAATATTTTTTTGTTTTTTTTTTTTTTTTTCATTAACAGCTTAATCCTTTTAGAGAGCATTTTCAATATTATTTCATGACGCGACGTGCGAAGATATTTATGGACTGAAAAGTCTTCAAACCCGTTCAACCAAGCATAATAAAGTACTAACTACTTTAACATATAAAATTATGCCGTGTCGAATCGACTGACTGGGTACTATATACACAATACATGTCGTCAGTTTTCATGTTATTTTTAATAAAAAACTCATAAACTTATTAATACATTTTCATGTATGGAAGTAATATGACTGAGAAGCTATGGATATTAAATGTGGAACATATTTCAGTAATGTAGATAAATGAAGAGCTCCTTACAACAGTATTCACTGCAGTAAATAAGTTTTCGGGTAACCCTCTCTTTCAGTAGACAACGTCCACGTTAATCGTACACAACTTGGTATAACTGTTTAATCGCTGATGGTTAATTTCGGACAAGCGATTCAAAATAGACTCTGAACGCCATACTTTCAAGACAAACAGAAACGAAAATGTGATCTGATGACGTTTCGTGAGTTACATAAGTACACATGTGTACACAGGGACTTACTCTGGGGAATTAACTCATAGTATATCTGTGCAGCCATTATAACACAGTTTATTGAGCCAATGAAAGTTTCACTTTTCGTCACAGGGTTGAATGATCAAGCAGACTGCATTTATGTACGCTTCAAAAATTGATTCGCTGCGATCATATATCGCAATAGCCGAATGGTTAGACGTGTTACTCGATAAGCATTGGGTTCTGGTGTCGCTGGTTCAAAATTTGGTCTGGGCAGAATTTTTATTTACGGTTAATGGTTCAGATGTTCAGAAGGAGTTGTGATAGCTCTAGATTTACGAGTAGAGCGACCTCGATGCAAAACTTTTTCATACATAATTCTTGACGGAAATTGACGGAAAATACTCATACCAATAAGGTATTGAAGCGTCCAAAGTTCACCGAGGGTAGCCTAAAAGTGCAATTTTTGAAAATGTAACAGAAAACTTTGATTCAAAAATAATTTTTTTGCTGTTCAAAAGGGTTCGCAAAACTTGTCGGGATCATCATTCAAAGGCTTCCCCGGTTGCTTTGTAAAGGAGATATCAGCCTTTTAAAATGGTGAAATTTTTACTTTTAGCTACTATTGCTCGATGAAGAAATTATCTTAGAATTTGTCCCTCTACCAATTCCAAAGTAAATCTTAAGTCCTCACTGTTTCACAAGCCCTGGCTGACGCTGGTGCTGGTTCTCAGGAACAGCTAAGGGGATTTTGCTAAAACTTGTTTACTTGAACAGCACTTCCCTCCCCCAACTCACTCATGAAAAAAACCTGGATGTTAACTTACACGTTTAATTAAAAATGTTAAGCCTCACCGTGACGCATGAAACACTTCAGCGCAGCGCAGTTGCATAAAAGTGTAGTATTTAACTACACTATGAATCACCTACACCAATAAAACAGGGTTAGTACTTCGTACAGATCTTAAGATGAAATGGCTTTGATCGAACTACATAATTTCTAAAAACAGACTTTCGTTCTAATGAATCAATTAATTTTAACAGCTTTCCCCTAACTCAACAGCCTCCAGTTCTTCAGCACTGTACTCTTCAATAATTTCTTAGTGTTTTTGAAAGCACTTGAATGCAAGCGGGTTGTACATTACAAGTGTAATGAGGGGTCGTTCACAAATGACTTTATGCACGGCTTTCCTCTCCCGTTCTCTCTTTCATCGCGAGAAAAAGTTGAAAATTTTTATGTACAAAATAACTCCCAGACGTCTAGTGGCATGACAACATTTGTGAACAAGTTCGAACTTCATAGTTGAATTTAATTCCTGCAGGCATTGTGTGTTGTGTATATTATATAGACTAGAACATGCCCGGTGAATGCTTCCCTTTCGCTTTTCGAACGTATATAGATACACTAAGGGGGTACACATTCATGAGTTTGTTTTAGCTTTTGTGTGTTTGTTCATCTACTTATAGAAAATTTAATAAAAATTTCAAATAAAAAATTGAATATTGTAATTTCGGAATCGGAACAATAAATACAGCAAATTAGACAATCTTGCAATGCGCGTGTTTGTAGTCGACAAGGTTATTCAAAGCTACCATTTTTGATGTTTTTGCTTGTGTTTTTGACTTTTTTTTTAATTTAAATTACTTGATAGAAATTAAGGTTGCAGTTGCGTAACATAGTTGTAATCATGATTGATTATAGACATGTGTGGGATGTTTCGTTAAACAAATTTGAATTGAATTAAATGCGAAATGATAATGTTATTTTTTGGAATAATGTATAGCGATTCATTAATATAATAGGCGGAACAACATTGTTGAAGAAAATACGAAATATCGGTCCTCTGGAAGTCATTCACACACCTTCACCTTAGTAGTGACCATTTTTTCGACTTCTCGCCACAAACTCGTCTGCTTCAGAAAAGTAAACCAAAAGCAAGAAGTAAAGCCGGGAAAATTATCATTGGAAAGCTGAGGTATCAAGAAACTCTGTAAATTAAATTTAAGGTAAAAAAAATGAAAGTGGTCGACAAACCGGTCGAAATTTCTTAGGAGTACTAAGTGACCTTTTAGAAATTGCCCTATTTCCTATTGCCCTACAGCCAATAGTCCCTCCAGCACAAGTTTTTATACTTTTAGGAAGTAGGGAGTCTATGCCTTCCAATGGAACCGTCAACCGTCAGGTTCGCTGATGCGCGCAAGCGTCACTGGTCAGAGAAACATTTTTGTTAATATAGTCACTGAAGCCAGTACAGCCAACGGTTCGACGTATTTGATGTCTTCTGTGATAGGCCTAGTCTAGCACTACAATACCCTAAAATTTGAACGAAGTCGACCCCTTATTACCCGAGATAATCAGGGCGAAAAAATTTCCAACTGAAAACCACCGATATTTCCAAGAGAGGCGAGATGCACCTCGTTGAACTCGTAATTAAGCAAGGATTCGATGGGTACCATACTCTTCAAAAATCCGAATTACATGGCTAGCCGATTGTTCGAAGCTTTCGCGATATGACTCTTAATTACTTCGGAAACATCTTTGTGACACTCGAGTGTGTTTTTGAACAAGTTGTTTCGGCACAGTTTTTCCTTAAATTTAGTTGTATATCTCGCCTTCGGCTCGAGTTTCCAAAATCTATATTTGTCGAAAAACCAGTTACCGAAGTTTCTTGCTCAAAAACAGACGAGTGAGTTTGCAAGTATCACAAAAATTGTTACCTTATGTAATGAGCTACTTTCGCAACATTCAACATAACCTACTAATATGACCTAAAGTTACTGAAAACGATTGGTCTGTCTACGAAAAAATCAGACCTATTAAACTCATAGAAGCTCATTCACAAAATAGGACGGACATAACGTGCTAAATGAAAATTCATTTCATTTATTCGAAACAATAAGTATTTTCCATGGTACTGATATGAATATGTACACATTACTCTGTCCTAATGCACCACATTTTGCTAGAAATTACTCATGACGAGACCTCGATTTCAATTAGGATGTAGGGACATCAATGGTATATCATCAATATAATAAGTGGTAGTTATTATCAGCCTTCGTTTCCTTTGCAGCTTTTTGTGGTGTGTGGTATTATTACTACAACCCCTTGTGCTCGATTAATAGCTCTAAGAATTGAATCGACATTTTTCCGATTAATTTTTTCCACTTTGCGGAGACGTTGTTCTCGTTGTTGGAACACTTAAGTTCATGGTCGTGAACATGGCAAATGTGTTTAGAGCCCTGAACTGGAATTAAGTAGCTTTTCTTCTGGGTTTTGTTGGTAGATTATCCAGATTATTATTTGAACATGTCAACGATTTACCTGGCGTTTCGTTTGTGTCACGAAAGTTTTTTCTGAAGCGATTTTTTTTGAAAACAGATCATTCATTTTTGATGCCTACACGTGTACGCGCTATTAAAGCACACAAAAAAAAAACGAAACAGTCATTACGCTTAATTCACTGAAATTTCGTTTATCACTTTTCTAATACATTTAGCAATTTAGCATTTACCAACAAAAATATCACGAGCTTGTATATATATTTACACATGAATACCAGGGAAATAAAATTCCATTATAGTACAAAAACCATTTTCGGAATAAAATCAATAAATTTTTTGGCAAATAAAACCAAACTACAAACACACAGAGAACAAGATGAAATGGCGCGTTCGTATTATATATACGTTCATTAAATGTACCGTAAAAGCATTTAATGACTATTATAAAAGGCTATGAAATAAATATTATTTTTCAGCAGTGCGTGGTTCCAACAGGAAAATATCTAATAAAACATAATTTATGACATGATGATATAAAATGAGAAAATTGCGCTGCTAATTTTTGCGTTTAGACGAGACAGCCGAAGGCTGTTGTGCAAGACCACAATCGTTCCTTAGAGCTGGAGATGAAAATGAAGATATATCATAGCTGATCAAGGGAATACTAGATCTTCGTTTCAAAAACGACTTCTGATCAAATCCCACAAGGGCGAGTAAATGCTTGGTTGAATCCTTGACCTCTCGAAAATTCTGGAAATTCTTCGGAAAATGAAAAATCATTAAATTGACTGAAATTCTTAGAAAAATTATGAAACATTAGCAACAAATGAAATGTTTTAAGAAATATATCCTGACCTGTAAAAACTTGGATCTTTTCAGAATACTGATTACAAATAAAAAATTTCTACTAAAGGTTTCACCCCAGGATTCGTGCCCATCACTCAACTAGTATTGAAGCGTTGAATAACCAAAGGGATTCTAAGTACACTCACGGAATTTTGAAAACCGACACATTTTCTGTTCTGTGTTTTACTGGTTACAGAAACAGAAAATGTGTCGGTTTTCAAAATTCCGCGAGTGTAAGTTAAGAGCAATGAACCTTTTGCAAATTTGTAGCCTACACTTAGGCGGAAAAATATTCGTATTTTGATAATTTCTCTGAACCAAAATCATTTTTTGAAAAAGTAAAACCCTTGAAGCGTGGATAGACCAGTGCAGATTACATAAATTTAGACAATCTGTAAAGTGTCTGTATCAAGTGTCAAAAATTGGATTACGTTATGACTCACAAACCAAATTTTCCTTTAAGAGTAACACATTTTTGCGTTCTTCAATGGTTTTACTTTTTCAAAAAAAAATATTTCAAAAAATCATCAAAAAACAAGTTTTTCTCCGCCTTAATGTAGACTACGAATTTGCAAAAGATAATAGGCATGACGTTGCACACAGTTCTATTTTGCTAGTTAAAAATTCTGATTAATTTGCTTTAATTGTGTCTCTTTTTTTTCTCTTTTGATAAACTAATCTCTTAGTTATTTAATTTATTGATTCAATCTGTATTTTTTGTTGAATATCACATTAGATGTAAATATTTTGTAATGTAATTATTGATGGATATGCTGTGTAGCCTAGCAACCTTCTCTAAGAAGGCAGCACACTTTGTTTGTATTTTTATAAAGCCAAATAAAGATCTTTCTCTTTTGTTTTAAATTTTATGAAATTAATTGATTTATGTTGGATTAAGAGTTTGGTTGATTGACAACAATATTCAATAGATTTAAAGGAAAACATGTACAGGCCCTGAGCCTTCAATGTTTGGAGTGAGAATAAAATATATAAATATATATTAAAAATACCTGAAAAAAAAATCTCAATGGTAAAACGCGGCAAAAATACGCGGTACATGTTTTGCCGAAGACTACTCACACAGTCGATATTTTGAGGTACTAGTCAGCAAAATTTTTTTGGTTTAAAATACAGAATATAGTCGATATTACGTGGTCATAAGATGTTGTATCTACATAAAACTGTCAAAAGCCGTACGGTCGTACTTCATAACTTAGAAGATAGACCATAGAACTGTTCCTAGAATTAAAAGTGAATAAGCAAGCGTAAAATTTAGAGGCTTTAGTGATAAGAGAACTGCCGTAATTCGGAAGAAATTGTTTATTATCCAAATTACGGCAGAGAAGAGCTACCCTGCGGTAATTTGCATAAGAAACAAGTGTTTCTCATGCGAATTATTTGTGGTAATTTTTCGCCGAGTTGTTTCTTTTAAAAAAATCGAGAAAAATTGTTCTGATCGAAAACGAATAAAAAACTACTTATCTAAAAATTACAACAAATAATTCACATAAGAAACTACTTTTGCATGAAAATTTCTCCAAATAGTTTCTTATGCAAATTATTTCCAAGAAAAGTTTCTTTTGTAAATTATTTATCGACATTTTTGTTCAAGTAGTTTCTTATGAAATTTTAAATTGCTAAAAAATAAAAGGAAATGTACCGTTATGAGTTTCTTATGCACATTACGGCAGAGTACCGTTCGTCTTTTATGTTACACCGAAAGCAACCTAAGTACATCCTTACAAAATAAAGGAACGGTGCCCGAAAGTCTTCTTCAAGACATAAAAATGAGGAAGTTAAACATCCGATCTAACAAACGTGTTGAGAGTCACATGTCCCTCTCGCCTATTTTGAATCGGGCGATTTAACTTAACGTCGAAATGAGCGATTTGTCTTTTGTTAACTTGCAGCCCCCCCCCTCAAACATTGCTCAATAATCACTATATCGCCCAAAACCACTTACATTGGAGGTGTGACGCAAGTCCTGTTATCCACTTACAAAAGAACTGATATCGGTGTAGGTGACGCTAACAGATTCTACACGCAAAAAGGTATGCGTCACAAATGGCAGCTGATGAGGAAAGTACGCGAAAGTTTTATCAATGAAAGTCTAGAACAGGTATGGTCGATCGGTGAATTCGTCTTAAACGCACTCACATTTTATGTCAAAATAATATGAAAATGAATGCGTTTAAGTACGAAAATCAAATTTTTATGTCCTCCGGGCGGACAATAGACCATACCTGTTTTACACTTTCATTGAGTTTTATCAACAAAAATCTTACCAGAAAAATTTTAGGAAGAAAATTATAATAAAAAAGTTTGCGTCACAAGTGGCAGATGTTGAGATGTTGATTCGGCTTTCTTCCGTTTGAATTCCATTCTTTAAAAGAATATATTTCACAATTTTAAAAATTTTCCTTCCTCAACATCTGCCACTTGTGACGCAAACTTTTTATTATAATTTTCTTCCTAAAATTTTTCTGGTAAGATTTTTGTTGATAAAACTTTCGCGTACTTTCCTCATCAGCTGCCATTTGTGACGCATACCTTTTTGCGTGTAGAATCTGTTAGCGTCACCTACACCGATATCAGTTCTTTTGTAAGTGGATAACAGGACTTGCGTCACACCTCCACTGAGAGTGGTTTTGGGCGATATCAGCTCTTTTGTAAGTTGTGATTTTTTAGAATTTGGTCGCAGATAATAGACAATCATATTGTAAAACGAAAATATTCTTCTTACAAAACTGTATAACTTTCTCTTTGATTTGAACCTTCCAGCTTTCATTTGACGAATCGAAAAAATCGAAAATTTGAATAAAATCTAAAAATTGACGAATATCGAAAATTTGACGAAAATCGAAAATTTGACGAAAATCGAAAATTTGACGAAAATCGAAAATTTGACGAAAATCGAAAATTTGACGAAAATCGAAAATTTGACGAAAATCGAAAATTTGACGCGCTTAAAACGCTCATAGCTCATAGCGGAAAAAAATTTTTGTCGAGTTTTTCAGTGTGAACGGACTTGCGTCACGGCCCTTCACTAACGTAGGGCCACGATCAGTTCTCAGCAAGTGACTATTTTTGGGAAAACATTTTCCTGATTTTCTTAAAATTTTTCTGAATTTTCCCAAGAACATTTTTGAGCATGTTAAACCATTCCTTTTAAACTGGCAGAAATGGGTAATAGTACATTGAATGACAAGGGGCGAAAGTAAAAAAATTCAACCGTGTGCGAGAGTTGATGCCCGCGCCGAAGGCAAGGGCCTCAATCGCACAGGTTGAATTTTTTTACTTTTGCCCCGAGTCGTTCATACTATTTTTTTTGATACCAACATCGAAAGTTGATACGTATCGCAAACATCAGAACAAAATGTTGAAATATGAAGGCATTTAGCCAGAAAATGCGGGGGTCCAGGGGGCGGCAGCCCCCTGGTATATCAAAAATTTAATTATTTTGCCATCACAACAACAACACACAGAAAAATTAACAAATAACTAACAAATCATTCAGCAACAAAAAGTATCAACTTCGTATGTTAATTTCAATAAGAGCACTGGCGCACGCTTTATTTCAATTTTGATCGCAGTACACTTATTGACAAGAGTCGACTATTACATTATGTAGTCGACTTTCGCATTATGTATATTGACTTTCGCTTTATGTATTCTTTCTTTCTCCCCGCTCAAACACATAACTTGCATTTTTTTACTTTCGCCCCGGATTTCGAGGGCGAAAGTATCAACTTTCGATGTTGGTATCAAAAAAATGTCTTAGGTAGACATTTCGGCCTAATTAAATGCTTTATAGACGGACTGAGTGCAATTCATGAAGTTATATCATCGATGGCTAAATTGTCGAATGACAAGTGTTTTTTCTGGCTATACTTTTCAAAGCATTTGTAGCAGTAACATTCTGTCGCTATATTAGCCTATTTAGGCAAAGGTACATAACATTCAATTAAATTCCAAAATTAAATTAGCCCCAATCCAATAACCTTGTCATTAAAACAAAAATGATATCAAAATGAGACATTTAAATTCGAATATTAAAAGAGATTACGTGGCATTAATAATTCATGTCTGAAACAACCCTTTTTTATCGTTCAAATATATATAAAAAACACAACCCCCACAAAACCAAAATATAATAAAAAGAAAAACAAGTCGTACGTCCATATTGTAACAATAACGATAAAACGACATGAAATTAAGTCGCAATTTTTGGACAAATTTATGGCATAACGACCACTGTAAACACGGAATGTATGAAAATGAGTTGTTTATCATTTTTCTTCATGCCTACACATTTTCTGTATGCTTTTTTACTGCGATTTTTACTAGATGTATGTTATGTGGAACGTTTTACTCTCACTAAATCTAATATTGAGTCAACATAACATTTTCGGTGTCCATTTTGTAATTTAATCTGTTTCCTCGGGGTTTGTTTATTTTTTGTGCTTCTTGTTGATAAATTCTGTTGTTGTTGCTTAAACTGAGAATTCGTAATGGGGGGTGTTGTATCGTTTAAATAACGACCAACGCATGCAGCATAAATTTACGTTATCAATCAATCAATGGATCGATAAGAAGGTTTTCCCATACCCCTAAAGTATAGTGATGAAATTACAGCAATGTTTTCCAACGTTCAATCACAATAACTCCGCTTCACTCACCTTTTTTAAGATGTGTACGTATATTGACGCAAGAATTCATCTCTACATGCTAGTAGAAGCTTCTGCCTCTCATCCTAATTTTAATGGGACTTTTAATTTGTATCGATTGAAATTAGGACCAGTTTTGAGGAGCTAAACTTTTAAACAATTTTCTGCCATTAGTTTCTTTCACACATAAGACTGTTTGTACAGTTTCGGGATTTATTTTCCTTATTGCAACTCAAATTACAAAATTCTGCAGCAAGTGCACATCTAAGTAATTATACTCTCCGGATGAGTGAGTTTTATCAGAAAGAAATGAAGAAGTAAATACATTAACGTACTGAAGTCGCGGGGTAGACGATGCAATACGTTGTCGTTTTTGATTTTGTGGTAAAAGAGAAACCAGTCTAAATTTGTCTTTTTCGTTCGCCAAAATTGTGCTGAAAAAGTCGATTTTCGAAAAAGAAAATTCGTTCTACAACTTTACGAATGAAAAGTATCTTTTGTATGATTCACAAGAAAACTCGACTTTTCAACTTTTTATCCATTGTCATGTAAATAGCTAAATTGGGTACTATGCAAGGTAAATATATTTACCTTGGTA
The DNA here is from genome assembly GCF_014529535.1 of Bradysia coprophila. Taxonomy (NCBI): domain Eukaryota; kingdom Metazoa; phylum Arthropoda; class Insecta; order Diptera; family Sciaridae; genus Bradysia; species Bradysia coprophila. Next base: position 3,403,788 of record NW_023503374.1, read on the forward strand.
GATTTATGACCCTGTTACGGGTCTAAAAAAATCTCTCGTTAATGATTTGAAAATCGACGATTTACAGGGAGAGAAAAGTGAAATTCGACATGTTATCGAATTTGGGAGTTGTTGTGGTTTGTAATTGATTCCTCGTGAATTTCGTTGAACAAATGAAAATCTAGATTTTTATTTTCTGAATTTTGGTTGACCACGCGCACGCAACAAGAATGAAATACTATGCTAGAAAATCTAGATTTTCAATTGTTAAACTAATTTTGTGTGGAATCATTTACAAAATCTTCCAAATAAGAAAACTTGTTAAATTACTTAAACTTAAACTATGTCATATCTGTTATCGACAACCACGATACAAATAAACGTTTAGTTTACACAGTGATCTTGTATAGCAAAATGTATTAAACCAATGAAGTAGAAGATTGAAGTAAAAGATTTCCTTTTGAAAACATTTTCATCAAAAGAAGTAATTGACTCGATAATTGTAGTGGTGATAGCCTCGTATGACAACGACAATTGCAGCTTCAATTCAATTTTGTCTTTTATTTGTTGTGTTAATGTTAAGGTTCATCTTTCATCAGTTGCTTTACTTAAAAATTGTTGCAGCACGGATAAAATCAACCAAGTCTTAGCAACTAGATTAAGTATAAAAAACAAGTGAGTTTGAGTTTAAATTGTCGAATTGAAGCAATACAACTGAACGTGTCGTTGTGAATCGCCATTGATACAATAATTCCATTGAAGTTCCTGTTTGTTTTTTCGTTGTTTTTTCTTTGATATGTGAACGCACTTCTCTGAGAACTCATAAAGTTAGTTTCATGTCTGTTTCTGTGTTTTTTGGGTTTCAGATAATGTAATTTACACGGAATTATGAATTATCGCTTGATCTGCCACTTCCTGTCGAGTTGAGACAGGGCTAATCGATTGAATTTAAGTGTAAGCTTACAATCAATCTTCCGATGCTTGTTAGATCAACCGTCACATACGGCAAACATATGACCAGCATTATTATCGGGTCTATTACATCCATTATTCAAAGTATTTTTAATCGGTTGATTTCAAATCTTGTACTTCAATTGTTTTAACATGCATTTTCCTGTGTAAGGGACAATATTACACAGAGCTTGTCATTATTTTTGTCGTCGTTATCGATAACAGATGAATAGCCGTATGTGACAGGTTAACATTGTCGATAGCGAAAGTTGTGTGGTTGTTGAACCAAAAAAGATTAACAATCTAGTTCTCAGCATCTGTTGCGCCACCAAAATTTTGAATTAGGTCCGTTTGTGAATGGTACACATCTGTACGTATAGACCCATTGACGGACGGAAGCTATTTTTTCTGACATGTTTATTGTTAGAAATTATCGTTTATGTTTGGAAATTATTGTTAGTGTTGAAAATTACCGCTTTGGCTGACGACCTCTAATAACATTACTGACTTACTTTCCGTCTGCGAAAGAAAAAATCGGAAAATATTTCTTTGACGCCCGACAAACTAATCTGAATATTCTCATTCTCAATGTGTAATTCGTAACGCAGGGCAAACACATAAAACATAATAAACAGGAATTGATCCAATAAAAATATAACGTCCGATTCATTGAAAACAGTAGGATTAATAAAATAAACCAAACAAAAATATCCGAAAGGGGAGTCGCAAACAATTGCAAACTCTCATGGGGGTACTTGACAAAATAATTCGTTGTGTTGAATAGGGAACATCGGGTCCAAGTACACTCAATATCGTTCTTATATTATGTGTGTAGAATGATACACAACGGCCGTCGTATATATGTATAGCCACCACACTGAACAAATTTATTATTCTTTTATTAAAGGTTTCGTTCCAATTATCGGAAGAAAAAAACTTTTTTAATTAACAACTCTTAACCCAGCAAGTTGTTCGAAAATATATGGAGTCTGTCCAAGGTTATAGCGACAAAGTTTTTCCATTTCATTTTCATTTCATCAAATGGATACGTACTGGGCGATTGATTTGTTCAGAATAAAATTCTAATTGAATTATCGATCCATTGGAAGAGAGACAATCGGAATAAAATTTGTTTATTTTAAGAACCCATTTCTATGCGATGTGACTATAAAACATATGCCTGTCAATTTTTGTTGGTTTAAGCGCTGACACGCGACACCTGTGCGAGTTTTATTAATTATGTTTATAAGAAGAAGAAAAAAAGTGAGCTAAAAATAGGCATTTCTGTTGACGAAAATGTAAGATGATTTGAGTCGACCACATATTTTGTACGAACACAGAGCAGCTATTTACAAAAATGTACATCAACTTTTGTCGTTGCCTATTGATTTTCCTTTATAATGCGACACATAATGCAACACATGATTCAAACGTAAATTCGTTTTGGGCCGTTTTCATTGAGCCGAGAGAAAAATCGTATTTCATGTTACGAAGAGTGGTATTTGCATTAGAGACGAAGACGTCAATATTGTGTGTTATATTTTTGACGAGGGGAGAACACATAATTGGATTATACAAGTCAAAGCATATGTGGTTGTTTAAATAGGATTTATGGTTTTCTTATAATGTCTTCTGTATACATAATGCGCGCGCTCAGTATACAAAGAACAAAATCATTTAATTTAATTAATTTTTATGGCTAATGCTGGAAGAGACACAGAATATTCCATAATTCGTGCTGGATATGATTAATTGATGCGAAGACTGAATTAGTTTCCAACACATTCATCACCACATACGAATGGCTTAACGCAATCTTAATTTGAAGATGGAAGTTGAATCTCTACTGGAGTGAAGACGTAAAAACGAACACGGAAAGAAAAAATAATTAAAACGATAATATCATTCAGCTCTTTGCTGCTTGTTTGAAAAACTATTACTAAGCGACAATTGGTCAATACCCAAGAAAATATACTTAGAGTGAAATAAGGAACAGAGAAAGAGAGTTAGGAAACGATAATTTGTAAATGAGATCAAAGAAAGTTCGAATATGAGCCAAATGTAATGCCAGTCAAAAATAGGCCCGAGCCACCACATTTCTAAAAAGTTCTAAAATGTATTACACTCACCTCAAAATACTTAGCAATATTCATGCGACTCTTCGTTTTTCTTAGTTCTACACATATATTACTCTATGGTTCCACTCCACATGTTTTATATGTTAGTCAACATATGTATGAGTCAACTGGTAATGTGTGGTTGTGGAGAAGAAAATTTAAGAAAAACCATCAAAGACCTTAATTTAGTGCTAACTATTTTGAGGTGAGTGTACAAATATTTTGGTTATTTGTTTATTTTGTGATTTTGTTTCAATTTTATAAGACTCGTCAATTTCAAATACGGTCACCAATTAATATGCTTGATTTCCGTGTGGCCAGTACGGACCTGGTGACCGTGACTGTCACAAGCAGTGATGTAAAGTGCATTTTACCGTGCATAAGCATGTAATAGTATATTACTTCCGAGGTTCCAAGTTGTTTATTTGATAAGTGGGATGTTACAGCCCGACCCGAAGGGGAGGGCTGTATTCCCCACTTGTCAAATAACAACTTGGAACCTCGTAAGTACAATGCTTTACGTGATTAGGCAATGTAAATGAAAATGAGCCGTAACACGTAAAAACTTTTATGCTTGACCATATAAAGTGTAAAGTTCATGTAATGGATCGATGCTATTGTTTGATCAGATCGAAATGTGTGAATTGAAAGTTACTTTGTTTATAATTAAGTTCTCTTACTTTTATCTACTGTAATGTCATAATATTCACAATTTGGTGACACTTTTCGAATCAAAATGAGCTAAATTTAAACACGTCATTCTTAGAACGTCAATTTATGAACTGAAAATTTCGATAATGTTTCATCTGCACACGGCTAACTTCGATAATTTCTCATTTATTCACGGCGAACTTCGACAATTTTACATTTTACACACTGAAAATTGGCAGATTCTTGACAGGGTACTAGATCTGAGATTTGTTTGTGGGTAATGTGTTGCCGAAGTCGCTTCGCTCGTATCGACAATCTCACATCTTGTGCGCAAAACACTCCCATTTACTACCTTATTATGAAAATAGCTATATCACATCACATGTGTCGTACCATGCCGTCGTCGTGCGATAGTAACATAAGTAAATATAGCGCATAGTTAATTATTGCTTGTTTAAATATCAAAAGAAATCGATGATGAGATGTAATTTGACTGCGATATCGAATTATAGACACACATCACTCGCAGTGTGAGTCATTCAGATCTTTTGCAAACATTAGATACAAGGTATTCATATTGTGGTGTTATTATGTTAGAAACGGCAAGTGTCTCAATATAATCATTAAATCTGCTACTTCTGTTCAATGAATGACTTTTTAATTTTTGATACAAAATCTATTACTTCATTAGCTTCAACATACACTTTATTATCTATTTAAGGTATTGTATAAAACAGATGACTAGCCATACCAAGGGAGAAACTACGCGAGCTGCCCTACTTTACAAGAAAAACACATGTCTTTTATGCAATTTATTTGTTGCTATTTTTCGAGAAAAAGTTTTTATGCGATTTTCAAAATTTCTCTTGGAATACATGGAATTAAATGAATCAAAGAGAATATTTTAATTTTACGAGTGTGAAGTTTGCAGCTAGTGCGAAGCGAGGGCCGTAATTCACACGAGTCGTGACATTTTATTCACGATTGAAGGTTTTGTGAATGGGAAATCGAGGGATTATTTTTTCTCGGTCTACCAATAAATTTCTCCTTTTACACATATTTTTAATCCCTATTTTTACGCAAAAGTGTAAGAGACGAAGATCTATCGCACTTTTTTATTTTGTGAAAAAGTCCTCGTTCCACATTCACAAAACAAACTGCGCATCTACTCTTCTGTAACAAAAAGGCAACCAAACAGAATTATAGACAGCTCATACGAGTGGGAAGTTTACGGCCAGAGCGAAGCGAGGGTCGTAATCTACACGAGTCATATTTTATTTATTGAAAATCTTGAAAATTGAAAATTTATAATAAAATTGAGAACTGAAAAAGTGGTCAAAAATCATTCCACCCTACGCTCGATGGTTTCCAAGAAATTTTTTTTTGTCAAATTTTACTGTCATTTGCGTGGAGTCATTCATATAGTAAATATATTATGTATTAAATGTGACAAGTTTTTATGAATACGTCAAAAATACATATAGAAAAGTGTCAGTCAAGGGACCTGACCCGCCCAAAAGGTGGTACCTATTTCTTTGGAAGGGTACATGGCGTCAAAATCAATATCATTCTAGCTTAAAAAAAAGTTAAGAAATCATGACCTGTCACAGGGTTTCTCAGAACAATTTGCCTCTCGATTACACAAATCGTAACTTAGCTGCAATCTAACAAAATATCAATACCTCAATATCTGTGTCTGTCCTCTGCTGGAAATCAAGCTATATCATTTCTAGTTGGCAAAAAATTAAATTGTGAACCGATGTTTGAAATATGAAATAAAATCAATTTTTACTAGAAAATAAGAAAAAAAAAAACTTCACAGCCTAAAGACACGCAACGCGATCATTATAATTTAAAGTTCATATTTCTCGCTGGTGATTCCAATTCCACACGTACATGGTAGGGTATAATATAGTGCTTGCCACTTAGTTATGTGTGAAATTGGCATATCAATTTTTTATTATGGTAACAGAAGTCCACAAATGAAATTATGCAGTCGAACATTGTGGTAAGAAAACCTCCTAAGCATATGGTATTCATACATTACATAAACCGACACGTGGACGTGTATTGTTGCATAAAAACGGGTGGAGTAAATTGTTCGAATACGTTGCTCATACGTTATGTATACGTGGAATTATTTAATACAAAAAAATTGTTCCCAGTTTGTTTTTATACACACACATAACATACTCGGTAAGTGTTCCGTAAAAGAGGTAGCACGTGTCTCGATAGGATTTTTTTTCTATTTTAACTTATAGGAGAATAAGTAGGTAAAATGCAAAACTTTAAAATTCGGTTTTTGAGGGAAAGTCTTGTTGAACAATGAAATAACACAGAAGTTTTTATCAACTTTTTGTGAAGATTATCGAAAGAGTTGAACAAGTCTTCAAAACTTTTCCATAAAAACTTCTCAAAATGGAAATCTCAATTCGAATGAAATGAAAGTTTTGTTCCAATACAGGCATAGGGTAATTTCTGGTGATTTGGGTGTTGACATAATATACTACGTCCATGTTTGGACAAAGTTCCAAACAGGGACGTAAATAAAAATTTGGAACCTCGGACGTAATGTACTATTACCACTCACTGAACATCGGAAAAACCATATTTTTCAATTAAATTTTCCATCAGCCGATATACCCTCCAGTGCAAGTTTTCATATTTTTAGGAAGTACCGAGTCTAAGCGTTCCTATGCGCTTAAGCGCGCAGGCGTTATTAGTCAGAGAAAATTTTTCTTAATACAGTCACTGAAGCCAGTACAGCCAACAGCCCGACGTATTTGATAGCTTATGTGATCGGCCTAAAAAAATTTCCACCGGAAAACCACCGACTTTTCAAACAGCTCTAACACGAAAACAACAATTCCGAGAGGGTCGAGATATACCTCGTTGAACTTGTAATAAAGCATAGATTCGATGGGTACCATACTCGTCAAAAATCCAGATACGTTGAATTTGTCCTCCATAGAAATTGTTCGAAGATTTCGCGATATCACTCTTAATTGCATAATACACTTAAAATAGTAACAGGGAAAATGATAAATTTCCTAATTTATTTACCTCAGCAACGCACTTCAAGCAAAAGTGATCATAGTCGACGGTCCTATTTTGTATGAAGAGGGTTTTACGGTTATGTGATATGCCTCAGGCGTGATTCATTTATCATGAACTAGATCCCATCTCCTAGCCCGTTAAAACTCAATGATAAACGACGTGTTAATCACTTCATTTATTCATTACTTCTACAAAGTTTCTCGCATGATTTAAACGCAGTTAGTGCGCCTTCTATTTCACAACATACTGCATAGCAAGTCATTCTAACGCTTAGTTATTGGCATTTATTATATGATGTCAGTGTTGAAAATAATTAAATTTTTGGCGCACTTATGGCTTGAATTACTAAAAACACAAATATAGATCGATTCGGATTGGAAAATCTCCACTAACCGGTAAAACGAAGACGTATGAGTAGTAAAATATTATAAGCAAAAAATAAAATATTTGAAAATGTGTGTTTTACCCTAGTTGCTAGAATGCTGAGCGTGCATTCGTACATTTTATACGTAACCATCATTTCGGAATGCTTCTCATATATCTCATACAGCAGCCAATTTGAACTGGCATAATCATTCAAAATTGAACGAAATTGATCGCTTGCATCCTGAATGATAAAAAGTCGTCGGATGACTTTGATATGTTGATCCATCGCTTTGGATGAATGTATCAATTTTGTATTTCTATCCCAACCGATAAAATATATTTTTCAAAATTTATCACCGACCGCACACTGTCTTTTTATCGATAAAACAGAAATTGATTTAAAATTGCAAATTTCCAGCAAAAATGTGTATCTCCAACATTTTACGTATACCAGTGGTACTATACCACTTAAAACTTTGTGCATTATTTTCTGTTTATTATATACAGATATATTCTCCTCTGTTTCGCTTTCCGGCTATTCAAATATATGAAATCTCTTTTTTCCTCCAAATTGCTCCCTTGGGTGCTTACTTCTTGGTTTTGTTGAAGCCATAGAAAAGCTGTAATAATCACATAATTTAAGTCCACTTGAGAATGTTATACAAATTTCGTAATTACCAGAACGTGTCTCCAAATGTGAACGAAAAAAAAAAACAATTTGACTGTATCGATACATACGTATAGGTAGGTACAGGACTCGAGAAAGAAATTGTTTTAAATTGGAAATATTTTTAATTAACTGGACTAATTCGAAATAATTTTAACTTTTGGTGTAAGCTATCACGCTTTGCCATTTAACGTGCATGGGTTCCACCGTCTATAACAATAGATTCGTTAGAGACACAAAAGTTGAATCGCGACGACTAAGCCAGTTGGAAGTTTTTCTGATTCAAGAAATTAAATTATTTTTTTAAATAAAATTGGATGGTGAACCTCCACAACCGATCTAGAGAACTAATCCTATATTCTCAACAACGAAAGTTGTGGAAGAAAACTCTATGCGAAGAAAATACACTTGATTCAGATGTCCAGTCCACTCATACAAAATAAACTATTTATGAGTGGGTGGAAAAGTTACGAGTGGAAGCGATAAAACTGCATAAAGCTTGGTATAAGCAGTTTTTTTTTGAGTGAACCAGCTGGAAAACAGTTGTATCAAATTCCCATTTTAATATCACTGACGTCCACTATAGTATTGAGGATGAGGAATCTCATAGGTGAAACAATTATGGATGAGGAATGGAAATTTTCACATATTCGTTCCTCTGTTATCGATAACGAAGACAAAATTAAACGATGAGTTTTGACTGCTGTTGATCTTATCTATGAAAAAGAAATGTTTAAAAAATGAAGTATAAGATTTCGCATCAATGTCTTCAAAACTGTTCAATAAAAAAGGTCGGACCTATTTCGTCTGGGGAGGATATATATATACATGGTTTGAAAGGTCTTAGTTGAAAGTCTTAGTCTTTGAAAGTTTATTCAAACCGGGTGAGGGGACCGTGAGTTAGGTCCCTAGAAGTGAAAGGCTACTCGGCCCTAAGTGTATTTTGCATATAGCTCGAGTAAATTTCATCCGTTTTTCCTAATTTTTCTTTCATTTGAAAGGTAATCGAAGGCCGAATAGAATGTTGTTGAAAAAAATTAAATTTGGGTCCTTGGACTAAGGCCCGACCGAGGGGAAAACCACTAGCCAAAATGGTGGCAAATCAATTTCTAATCCCTTTCAATTCCGTTTAGTTACCTCAAGTACCGGAGCAACTCGTCTAATTGCCAGACGAGGCGTTGCTCACTCTTTTTTCGTAGAGGTTAACATGATTAACCAGTGATTAACCTTGATAAACATGATTAACCAGTGGTTAATCAGAGTGAAAAACCCCTCGTTGCCGGATTCGCTCTATTTCCTTTCAATTCCGTTCGATTTCTTTCAATTCCCTTTCAATTTCTAAAAGTACTTCCTGTCAATTTCTTTCAATTCCCATTCATTGGTATCGGGTAATCTGGCACACACACGGTGGGGCTGAACGAACTTTAAATAAACATGTCGACTTCCATCTCGGTTCTTTTCATAACTGAGTTAGGGGAGGCGCGTACTATCTAACGGCACATGTTGCAGGCGTAACTGCTGAGCCGTTTCTGAGAACTAGGAATATCGTCGCCTGGCTCCGCGGAAATTGCTGGACTAGTGTTTGAAAGTGGAATTGGTAGAGGGACAAATTCTTAGAACAACCATGTAAAAATTATTGCTCTCGGTCGAAAATTCAACCTCTTCAAGGAGTGATGCCTCCTCGACGAAGTTCCCGATCCAGCACTTTAATAGCGTTTCTAGACTAGAGTAAAATGCTCTTTCGAATAACAATAAAACATTTTTGAAATTGGTCTCTTTTGGTACATTTTCAGAAAAGTCACTTTTTTGCTACCCTCGGTGAACTTTGGCTACTCCCATACCTTGTAGGTTGGAATATTTCAACACAATATACCTTGTTAAAGTTAGCCTGACGTCTAAGCTTTCCAATGATACCGAATATGCCATGTATGATTCTCAGCAAGAACTATTTATAATAAAGATTTTGCATCGAGGTCCGGCTAGGTATGTTCGATAATTCATTCGATTGATAAAATATCGATTATTTCCTTAGAATCGATTATAGATATTTTCAAAAAATTAATATCAATCGAATGTTTTATCGATAATCGATAAATATCGACTGATAATCGGTAAATATCCACCGATAATCAGTAAATATCGACTGATAAATCGATAAATAGTGACTGATAATTCGATTATCAGTCGATATTTATCGATTATCGATAAAACATTCGATTGATATAGTATCGATTATTTAGAAATTTTATCATCGATTGATCATATTTTTCAGTGAACATGCCTAGGGGGTTGTCACTAAAACGACTTGCGTATATCTTTAGGATAAATGTATATCATTAACACAGATATAGGCTCTAGTTTATCTCAAGATGTTTTTCAAATATCAAGATATTTTATTTATCCAACTGGATCCTCATTGCCATCAATGATGGTAGTGGATGTCATCGTTTTCCTCTTCTCAACGTTTATCACTACGAGATGTAGGCAGATATCAAAGCGAGCATCAAAGATGTTTTCCTCATCCCAATGGTTATCACTACGAGATGTAATCAAACATCTAAGATGTTTTCTTAAACCATATGTTTATCACTACGAGATGTAGGCAAACATCAAAGATGTCTTGTTTGTTTATTACAATGGGAACTTTGTAAAATATCACGTATGTTTTCCTCAACCATAAGTTTATCATTACGAGATGCAAGTAAACATCAAACATGTTTTCTTCATCCCAATGTTTATCACTACGAGATATAGGCGAATATCAAAGATGTTTTCCTCAACCATAACTTTATCATTACGAGATGTAGGCAAACATCAAAGATGTTTTCTTCATCCCAATGTTTATCACTACGAGATGTAGGCAGACCTCAAAGATGTTTTCTTCATCCAAATGTTTATCACTACGACATGTAGGCGAACATCAAGGATGTTTTACTCAACCATAAGTTTATCATTACAAGATGTAGGTAAACATCAAAGATGTTTTCTTCATCCCAATGCGGTGTGTAGTCAATTACCCGAGTGGTTTCACCCTCGCCTTTTTTGTAAAGTAATCGAAAGCCGAATAGAATGTTGTTGACAAAGGTCTAAATCTGTGTCCCTGGACTGAGGCCGCTACCAGTAATGTTTCAATTTGAGATTTATGTTACATTTGAAAGGAACGTCGTATGGGCTTAGTAATTGTGCGCAATTTCTAAGATTAGATGTACACATTTCATAATAATTTTACTTTAACTACATTTACGGGCGCAATAGCCTTACGGTCAAAGTAGGGTGACAGACGCACTAGGTTCACGTACGCAATACATATACGGGTTCGCGCAGTAAACGCTCCGACGACTGTTCTGATGGCTTGTTTTTTTTTTTTTTTTTGCAAAGATGTTGAGGTTATGGCTCAGTGGCTCTCGGTTGTTTTCGGCTTTTCGAAAAATTTCTTTAGAACAAACCTATCTGTTGAGTAAAAATTAATTATTTTTCTGTTGCAGCCACATCTTTCAGTGAAATAGTGAATCGTACTCTATCGGTAGAGATGACATAGAATAGAGTAAAGATAAATGATGCCTTAATCCCTCCTCTCCACTGCCAACAGTGTGCCAAATTGATTGAATTTAGAAAAACAATTCGTTCGAATCGAAATGCTAAAAATTTCATATTCAATTTGAATGCCATGCTAAGCTAAAGTTATTGTTGAATAAAATGCAATTGAAATTAAATTCCAGAATTCAGTGGACTGTACAATTGAAATGGAAATAATAATTAAGCTAACGTGTCAGCAGCGAAAAGTCAAGACTACGACTAATAATGTCTTCGATGAGTTGCAGTAAATCGATTTGTTTGTTTGTTAAATTGTGCGAAGAGCTTAACACGTATAAATGTGACCGGGTTGACCTTTTTGTTTAAAATGCGACCCACTTAAATGATGAATTAATTGTGCCTTAGAATCGGCTGGCTATAGCTTATGTTCTGTTCATCAGTTTAACGAAATCAGGTTCGCGTCCTATCACAGCATCGATATAATCTTCGAAATGAACAGTATAGTTGAGAGTGTTCTCTTAGTCAAAGCGAAATGATTTATTCCAAATAATTTAGATTTCTGTTATACAATATATTGAACGGGGGTTGCTTTCACTACAAACTAAAAACAGTCAACAAAATCGACTCTAACAAAGAAACTAGAACCGTATGCTATTTGTCATATCTTTTCGCGCATCCAATCTCTCATAAGCTTTACGCGCCGTTGTTCAACACCTGCATTTCAGTCTCATGCAATACCAGCGATCCTCGGTCATGCCACCAACGTTTTATCACGGCCATTGGTTTGGGTAGGCACACGAATATGATGAATATGACGATGCCCTGTAATGCGTTCAGAATGTCGAATAACACTAGCGACGAGTCCAGCGAATGCACGTAAAAGGAAATGATTTCGAAAATCCAATTGATTGTCATGATGATGTAGAGGAATGCGGTGCTGCGTGCGCTGAAATGTTGTTTTATGAAATCGTTTCGTTGGGCAAAGGCAACACATTTTGATTCGGTTTATAATACTCACGTCTGTTTCACCTCCTCGTAGTACTTCACGTTAATCGTTTCGAGTGTGTTGGCAATTTTCCGTTTTTCCATAACCTTTTTCGCCAGAAATGCCTTCAAAACGATTGGATTCAATTCCCTGAATCCAAAATACGAAGCGACCAATAGAACGAACGATATGAACAGAATGGTGCTGATCGGCGGAATGAAATACTGCTGCGAATCTCTAGTCGCTTCCGTGTGTCCTTTGAGGTAGTAACTGGGCATTCCATACAGAGCTTTTGAGGCCGAACAACTCACCAATATTATTGGGATACCGAGTGAGATGGTGGCGTAAATGATAAATCGGATGATGTACGCTAGGGGTTTGATGACAGTCTTTTGCGGAATAAAGTACCTAAAACCGCAGAAATTTTTTTCCAATTAACTCGTCAAATTCCGAAGGGAACAGAGTCTACTCACCAAACATCAACGCAAATGTCCACACACATCATAGCCAACCAAAAGAAACACGACAGGATGAAGTATTGAATGACGAATCCAATCGCCTGTGATATGTTTCCATTGATTTGGGCAATGCTCAACAGGAGAAATCCAATGGCCAAGCACAATGAATGACAAGCTAACGATTTGCCATGCAGGTTTCTCAGCTCGGGAATGTACAGATAGAAGTAGGCAGTTGCTAGAAGACACGGTACGGATGCTAACATACCTGCAAGTAGGAAAACATTGAAAATAAGAAATGAACGAGAATTGAATGCTCTTGGTGGGTTGGTGGATTGGGAACAGGTAAAATAAAGTCGAAAAACGTTAAGTCCAAACTCCAAACCATGACAATGAGAAATGGTGTGGGGAAGTTGCGATAACAAAATAGAATTCCTGGCGAGTTCGACTTTTCCTTTTACCATGGGCGCGCGTTAGCATAGCGCTTCCTAGCGCGATTCCTAGCTATTATAGCGATTTCTCTGGCACTTCCTAACTTCCATCGGATTTTTCGATGGATTTGAGTTATTTTCGACATGAGTGAGATGTTCCAAGGTTGGTTCCTAAATTTTGGGATGACAGATGATTCCTCTGGCACTTCCTAACTTCCATCGGATTTTTCGATGGATTTTGGTTATTTTTTATATAAGTGATATGTTCCAAGGTTTGTTCCTAAATTTTGGAATGACAGATGCCAAAGGAATGTACTCAGGTTGGTTCCTAACTTTTGGGATGAGAGATGATTCCTCTGGCACTTCCTAACTTCCATTGGATTTTTCGATGGATTTTGGATATTTTCGATATAAGTGATGTGTTCCAAGATTTAATTAGTTCCTAAATTTTTAATTGCAGATTCGGATAGAGTATCTTCTGAAACGTCCAGAAAACACTTTTTCTGCCACTTTTTGACGATTTTTTTTTTGACAAATTTTCTTCTAGAATTTTTTTGGCCTAATTTTTGCTTTGACAATTTTTGCGTACCAGCGCAGAATGCGTCACCTACAGCGATATCAGTTGTTTTGGAAGTATACCCAGAGACTTGCGTCACTTTTACTCTTTGAGTGTTTTTGACCGATAAGCACTCAGCCTATTAGAACTGGCACAGAAACGTGTGAACTAGCGTCTTAAGAATTAGTAATTCAGGAGCCTTTGTTGTGAAAGACGTTCGCCAAGGGAAAAAACTGGAAATTTCATTTTCTTGGATGACTTGTTGCCCTCGCTACGCTCTGGCCACAAACAACACCCTCGTAATGAAATTTCAAACTTTTTTCCCCTTGGTGAACAAAATACTATTGTCAAAGAGTCGTGATCGGCTCGGCCTCCTTACCATTGTTGTAACTTTGGATGAGTCGCTACTTTTTACAATTCGTAACTCTCGAGTGAGCACAGCTACCGTATCAAGAACGTATTTAATAAATTTTGACGAGTCTCAACTCATTGAGTTGTTGCGAAGGCTCCGTTTTTTATAAGTGGATTTCACTCATCAACGGGTAAGCTCTAAACATTTCTTCATACTCACATATTGCATAAAGATAAGACTGTGCCTTCGAAACGTGTACCAAATGCTGCGACGGATTTGTCTGATTGCACACAATCGCCGTCAGAACGGCAGTATCACGGTCCATATCCAAACAGTACTCGTCGAATATATCAAATCCCGAAAAATCACTGTCGACTCTCAGCAGCGATCCGTTCTGCAGGACATACAAATTGTCACCATAATCCTGGCTGTATATTAACGCCTCATGGCCGCCACAAGGATTCCCGATGTCATAGTCGAGCGTTACATTCTTCTCCGTATCTTCGATGCAATGTTCGAAAAACACTGCCTCAATGACAACCGGCACGAAATTCACATTAGCAATATCACATTTGTCGCGTCCACCACCGCTGGGTAAATAGATTTCACCGCGAGGACAGCACTTTTTCAATTTAGCTTGATTTGAATATTTCGGTTGAAATTCGTCGCTAAGTCTTTTAGAGTCCGTACAACTATTTGACGAACCACTAGCGGTCGTTGTAACTACACTTTTCGGCGGCATTTCTGTAACCGTCACATTTACACTCAATTGTGTCGTTAATGCACTAGATGTGGTGTTTTCACTGTTTGTACTTATGTTTTGCACTATTGCTATAGGTTTAATGGCTATGCTTGACGGCATTACTGATACTGTTGTATTAATAGCAGTCTCTTGTTGTGATGATATCCTTACGAAGATAAATATTAATCCTACAACTAATGTGTGATGGTGGTGAGGTGCTGATTCTTTGGTTAATGCCATTTTGTCTGAAAAGATAGAAAAAATGCAATTGAATTAGTTCTACTACGGTTAATCTAGTGGTTAAGACGCTCTAAAAATTATAACAGAGATTGGAACACATACAATTTGACTTCGATAGTTTATGTGGTTCGATAGTAGTTCGAATACCTACTACACATTTTTAATGAAAACATGCCAAGGTGCACATTGCATCTACCTGGCTTGTTGTTATTTTTAACCGAGTCAAAGATATCAATAAATATTTCAATAAACAAAACTTGTTTTTAGAAAAATAATTTTTTTTCTCTTGTCTATACTGTAGGTGATGCATTCCATTCCAAATCAACCAACTTAAGTGAAACAGAAATCATGTCGTGATGACGAAATCTAGCAAAAAGAAATGACCAATATAATAGCTTCGGGTTGGTCTAGAACAGTTCGATCAATGTTCAAGACAAAAATTTAGCAGCTGGGTCTTCTATATTACCTCGTATCGCCAAAGTCATATAAACGTTAAATCTTTTACTTCATTTGTTTTAAGTTTTCACGTTTTCACACTAATTCTTGTACTTCCTGTACGTTGTGCTGTATATAAGATAAAGAACCCTCAGTTCAACATATAAGTGTGGTAAAATTAGTGTGAAAACCGGTTTGACCTGAAAGTTTAGGCCAGATAATTTTAGAAAAACAATCTGACATGACATAATGACATGACATGACCTGAACCTGTCAGGATGTCAGGTGAGACTTAAGGTTACATCAAACAATTTTTCAGTTAAACTGTCAGATTTTACAGAGAGAACATGTGGAGAATGAGAACAGTTGATGACAGAGACTTACAACAGGGGATCAATCTACAGTTTCATTGACAAGCGATAGTTATATATGATGGTAGATGCTACTAGTTTTGAATTAGTTCTTAAGGGGCGATACATAAAGTACGTACTCACTTAGGGGGGAGGGGGGTGTCTAAAATTTGGCCGTTTTATATGGAAAAACGCGTACGAAACGGGGGGAGGGGGTCAAAAATCGACCGTACACCGCGTACGTACTTTATGTACGGCCCCTAATAACATTTGTCCTGTCTTTCCAAATACCAACTATCATCTCCATCTTCGTGTGAAGTACTATATTAGGGGATCTTAGGTCTAATCTGCACCCGTTGTATCAGTTGGAATTCCTAGAGTTAAATAAGAGCGAAGGATTTTCCTAATGTTACCAAATCCATTGAAAAGCTTGCAAAGTTCATACAAGCGCTAATTCCTCCTATTATTGACAAACAGTAGATAAACAATCCACGAGTGTGTTTCCAAAAAGCTAGACAAATAATTTCGCTTGGAATTCATCAAAAAATTTCAAAAAAAATCTCTTTTCGTCCATTCGTATGTGGAGAGGTGACACAAAGCATAAAATGCATTTTTAAAACCAGCACCAGGCCGGCATGATTATGTACAACAACGCGTGTAGTCTTCCGAACGGAAAGAATGGTTTTGTCTGAAACATATGCTAAATAGATGTAAATTCGAAGTAGATACATGAATGGTTGTGTAAAATCAGTTCAATAGTAACTGGAGCAGTAATTAACGATTCCATAGTGGGTTGGATGAAAAAAATAAGAAATAAAAGCCTTGAACGTTGAGTTAATGTTTCTACTTGTTTCACACAAATTGAACAGACATGTTGAATAACAAACACCAATTTTGCATAACAAGAATTTCTCTACGGCCGCATGAGATTTGTACCAATTATTTAAAACTCAGTCGATTCGGACAGACTATCCCAAAACTAATGATTGAAAAAAGTGGTTAACAGACCTCAAAATAACCATTCCGATCGCTGTCGAATTATATGGAGCGGCTACAAAAGAAAAACTGGTTCCATCTGAATTATTATCTAAATTGAAATCGGATCTAAGCCTATATGTCTGTAAAACAAGTGATTAATTCACGAAAAAAGCATAAAGAACTCGTACAATAAATTATTGCAACGTCGTCATTATTGACAAAACTGAGAATTTCAACGATATAAAAAACAACAACAAAAATGGTTTGCTATAAAAACACGTGCCATCTATCAGTATTAGTGGAGTGATCAAGCGAACGATCAAGTTATTAATATTTTAATGAGCCATAAAATTGTTCAATTTCACATACAAACACTGAAGGTGTTACAACAATACAATTTGTGACTTTTGATCTTTTTCACCTAAAAGGTGAGTGAGATGCGACTTAAATCCTAATCCAGTTCCAAAATGGTCGCTAACCGTTGCCAACTAACAACCAGTAAAATTCATCTAAAGCTACCTACTGTCAGTCAGCCTTCAACGTTTAGGGATAGTTTTTCTTCTTGCAATCGACATTTCCAGTCAGGTTCGGCCTGGCTATCGAAAGGTGTAGAGGACAGCAAGTATCGTCCAAGTTTCTATGGCTCCAGTCATCTGTTATCTACAATGCAATGCAAACAATCGGTAAACTCTGCATATCTGTTTTTATATACAGCAAGGTTCGAGTTTAAACTGATAAAGTAATAGATTTTGCATCAATCAATCTGTTCGATCAATAGATGTTACTGATTCGACACTAATACACTTGTAGCTGATATACTAGTTACTAATCGACCACTCATTCAATTCGTTCAAGGACAGCCATTTACAGTAGCCATCCATATGTTCATAATGTACATTATTCTATAGGATGTGTAATCATCAATGCCTAACAGATACACCACGATCGTAACAGAAAAGCTTTGTTAAAAGTTCTTAAACTATCAAAGAGTTTTTTTTTTAAATTAATATGGGATCTCTCCGTTGGCCTGTAGAGGCGCCACAAGTTTTTTCAGAACGTGATTCAATATTGACATCATTATTAACAACTCACCCAGTCATAAAATTTGATTTAAAAAATAAATAAAGGGATGACCTGAGGCTAGTACTGGGACTGTCCGCACGCTGTGTAAGAAAACAACCTTCAGTAAGAGGACAGCATCATTATTTGTATTTTTAATGTGAATAAATGTTTTCTTCTCTCTTGCTCTATTTTCTGGTGATTCTTTTTTGTCTCTGGTCCATAAAATGTCATTGCAGTGAAGTTGGTTCACAGAAAAATAGAGCGCTGACTGACATTAGTAATTTTATACAAAAATGTGTTAAGATGAGTACAGAGTTCGTGAAAAATGCATGCAAAATCGACCTCTGCAAAATGCTTGCATAATATGACACAAAATGTATGAGCCAGCTGTCAAATATTTTGCAAGCACAATGTAAACATCAGGTTTACACCGAGCTTCCAAAATATTTGACAGATAGCTCATACATTTTGTGTCATATTTTGCAAGCATTTTGCAGAGGTCGATTTTGCATGCATTTTTCACGAACTCTGTACTAGCCTTTACATTTGAGCTTTGGTTTCCAAACAGCATTTCTCTGTTTATTAGTAAGTGTAAAGTATATGGGAAGTAGTTGATGAGCAAGACCGACGCGAGGACTTAATTCATTTTATGAGAGGTTATTACTGCCATAATTTGCATAAAAAACTTTTTCGAATTCTTTCGTTCTATTTTTCGAAATAGTTTTTTATGCAAATTACGGCAGATTACTTGTCGATACGTGACTTCCATCAAAGTAAATATTTCCCATTCCCAAACAAAATCTTAGTTTAAAAACTTAGGAGAACGATCACAAATTTTATGGATTGCAAGCGGAATAGTCAATTTGTTTTTGGCCGCGAAAACTTAAATTTCTCCTTTGAATTATTTATAAATTGTTTATAGAAAATCACATTAATTTAAGTGAAATTCCAAAACATGCTTCTAAATGAACGTTTTTCAATGACAGTCTAAGCACACCACTCGTATAAACAACTCTCATAAAGAGACATTTCAAGGAAAACGCGTGTGTGTGTGCATATTCAAATAATTGTTTTTCTTAATTGCTTTCTTTTTACTCTAATAATGTTTGCGCCGAAACGGTAAACAATGTGTCAAAGCTATAAGAAATTGTAAATAAGTTTTCAGTTTTACCGACTCGACACGATTCTTTGCTATCTTTCTGGTGTCCATATCAGTGAAATAAGAAATTGAATGTTGTTCCTCAATAGCTCAAAAGACAAGAAAAAATAAATTGAAATTTTCGCTTTAAATGCAAACTTAATCCCATTCTCGTATGATATTTCAATAAATTTATCGCAGCTTAATCTAATAATACTAATTCAAAAACATCCTCGGTAAAACGTGGGGTCGGGTGTTAATATTGGAATTCTACACGCCACATCATGCATCAAATACATGGCACCGATCTAAATATCTAAATTGAAAATTTATATTCAAGATGGGAATGAGAGTTTAATATGATGTAAACATACCACCCTACGCGTGAAAGCACATATTTAAAGTATACAAGCATCGTATACAAATCCATCCATGTGTTATATGTGGATACCATTCGGTAAGATCGGGTAAGATACAGTATTGGTGAACATACATACACAGTTATTATAATGCTCGATATTGAAGATTTTCCCATATTAGAAAAGCTTTTCGATGTGACAAAACGTCGTCTCGTAAAGATAATCTGCAAAGAAAGTTTTCTATAAACTTTGTCCCTAGAGACGAAACGGGAAGTAGAATGATATGTGCAATGTTTTGACACATTACATTCCACAATTTTTGTCAATTTGTTAGATGTGTCGGTTGTGCTTATTATCAGATTTTCGAATTTGAAAAACTTTTCGATATGTCCTTGCTACATTCAAAAAAATAAGACAGCAGCTTAGTGAGAACAGGAGTGGCTCTCATTGTCGTTGAGAAAACAATAAAAAACCGGAAACTGGAGAAGCTGAAGAATTCACGTCATAATACGCCAAAAATTTAAATATTTTCAACTGACAGTTGGACAAAATAACTCGTCATATAATAAATATCAAAAGCTGAGCCCCATATGGCGATGGCCCTATGCCTTATTAACTGCTGTCATTTGCATAAGAAGCAAGAATTCTTTTGTTCAATTTTTGTCACTCGTTTGTTATGGAAATTACGGCATTTGTACCATTTCAGCTACTATACAAGTGATTGAAAGTTTAAAAATCAACTTTATCTTTGAAGTTTGGTGATCTGAGGCATAGTCTCGTAACTTTTCATTCACAACAACGCACCAACAGTTTGTAAAATATTAAAATTCATCTTTTTCGTCAGAACATCCGAAGCCCTTAGTTTATATCATCTGTTATCGACATCGCAGACAAAACTAAACGGTGAGCATTGCACATTTAGGTCTTATATACCAATTGTGACTTTAAGGTAGTGAAGTAAAAGATTTTCTTTTAAGAACACTTTGGTAACATGCCTTGACCGATTTCGTATGAATGTATGATCTTTACCTTTCTGAGCCGATGCTCTAATCAACTGGCCTGCAATTTGAAACTTTTGAAATTGCAGACCAAAATATGTCAATATAACAGCAGGTTAATTTTCGACCCTTGCCAATTGGTCCAATTGGTTTCTATGAAGATGCAGTGCTGGAAACAGATGCAGTGCTGGTAATACAGTATTTTATTGGAGGGCGGGGATAAGACTGTTTACCATAAAGCAATGTTGGCTGGTCCATCGAGATAAATCTGTACAGAAAGTCACTTACTGGCATTACAACGTGAAAATTGAAATGGTACATTTCGTCGTATCGAATGAGATCACACAATTTGAAAATTGCAAAATTCTTCTGAGATCTATCTATTCGTCTGTCTGCTTGTAATTCTAAAAAAGATTCAAGATGATGCTACAAATAATTGCTTGGAGTGAGACAGCATCGTTACGTGAGAATAAATGCATCTGTTATAATACAACGACGACAAAAACGAGCTTATTTGGCTAATTCGACATTTTATGCAAAAGGTATGTTAAACGGAATGAAGTAAAAGATTTCATATCAACAAAACGCTTCGATCGAAAGAAGTAATAGATTCGATAATTAAATCAATTTTCTTTCCAGTAAACACTGTACCATCATCGATTTTCTTTTAATACTTAATTGAAACCTTCAATTCAAACCTACCAGCAATCTAACAAATATTTGTATTTCATTTTGCAGCGCAGAAAAAATCGTGAATTTTGTTTGTACAATTTTCTGTTTAGTTTTATTTATTTTTGCGAAACTAAATAAAGTTTTCATGTCAAATAAATACTTCAATACGTTTCACGGTCGATACAGTTTTAATATAACAACGCATAGCAGGAATATTACAACTAAGTTACTTCAAGTAAACTAAGAAACTTAACCCTTTCAGTTACGAACTCATGAAAGTAAATATTTACGAAACGGAACTGGCATGTTGTTGAAGAGACAACAACCAACATTGCCAAATCTAGAGTTGCGATGTTTTTTTGGTGTTGTTTTTTGTCTGCTAGTTTGTTTGTTTGTGTTTCATGCTTCTTAGAAAATTTCACTTAAAAAAATCAAGTGCTTCTGAAGAAGAAAAAACAACTCCCCAGTACCTTCCAGTCAAAATTATTAAATCGCAATGTTAGTCGTCATACTATGCAGGGCAATTATTTCACGCTTAGTCGGAATGTGACCTTAATAGTTCACTACACCGTATTGTTGTCGGTTGTAAAATAATGACGATAACGAATTGCGTTAAATTAATATCGAAAAAGTTAAGCAATTACGACAAACATAACGAAAGAAAAAACTATCTAGCTTCTCATCCGTAAACGCAATGACTAATCGAATTTACACAACGATATTAAGTTAAAGATAAATAATGCCAAATAGAATACTGTGTGTGCCTCTTTCTCTCTCTACACCATGTAACACGAGTTCGTACATCATCCAACAATAATACAAATTACAAATTATGTTATACTACCATTACGCACCTAATTTTTGTTTAAACATTGTAAAAAAACGAAATTATTTTATTTCCAAGTGATTCACACAGTTCGCCCGGCTGGGTAGATTGGCATGGGTATTCATAATATTGCCTATGTCTGATAAATGTTGTTCGCGGTTTAAACTTTTCGACAGCAATCATACCACAAATTTAGAAATGATTTTTGTTTTGCTATTTTTCTTTCAGAAAAGAAAAAACAAAAAAAAAATCTGGAAACTAATTTGACCAGAGAAAATGTATATCACTTCGTCAACCTACAGGTACTGTTATAATTAGCTCATTCATAAAAAAGAACATTCATTTTTGTTTGGTTGTGCTTTAGGTTCGAGTTCATCTCGACCAACATCATATATCAAAAGTAATGCAAACAAAAAATAAATTTAAAAAACACCTACACAAAATCCGTCTCTTTTATGTTTGGGAACCGGTTAATTTATGCCAAACGAAATAATTGAAATAATTTATTAAAATATACATCAACTCGATCGCCTTTAGGAATTAGGATAGTTGATCATGACTATGACTATTGCTTCAATCAGCGACTTAAGGAACTTAAGGCTTAGAAAGTAACCTTACTCTGTGACAAATCGCATCTAAACCGAAGCATAACCAGAAGGGATTATTTTTATGGAAACTTTTTTCCAACATTTCTCCACTTTTTCTTTTAAATTTTTCAAAAAATAAAATTTTGGAAAATTACAGTCAGTTCACCTAAATTTATGAGAGTTTTAAGTCATCGATGTTCCCGGTCAATTAAGTAAGATGTCCGTATTTAATAGGATCGACTTTGATAGGAGAATGATAACTAAAACAAAGCTTTTCACCGACTAATCTGTTTATTCAGAACAAGAACAGACCGGCTATAAGCCTAGTGAGGTCTTTTTTCTTTCTCTCAATTTTCTCAATTCTGAAGCTACCAACTACCAAATAAGTGAGTTATAAATAGGCAAGCATGAAGAATAGTTTCATCAGTCGATATTTAGCTGTTGAACAGTAAACTTTCTATCAGTTTCGTAGTCAACTACCAATTTAGTATTCAACTACCAATTTGGTATTAAACTACCAGTTTGTTAGTCAGCTACCAAATTATCGAATTATAAATAGGCCCGCAGCCTAAATAATTTCTTCAGTTGGTGTGCAGCTCTCAAACAGTTAAGTATAGTTTCCACTTAAAAAGAGCACTCCGTTTAGCCTCCGTTTACATGACAGTTGTTAAATAGAACAAAGGAACTGTCACGTAAACGGAGTAAAAAATTGAAATAAATTCAATTTCCACTCCGTTTGCGTGACAGTTCTTTTGTTCTATTTTACAACTGTCATGTAGACGGAGGCTAAACGGAGTGCTATTTTTAAGTGGAAACTATACTTTAACATCTCTACCAATTCTCTATCAGCATGGTAGTCAACTACCAGTTTGGTAGCCAACTACCAAAAATTCAAGCTCTAAATAGGCAAGCAGGCAGAATAATTTCGTCAGTCAGTGCGCAGTTCTCGAATAGTAAACATCTCTGCCGAAAATTACGTTTGGTAGTCATTTATAATATTGGTAGTTTCTTAGCTACCAACTACCAAATTTTCGAATTGCAATGCCAACTATGAGCGATCGGTTATCAGATAACAAATAATTATTATTTGCCTGGTGTTGATATGCTCATAGTAGCATTGTAATTTTGAATCAAGGCTGTTATCGTCTCATTTTTGATTTGTGACACATGGACGGACAGACAGACTGACAGACAGACGGACAGATGAAGTGTCCACAATAGGGTTTGTTTCTAAAAGAAAAAAGACCTAAAAATTCGCTTTTTTTATATAATTGGCTTGTAATAAATCTAATTTCATTCACATTTTAATGTCGCTCTGGATATTTTAGAGAAGACATTTATGATTATTTGTTTCTTTGAAGTGAATCGAAAATACTTAATCCAATAATGAGTCCAACAAATATAATCAACGAACATTATTAAATACATTATATTGTCACACCATCGTTCATTTTTGATGCGACGGATTGAAAGATTGAAGTAATCTGCATTTAAACAAATGTATGCTACAAAAGTGATTCCCAGTATGTATATGCTATTTTAGCGCAAAATTTGAATTCGCTAAAGGATGTTCAAATTTTGTTCAAAATTATCATAACCTGGAAAAACTTTATTGACTGAGAACATTGACGACTTATAAGATGTTCCGAGTCTTCAGTTTTGACACAAACCAAATACTATGGCGCCATCTCGTTTCATTCAAATGAAACACATGTGATTTTTCTTAATATCAGTATGGGCAAGGTAAATATAGTGAGTAGGTAATGCCATTCAGACGCGCGGCCTAGCACATAAGTTCGATGCCAATGACATCTTTTTTAAAATGGTTGACTACGATTTACTTGTATTTCATAAAAATATTTTCGCTATCACACAACAGATGGCCCGACTTTCTATTCCATTTTTTGCTTTCAACGAATGGATGAGATGGCGTTTGTATCGAACTTTCGTGCCACCGCACATCTGATTCGGTTATATCCTCCTTATATTTACCTTGAGTATGGGTATCCTTAAGTGACAATAGAAATTCGAACATCGCAGTCGTATACTATCATAGCACTGAACCAAGCACTAGAACAGATATTTAGTTTCTCTAATATGATCTTCCAATTTGGACGTTCAAAACCGCATAAAGCGTGAAGCTTTCATTTCTCTGAACATTATTTGGAACTCTACACAACTGACACGAAACTTAAAGCTGAAATTCTTTAAATCGAATTGCATTCCAGTGCTGCTCTACGGTTGCGAAACTTGGAAAATGACATCGGAAATAGAGTATAAAATACAAGTATTCGTCAATCGATGTCTCAGACGCAAACTGAGAATACGTTGGCCAGAAACTATTTCAAACACAAAAGCAGACCAAATGCGGAATGTGAAAGCAGACCAAATGCGAGGAAATGAAGCCAATGATCACACGAAGGACGTGGAACTGGATCGGTCACACCATTCGGCGGCCTGCTGGAAGCATCGCGAAAACCGCATTGGACTGGAGCCCGCAGGGGACGCGAAAGAGGGGTAGACCGAAAACCACATGGAAGCGAACAGTCGTCAGCGAAGCGAGGGAAGCCGAGAAAGAATGGACGGAGTTAAGGCATTCGCAATGAACCGAATACGATGGCGAAGTTTTGTGGACAACCTATGCTCCCTCGCGGAGTAAGGAAGCAGATGATGATGAATATGATCCTCCACAAAATAGACAACATTGTTTGATCCGGCACAAGAATAAATTTAATTAGAGCCTCTGGACATTTCAAACAGATTTACAGAAATTCGCACAAATAATTGTCAAATATTATTCTTTAATTTGTCAATAAACAAGGCCGTTGCTAATCGCCCGCGCGGGCGAATAGAATCTTATAGACTATTCGACCGCAAATAAGTGAATACTTCCTTAGCGTAGTATTATCAAATTTTGTAAAGGCCTTTGTCTTTGTTTTTGGCAAATGGTTCCTCCTATTTCCTTTTTGTAAAGTGAATTACTTGTATTACAATTTCTAAAATACATTCTTCTCTTTGTAAGTTATATAGTGCTCAAAGGAGTACGAGCTTCTCCGCCCAATTTTGTAAATGACGGTATAAGCTCGGTGTGTCACATTATGTAATACGGAGCATAAGCTCCATGTGTATATCATTTTGTAAAAGGAAGTATCCCTGCATCACACTATTTAAAAGCTGCTTGCATTACATTCTTTAGAAGGGATGATAAGCTCCTTAAGCTACATTTTTTAATAGGAAGCTCCTTGCGTCACATGTTGTAAAAAGAAATCAAATTCTTTAAAAGGAGGCATGCGTAAGTTGAGTTGATCACGAAGGCGGTGATACACAAATTGCGTCAGCGGCTGAGAAATTTATATGAAAAATAAACTTAACAAAAAGAAAGTTCTAAATTATCTACAAAAATATTTTATCTCCTGTAATGTCATAATATTCACAATTTGAGTGTCACTTTTAGAATCAAAATGGGCTAGATTTAAACACGTCATTCACAGAACGTACGTTTATTAACTGAAAATTTCGATAAATGGTCATTTGCGCACGGCTAACTTCGATAATTTCACATTTATTCACGGAAAACTTCGATAATTTCTGATTTATTCACTGAAAATTGACAAATTCTTGACAGTATACTAGATGTGTGTTTTATTTGTGGGGAATATGAATGAGTTACGGCGTCATGGCGTGTTTATGTTTCAGTTTGATTTTTTAAATTTGTTTTTTATG
Organism: Bradysia coprophila; assembly: GCF_014529535.1. Lineage (NCBI taxonomy): Eukaryota > Metazoa > Arthropoda > Insecta > Diptera > Sciaridae > Bradysia > Bradysia coprophila. Next base: position 3,429,999 of record NW_023503374.1, read on the forward strand.
GTATTATGACATTACAGGAGATAAAACCTTGTTCCTAACACGGTAGTAAATGGGGTTTTTGCGCACACGATGTGTTTCACATATAGTGCGCAAAACAATCCCATTTACTACCTTATTATGAAAATAGCTATTCTTCAAGTTGATTTCTCTGTAGTGAGTGCGTTAATTGGTGTCAACCGCCTCCGTGGTCGTGATAACCTGTTCTTTCAGAACCTTGAAAAAAAGCCACTACAGCGAAAAAATCTGAAAATGTAGGAAAATATGAGAAAACGTTTTTCCAAAAATAGTGCCTGTTACAAAGTTTATTGAAGTCGGTCAAGTCATGGCCTGTAAAAAAGTTTCTTGACGACGCTTGAAATAGGACAAAAATATCGTGGTTCAGGCTCAGGTGCATTTATTTAATGAAGATTAATCAAGATAATACTCTGAAGGGCTAGAGCTTACACTCCGAAACAACAACAACGAAAAAAAATCAGAAAATTACCTGCAGCAGGTTTTTCTCATACAAAAATCATGAACCCGCCACAGATAACTTCATTTTCCATTTGAGACATACTTTCCTGCAGTCAAATCAGATTTTTTTTGCCTCTGAACGCTTTTTAAATAATAGATTGAAATGCAAAATATGTCACGATGTGGCATAATAATAATAAAGTCTAGCTATAACCACAGACCACGTCATAAATATATTTTCCTTCCGTTCTAATTTGAAACTAGTTAAAATGATTGAATGTGAATCCTATGCAATCCACACGTCTACAGCTATAAATTATTTAATCTCACTTTACATACTAAAGCGAAATCACAGAAGGAAACTAATGCATTAGAAATTCATAGAAAGGAGTTTAGTTGAAACGCAATACTGAAAATCATTTCTTGAACAATTGTCCTTCGATTCAGTGCCTTGTAATATTAAGTCTGAATTTACGATTCGTAAATTATTGAATCGATGGCTTTCTTGCACTAAAACCGCGTCCCAGTTTCCACTGTCATACTTCGAAGGTCGACACAATTTATCATTATTTATTCAGCTTTCCAGCTTTTACCTTCATTTCTTGTTATTATGTAGAAAACGGGCTGAAAAGTTAACAAAGCTTTCAATGTTTGTAGTCTTCTTGTAAGTTTATCAATGCGTTGAATGCTTCTTATATCGATTTGCCGAACCGTTCGAACAAGTTGGTAACATTGAAAATTGAGATTCTGATAATTGGAAATATGGTAGGCATACGACGAAGACTCTGAATGTGGAACCAAAAAATGGACAAAGAACTGCTCGTTCCACGAAATACCACAATTTTTAAAAACAGATAGTCATTTGCTATCCAGGAACACCACAAAAGTAAACGATAGGCCATGGCTAGTGTTCTATTATGTAGGAAAAACTATGTTAAAGTTAATGAAGTAAAAGATTTGCATCTAGTACTAGTCGATCTATCGTTGAACAAAAGAAGTTACAGATTTGAGTTGACATTCCGTTTATGCACAAATTAGAGACTGATCAATTTCTCGTCACGAAAATTGTTTGATCTGTGCCTTCGAAATAAACGAACAGAGGAAATTCTCGAAGCCTAAACGCATACCATGCGTCAAATTGATACTAAATTCAGCCGAAAAGCAATGAGCTTACACAATTTATTTATATTCTTACGGTCTATTCTGAAATAGCTCAACAGTCGGCAATAGTACGTTACAGATGACATACATATTTGGATTGCGTAAAGCTGAAGGTATACGTAATTGAATTCATTATATCATATCATTACACAACGATTTGAATACAATGACGATGACGTATGCAATGGAATCGTAATTAATTAACGAAAATCGATTCACTATGAATCGTTGTGAATTAATGGCCCGTTACTGATTCAAAAAGGGTTCACATTCAAATTGAAGACGATAATTTGCAGAAACTGAAACTGGACGAACGTGTCTGATTTATCATGGTCGTATGTCCGAACCGCAATTAAAAGTTGATTTATCGGTTTCGTCGAGTGCAATGCGGTTTAATGTGGAACAATGGAACCAATGGAACTTGTGCATCCGACCGTAGGTAGTCACAAACATTTCAATTGATTTTAGATTCGAGTTATCAATTTCATAGGCGAGCAATTTCAATGTGGCGAGTCATTTTTTTAATTTCGACCAAAAATTGAATGGAATTCGATGGAAATACTTGCAAATATAATCACGAAATATTATGATAAGATAATTCAATTTATGTAGCACAATCGTTTTGGCTCGAGTAAGGTGTTTTGTTTGTATAGCGCAGCAAAGTTGGAAGTGTATGTACACACGAATATTGTGTAAATATCCTTATCAACTGAAAAGAAACATTTCGTAATAAACGGGACGGCTAATTGTATATTTGTCGAAACTTTAATAAGTCAATAATAGTTTTGATAAGAATTTTATCTTTCGCTGGCGGTGATAGATTAGGAAATGCCTCTCTCTATATTCGAAGCCATTCACTTTAAAAATATAACGTCTCGACAGTTACTTCTATTTAATTAGTTTTTGCACTCACCTTACTTAATGCCAATTTATGATATGACTTCCGATGATCAAACGATTTTTTTTTCGAATTATTTTCTGGTTGTGTCTTATCTAACACAGATAACGATGCACTTAAAATATCCTGTATCCGAATGTCGGTATGTACACTGATCGGCAACGAGTCATAAATAAACAATTTACCCGATAAAATGGAAAAACTCTTCGAATTTATAATCTCATATCAAATTTTATCAGTCACATTTTCACCACACCTATTCGGCAGAAAGAACAACAGCAACAATTTTACCCAATTAAAATTATTAATTAAATGTTTGTTCATCAATGTGCACGAAAAATTAAATTTTAACCGAAAACAATTTCTATTCGACGAAAATTATGAAGTTACACTATCGACAACGTCACACGGTCTCACACACACGTTTCGTTTCTATCGCACTGAATTTTGACGGTGCTTATTCGTACAGCGAAAACCGGACAACGACTGATCTATTGATCAGTTTTAGAATAATCTTTATTTTGTCTGACATGTAGGTATTTCGCGCCCATTCACATCTGTTCAGACTATTTAAAATTTACTTGTGTAGTACGCGATCGGTTCGATTGTGTTAGTCGAATGAATAATGCAATTTCTGCTGAAATCTTTTGTCAGTTTATTCAATGTCAGGTCGTGCGTATTTTTTTTGGCTATAGCGGGTATAGACAACAAAAATTCGTGTATGGTACTCGGTAGACGTGTGATTATAAACTGGTGACGAAAACAGAGTTACTGCAGTAATGTGTGTACGATTTTTTTGTAGCGATGGTTTATTAAGTAATAGATAACAGTCCGTAAATTGAACGAATCGATAATTATAACCGTTGCTCTCTGTTCACTTTCAATAAATCAATGTGATGAAATGAAAGAAAGAACGTCGATGACTTTAGTCAGGTGTCTTCCTTACGTCTGACTGGGCTCTATTTACTATTTGGAGACAGGTTGTGGAAAGCTTTTCGTTCGTAGGAGGCTGAAGGAAATCTAGATTAGGAGCTAATAATTAGACCCGTACGAAGTACTGGGGTCTTATAGGTTTACGCATACGTTTGTAACACGTCGAATTGGACTCCCTGAGTAAGGGGAAACCTATTGTGGTTGTCTAGAGATGCCAAATCAGTGAAAAAAAATGTCCGTCTGTCCGTCTGTCTGTCTGCACGATAACTTGAGTAAAACGCATCCGATTTTGAAAATTCTTTTTTTTCCGTTTGGTAATGTCAAAAGACAGGCTAAGTTCGAAGATGAGTGATTTTGGATCGACCCCTCCCGAGCTGTGGCCCAATAAGTGCTTTACGGTTTTTCGAAGATATCTATAAAGTGTTTGCAGAGTAGAGTGTTGCTTACTTTTACAAATTGTTTGTAGAGGAGAGTGCTGCTTCATTTTACAAAGTGTTTACAGAGGAGAGTGTTCCTTCCTTTTACAAATTGTTTGTAGAGTAGAGTGCTGCTTCGTTTTAAAAAGTGTTTGTAGAGGATTGTACTGCTTCCTTTTACAACGTGTTTGAAGAGGAGAGTGCGGCTCCCTTTTACAAAGTGTTTGTAGAGTAGAGTGATGCTTCCTTTTACAAAGTTCCTTTTGCGCACATAACACGTATGGCTGTAGTCACGGCAGAGTAAAGTTTATTTAACTCTGCCGTGCTGTAGTAAACTCGTTGTTTTGAATGTGTTTTGATTGTTAGAGTGTGTTTCTTGATCAGCTGTAAAGGTCAGCTGTTGCTGATTCGGCACAAGCTTCTGGTTTAGTACGTGCATCAAAATAGTGGACAAATAGGAATTCCTTTGCAAGTGTCGATGGGAAAGTTTATTTCTCACGGAATAATGTATTAGAATCGCTTTGATCAATTTTGTGGGAATGTGACTTTTGTAGCACACGAATTTTGTTTTTGTAATTCGGCTACGAAGAGGGTACTTTTTAGGTTTAATTCTAGTATAGAAATGGATTAATTCTCGGAGTTAGTGTTGAAAAAAATGTGAAACTTACCTTTACCTAGATTTTTTGTGATAATCAATCTACAAAAACTCTTTCGTAAAAAACCAAGGAAGTTGGCAGACCTATCTACGGCTCGTATTGGTCGTAATCTCTTATGACGTGCAGAAAAACCCATTTTATCAATAACATGTCAAAAGACCCCAGCTATTTTTCCACTTCCTCTCTTCCAAAAAAAAGTTAGAAAACTTAAGTAAAAATATAATTTGAAATTGGCTAACGTTTACACATAAGGCGTACTGATAAGACATCGATTTAACTGATTAAGATGTTCGAAACTGATCCAATACATTCTCTATGATGTCATTACTTATTATTAAAAATGTTTGTCTCCTCTTTTCGGTATTGAATTTTTATTGTATTTAAGTCGTGTTCGTGGAAAACACGAACTCTTTGTGTGAAATTTTCGTAGATCTATACAAAAAGAGACGTTTTTTTCAGCAAAATGATTTGTAGTCTCTATCATTTCTCAATGAAATAGTAATGTGTCATGAATTACAAAGGAATTTTAATGTTCGTTTTCTTAGTCATTATTGTCTGAAACGATTGAACAGAAATTGTTATGTATGCTTTATCAGAGAAAGAACGTTGACAAATATTCGAGCTATTCGGCGTTGCAGTTGTTCTTGTTTTGTCACAATATACTTATATCGGCCAGTTTATTTTTACACTCCTATCAACATTTCGGACTTTGCATAATTAATACCGAGATTAATTCGGTCGAAAGAAGCAACGACGAAATATATCTACTCTTCTACTCGAATTAAGAGGAAACAAATTTATTGTACATTTCAGAAGGGGCATATGTTTTGTATCAAATAGCATCAATAACCAAAATAAACTCCGGTCAATATAGATTTATGTTGTGAAAAGTATGTTAAAACGAATGAAGTAATAGTACATTACTATACCAGTGAAGTAAAAGTATCCGAGGGCTTTAGCCCGAGGTACTTTTACTCATCGTGATACGAGATATCAAATTATTTCACGTGTAAAGTATGGCGTTTTACTTTACGAGCGAGGGAAAGGGTCTTCACTTCGTTCGGCCTACAATCCGCGAAATTGCCTAAAATCAATCGTCCAAAACAGGTACACAAATGACTATTCTGTCAAACACCATACTTTCAACAAAAGACGCAATAGGTGGCGGGACATTTCGACACCGTCAATATCGTCAGGAACGATATTATCGTTTTTTTGGACGATACTATCATCTAAAAAACGATACTATCGTCTAAAAAACGATAATATCGTTTTCTTAAATGATAATATCGTCCAGCACGATACTATCGTTTAAAAAAACGATAATATCGCCCAGGACGATATTATCGTTTAGTTTTGGGTGGTAATATTGTCCAGGACTTAATTTTACTCAGAGGTGCAGCAAGAACCGAATTCTCTTCCAAAATATCAAAAAACAATTGTCAGAGGAAATCACCTACACATCAGTGTTTAAAAAAGGCGTTTAGTTCGTCCCTAAATAATTCATCTTTTTACGAAATGAATACCAACTTAGATTGTACATAAAAAGCGTTTTAACACGCCGAGCGATCCGGCCCATTGCCCCGGAGCGAAGCGGAGGGCCGCAATGCGAGCCGGGCGCCGGAACGGTGTCGGAACTTAGGAGTTAATTTTTTTTTTCTCGCATCGTCTCATAATTAGTCTGTGTAATTTTTCTGTTATAAAATTTAAATTTACGGAACCAAATGAACCAATTTTTAATATATATTTGCCGTCTATAAAAAGGTGTTTATCTACAAGATTTTGTGTTTCGTCTTCAACAACCATCCAGAACGATAATATCGCCCAGGACGATATTATCGTCTAGAATTTTTATTTTAAATAAATTAAAAACGATATTATCGTCTCAAATTTAAAAAATTAATAAATTAAAAACGATATTATCGTCCCAAAAATTATCGACCAGGACGATAATATCGTCCAAAATAACGATAAATTTGTTCAGAAAAAGAAAATAACGATAATATCGTCCAGCGGATATTTTCATCCAGGACGATATTATCGTCAAAAAAACGATATTATCGTTTTTTGAACGATAATATCGTTTTTTAGACGATAGTATCATCAAAAAAACGATAGTATCGTCCAAAAAAACGATAGTATCGTCCAAAAAAACGATAGTATCGTCCAAAAAAACGATATTATCGTTTAAAAAACGATATTATCGTTTTTTTAAACGATAATATCGTCAAGAAAACGATAATATCTTCCTGAAAATATTTTAAAATTTATAATTTTACACACCCCCCCTGAACAAAAATAAAGTTTTACCGAAAATGCACCCAAAAATTGATTGCTGTTCTAAATAGAGGGACCCTAGAGGAGTTCAAAACGATGGTCAGTTAAGCTGGACCAGATGCTTCCCCACACCCATACAACTAAGGAAAAAATTGTATGGGTGTGGGGAAGCATCTGGTCCAGCTTAACGGACCATCGTTTTGAACTCCTCTAGGGTCCCTCTATTTAGAACAGCAATCAATTTTTGGGTGCATTTTCGGTAAAACTTTATTTTTGTTCAGGTGGGGTGTGTTTAGACGATATTATCGTCCTGGATGAAATTTTTTTAGACTATATTATCGTTTTTTAGACGATAGTATCGTCTAAAAAACGATAGTATCGTTTTTTGGACGATACTATCGTCTAAAAAACGATACTATCGTCCAAAAAACGATACTATCGTCCAAAAAACGATACTATCGTTTTTTAGACGATACTATCGTCTAAAAAACGATAATATCGTTCCTGACGATATTGACCGTGTAGTTATGTCGCCTCACCGACGCAATAGATCGATTATTTTACCGGCGAGATATGTTTGCCGTTTCTAAGTAGGTTAACAAATATTTTAAAATCGAGAAATGACAAAAGTTCTTGGGTCTTTCCTACTAAATTGGTGAGGCGACATAACTACACGGTCAATATCGTCAGGAACGATCTTATCGTTTTTTAGACGATAGTATCGTCCAAAAAACGATAGTATCGTTTTTTAGACGATACTATCGTCTAAAAAACGATAATATCGTCTAAAAAAATGTCATCCAGGACGATAATATCGTCTAAAAAAATGTCATCCAGGACGATAATATCGTCTAAACACACCCCCCCTGAACAAAAATAAAGTTTTACCGAAAATGCACCCAAAAATTGATTGCTGTTCTAAATAGAGGGACCCTAGAGGAGTTCAAAACGATGGTCCGTTAAGCTGGACCAGATGCTTCCCCAGCCCATACAATTTTTTCCTTAGTTGTATGGGTGTGGGGAAGCATCTGGTCCAGCTTAACTGACCATCGTTTTGAACTCCTCTAGGGTCCCTCTATTTAGAACAGCAATCAATTTTTGGGTGCATTTTCGGTAAAACTTTATTTTTGTTCAGGGGGGGTGTGTAAAATTATAAATTTTAAAATATTTTCAGGACGATATTATCGTTTTCTTGACGATATTATCGTTTAAAAAAACGATAATATCGTTTTTAAACGATAATATCGTTTTTTTGGACGAACTATCGTTTTTTTGGACGATACTATCGTTTTTTTGGACGATACTATCGTTTTTTTGATGATACTATCGTCTAAAAAACGATATTATCGTTCAAAAAACGATAATATCGTTTTTTTGACGATAATATCGTCCTGGATGAAAATAGAGAACGTTAGCTAAACGGCCGCTAACGCTAATTTCCAACGCTAAATCCCCCGCTAACGCTAAAATCAACGGTAATGCCCAGTCAATAAATGGTTTCATTGTGAATGCATACACATGGACGACGCAATTTCGGTGTGTCTCGGTGTCGGTGTGTTTCTCGGTGTAACACATGGATCGGCGAGTTGTGATTCACTTCAGGTTATACTTTTCAATGAGTATATAGAAGAGAAACGGGCAAGACAGGTTTAGTCCCAAACACACCGAGTCCCAAACACACCTGAATTAATTTTGTGATTATTACTCCCACAATGTGATCGGATTAACATTTTATCAATGGAATTAGTAGATCTGACTTATAGGAAGCCAGCGGTATTAAGTTGGAAACGTTTTTTATTCTCTTTTTAATGTTACAAATTGTATCCTCCACACGACGAACATGCAGTTGGAAAATGTCATTCGTAAAACGTTTTATTGCAATCAAAAGGGAATAAAACTTTTCCAGATTAATACCACTGGCTTCCTACAAGTCAAATCTACTAATTGCATTGATAAAATATTGATCCGATCACATTGTGGAAGTAATAATCACAAAATTAATTTCATGTGTTTAAATTGCAGGTTAACCACGTGTTTGTTGTGTAGTTGAGGATGTTTGTCGTCGAACAGCACATTGTAAAGTTTATAGAATTTTTCCAGCACAGTGTCGCTGCCTTCCTGCAAATTAGATCTACGGATTGCAGTAATAAAATATTGATCCGGATGACCTTTTAAAATAATAAATGAAAATAAACCGAAAATTGCGTCGTCCATGTGTATGCATTCACAATGGTGCCATTTATTGACAGGGCATTACCGTTGATTTTAGCGTTAGCGGGGGATTTAGCGTTGGAAATTAGCGTTAGCGGCCGTTTAGCTAACGTTCTCTAATATCCGCTGGACGATATTATCGTTATTTTCTTTTTCTGAACAAATTTATCGTTATTTTGGACGATATTATCGTCCTGGTCGATAATTTTTGGGACGATAATATCGTTTTTAATTTATTAATTTTTTAAATTTGAGACGATAATATCGTTTTTAATTTATTTAAAATAAAAATTCTAGACGATAATATCGTCCTGGGCGATATTATTGTTCTGGATGGTTGTTGAAGACGAAACACAAAATCTTGTAGATAAACACCCTTTTATAGACGGCAAATATATATTAAAAATTGGTTCATTTGGTTCCGTAAATTTAAATTTTATAATAGAAAAATTACACAGACTAATTATGAGACGATGCGAGAAAAAAAAATTAACTCCTAAGTTCCGACACCGTTCCGGCCCGGATCGCTCGGCGTGTTAAAACGCTTTTTATGTACAATCTAAGTTGGTATTCATTTCGTAAAAAGATGAATTATTTAGGGACGAACTAAACGCCTTTTTTAAACACTGATGTGTAGATGATTTCCTCTGACAATTGTTTTTTGATATTTTGGAAGAGAATTCGGTTCTTGCTGCACCTCTGAGTAAAATTAAGTCCTGGACAATATTACCACCCAAAACTAAACGATAATATCGTCCTGGGCGATATTATCGTTTTTTTAAACGATAGTATCGTGCTGGACGATATTATCATTTAAGAAAACAATATTATCGTTTTTTAGACGATAGTATCGTTTTTTAGATGATATTATCGTCCAAAAAAACGATAATATCGTTCCTGACGATATTGACGGTGTCGAAATGTCCCGCCACCTACTAAATTCAATAATTAATTAGAAAGCAACCATCTTAAATCTTAAAGTTGTTTGCTTGGCTTGCGTGCTTTTTCCCTTTCTGTTCGTTAAGAAAATGTTGCAGTCAACTTGAAGTGACGAATAGAGAAATATGGCTCACTGAAAACCTCAAATAATAATTGTTGAGATTTAAATTCATTGTAACTTGTTGTTTTAATCACTATCTCATTTGCATTTGATCTAAGTAACTTAAATATCAGAATTAAATTCAACTCTATCGAGTATCAGCCAAAAACACTCAAAGAGTAAAAGTGACGCAAGTCCCTGGGCATACTTCCAAAAAAACTGATATCGCTGTAGGTGACGCATTCTGCGCTTGTACGCAAAAATTGTCAAAGCAAAAATTACTCCAAAAAAATTCTAGAAGAAAAATTTTACCAAACAAATTTTTGCGTCAGAAAATTTGTAATGGTTACCAATCGATTGGTAATGATACTGTTTCCAGAGTCAACTCAAAACGCGATCTAGGGGTCATCATTGATAGCAAACTTTCAACACATCAACGTGACGACAAGGAAGGCGTACCAAATGCTTGGATTCATCTTCAGGTGTGGTAAGTTTTTCAATAAGCCTGAAAGTGTCATTACGTTGTACAATTCCTTGGTGAGAAGCCGGCTTGATTATTGCAATGTGGTATGGAATCCTATGAAAGAAGTATATCGATGTGGTTGAACGGGTGCAGCGAAAGTACACTAGAATGTTTTTCTATAAATTCAATTTGCCTAAACCTGATTATACTAGACGCCTAGAACATTTGAAAATGATGTCACTGAAGGGAAGACGATTGATAAATGATGAAATCGTTCTTTATAAAATCATTCACCGCCACATGGATACGACCTTGAACCAGTTGATTACGTATCACGATCATGGCAGACTGACGAGAAGGAATCTTGGGATGAATAGACCGATTTTTTACACAACGACATATTCAAGTAATGCCGAACAGAATGAGCCGCTAAATAGAATGCAAGATCATCACGACAAGTACTTTTCCGGTTGTGACATTTTTGATGATTCATTTCGGTCGTTCAAGAATTCGGTCATGAGCATTGGAATGAATATGGTATTGGATCAGTAGTGACTGGAATGGAAAATGGATATGAGATTTGAATTTTCTTTAAAGATTTCTGTTTAAGATTTGTAAATGATTGATATGTTATTGGGTCGAAAGGCCTCATAACGAATAACGAATAACGAATAAACGAATAAATAAATCCTAGTTGGTAAAACAATGTTCACAATGCCATTACCTACCAAAAATAGCAAAAATTCGTAACAATTACAGAAAATTTGTAATGGCTACCAATCCGATCTGGTTAATAATGTTCCCAATGACATTACCTACCATAAATAGTAAAAAATCGAAAATTCGTAACCATACCACAATACCATTACCTACCAAAAATGGCGAAAAACCGAAAATTCGTAACCATTAAAGAGAATTTGTTATGGTTACCAGTCCGATATATTGTACATCATCAGTATATAATTTCCGAAAGGTTTTTCGCATCAGTTCGTAATCAGCTTTCACACGGTGTTGATTAATAAATTAGTAAATCTTGACGTGAAAGTGGAATGTTTTGTAATGGTAACGAATTTTTATTTTTAGCTATTTTTGGTGGCTAATGGAATTGCGAACATTATTTCCAACTTGGATTGGTAACCATTACAAATTTTCTGCAATGGTTTCCAATTTTCGGTTACCTACCATTTTTGCTGGGTAATAGTATTAAGAATGACATCTACAAACTCGGATTGGTAACCATTACAAATTTTCTGTTCGAAAAGTCGTAACCATTACAGAAAATTTGTTATGGTTACCAATCCGAGTTTGTAGATATTGTTCTTAATTCTTAATAATATTAACCAGTAAAAAAGGTAAAAAATCGAAAATTCGTAGCCATTACAGAAAATTTGTAATGGTTACGAATCCGAGTTGGTACATAACGTCCGCAATGCCATCAGCCACCAAAAATAGCGAAAAATCAAAATTCGTAACCATTACAGACAATCCTAGTTGGTAAACAATGTTCGTAATACTGCTAGCCAGCAAAAATAGTAAAAAACCGAAAATTCGTAACCATTGCAGAAAATTGGTAAAATGTACCAGCCGAACAATCCCGCATGTTGCAGATATGTCCAGTTATCAATACGAACCAACCGTAAGCACAACAATTTCACTGTTGAGTTAACTTTCGGTAACATCTACCAAGTATTTTGTAAAATCAACAGAATAGCAATGTTCATTCCAAATCAACTCAGCAATTTTGTAGGACCTACACAGATTTTCGTAGGACCTACAGAGTTTCATTTTCAGTATGATGATCGACAAACCTGATTTTCATAAAAATTAAATATTCTGATTCGTCTCGTCAATTCCTTTCATTTGACATATCGCACACGATTTTTGAGCAGAAATATTCGTTTCCGGCTGTTTCCCGTCGAATGTGTCGACTGTTTTGAGACCCAATATTTTAAAAAAATATGAATTTTACGTTGTTTACCCCTGTTTTGCGTGTTTTGCGACCTAACTTTCTAGCGTAAATCAGATTTATCGATCAGTAGCTATTGGCGAGAGAGCAGGCAAAACAGCGTGTTTTGCTTGTTTTGCCTGTTTTTGACTAGTTTTTCAAGCATATCCCCGAATGTTTTTGCTCAAAATTCGTGTGCAATATGTCAAATGAAAGGTAGAGATGAAACAAAATATTAATTTTTAGACCCGTACGAAGTACTGGGGTCTTATAGGTTTACGCATACGTTTGTAACACGTCGAATTGGACTCCCTGAGTAAGGGGAAACCTATTGTGGTTGTCTAGAGATGCCAAATCCGCGAAAAAAAAATGTCCATCTGTCCGTCTGTCTGTCTGCACGATAACTTGAGTAAAACACATCCGATTTTGAAAATTCTTTTTTTTCCCGTTTGGTAATGTCAAAAGACAGGCTAAGTTCGAAGATGAGTGATTTTGGATCGACCCCTCCCGAGCTGTGGCCCAATAAGTGCTTTACGGTTTTTCGAAGATATCTCCGGACATTTAAACGTTAAACTTGTAAGTGATACGTCAAATAAAAGGTATTTACAATACCGATCGACAAAAAAAAAAGTTTATGGAAATCGGATGACCGACTCGTGAGTTAGACCCCTTGGTGTGGAACAGGCACAGGGCGGCAAGCAGTTTTTGCTTGTAGGTCGGCCACATTTGAACATATTTCGTCTGTTTTAGCTTTATTAGATAGGTATTGACCGTACCAATCGAGGAAATTTTTTTTAATGAAATTATGTTCTCCGGAGCGTGAGCTAGGTCTTTTGGAGTGAGCTCTTATCTGGCTACTCGGCCGTACAGTGAACGTGGTGTATTTTGACAATATCTCGAGTAAATTTTGACCGAATTTCATGAATTTTTTTTTTGTTTGAAAGGTATTAACGAATGTAAAGCGTCGGTACTATTTCCGGTCTCCTAACAAAATGGCTGCCGGCGGCCATATTGGATTTTAATAAAAGTGATATATCTTGGGAAAAATGGTACTTAGAGAGTTTCTGTTAACATGGAAATAATTTGTTATGTGTGTGGGGTTTCAGGGATTCCATATACGGACATCTATATATACCTATATACAGCTATATTGAGCTGTATACAGGCATATAGAGCTATATAATAGCATATTTATCTGTGAAATGTTTATTTATAGGAAAATATAGGTAAATATAGCGGTATATAGCTGTTTAAATAGGAATTTATGAAATTTGTCTTCGTACGGGGCTGTCTATATTGCCTCCGGCAATTTAGTTGTATATGATAACAAGGCAAAGAGTGGATAATGTAAGTGATTTTAAAGGGAGAATAGTTTTTCAGCAGAGAAGAAAATGAAGTAAGAGAAATGAAGAGTTTCACATTAAAGGCTTTTGATACGAATAGGTGTTTCGTACGGGTCGGCGTTAGCTATGTTTTTTATGAAAATCGGGTTTGTCCATCAGTAGCTATTGGCGACAAAAGCTAACAAAACAGCGTGTCTTGCTTGTTTTGCCTGATTTTCACAGGTTTTTCGAGCATATTTATGGATATTTCTGCTCAAAAATCGTGGGCGACATGTCAAATGAAAGGTACTGACGAGACGAATCAGAATATTTAAGTTTTATGAAAATCGGGTTTGCCGATCAGTAGCTATTGTTTTCTTGTTTTGCAGTAGTTTTTCAAGTACAATTCTGGATGTTTAGATTCAAAAATGGTATGCGATATGTCAAATATGACAAAATATTTAATTTTTAAGAAAATCTAGTTTGTACTTACAACACTAACTATTGGTGAGAATTCAAGAAAAACTGTATATTTTCCTACTTTTCCTGTTTTCCCGCATCTCTGTTTCCCGTCGACCGCCACATTTTCTGTGTTGTGGTTTGCTGGTGTTTTTATGAATTTTGCATGTATTTTTATTTGGAGAAATCATAAACTTAAGTAAAACACAGAAACAGAAAATGTATCGGTCTTCAAAATTCCATGCATGTATCTTGTCCTACCTGATTTTAGAGTATATATGAAAAGCAAAATAACCAAACTATAATAAAAAAAACCTGACAACAAATGAAAGCACAGTTTAATCATCTGCCAACGACAGAGATGACAAGTATATAATTATTAAGGTTAATAAGGTTTCATTTATAGTAAAATTTCAATTAAAATTTGAAGTAAAAGATTTTTCATTTATTTATTGAAACAATTGAGACCAAAAGAAGTAATAGATTTTACTTTACTAGTGAGGTAATGTGGCCTTTCCCTCACTGGTGAAGACCCTTTCCCTCGCTCGTAAAGTAAAACGCCATACTTTGCACGTGAAATAATTTGATATCTCGTATCACGATGAGTAAAAGTACCTCGGGCTGAAGCCCTCGGATACTTTTACTCATCTGGATACGAGATATCAAATTACTTCACTTGTCTAGTAATGTACTAGAATTTTTGAAAACGGAGAAAATGTTACCAGATCTTCAAATTATTTCAACCAAATTCGATGTATTTTTTGAAGTTTCTTCGAAGGGTTCTTTTTCAAGGCCTAGTAACATTCGTAAGTTTTTCATCCTGTATAACTCGGCTGTAAATTTACGAAAGAAATGCATTCAGATGTACAAGCGAAGCTTTGTTTTGTTTATTGCAGCTCTGTACCATTTGCGTTTCACTATAACAATTATCGTAAAGGTTTCTCTCTTTTCTTTCTGAATGCAATTGATCTGCTAATCGAAAACTGCCATTGTTAGCAGTCTGTCAAAATATTAATTTGGGTACAGACAACGCATATAATGGATGGTGAAAAACTTTTACGAATCTTTACGAGACATTCAATAGGCTAAAGTTTACGTCTAATACAAAAGTTGTAATTTGATTTTTGATAAAGTTATCTCTTTTGTCTGTGTTTAGGTTTGATGTTCAATGCACTTTGAACTTATAATTTCCTTTGGAGTCTGTGAAAACATTGCTGACATTGCAAACATTACAGACTATAAATTCTCGTTTCAAGTAGGAAGGCAATTGAGTACAAAATTAACAAATCTACAATTCCTAATTTCCTACAATTCCAGAACACAAATTTTCTGGAGATTGTCGACCCGTTAATCGCTACCCGATTATTATAGCTTCACTCCAAACGAGTAACGAATTCTTCAGACCTCACTGCAAAAAAATAGATAATTAAACACATCACTGTTACACACTACTAAATAGCGAAACTATTTGAAGTGTAGAGTGATAATTTGTTGTCGGCAACGTCTACAAAAATGAGCATGAGCCCTGGCTAGCGTCTACTTAATAGATCAACGTTTATGATTAAACAAATGAAGTAAAAGATTTCGTATCAAATGCCATAAACAAAAGAAGCAACAGCTTAATGACTCAGTATGAGGAAAAGGCAAAAAGTAGTAGAATGTGGCTGATCTATCCGCAACAGCTAGCGAAAAGTTTTTCATAGGTTTAATATTTATTTTGTTGCTATGTGAGCAGATCAATGAGTGTGTGATTTACCCTCGAGGACGCAGTAACTCACGAATCGTTATAATCTTAGTGCGTTGAGAACCCTGCTAGTAATCGTAATGCTCGGAAAATTGTAGAGTCGATAGCATGAAAAACTGAGGTTGGTCGCAAACTAGTTAGAAGAAATCTTCCATTTTCCATGATAAATTGCTTTGATTTACAATACCACCTAAAACATCAAAAATGTAATGCGTTTTTTCCATTTCCGCTGAAGTCTTCCGCCCATCATTTTTCATTTTCGTCGTGTCGAGGAAGGGCAGAAACGATGCAACTGAAATCCTAAATTATTACCTCCATTAAAAATCAAATGACACTGTTCTGTATAGCATTTGTTAGCCATATATAAACGAGACGAGTGTTGATGCAAGTTTCTATATTTCTATAATAAATAGCATCGTTCAACATGTCCTCTCATAGGGTGAATGTGCAGTGCATCCAAAATTTCTCTCTCATAAATATGCTTTCTTTCACTGACAAAAATGATGATTCCACACAAACCGAATCAAAACAAGGCATCAGAACAGTCGGAGCGTTTGCTGCGACTTAGCCCCGTACGACCCGTAATCCTATTTCGTCCGTAACCATAATACGTCCGTAGCCGTAATACGCCCGGAACCCTAATACGTCTACAACCCTCTAATGCGTCTGTTACCAAAATGCAAGTCAAGTTGGGCATGGTCAAATTTACTGAAAGTGTTCATTTTTAAAATTGCGCATAGCGCAATTACGAAAGCCCGTACGAAGTACCTCTCAAATAAAACCAACAATTTACGACATTATTTTATAAACCCAAATTTTTTTGCCAACTTTCCATTGGGTATTCAATTACCTCTCAAATAAAACAAAAACTAGCAAAATCGGATGAGATTTACTCGATTTATGTGCAAAAAACACTTAGGGCCGAGTGGCGGCCTTAGTCCAAGGGCCCAAATTTGAAACTTTTTTGCCACATTATTTTCGGTATTCAATTACCTTCCACAAAAAACTAAATCTAGCAAAATCGGATCAGATTTACTCGATTTATGTGCAAAAAACACTTAGGGCCGAGTAGCGGCCTTAGTCCAAGGGCCCAAATTTGAAACTTTTTTCGACACGTTCTTTTCTGTATTCAGTTACCTTCCATAAAAAACTAAATCTAGCAAAATCGGATGAGATTTACTCGATTTATGTGCAAAAAACACTTAGGGCCGAGTAGCGGCCTTAGTCCAAGGGCCCAAATTTGAAACTTTTTTCGACACGTTCTTTTCGGTATTCAGTTACCTTCCATAAAAAACTAAATTTAGCAAAATCGGATGAGATTTACTCGATTAATGTGCAAAAAACACTTAGGGCCGAGTAGCGGCCTTAGTCCAAGGGCCCAAATTTGAAACTTTTTTCGACACGTTCTTTTCGGTATTCAGTTACCTTCCATAAAAAACTAAATCTAGCAAAATCGGATGAGATTTACTCGATTTATGTGCAAAAAACACTTAGGGCCGAGTAGCGGCCTTAGTCCAAGGGCCCAAATTTGAAACTTTTTTCGACACGTTCTTTTCGGTATTCAGTTACCTTCCATAAAAAACTAAATCTAGCAAAATCGGATGAGATTTACTCGATTTATGTGCAAAAACACTTAGGGCCGAGTAGCGGCCTTAGTCCAAGGGCCCAAATTTGAAACTTTTTTCGACACGTTCTTTTCGGTATTCAGTTACCTTCCATAAAAAACTAAATCTAGCAAAATCGGATGAGATTTACTCGATTTATGTGCAAAAAACACTTAGGGCCGAGTAACGACCTTTGAGCCCTCCCAACAAGCTCGCGTTGCATCTTACCCAAAAACAATGTTCAGCAACTTTGTTCTACTCGTCAATACCTTTCATTTGATATATCACAAGCAGCTATTACGTGCGTAGATATCGTCGAAAGACTGAAAAACACCTATAGGGCCCTAGCTCTGGAGGGGCCGACCCTACCATGCCCATTTTCGAACTTGACCTTACTTTTGTCGATACCAATCGGGGAAAAAAAGAATTTTGAAAAAAGGTTGTGATTTACTCTAGCTAGAGGGGTCACGGACGGACGGACGGACGGACATTTTTAGCCCCGTACGAAGTACTGGGGGCTTATAAGATTAATATGCCGTTTGTAACACGTCGAATTGGAAGCAGACAGTAAGGGCAAAGCTTTTGGTTATGTTCATAGATGACGAATCCGCAATAAAAAAAATGTCCGTCCGTCCGTCCGTCCGTCCGTCCGTCCGTCCGTCCGTCCGTCCGTCCGTCCGTCCGTGACCCCTCTAGCTTGAGCAAATCACAACCTTTTTTCAAAATTCTTTTTTTCCCCGATTGGTATCGACAAAAGTAAGGTCAAGTTCGAAAATGGGCATGGTAGGGTCGGCCCTTCCAGAGCTAGGGCCCTATAGGTGTTTTTCAGTCTTTCGACGATATCTACCGAAATACGCACGTAATAGCTGCTTGTGATATATCAAATGAAAGGTATTGACGAGTAGAACAAAGTTGCTGAACATTGTTTTTGTGTAGGATGCAACGCGAGCTTGTTGGGAGGGCTCAAAGGTCGTTACTCGGCCCTAAGTGTTTTTTCCACATAAATCGAGTAAATCTCATCCGATTTTGCCAGATTTAGTTTTTTATGGAAGGTAATTGAATACCGAAAAGAACGTGGCGAAAAAAGTTTCAAATTTGGGCCCTTGGACTAAGGCCGCTACTCGGCCCTAAGTGTTTTTTGCACATAAATCGAGTAAATCTCATCCGATTTTGCTAGTTTTTGTTTCATTTGAGAGATAATTGAATGCCGAATAGAATGATGGCAAAAAAAGTTTCAAATTTGCGCCCTTGGACTAAGGCCGCTACTCGGCCCTAAGTGCTTTTTGCACATAAATCGAGTAAATCTCAACCGATTTTGCTAGTTTTTGTTTTATTTGAGAGGTAATTGAATACCCAATGGAAAGTTGGCAAAAAAATTTGGGTTTATAAAATAATGTCGTAAATTGTTGGTTTTATTTGAGAGGTACTTCGTACGGGCTTTCGTAATTGCGCTATGCGCAATTTTAAAAATGAACACTTTCAGTAAATTTGACCATGCCCAACTTGACTTGCATTTTGGTAACAGACGCATTAGAGGGTTGTAGACGTATTAGGGTTCCGGGCGTATTACGGCTACGGACGTATTATGGTTACGGACGAAATAGGATTACGGATCGTACGGGGCTAAGTCGCAGCAAACGCTCCGACTGTTCTGATGCCTTGTTTTTATTGCGGATTCGTCATCTATGAACACAACCAAATGCTTTGCCCTTACTGTCTGCTTCCAATTCGACGTGTTACAAACGGCATATTAATCTTATAAGCCCCCAGTACTTCGTACGGGGCTAAAAATACCAGGTCCACCTGTGCACAACGAATTCACCGACCGCTGTGACGCTTGGATTCCTAATTTTAATTATGGGAAAATTTAACACCTGAAAATGAGAAGCACATTTTTTTGGTAGGGTAGCAAACATTTCGTTGTGTTATGCGTTGTATTATGCATATTTATATCCAACGTTCTTTACATAGATTTATAGTATTATATATAGTAGTTACATCACTCACATCATCCATCAAAGGTATACGGTATAGTAATCTAAATGAGCATTCCGGATGTATGTAATGCAGGAATGGGAAAAATCGTACAGGGCGAACACTGTGTTACAAAACAATTGAATTGAATTTCATTATTTGCTTGAAGAATGATGATGGCGTTACGGGAAATGCAATGTGAATTGTACGTTCTCAAATTACCAAGATGGATTCTTTTGAAAAACAGCCTGCCGAAATCGGACGCATTTTCTAGTGGATTCTTAGCCCCGTACGAAGTACTGGGGGCTTATAAGTTTAATATTTGTAACACGTCGAATTGCAAGCAGACAGTAAGGACAAAGCACTTGGTTATGTTCATAGTTGACGACCCCTCTAGCTTGAGTAAATCACAACTTTTTTCAAAAAATTTTTTTTCCTGATTGGTATTGACAAAAGTAAGGTCAAGTTCGAAAATGGGCATGGTAGGGTCGGCCCTTCCAGAGCTAGGGCCCTATAGGTGTTTTTCAGTCTTTCGACGATATCTACCGAAATACGCACGCAATAGCTGCTTGTGATATATCAAATGAAAGGCATTGACGAGTAGAACAAAGTTGCTGAACATTGTTTTTGGGTACGATGCAACGTGGGTTTGTTGGGAGGGCTCAAAGGTCGTTACTCGGCCCTAAGTGTTCTTTGCACATAAATGGAGTAAATCTTATCCGATTTTGCTAGATTTACTTTTTTATGGAAGGTAATTGAATACCGAAAAGAACGTGGCGAAAAAAGTTTCAAATTCAGCCTTGGACTAAGGCCGCTACTCGGCTCTAAGTATTTTTTGCACATAAATCGAATAAATCTCATCCGATTTTTCTAATTTTTGTTTCGTTTGAGAGATAATTGAATGCCGAATAGAATGATGGCAAAAAAAGTTTCAAATTTGGGCCCCTGGACTAAGGCCGCTACTCGGCCCTAAGGACCTAAGTGTTTTTGCACATAAATCGAGTAAATCTCATCCGGTTTTGCTAGATTTAGTTTTTTATGTAAGGTAATTGAATACAAAGAGAACGTGGTGAAAAACGATTCAAATTTGGGCCCTTCGACTAAGGCCGCTTTGTGGCCCTATGTTGTTTTTGCTCATAAATCGAGAATATTTCATCAAACTTTGCTACTTTTTGTTTCTTTTGACACATAATTCAATACCCAAGAAAATTGGTAAAAAAAGTTGTAAATTCGGATTCCTAAAATTACATCGTAAACTTTTGTTTTGTACTTGAGAAGTACTTCGTACGGGCTTTTGTAATTACGCTAAGCGCAATTTTAAAGATGAACACTTACAGTTAATTTGCAAAAATAGGCAATAATGTCAAGTACGCAATAAATTTACGGAAGCATTTTGATAACGGACGAATAGGGGTTACGGGCTTATTAGGGCTACGGACGTATAATGGTTTCGGGCAAAATATATTTACGGGCTGTACGGGGCTCAGTCGCAGCAAAAGCTCCGACTGTTCTGATGCCTTGTTTTGATATGTGCCTAGATAGGTATTGGTCCCTAGAAGTCAAAACCACTTTCAAAAAAATTCGTCTGAGCTTGCGTGGCTAGTGAGACGTGACCAAAATGCGAAAACATGCACTTTTCTTTTGGAAATTTCTCGTAGGCCACGAAACGTACAAGGTCATGTGGGGTGTCATTAGAAAGGTAATTGCATGCACTTTCGGGCAGATTGGGTCTTGTTGCGCAAAAATATGTTACTGTAAAGGAATAATTGGTATATATCCCACTCGGAGAAACCTTTGCAGATCGTGTAAATTTATGTTTTCTGCGCAGGTTTCTCCAAAAGTGGGATAAGTTATCACCCACAAACTCATTTTTCTTTTAAAGTAACACATTTTTGCGTGATCTAATACTTTTACACTTAAAAAAAAGATTTTTGTTGGATAAGGCCCATTGCTCTTAACCCTTTAATAATATCAGAGAATTCAATGGAAGATGGTACTATCAAGAAACACCCTATCAACGTTAGCTGCACATTTATATACAACATTATAGGACAAATGAATGAATGAATGTTCCTATTGAGGCTATTTACTTCTGAAAATCCACCTATCAAAATCGGACCCATTTCGTCTGGGATGGATATATACATGGCCTGAAAGGTCTTTGCCAGTAGACCTCAAAACGGGCCTCACACAGTCTCGAGCCACACCTGGTTGCTGGTGGAAGATCTCCGAAGTTGGAAAAATAGTGTTTTTTATCCGAATTTTTGGGCCGTTATAAATGATCGTTCCGGGTGAGAGTGGGCTCTTTGGAAAGCTGAGCTTAAAATTCGGATAAAAAACCCTATTTTTCCAACTTCGGCGATCTTCCACCAGCAACCAGGTGTGGCTCGAGACTGTGTGAGGCCTGTTTTGAGGTCTACTGGCAAAGACCTTTCAAACCATGTATATACCCATCACCCATCCCAGACGAAATAGGTCCGATCTTGATAGGTGGATTTTCAAAAGAATCCCTCTATAGCATTCAGATCATAGATCACGTGCCGCCATTTCGGATATTTGATTAAATTTGTCAAATCTATCTGAACACAATTGTGCAGTGTATGTCATCTGTTATTGACCGCGACAACAAAAACAATCGATGCATTTTGGATAAAATGTTGTCTGATATAACAGAATCTCATGTTACAACAAATGAAATAAAAGACGAAGAATCTAGTGTATGGAGATTAAAGAGTTTGAACAACGGAAGTTGAAGATTCGGTAATTATGGCAATATGTTTGGTTTCTGGAAAAGTTTAGCGTACAGGAAAAGGCAATCAAATTCCAGCGTAAGTTTGCTTCAGCTTGATTTTCACCTGGTTCACTCATAAAAACACAAATGAGTGTTTATACTGATTATACGAGGTAGACGTAGAACCGTTAACACTCATAGCCATTTTTGTTTGTGTGAGTGAACCAGGGGAAAATCATTTGAAGAAAGTTAACCTAAAATTTGATTGTAGCTGAAAATTGCAAAAAGGACTCTTATTAAATTATATGTAGGTCTTGTGATGAAGTATGTTCTCCAAGCATCAACGACTGAAGTTATTCTGTACATTTTATCGCGCTCGAATCAACTTTTCCGTAATTCAAATCAATAACCATTCTGATTCTTCAAAACACAAAAAGCCAACCATTTCGTAATCTTTAGAATAACAAAAAGAAAATGACAATTGCCTCTATTGTTCGACAAACTGGACTCTTCTTTTGAGAATTCCCTTTTGTTTCCTGTAACCGTAATGACATCCTTTGTCGTATAATTCCTTTATTTTTTCTAACTAGAGGGGTTCGATTGTTGCGTGAATATAATATACGCGCTGATTGATGTATATACGTCGTCGTTTTATATTTTTAGATATTGCGTATTGTGTAACCAGGAACTTTCTCTTTGTTTTACGCTTTATGTTAGTTACCATTCTCCATAAATGGATCAAATTTAATTGTCTTGCATGGCTGAGTAACGAATGACTGACGACGTCCCGAGATAATATCTAATTGTTAGCTTTTTGGACTTATCAAAACTTTTCAAGTAGACTCATAAATCCAATGCTGAGTCTAATAAAAACGTCCATTCGATGATTAAAACTACGAACCATGTCAAGGCTAGATTTTTCTAAATTCTGATAGTTCGTCGTTCAACAGTTATTTATTCAGTACTTTCAACTAAATTTTAACTACGTGACAGCTGTACACAGAGATACGGCTTGACTAAGAGGTGAACAACTGAGATTACGTTTACGTTTGATATGTTACTTAAACCTTTCAACTTGTTACGATTTTCCAGGTTTCATTCCTTGTTGTCACTTAGTTCTATTAGTGTTCTAGCCTCGGTTCTAGCAAGCTCTACAATTTCTTGGAGAAAAGCTAAGAGTTTTGTAGGACATAGGCAGACACGCGGGCTTCCAGGGGTTGCCGGTGCCATAGCATCCAACGAGAAAATCAGTTGGGTGCCAGAGCACGCAATGAAAAGCTATATCACAGCTTTAAAAAACATTGAGTTAGCTGAAATTTTGAGGGAAAATTTGATAGAATAGCTACTATCATATTAAGAAATTTCACCTGCGTTACTATTTTACAAATTCCATTATCAAATACTTAGGCTTAGCTCATTAGCACGTGAGCACTCGACTGCAGGTGAGAATTTTCTTTTCTTTTTTGAAAAAAAAACAAGGCATCAGAACAGTCGGAGCGTTTGCTGCGACCTAGCCCCGTACGACCCGTAATCCTATTTCGTCCGTAGCCATAATACGTCTGTAGCCGTAATACGCCCGGAACCCTAATACGTCTACAAAGTGTTCATTTTTAAAATTGCGCATAGCCCAAAATTTTTTGCCATCATTCTATTCGGCATTCAATTATCTCTCAAACGAAACAAAAACTAGCAAAATCGGATGAAATTTACTCGATTTATGTGCAAAAAACACTTAGGGCCGAGTAGCGGCCTTAGTCCAAGCGCCCAAATTTGAAACTGTTTTTGCCATAATTATATTCGGCATTCAATGGTCTCTCAAATGAAACAAAAACTAGCAAAATCGGATGAGATTTATTCGATTTATGTGCAAAAAACACTTAGGGCCGAGTAACGACCTTTGAGCCTTCCCAACAGTACCGGACTGGCTCGAAAAAGCCCATCGGGGGCTCCATGCAACTCAATTTAAAAAGGCCCACAAATTAGAAATTCTCATATAAAAATCCAAAAGGCCCATCGGGAATTCCCCAAATTCACCATATGGCCAGTCCGGGCCTGCTTCCCAACAGCCCACGTTGCATCTTACCCAAAAACAATGTTCAGCAACTTTGTTCTACTCGTCAATACCTTTCATTTGATATATCACAAGCAGCTATTGCGTGCGTATTTCGGTAGATATCGTCGAAAGACTGAAAAACACCTATAGGGCCCTAGCTCTGGAAGGGCCGACCCTACCATGCCCATTTTCGAACTTGACCTTACTTTTGTCGATACCAATAGGGGAAAAAAAAAGAATTTTCAAAAAAGGTTGTGATTTACTCAAGCCAAGCTAGAGGGGTCACAGACGGACGGACATTTTTTTTATTGCGGATTCGTCATCTATTAACATAACCAAATGCTTTGGGCCTTACCGTCTGCTTCCAATTCGACGTGTTACAAACGGCATATTAATCTTATAAGCCCCCAGTACTTCGTACGGGGCTAAAAACACCAAAATCGGTATGGTAGAAAAACAATCGTTGGTGATGCATCTTGATCATCTTCATATCGTCATTATATTAGTTATATAAATCAAAATTTTTAGACACCTGCAAAAAACATGCATTTTAGAACAAAATGCGAAAAACCGTGACAAAAATTAAAATGTGAAACGAGCTCAGGAATGAGCAACATTTATCCGTATTTATTCCGTCAAACGTTTGTCGAATTGAACTTCAGTTGCTGAAGTAGGTAAGAGAGACACAAATTTTTTGGCTCACAGTTATTCATTGCTTGAATCATTTAATTTCTAAAGTAGATTTCGATACAGCTTTTTAGTCTTTCGACACTCCTAAAACTTCAAAATACTTTCGCTCGCTCCGCTCGCGACTACGATGCAACTACCATTCTTTGTTAAAGTTATGGTTCAGCACCCAACGGGCTACACGAAAGTCGGCGTGTCTGGACATAGGAAGCTTAGGAAATGGTTGATAAGTGTGGACTGTACTCGTATCGTATTTTATCACTAGTTATACTTTGTAGGGATTCCCGAAGGGCCTTTTGCCTTAGTAGGGCGAAGTCCCGACGAGGCCTTTTTTGAATTTCAACCATTTATTGTTCAAACAAATGAAGCTCATTTTAGCTAACATAGACAAAATCTTTAATTTCCTATCGAAAATTTTTTTACTGAGGCCTTTCAGTTAATTCTTTCTTCAATTTCCAATCAAAATTTTCTTACTGAAACCTTTTTCTCAATTTTTTCTTTGTTTCCCAATCGAAATTTTTCCACTGAGGCCTTTTTGTTTTCTAGAAATGTCTCAGTAGGAAAATTTCGATTGTAAATCAAAGAAAAATTAACAGAAAGGCCTCAGTAGGAAAGCGAAGAAAAAATTAAGAGAAATGCCTCAGTAGGAAAATTTTTATTGGAAATCAAAGAAAAATTAACAGAACAGCCTCAGTAGGAAATCGAAGAAAAAATTGAGAGAAAGGCCTCAGTAGGAAAATTTTGTTTGGAAATCGAAGAAAAATTAACAGAAAGGCCTCAGTAGGAAAATTTCGATTTGAATCACACAAAAAAAAAACAGGAAGGCTTCAGTAGGAAAATTTCGATTGGAAATCGAAAAACATGAACTGAAAGCCCTCTCGTAATCAAAATTTATGTACTTTCACTAGCGAGCGGAGTAAACGAAATTTTTTAAATAAATTTTTCGTTAGTTGAACTTTTTTTTTCTTTTAAAATTTTACACCGCCAAATCGCTGCGCCCTAGGCAAATGTCTTAATTGTCCATGTGATGTGGCGGAACTGTGTGATTCACTTAAACTGTGGAAATTAGACAATATTAATCAGTCATACGAATCGAGTGCCTAATTGGAAAAAGTCGCCCGAACGCAAGGGCCTTTTGACTTTTTCCCCGAAGGGCTTTTTTTGATCCAGTCCGGGCCTGGTAGGGAGAATAGATCGTTCCGATATTGTGTCTTTCTTCCGTTTTCTCTGAAAGATAGAAACACTTGACTAATGACGATGTTACTGATTTCGATGATTAGATTCCTTCTGGTCAGAAAATCGACAGACTCGGCAGACTTAAGATACACGACAAATTTTCCGACTTTGTCGTTTAAATTGCTTCTCGCTGACATCATTGCTCTATTTTTAAGAATGTGACCAACCATGAATTGTCGTTGATTTTTTCCAAATTCCTGAATAAAAAAAAACAATAAAAAAACTCTCTCCAGTGAATGTAAACTTCAATTTATTGTGTTAAGTGTTCCATTTTTCTTGTTAAAAAGCATTTCATTCAGAACAATGTAAGTATTGTCTACGAGACATAATTGAGCTATATTTTTCATTGTAACCTATCGAAAGTTAAATTGCTGCCCGCTATTGTAATGCGTGTAATTTTCACCCGTTAATGCGCTCAATTGCAACGAAACTACTATCACTCACGATTTTGTGTTTTTAAATGTGAAAGCACTCAATTTAGACGAAAAAAAAAACTCAAAAATTAGTCCGATTCGTGGGAAAATGTAAAAAATCTCAATTTCTGTCAATATTAATACGGATCTCAGATACGAGGAAATTTTTTTGCGTTTTCTAGAAATTATTGTTCTTAATGATATTCCAGGCTATACTTTGTGAGGGTTCTGTAAAATTATTGGAAATTCAATGGGCTGAGGAAATCAAATGAATAATTTTGCAACTCAGCATCATAATGTGCAAAATTTGCCAACTTCAGACATCTCTGTGGCATAAAACGTTGTATGAATCTTGTTGCAAAGTACCTGTGGCCACGTGTCATAATTTACACATCTAGATTCTAATAAAGTACTTTGCACTCGATGTCATAATAGTTAGTTATACAACCGACTGATAAATGCTTTTTCAGGTACTAGGTGTGTAGATTGTCACTCGAGGCCGCAGGCATACAACGTTTTTCGTAACAAAGGCAATGGAAAGTCCTACTTTTCGTCACTTGTTGCGAAAATAACTATTGTTTGAAAAGTTGCCATATAAAATTTAATCGGTCGTCACCTTTCAGAAACAATTAGTCATCTGCTGTTGACGATGTCCACAAAAATAAGCTATCACTTCTAGCTAGTGCTGTCTCGTATCAATTACAACTGATGAGGGAAATGATTTAGTATCGACACCATGGTTTGAACAAATGAAGTAAAGGATTCACTGATTTAACTGTGATAGACTCGACGTGTGAAACCTCTTAAATATCTCTCAAGTAGCCAAAAATGGTTATTGCACATCGCACTGAAAAATCAACGACACAAGAAATGACTGGACTTTCTAAAAAAAAAAAAAAACGGCGAGTTCATGAAGAAGTGAGAAGTCGACGATTCTTCATGAACTTTTTCTTCAGAAATTCGTCATTTCTACAAAATGTTAAAAGACGGTTCCGTCAGAAAGTCGTCGTTTCCTGTGTCGTTGATTTTTTAGTGCAATAAAATGTTTTTCTCTTTTCAGCATTTAACTGAAACGACCCAACATTTATTTAAGTTGACGCCTTTGACGACACAACCAAACTGTGCGGAATAATAAACCGACGGCTGACAAGATTTTTCGAAAAGCCAGATTCGTTTATCGTGAAAATTCTGTAACAGTTTTCAATTGTTCTGAGTCCAGAACACATACAAAAAAATTTCTTAAAAAGTTAAATAATCCACCAGTTCTGAGTGGTGGACTCTCTGGATGAGGAGTACTGTACATCATTAGTTATTACTAGGAACATTAGTCCCTCATTAAAAATGTGTTTTTTAGTCATAAGAGGCGTAGCAGATTGCAGATGTACAAATGTTGCAGAATTAAATTAGTTTGCCTTTTGTTCGTTCCTCACCTGACGGTGGAAATTTGGTTCTAGCTCTTCCTGAACGAAAGATAGAAAATTCATTTCTTCGAAGGTTTTGTAGGAAATGGAACGAAGAACAAAAGCTGTAAGCAAACTTACCATCCAAAAAATGTAATTTAGAAGTTACATAACTTCAAAACAAATTTTTGTCGTTCTGGAAAAACGTGGAAAACTGCGGGAAAAACGGAAAATTCGGAAAACTTTTTTGCACTTAAAAAAAACTTTGAACCTTCATCATTCATTTGAGCCCCATATCGCCTATGTAGATTCAATAGTCGCTTCACAGAAATTCATCAAAGTTGACTCTACATCGAAAACTTTGAAGGGGGGTCAGGGGAGCAGCTGGGCGGAAATTTTGGGCATCCTATCCAAAAATGTTCAGAATTTCAATCTTTATCGATGGTGCAATTTTCACGCCTTTGTCATCAAATGCACAAAAAAATGGCTTTTATATGAACTTGGACCTCCACTAAAACGAAAGTGGCCAGATGTTAAAGACTAGAGAGCTTTTAATATCTTTGCTTAGCACACCAATTGCCTTTTTCTATTCCCTCGGTCAGCTTCCAAACAATGAAACAATTAAGAACAATCGGAAAGCTTGAATATCAGCGGGCTGAGTGTAGGCAGCTCATTGCTGATTGTAGCAGGTCAAGTCAAGTCAAGTCAAGTAAAAGTTAGTTCAAAAATTAGCTGTAAAAAAAATGGAAATCGAAAACTGAGTGCCACTCCTCTAGTTTAGGCAATTTTTTATAGGCAACGAAAGACGGACACTAGCCAAACAAATAAGACGGAATGACCGCTAAATTTTACACTGCTCGGAAAGACAAAGTCAAAACTGTGGAAAATAAAGTAAGCAAAACGGCAGTTCGATGATATATTTCCGCCCCACAAAGTATAGCCTCGTAGGCTCTGGACTATGGGATAAAACATTTCATTTTGTTCGTGAACTGTCTATTATCTAAATTGTGACTGTCGAGGTGAAACTCGATACAAATGTAAGAAATTGAGCTTTGTTCATTTGCCGCAAATTAATTTTCCAAATTTTTTTTATCTTCAATACTATGCATAAACGGAATCAGGATTTAATTAAACGTAAATTAGTTAATGGAAACACCAGTTACCGATAACAAAAACTAAAACAAAAATCAAAAATTTTGGTTCACTCATCACCGATAAAATAATTTGTCTCTCCCGGTCGCGCGCCTTAAACAAAACTTAACAAAATGCAATAAAAATTATAACAACTGAGGTCCAGAGGTCACGAAAAAACAAAATTGTTCACAGAAGTAAGAAGGAAAAACTAATCAACCGATTCGAATCGAGGTGAAGGACAACGTTTTTCCGCCTTAAACGGCTTAGAAATGCCCACTAGACCAGTAACGCCTCTTGTGCCAGTACTTTGGAAATACAGCACGACATATCGTTCGTCCTCAGGTAGTTCACAAGTTTCCGGAAATTGCAAATGGTAAATGATTTTATCGGCTGGTACATCGCCACTCGGTGCTTTGCTGCGACTAGTGTATTCGTAAGCGATGTATTCGTCTAAGCTGGTAAAGTCCTCCTAGAAAAAGGAATCAATTGTTGCGTGTTGATAGAGGTCGAAAAACAATTAATCAATCAATCAATCTGTACCTTATACACACCGATCCAATCATTTTCGGCCTCTTCATAACCAAACGGTAACGTATATTCGATGACATTGTCTTCACCAATTTGCCAAATGTTGATCGGTGAAAAGTCGACAATTTTCTCGGTCGGATCTTCGAACACCTGAACAGAATAATATTCAGAGTCTGTGGTATCGCCACCAGGGCTTCGTGTAAGTCGTTGTATAATTAGTGGCGCTTTATTAACGCACTGCATTACGATGTGGCGTGGTGTTTGCATGCATGTTATTGCGTGTACGGTTCGGTTATGTTTGTTTGTTTTTTTGTGATTTAGTTAAAATAGTGTCGCATGCAAAAGAATTTTCTTTAACAATTTTGTTTGACTTTGTTTTTGTGTACACTTAACACGAATGCGAGTGATTAGTGTAGGCTCACAAGTTTCAGCCGGTTAATGTAGAGAGAATAAAAATAGATTTGGTTCCTCGATGTATCGATGTTGACCGTTTTTTACATTTACATTTAATGAATCTCGCGTTTATCAAAGTGTATCGATGTGGGGAACCAATTATATTCTTAGCATTTCCTAAACATTGTTACAAGTCTGATTTATGAAAGAAAGAAGCGATAGACAGACATGCAAGCTCTTTAACACAATTTAAAATAAACACCCATAAGAGCACAAATTAAATTCTTATGCGTCACGTTTTTTAATCGTTCACGAACAACGGGATTCACAGTCCATAACGACGATAAAATGCAATCAAATAAATTAGCATAATAAATTACACACAAAATTAGTGGATACACGAAGAAAGAAGCTTATAATACTGTGTCAGAGAAGTGTATGTATAAAATAGACAATGTGTTACTGTGCCAAGAAAACAAAATTCAACAAAAAACTATAATTAAGACACGAAGTGTTGAGAGTACTATGCGAGCAATTGCACATCTCAATGAATATTGTTTTATCAATGATTAAGAAGAGTATTAGAATGGTTGTTACCGCACAAAATTTGTATGAAAAACTGACTTTGTCTATCTAGTGCTGAAATATCACGTTTCGTCGCTGTTCTAAACTTATTCTAAATGGTTTTTTTTAACATACTTTAGAAAATAGAACATTTCGTACCTAGGACTAAAAGTCTTTTTTAGCGTGTGAGAGGCGCTAAAAAAGACTGTTAATCCGTGGTATGAAATAGTATTTTACTATGCTGGTGCATGTAATAAGGCTATTACATGTATAGGCAATAACCTTTACATCACTCGCATAGTAAAACGCCGTACTACACACGGAAAATAAAGTGATATCTCGTATCACGATGAGTAAATGTACCTCGGGCTAAAGCCCTCGGTTACTTTTACTCATCTGGATACGAGATATCACTTTACTTCCCTTGCATAGTAATGTACTATTTCATATCGGCAGGAAAAAAAGTGCGACCAAGTCTCACTTTTTCTGTCCTAGGTATGAAAAATACTATTTCATACCACGGACCCGAAAAGTGCGACTTTGCAAAATGTGTAAAATTACTTGAAAGGTGCGGGAAAGTAGGAAAATATGCAATTTTGCTTGCGCTGTCGCGAATCTGGATTTTCTTAAAAATTGAATGTTCCGCTTCGTCTCGTCAATAACTTTCATTTGACACATCGCACACGATTTTTGAGCAAATACTCTCAAAGATATGCTTGAACAAGTAACCAGAACAGTCGGAGCGTTTGCTGCGACTGAGCCCCGTACGACCCGTAATCCGATTTCGTCTGTAACCATAATGCTATACGCCCGTACCTGTAATACGTCCACAACCCTCTAATGCGTTTGTTACCAAAATGATTCCGTAACCCGATTGCGTCCTTGACATTATTGCCCACTTAGTCAAGTTAGGTATGGTCAGATTTACTGAAAGTGTTCATTTTTAAAATTGCGCATAGCACAATTACGAAAGCCCGTACGAAGTACCTTTCAAATAAAACCAACAATTTTAGACAATATTTTAGAAACCCGAAATTTTTTGCCAACTTTCCATTCGGTATTCAGTTACCTCTCAAATGAAACAAAAACTGGCAAAATCGGATGAGATTTACTCGATTTATGTGCAAAATACACTTACGGCCGAGTAGCGGCCTTAGTCCAAGGACATAATTCTAAAACATAGCTAACGCCGACCCGTACGAAACACCTATTCGTATCAAGAGCCTTTAATGTGAAACTCTTCATTTCTCTTACTTCAATTTCTTCTCTGCTGAAAAACTATTCTCCCTTTAAAATCAGTTACATTATCCACTCTTTGCCTTTTTATCATATACAACTAAATTGCCGGAGGCAATATAGACAGCCCCGTACGAGGTCAAATTTCAAAAATTCCTATTTAAACAGCTATGTACCGCTATATTTAACTATATTTCACTATAAATAAACATTTCACAGATAAATATATGCTATTATATAGCTCTATATGCCTGTATATAGCTCAATATAGCTGTATATAGGTATGTATAGATGTCCATATATGGAATCCCTGAAACCCCACACACATAACTAATTATTTCCATGTTAACAGAAACTCTCTAAGCATCATTTTTCCCACTTTATATCGTTTTTACTAAAATCCAATATGGCCGCCGGCAGCCATTTTGTTAGGAGACCGGAAATAGTACCGACGCTTTACATTCGTTAATACCTTTCAAACAAAAAAAATTCATGAAATTCGGTCAAAATTTACTCGAGATATTGACAAAATACTCCACGTTCACTGTACGGCCGAGTAGCCAGATAAGAGCTCACTCCAAGAGACCTAGCTCACGCTCCGGAGAACAAATTTCAAAAACTTTTTTTCCCTGATTGGTACGGTCAATACCTATCTAATAAAGCTAAAACAGACGAAATATGTTCAAATGTGGCCGACCTACAAGCAAAAACTGCTTTGCGCTCAGTACGTGGTTCACACCAAGGTGTCTAACTCACGAGTCGGTCATCCGATTTCCATAAACTTTTTTTTGTCGATCGGTATTGTAAATACCTTTTATTTGACGTATCACTTACAAGTGTAACGTTTGAATGTCCGGAGATATCTTCGAAAAACCGTAAAGCACTTATTGGGCCACAGCTCGGGAGGGGTCGATCCAAAATCACTCATCTTCGAACTTAGCCTGTCTTTTGACATTACCAAACGGGAAAAAATCGGATGCGTTTTACTCAAGTTATCGTGCAGACAGACAGACGGACATTTTTTTTTCACTGATTTGGCATCTCTAGACAACCACAATAGGTTTCCCCTTACTCAGGGAGTCCAATTCGACGTGTTACAAACGTATGCGTAAACCTATAAGACCCCAGTACATCGTACGGGTCTAAAAAAAATGACGAGAAAAATTCGAGGGGGTCAATGAACGTAGAAAATTTTTTGTCACTCGAAACAATCCTTTCGACATCCTTTTTGAAAATGGAAGAACTTTTGCTGAAAATCCTCTGAAACATGGCTGAAGATTTCTTTAAAGAAAATTCTTTGTTACTCAATCTTTCGGTCGGAAATTTTCATTAGGTGAACTCGATGAAAGCATAGCCGTTAAGTATTGACAAGAAATCGCCGAAAAGTTTTTCATCTACCAGTTTTCTCGACTAAAAGTCTTCGATGACTAGATGAAACCCAAAAACTACATTTTGTAAAAAGAATTCCATCTTAAGATGATCCATTGACTTCCTGTTGCATTTCGTGTACATCCTCACTTTGTACAAGAAAAACATTTTTTGTCGATATTTCACAAGGATGGTGAGAGCCTTGACCAGATTTTCTTTTTCCAATATGAGTTAGAAGTTCCTTTATGAGAACAGGCTCCAATGTACCATTACATTGGTCCTGCTCCTACACATCTTTCTTTAATATAAAAGCGAGAGGAATTTACGCATACTGTTCAAGATGTTAGAACTAGACCTGATATTTGCATTTTTGCGTTGGCCGACACAGACTTATGCCAGTCTTAATACAAAGATGTGCAAAGTCGATGAGACTTTCGATGCGAAAAAAAAATTACTTTTAAGAACGAAACATAGGTCGCAGGAAGTAGTTTCCAAGGTAGAACATGAAGGAGGGAGTTACAAGAATTTACTGGAAAAAGTTTTGAAAAACATTTGGCGACTCACGATTCCACGTTTCCTTGAATCGTTTTCGAATTTTCTTTCCAAATTGATTTCACAAAAATTATGTCGAATTCTGAACAGACAACTTGTATTGGGCTGATAATCAGTTTCTTTTACCAATGAGTTCAAGGAGAGGTTATACGAGTATAAATACATCAATGAAGAGGAACAGCCTGTCTGAAATTTACTTCTACCGCGTGATTATAGAGTACAGTTCCCCCTCGAAATTCACAGTACTCAACATGCACCCTTCGTTTATCGACAACAAAATCACAATCTCGTAAAACAAAAGCACAAAAGCACAAAACGATACGAACTGCCACATCTCTACACAATTAATCAAAATTATACCTTAATGGTGAATTCGCTGGTGACCGGCTTGTGATCACTAATATTGTAGCCGGGATGACTTCGGTACGACGTTTGTTCAGCCGACAGTTCGGCATTCTTATAAATATTTTGTGGTTCCTTATAAAGAACGCGATCCGTCCAAGCTGGCCGACGTCTAAAATTATTGATTATTGATTAGTGGACACAGCGAACGATACTTCAATAAGGTAAATTCACTTCATGTCATATTCGGAGGTTCCTCTCTCGAATTTGAATGTTGGTGGAAAAGCTGGAGTCCGTTCAACGAGTTCGGTAAACGCTCGTTCTTGCTGTCGAACTAACGATAGTTGATCTTTGGCAATTAATTCATCTAGTTTGTCCTGCTCGACCAAATCGCGGATTTGTTCTGGTGGTGAAGTGGTTTCGCCAGTTAAACGAAAGTTTAAATCGCCAAACCAGAAGACATAACTGAAAGGGAAGGAGAACCTTGTCAAGTGATCGTCGGATGTGATTCGATAAATTCGTTGTACTCATGAGTGAAGATGTCCGTGGTGGTCTTGACATGAAACTTATGCTCCTCAACGATCTTTTCGTAATCTTTTATTCTCTCCTCCAACATATGGTCGTGAGCAGCCAAATGAGCGTTAACAATGCAAACGGAACAGCCATACAGCGAAAATCTTATGCTAACGGCACCCTTGTTGCCCTGAAACGGAAACATTTTTTTCCAATTTTATCTAAATCAAAAATCTCGGAAAGTAAAACTCACCCAAATGCCACCCAATCCAGTACGAGTGTATTCCGATTCGACTTCTCGAATGTGTAGGAGGTGCTGTTTTTTCGCAAACAAAATTACCAGCAGACCTTGCATCTGTTCCGACTTAATGGCTATGTATCCTCGAACCTTCAGCAATTCTTTGAACTTTTGCGTCCATGGATCGTCTTTGAACAATCCCTTGACCACACTCTGCGGCTGAGAGTTGATCTCTTGTAAGCTGTAATGAATGAATCATTTTCACTTGCTGAATTGATTTGGTTCAGTGAATGAAGAAGGTACCCGATAACGTAAAAGTCCGGACGATGTAAGTCATTTTCCGGATTATTTTCAAGGCCAAGCAAATTGTTTAGGGCTATTCCTTCGGGATATTTCGTACTTACATTCCATGTGACGATGTAAATGCTGAAAAGTAAATTAAAAATTTCAATTCAATTTTCATAATTTGTGCGAGTGTTCATACAACAGAGCAACGATAATTGTGATAATCTATTTTTAGATGATGATCGGCGACAATTAAAAATAACAAAATAATTATCATTGGCGATTACGCATGCGCTAAACCGAATTTGCAATTTCAAATTTCTATTTTTCTTTCGAAAATAACGTGACTGTTCACAGTGTCAATGGACAATAAAAAAAACGGAAACTTGTGTCTCTGCACTTAGACCCAACAAAATGTAGAAGATAAAATGCGGTATGGTGGTTACGAAAGTAGTCATTGGTTTCATGCCATTCACTCAACTCATATCAATCACAGATATGCGAGTACAAGCTTAATTGATATACAGTCCACTCAGAATTAATAATATTTTACGCAAGTACTCGGCACGCAATCGAATGACTTGTGAGATCATACACGCAAATTCCACGTTAATTTCATTACCTTCTATTGCTTTTAACGACATAAGGTTAGGGGTCAGCGTTGCACAGGCTTTTAGTTTGAGTTTAATGGAGCGACTCTCATCATTCATTGTCTGTCCCTGATTTATTACTTGCGTCATTAAGGAAATTACATTAGCTCAACCGAAGTTACGGCGTTGTAATCAACAATATATTTAGAATGCCCAGCCAGATTTATTCAGTTAATAAATTTGGTTCATAAAGTTAAGGTTAGAGCATCCAAACAAGTTATTTTGAATCGATATAAGGTATGAAAAAAATTGTGCCTTTGTTCAGGGAATTCTGATGATTGTTCTGGATTCTGTCGATGGTTAAGGTAACAGCGGGCCAGATCATAAGAAAAAACCAGGAAAAATCGTCTGAATTCTTTACAGTTCTAAAGTTCTGGGATAGAGAAGACAGTGACCCATGAAGACGGCATTTATTTTGAAAAACTGACTTCAAACTTGTTGAAAGTCCAAATGTTAGCCGAAAAAATGGTCAAAAACGTAAGAAATGTCTGGTGTCTAGAACAAAGAAGTAGTGGGAACATCAGGATTCGACATTTTTTTGGATAAGTTACTTCATCAAGAGTCACAAAAATAATTTCATAATTTCATTTCAATAAAAATGGTTATGTCTCACGAAACAGTAAATTGTAATGTTCATCAGGAAAATCGTCAATAACATCCCAAGTATGGAACTTTCCATAATCCTTGAACGTTGAACAGAAGCAGTGAAATGTTGTGCAAGAAACACTGGAACTAGTATCCCAGATTATAGCTACGTCTAGAATAAAACTTAAAAAAATCCTTTTTCGGATGGCCGGCTGAATACAGAAGTACGTGAAGTTGATGCAGGCAGATATTGTCGGCAAATTTGATAGAATGTCACCTGGAATAATCGTCGTGAACGAGTTAACACTTCTTGGTTCACCAATCACTGACAACGCCTTCGTTAAAATCTTCAGGAAAAAGCCGGACCAATTGAAACTACTCTTCGGAAGGGGAAGACTAACAAGTCTGGACAATTATCAGATCGCGTATTACCTGTTGAAGAACTGTATATCGATTCCAAAACTACAACGAACGTCTCCCACATGGAACAACACCGATTTAATTGAAGAAATAAATAATTGCATCAAGTCAACCGGTTCGTTTTGGAGGTCTTGGTATCCGAAGAGTTAAAGATTTGGCTTTGCCGGCTTTCCTGTATAAATGAACGGATTGTCGTCAATCTTCTTCTTCTTCTTCTTCTTCTTGTCGTCAATGGTTAGTATTATGTTCCAGTCGCCTTCGCTCACCATTGAAGAAATGTCCGACTACATGGATGGTATCAACGCTTGGCAAGAACTGAATCCCGAAGCTAATCGCCCAGAACGTCCCCACCTACAGAAACATTGGGACATAATCCAAATAAACAGATTGTTCAACGACCTACGTTTCGACAACGAGGAAGAAATGGCTAGGATCTTAGCAATCCGAAAACCGGAATCTGGTGCATGGTTCAATGCTCTTCCATCATGCAACCTGGGAACATTGCTGGAAAACAACACATTTCGCATAATGATTGGCATCCATTTGGGCGTATATATTTGTGCTCCACACGTATGCCATTGCGGATTGATGGTTACAAGTAAAGGCAGACACGGTTTAAAATGCAAAAAAGTGCTGGAAGATGGTCAAGACACTCATGGCTAAACAACATCATAAAACGAGCTCTTACCACAGCTGACGTGCCGGCCAAATTAGAACCACCGGGACTATTTCGAGAAGATGAAAAACGGGTTGACGGAATAAGTTTGATCCCTTGGCACAAAGGCAAGACGCTGGTGTGGGATGCAACTTACACTGACTCGTACTCTCCCATCAATTGGAAATACAGCACCAAGACAGCAGGGAAAGGAATCCAAATTAAGAACGGTGATCGAACGCAATTACCATTTCGTACCGTTTTCAGTAGAGACTATGGGACCATGGTGTCAGGACGCGCAAATATTTTTCGAAGAACTAGGAAAGATGATCGAACTTAAAACCGAAGAGCCAAGATTAAAATCTTTCTTAAAGCAGCGCAATAGTATGGCCATCCAGAAGGGAAATGCGGCATCGGTAATGGGATGCTTCGAACCCAGCGACGGTATGGAGGAAGTCTTCTATCTGTGATTTCTTGTGATTTTTTGTAAAGTCTGTACTAATGCTGCAATAAACCTTTTTATTTCAGTACGTGAATGCAGCTTTCGAATGACACCTCATTTATGAAAAATGGATTAGAAATAGCCAGGCATTTTGATGAATTTTCCAGAACACTTTTTGCAGGAACCTTAAAACCAACTACATTCCGAATCCTCCGAAAAAACGTTCTTCTATGAAATATCAGTAATTATATACTTTCCAGAGCAGACGAAATTTTGCAAAAGGATATTGCATTTTCGGAAACATTCGACTTTAAATGTTTTCATGTGAATCGCTTTTGCGGCCGGAAAAACAATTTTCCATTTTCCTGAAAAATTTTGTTCCAAATGTAAAGAACAGGGAACAAATAAAAATCTTAAAGAACTCAAGACGCATGTAAGCTGTTTTTCAACACAAGAATCTGGACATCAGTTACATTTTGAGTGGCTGACAAAATTCGGTACAGTGCGAGCGTTATTATTAAGATAAAAATCATTTTAGAAAAAAAATTTCAGAGACAACTTTTTTGTTTAGTATAGTCTGAAAGGCTGAAATAGCCGTACCCACTTGAATGACGCACTAAACATCAACCAATCAGGCCCTGAATGTAAGCCATTTGAATAAGAAATAACTGTACAAAGTTAGGTCGCATCATATTTACAGTGCCGAACTGGCCCTATGGGCCCGAAGGGCCTTTTGATTTTTGTGTGTATAAAGGGCAACGAAGGGCCTTTTGAAAAATTTCTTCATACAACGCCTGAAGGGCTTTTTGGAGCCAGTCCGGCACTGCATATTTATCAATTTTTATTACGTTTTATACATTGAAATTAACTGCGGCTTGTCAACTTTCGGCACCCTGGACTTTACTTAAATAGTCGAGGAATGCCTCCAAATAAATTTCTGCAAATCCAAAACTGAATTCTAGATTTTTAGAAATTTATTTGGAGGCATTCCACGACTATTTAAGTAAAGTCCAGGGTTCCGAAAGTTGACAAGCCGCAATTATTTTGAATGTGTTAAACCGAAGCCAGTCTCAACCATTTCTCAATCGAACTACTCCCCTTACTGTGCCTATTACGTCAACTTAACTTTTGTCAAATGATTACAAAGAATCATCGAAACCTTTTACATCTAGTCATCTGTAATCGACAACGACGTATTAATGAAGTGCTGATTTCTGGCTGAAGTTTTCTTACATAGCCAACTGAAAGTTAAGACAAATGAAGTAAAAGATTTTGCATGAAAATATTTTTATCGACAGAAGTAACAGATTTTATGTTTTTTTTTTCAGCCAAGATTAACCATGCCCCCTATATGTTATTCTTTTCGACCTAATTAACGACACTTTCTTATCATCCAACTTCTCATTCATGCATCCGAAAAACATTTCATCAAAGCTGAAAGCGTGCTTCATTAATCAATTTGATTATCACCATTATACCAGTCCGTGCATTCCTTATTATAGTTTACTGTGTTCGGTGTCATGAAATGTTTTGATGTTTAAAAAGCTATAGATGATGGATACGGATTATCCATTTATCGTTCAAATTTTAAATCGAATGACTATCAATTTGATAATAGCCTCGATATACACAATTTAAATCGAGTCTATGGGTTTGTGATTGTATACGCTATTTGTGTGGGTGGTTTATTTATACGTTTCCAATTTGGTAGATTAATCTTCTTCCATATCAAAAATGAATTCCAATTTGTGTTCAATTTCAAAATCAAATATAAATAAATGATTGGAACATATTTACAGCGAGAACATGAACTGCATTATATTTCGGTTGGCTGGGATGAAATAAAATAAACCATTCAATTAGCGCGAGCTCTAATGAGAACCACTCATTTCCAGTTACATTCACAATATTGTTGAACAAAAACAAAATCATTTTTCAAAATTATGGAAATTAAGTGCTTTTGCCTAATTGCAAACGATGATGGAAATTGTTTTAATTATGTTGTCTGTCTGCTCGACATAACAAATAACATCGTTGTTATCGGATGAAGCGGTGAAATAATCATTTCATTTTGAGATAGTAAGTCACACAGTCGATCAATAATCTAGTGACTGTGATAATTCTCTCAGAGATAACCCGGTTCTCATTCGGGTTTCACTAGTTGGGTAAAGTCATAAATTTTATCTATCCGACTTTGTTTTGTGCCTTTGTTGGTTTATTAAGCCTGCCAAGCAAAGTCTTCTGTGAAATCATGACGAATAAAAAAATATTCGAAAAATTTGATCGACATATTGTTATGAAGAATTAGGACTGCAGCTAACGGCGAATGCTTCGCAGTACACATGCTGCAAATCCGATATAATTTGATCGACAATTCCACTAACAATGCTGGCCTCGGTGGATCAGTGGGTAAGCGCGCTGACTCATCATCCCAGGTGTCGTGGGTTCGATTCCCACCTCGGCATGGTCCTGCGCTTTCCGGTTTTTCCCTACCTCTGTTAGCCTGTCTAACATGTTGGGACACTCCAAATCCCTTCCTAATCAATAATATTCCTTCCCAAAAACAGTCGAAATATTCATCTGAATGCAATAAGGACGCCACATTGGATGACAGAGGAATAGTACCTGTATCACTCCAGAGATGGCGCCAAAGACACCAAAAGATTCGACAAAATAGACGCGAAAGTGACAGCCCGTTCAATATCACACATGGGGTTCGTGTCGAAAGTACGATCAACGTATAACAGATGTCACCACTCGGTTGCTGAATCTGTTGACTAGTTCAACCTCCCGGCGGGATCTTGTTACAATGGACATATAGAATTAATGTGTGAAATAAAACTAAGTTAAGACCTTGTACGATTAAATAATACCCGAACCTGTCGAAAGACCTCTCGGTGGTAATTGTAGATAGTCATAAGATACAAATGTAAATAACATAGATTGTACAAACCATACGCTAAATAAATAAATAACTAACAATGCTATTGGCACTTATTCTATTCTATATAGAATATACTTTCGCGGCATTACGTAA
The DNA here is from genome assembly GCF_014529535.1 of Bradysia coprophila. Taxonomy (NCBI): domain Eukaryota; kingdom Metazoa; phylum Arthropoda; class Insecta; order Diptera; family Sciaridae; genus Bradysia; species Bradysia coprophila. The sequence continues at coordinate 3,471,016 of NW_023503374.1, forward strand.
CACCACGGCAGAGTAAAAGTAACCCAGGCAGGAGCGCTTGTTTGACTAGGGACCTGAATAATCTAGTAGCCCTATGTTTTTTGCGAATTAAATTTTTCAACTTATGTCAGCAATCATTTGAGTTCATTTTCATACAGTGTATTAGGTCCCTCATTTGACGTTTCAATAATGAACCGCTCCTGCCAGGTTTACTTTTACTCTGCCGTGGTAACACAAAAATTTGCTTCAGCTTATTTTCAGCTGACTCACTCACAACCAAAACTGGCTATGCATTTTTATACGACTCTACCTCTGCCACTACGTGTACTGTTAAATCCGTATAAACACTCACAACCTCGCTCATAACCAGTTTTGTTTGAATGACTGAAGCAACTGAATATCAGCTGGCATACTTAAGCTTAGGTCACAATTTGATTGAAACCATTCCTGTAATTAAATTTGTTTCGCAAATAATCATATTGCAAAGCTTCAAGAGTTTAATTAACGTTTGGACATGGATACAATCGAACTCGTCAAAGTCAAAATGTCTAAACAAATACGTCATCTACTACGTACCGTACCATGTACTATTTTTAATAAGCACAGTCGTTTCCTCAAGAGCTTCCGATCAACTTAGACAATTTTAAAGTATTTCTTACGTGGGAGGTCCAGGTAGCTCAATCGGTAGAGCGATGGACTCACGCCCTATATGTCACGGGTTCGACTCCCGTGTCAGACATAGTTCATAGGGCTTTTCCTAATCGTAAATGTCAGCTACTAGCGACACCTATGTTCTAATAGATAAATCATACGATTCACAACTGTAAATCTATCGAAAATATGGGTAATGCACAAAGGACCCATCGGCGGCTTAGGTGCTTGAAAAGCGTCCTGTCCATCTTATCCTATCCTATCCTACTTGATCTTTAGAAACTTTGATCTTTATCACGGCAGTGTAGAGTTAACCAGCAAGACATGGTTCATTTTAATGCTTTTTCAGAATTTTTCGGCTCCCTCAATTGCTGAGGTGTCCCCTGACTCCTTAACAAAAATCCAGGGAGCCGAAATCTGACTAGCCGCAATTGTCGGCACTGTGTTAAGGACACAGGTAGAAGCAGTTAACATAGTGAAATAAATGAATGAAAAACGTGACGTTCATTACACAAAATCCAACCCGCATAAAAGCAATGAATTCGTTTTGCCAAATCGACCACTTCTGGCTGGTTTACTTTACACTGTCTCTTCAACCGAAAGATAAAACAGTCGATAAATAAACTCAAAAATTATTGAATTTGAATGTTTATTTGAGTAGGGCCTGACTGCATCGTTGATCTGAATTTATTTACTCACAGAATATTTCAGAGCTCATTTATCATAAGCTGTCATGTCATAATAATCGCATAACAATAATAACGAAGAATGATTTGTTTATTTTCCTCTAGTGATGGTGATGAAGGCGAAATAGGGGAGGCTACTCTAAATATCTGATGATGCAGACATTTTTTAATCGATTTGTTCAGTCTATCTATGACTATTATGGTCGCAAGAAGGTTTTAGAAAATTGTGTCAATAAGATTCCTACCTAATTCAATCTTCTAGACCCATCTGTTATCGACAATGACATCGATAAAAATACGCGTGTGTTCTCTTACATCAATGAAATATATGTTTAATCTATTGAAGTAAAAGATTTTTTATCAAACAGAATAAGTAGCAGAGTTAACACGATTTTATTGCGATAACCTTTCCATCTGAAGGAGAACAATAAGTTTAATTGATTTCTTAAATCGCCCAATCGTTTTCCGTCAGTTTTAACCAAAAACATTTTCTCTGTCCAAAATGCAATTGATCGCGTTATTTTTACAAAATGTTACAAAATTTTTACAAGGAAATTGTTTTCACTACCTGTCCCATGCGAAAGTTATCCTTTACAAAACAATTTGCACGTTGTGAAAATGATCCGTTACATGTGGACCATTTTCGGTTCATTTTTTTTATTTTCCTATTCGGAACTTTTCGCATGGGACATGTAGATGCTGCTGTTGAGTATGATCAATTCACTCCACGGTACTTTTACAAAGTAAACTGAATTACTATTTTCGATCAGCTTAGCCTAAATCATTTTGTTCACTTCTAATTCATATCCAACTGAATAAAGTCATTTTGTGTTTGGTCTGAAACTTTAATCTTGTAGAATCCAATAAGGTTCCAATCGCGAACAGGTTATGCGCCCAGCATATACAAGTTAAGGAATGGAAGATAAAGAAACGAGAATCGTAAAGTTGAACAATTCCAATTATTCAATCTGGAAATATAAAATGGAACTGATTCTCATCAAAGAAAATCTGTGGGAGAAAGGAAGCTCCAGTGGTCGGCAAAGAAGCAGTAGAAGCAAATAAGGTAGCAGCAGCAGCAGCAGCAGCAGTCGAGGAGGCAGAATGGAAAAAGTTAGACAATAAGGCCCGAGGTCGAGGGTAATCAGCTTACTCACATTCGACGAAAGACTACTGCTTGGGACTCATGGGTGTCATGAAAAATCGCATTAAGCGGCAAATTTGCGATTTGAAAATGTCCGATAACGGAAATGCTGAAGAGCACATCAATCAGATGTCTGATTTCTTTTAAAAATTGGTCGATATTGGCGAGGAAGAGATCCCAGAGTCATGGAAAGTCGCGATGTTGCTAAGTAGTTTGCCCAAAAGCTATGATACGCTCATAACGGCACTGGAAGCAAGGGATGAAGATAATCTGTTGTTCTTCAGATGATTGTGACGAATCGGAATCAAGAAGGGTCACACGAAGAACGACTGTATGCGATACAAGTCGTGGCTTACAAAACAAGGCGAAAAGGAAAAGGAAAACGCATCAAACGAAGCTGTCAAGAAGATGTTATTGGTTGAGTATGACGATGATTACCTCTCAACAAATGACTCATTTTAATTGGTAAAATAATGAAAAATCAATTGCAATTCAGCAGGAGCTGTATGGTATTGAGTGAATTGAGGAGGAGTGTGGAGTGTGTGCAATTCACTCAACGGTACTTTAACAAAATAAACTGAATTACTACTTTCGATCACTTAGCCTAAATCATTTTTTTCACTTCTAATTCATATCCCACTGAATGAAGTCATTTTGTGTTTGGTCTATCCTGAAACTTTAATCTTGTAGAATCCAATAAGGTTCCAATCGCGAACAGCTGCTACGTACTTCATTACTTGGGCCACAACTTTGTGATACTCGCAAACTCACTCACTGTTTTTCGACAAGGGTATATTCGAGGCGGAGACAATAAAGAGAGTTACCGAAGCTTATTGCTCAAAAAACACAGTTTGATTTTATCACAAAATTGTTAAATCGTTTAATGAATTACTTACTGTTGCTCGACAAAGTTTTGGTTGAAACTTCAATGTCTCAAATGAAATAAAGAATGAAGTGATGCACTTTGATCCACAAGATGAATCAAAAAGCTTTTCTATTTCTTATGACTGTATCAAATTGTACACAACCGACGTTTCACTTTTTACTATCAAGCAGACAGTTTTAGTTTATTTTAGGCTGTTTATACTCGATAATGTTGCTTGTTTAGGCTATCGGCAGATTAAGACAATCAAAAAGATTTAAGTCTGTCACCGATTCGTCGAGTGTCTAGTTATAAGTATGACTTAATGGACCATGAGCATAGAGCATTACCACTCATTGCGTAATTGTTCCGTACCTAAGTTGATATTATGCACGAATGATACGCAAAAATTTCTACTGAGTCATTTATCAGGAAGATTTCTCTTTCAATAAAAACTTTGACAAAGTTGCTAACGAGTTTCTTGTTGGGTACATTTTCTTTCTTCAAATTTTATTTATTTCTTCTAATGGAATCGCCCTAGAAATGCATTTTTCCAACTGTTTTCCACATCTAATGTGCTTTTAATTGCACATTCGCATCAAATTGCATTAAGACTAACATAGAAATCCAACTGGCGTCAACTATTATTAGTGTCATACGGTGGATTGACACAAATAGAGGTTATCGATGCATCTAAATCCGACCGACTCTTGGGGAAATAAATCAATAGAGAATGCCTGATGGACGTGGCGGTTGCATTGCAATGAAATCAATTTTTACTTCGTGTTCGTTAATGGAATTTGTTCGTAATTACAAAATCGGTCAGAATTATTCCAGGGATTGACCATCAATGACTTTGTATAGACGTAAAAGCTTAGAAAACCGCAATTACCGCTATTAATTTGTCTATGCATATTCTAAGTTAATAAAAGCGAATGTTGAAAAATTTATGTGGGAAAATGCAAACATCAATTATAACAAATAATTGATGGAATTGCGCTGATGCAAGAAAGGTTGATTTACACGTGGAAAGTTATTCCAACGAAATAACTGCGAAGTGTTTTTGAATATAGGTTTTGAGCTTTTATTTTCAATAGAAAAACAAAGGAAATTTGAAAGCTCTCATTTTCACTTACGACGTTTTAACTTAAGTTTACATTCCATTCAACAAAAAGTATTTCGCGAGAGAGCCGTGAGATAGCAAGCTGTCAAATAAACAAAGGAAAAAATTCAATTTTGTCTCTCACACGGAGTACTTTTTTGATAAGAGGAAACTAAGCATTAGCACGGCAGAACGTCAATCGTTCTTTAGGACTGAAAGTTTGCTTTTGTGGATTAGAAGCTCGTTTTTGTAGACGTTCTCTCTTTTAAAATTAAAATAATTCCATAATTTGGACGTTCCCTGTATTCGGATATCCACTTTTGTGTATCAATGGTGTATCTGTGTATCACATAAAAACAACGAGAATAGGATAGGATAGGATAAGATTGGCAGGAAAGCTTACGCTTTCCAAGCACCTAAGCCGCCAATGGGCCTGTTGTGCATTACCCATATTTTCGATAGATTTTACAATTGTGAATTGTAAATTGTGTGGTTTCTCTATTAGAACATAGGTGTCCCTAGTAGTTGACATTTTAGAATCACGATTATGACTTACACGTATGGCGTACAAGAACTATGTTCATCATGTTTGGCTTTTTCTTAGAGACCTGTTATGGTCGATAGAGCTGACTAGTGTTAACTAACAGTAGAGACTAATCATTTATGATTAGGAAAAATCCGTATGAACTATGTCTGACACGGGAGTCGAACCCGCGACATATAGGGCGTGAGTCCATCGCTCTACCGATTGAGCTACCTGGACGTGCCCGACAACGAGAATAGTCAGGATCCATATTTTCAATCATGGGACGTGAATCTCACAGGAAAATAACGTAATTTTTTGTACAAAAGTGACGTCACTTTTCAGGGAGATTCATCTCCAGGGATTCCACGCAAAATTTGAAGTAAAAAAGTGGAAAAGTGAGTAAAAATAACGAAAATAGTTGCTGGAAATAGTTGATTTTCTGGTGAAAAAGTTGGTAGAAAAGTGAGTTTTAGGAACTTTTTAACCCAATTTTACGAGAAGTCAAAGATTATTTTACGAGTCAGTGTCTCCGGGATGAAGCCATAGGTGATTGAATTGCAGATAACTTTAATTTCACCAAACCAAATAGTTTTTAACGACTTAGCAAAATATTTTCAAATAAAGGAAAGTCTGCCTCCAATGAATTTTCAAAGACTTTTATCAAGTGTGGAAGAGGAGGCAGTAGGATATCAACTAGAGGAATCATTTTTTGAAGGTTTTAGCGATCGGCTGCATACAAAATTAAAGGTTTTTGGTCGGCTAAGGCCATTTTTTCGTATTTTCCCTAAAAAATGGCCTTAGCCGACCTATAACTTTTAACTTTGTATGCACCCCCGACCTATAACTTTTAACTTTGTATGCCCCCGATCGCTAAAACCTTCAAAAAATGATTCCTCTAGTTGATATCTAATGGATTGCTGAAGACACTAAAGCTCAACAACCGTCATCTACACCCCAAGCCGAGGCTTTAGCCGACTTTAAGAAAAAGGTCGGCTCTTATGACTGCTACTATGCTGACAAATCAGCATTTACAAAAATGTGAAGCATAAAAGTTCGTTACTCAAATACCACAAATTCGTTTGCCGAAAGAGGCTTAACGTTGAACGCCTTTTGCATTTTTGTTACTGTCTTAAAAACGTAGGAGGTTAAAATTTCTGAGGCTAGGGAAAGGCTAGGTCGACGGAATTTTCGTTTTCAGAAAGAGGTATACTTGGATGAAGTTCTCTTCCGGTAATTTTTATGTCAATTCTATTTTTTTAATCTATCTACAAAATGATGTTAACACTATTATAAAGACTTCCGGATGCTGGCTATAAACAAAACTACAGCCTTCAGTTTCAGGTGAATATACTGGAGCCTAAGGTTCGTTACGATGAATGGAAGGATTGCGCAAATGACTTAGTGCAAGTTATACATTAAGCGCTTTTAAGTTATAAGCCATGCTCATAAATTATGTAACACAAAAATCTGGAGTTTGTCGACGCGAAATGTATGGGAATTTAAAAAAATGTTCCCCTCATAAATTGCAACTAAATTTTTAAAAACTTAAAAAAATATCAAAAATGTCGAGGTTGATCAAAGTTTTAGAGGTTTTGTAAATTTACCTATAACTTATAAGAGCCTGACTTAAAACTTATAGGCGCCTAACTTATAACTTCGACGAATTTATTTGTGCAATCCTTCTAATAAAATTAAAAAGAGATGCACTTATACAGTTTTCGATTCTTTGAGTCTTGTTTTTGTGCCCGAACTCGTAACATCATATCGCCACTTTTTCTTGTTGTTTTTAAGTTTTATCTAACTTCACTTGACCTAGCGGATTACCTGGAAAGTTTGTGTGAATGTTTGAGGCTACCTGAAACTTGACCTGACAGGTTTGAGTGAAACCACACAAACCAGGTTCTTTTATCTAGGTCCTATTACCTGCACAGATTTGAACTTTCAGGTCGAACTACATTTAAGCCGCTGTTTCGCCGGTCGACCCATTTAAAGCTATATTTTTCACATTGGAGTAAATGACACTTAAAACAGAAAGGTTGAAACCATAGGTAAAAGGTGCATTGATGCATAAAATATTCATCCAATGGTGCAAATACTTAGCGGAGATACGTAAGTTCATCTTAGACAATACTAAAGTGAAAGAATACTCTTGTAAAATGTTTTTGCAACGGACTATATACTACCCTAGAAACTTTTAATATAAAATTTCTAGCGCCGCAGGCGAAATTCTACAATTCTAACATGTTTTCTACTCTACTTTAATTGATTTAAAAAAAAGTGAGTAAAGGGTCTGAAAATAGTTGAAAAAAGTGAGAAATCAAGCAAATAGTTCCTCACTTTTTCAGATTTTCAAAATAGTTGAAAAAAGTGAGAAAAGTGAGTGCGTGGAATCCCTGCATCTCCCATGATTGAAAATTAGGACCCAGTTGATTGTGGTTTTGAGCACTATTTCACAGGACTCTCAATGATTGACGCTGTTGGCAAGTCGGTCACATCTGTCACTTCACCGAACAATATTTTCATCCAAAATTTAATTTCCTAACAAATAATTTTGATTTTTAAGTTTCGTATCTCAAAAGTCCGACTCGCCATCGCGGATTTTTGCGGTAGTGACGATAACAATTTCCACAATTTGTTGGATCGAGATAATTTTGTTACCGACGAGTGAAATCCACATTCTCACAAGAAGGGGAAATGGGAAGTAGGATAACGTCTCACTTCGAAACATTGGAACACCGACAAAGGAGGAGTGCACACAAAGTGCTTATTTCCGGAACCTGACAAAAAATGTGGAACAACGAGCTCCTCAACATGAACCGGTGTCGCATAGGAAGCTGGGTAGGAGTGATTCCGGAAAAATTGGTTTTCATGATAGTTTGGCAAAATTGGAATAGCAACCGACCCCAAAAATAGCTGTAGCTTGGAAGAGGGAACTGGGCTTCAAGATATCTGTGAATGTCTCTCAGACACAGGACATGGGAACTTGGATTTCCACGGACTAGTCTTTCAGCTTCTGACAATGGTTGCAAAATTGAGACCAACGTAGCATAGGATATAAGTTCAATGGAGCTGTGTTTCGTATGCAAAAGTCTCGATGTACCAAATCAATGTGTAACGAAGAATCAATGTCTAACTGTCACACTTATCAATATTACGAAGACAAGTAAAAGGCGCACAAAATTATCCAAACGTGAGTGAGATGGCAACACAAATCAGACCTAATTTTAATTGTGCCTGTGGACATCAAACACAAAAGATATCCAATATCCCTCATAATTTACATCGAATGGACTTTGCGATAACTTTAAATTATGCAAATTTCCAGGTTGTTTACAACCGAATTGTTTTATTTGTTTATCAATATCAATGCCAAGCGAAATTTAAAATCGCACAACAACAGCGAACAACAAAAAATTCGCTTAGATAAGCAGTTTAAAGAGAAAAGCGAAAATAACTGAAGGTACGTACATACAGCAACATTAATAAACAAAATCAAATTTCATTGCTGCAGGCTCCAGTTCGGCGAAACATATGGTTGCGCAAAGAATCTGCCTCATACATAATCTAAACAACTTTGTTTCCAATGACATCACACACTTGCTCTGTGTAACCTTGACCAATAAATAATGTATGTCTATCGAATGTACAAACTATACTTGATCGGTAAATTGAAGCGACTAGCACGAACATTACATAAAAAACAGAAACATAAATCGCAAAAACTGAGTCCATGCACTACGATTTTCACATGAGCTGCCAATTATAAACATTTTTGTAACAGTTTCACTTACTTTGCGTTCCACGATTGAAATCTGCTCATTTTCGCAATGGTTTTTCTAAAATGTTGAAATTACAGACACTTGGTAGTTAGCACTTGAATCAAGAATCTAGCCAGCGAAAGGCACACTAATTTATGTATCTTTTATCACAGAAAATACAGCAGGTATCCCACACACTAATCTCTGAACATGAACACCTTTATCAGCATTTAATAATATCGTTGATAACGACCGACTGCTAATATTTAATTATGATTTTGGCCGTACGAACGAACAGTAAACACTAGGCCGTTGAATCAAAAATCACTTTGGAATGGATTGAACAATATGTGCACTTCGCGGAAATGGTTTATTTAATTATGCGACAGTTATTATTATTGCGCATAGATTTTACGAAACGTCATGGCAAAGTTATTTAAATTTCAAGCACACAACATTTACTAACCAACATCTGAAGAAAATTATTATTCGTACGCTGACAGTGATGGAATATTACATGGCAAACGTCATCGTATTTTTTGTTGCGATATGTGAGTAAAACCTCAAACGTACACATTCCGTCAGGCATTAATCGATTTCATTTGAGAAAGCTACTGTAGTTTGCATGGAATATGATAGGTGGCGTGGTGAACGGACGAAGGGAACGAAAAAGTATCGTTGTGAGCTTTCAATTTGAATATAAAAAACTTTTAGAAAATTAACGACTTTTGTTTGTTCAATCAACGTTGTGATTACGATAGTGTATGTTATTTCAAATCTCTCGTTGTTACTGGTCATTTAGAAAGCGACGTATAGTGTCAAAACTGACAGAATTCTTTCGTTCTGGGTTTTCGGTGGGTTTTGAAATTAAGTTTCTCTATGTTGCCCACATTACAATGTCAAACATATATCCAAAGTCTTTAATTTGTGCTAGGTGAAGTCCTTTTTCATCAAGCGATCAGCGTAGCCTCCCAATTAAAATACCTTGAAATTGTCAATAACGTGTGGCAACGGTGGCAACGCAAGGTTCTGAAAGACACACAAATTTTGACAATTTAGACACATTTTGTTGAACACACTCATTACAGATTCGAAATGACAACTTAATAATAAAAAAAAAATCTTCAAGTTTTCTTTTCATACAATTTTTAATGAGTGTGCTTAACAAAATTTGTCTATTTGTCAACATTTGAGTGTCACCCGCCTTCGTGGGTGTCTTAACCTGTTCTTTGAGAACCTTGTGGCAACATATAAAAAACAAAAATCAAAACTCACCAGAAGCCGACGGCGATCCACTTGTCAACGGGCAATACATAAACATATTCCTTAATCTATTGCTTCGAATACATATTTCGTATTTGAAATATAGTGACCTAAAATCTACTACTTCTACTCCTTTTGATATCACTATTATGTGTCCGAATTTGCATAATATCAATCCAGATATTTCGCAGGCATTCACCAGTGATAAATACGAATCTATTACTTTGTTTTATCAATGTATATCAATGCTATATAAAATAGTATGTTACATACCAAGGATCAAAAAGGTGTGTTTTAGACCCAGGTGGTGAAAACGTCCAGGGATGGAGCGACGCGAAGCGGAGCGGAGACCAAGGACGTTTTCACCACCGTGGTCTAAAACACACCTTTTTGATCCGTGGTATGTATACTATTTTTCTTCCTGGAGTACCAAAGTCACATTCCGAACAAAACAACATACAAAAATTTAATGTCGTTGTTTACATTTGTTGACCGTACAGCATTTTTCGTTCAGCGCGTAGCAATACCAATTAATGCATACGCGCGTAGCATTATCATTTAGTGCATTCTTTATAACAAGAAAATCATATTTAATACTCTTCGAAATTCGAAATGTAGTGAAGCAACGCTTAATATTAATACAGAATGAATATTGAACATAAATTAGTGTATGTTATTGCAGTTCACACAATAAATTGCTGGATTTGAGTTTAAATTGACTTCATTATATCACATGACACATTTGGGAAAGAATAAAGATAGGATCGAAAATGACATAAGCGGGAATGAAAATTGAGAGAAAAAAGTGTCGGAGAATGTAGCTCTTTCGGTACTAAATTTGGTGAGTGAATGTGACGGTTTTGGTACTTCAGGAAGAAAACCACATTTATTGTGTAAGTTGTCGTTGTTGTCGAAAACCGATGACACAATAGTGATCCGCCTTGGATAGCTTTTTCGCGCATTGTAGCCCTAACGAAGTTAATTTTTCATGTAAAGGGCCGAACAATGAGAAATTTTCTGCAAAGCTCCCATTTTCGGCATTCGGCCCTGACACATGAAAAGTCCTTAGAATGTTGTTACTTTGACAATTTGCGCTTTTTCTGGAATCTCACTGACAAAAAATAGTTGAAAATATTACCTGTTGCTGGAAACTTTGTCTCCAGGTAACCTACAATATATCTGCCACAGGTGTAGCTCACCTTATGAAAAATACAACTGTAGCAGATGACATAAATGACTTGAAGACAAAGTTACCTGCAACAGGTAAGATTTTCAACTATTTGTTGTCAGTGCGGTCAAGTCTTCGCTTCAGAGGTGTAGTTGATGTTGTATACTCTTGGACTCGTCAGGGAACCAGAAGAGAATCCATTTTTCAAGGTGATGTCCGTGAAAGTAAAAATTAAAGTTACTGCTTGATTAAAGTCGAATTGATTTTGAAATGTGACACAATACCAAAGTCATTTGAACTCAAGCAAAATTCCAAAAAAATATGTCTGCTAGACATGTTCGATAATTCATTCGATTGATAAAATATCGATTATTTCCCTGGAATCGATTATCGATATTTTCAGAAAATCAATATCAATCGAATGTTTTATCGATAATCGATAAATATCGACTGAAAATCGATTTTCAGTGGATATTTGTTGATTATCAGTCGATATTTATCGATTATCGATAAAACATTCGATTGATATAGTATCGATTATTCGGAAATTTTATCATCGATTGTTGATATTTTTCAGTGAACATGCCTAGTAGGCAGGCTCGTATTTTCAGGCCAGGCCGAAAATATAGCCAAAAAATGGGTTTAGATGGTACGGAAGGCCAAAATATTAGACACGTATTTTTTCTTAGAATTTTAAAAAAATAATTAGCGGGTGAGAAAAGTGGATTCATTCAAATGAGCAAAAGCGTTGGTTAGAAGAGAGGAGAATAATGGTGTATATCTTTTTTACTCTTCTAACCAACGTCTTTGTACATTTGAATGAATAGACCTTTCTCACCCGCTAATTATTTTTTTAAAATTCTAAGAGAAAATACGTGTCTAATATTTTGGCCTTCCGTACCATCTAAACCCATTTTTGGCTATATTTTCGGCCTGGCCTGAAAATACGAGCCTGCCTAATGCCTAGTCTCTGCTTTTATGACCACATGTAACTAAATCAGATTGAAGACCTTATTTCAAAGCGCAATAATACACAGAAATTTCCACTATTGTGTCAGAACGACAGAATTTTGTTTAAAACGAATTCTTAGGACTAAGATCAAACTGAAAAACTTTAGTTCGTTGCATGGGAATTGAATATTGACGATGCTAAGGCTAATCAATGATCGTAATGAATCTATTTCTGTGAAAATATGAAATATCTTGCGGGTGTATTACTTAAGAGGGCAGACTAGGTGTGAAGTAGGCTATATATTGAAAAATTGGTTTTAAAATTAATGTAGACCATTTAATGAAAATCTGTTCCAGCAATTAGATGAGCAATATGTTTATCTATCTCTAAAAAATGAAAAACGATTTACAATAAGCAACAATTGGAAGAAAACCGATTTCCAAAAAAATAATGCATAGCCTAACTTTAAGCGACGTTCATATTTTGGAAATCGGTTTTCTTCCAACTGTTGCTTATTGTAAATCGTTTTTCATTTTTTAGAGATAGATAAACATATTGCTCATCTAATTGCTGGAACAGATTTTCATTAAATGGTCTACATTAATTTTAAAACCAATTTTTCAATATATAGCCTACTTCACACCTAGTCTGCCCTCTTAATTGATTTTATCGATTCGTCGTGGACGATCGTTGTTCTTTCACAGCGAAAATTTTCGCTAAAACATAACAGACGAAGAAGGCTTCTTCAAGAAGCAGCTGATAGAGTTATATACCATTATGAAAAATTCAATATTAATGAACGATAGACCGAACCACACACAAAGGGATGGTCAAATGCACAATTAATTGGACTATTAGCAATAAAATAGCACCATTATTATGAACATAATTGCAAGAGCGAACCAATATTCAGATAGGAAACCATATTGGCCGTAATATATGGTGTGTGGGTATAGCGATCGCGAGGCAACGATTAAAGTGATGTTATGGGTTTAGGATACGAGAGACGATATTATAAATGTGGAGTGGAATATATATTTGAAAGTCATTTGTTTAATGATGGGTTTCATATTAATTTTAATAATCTTTCGCATATTACGGTCGAACAAATTGATTGTTTTTCCTGTGAATTTCGATGCGATCGTTTACGTTGGTAATCGTTTTTACTAGCTCATCAACCATTTTATTAGTCAAAAAGATTAGCACTCAAGAACATTCAATTTAACAATCGTTTGATTTGCCTTTTGGCAACGGCAATTGTGTTGTAACAAAACCGTCAAAAGTGTTACTTCATTTGTGTGACGAATCTAACAGAAATCTTTTACTTCCTTTGTTTTATAACATAAATTCTGCTACATTATAGAGAACATTAGCCATGGCTCGTGTGTTATTCTAATCGTCATTGTTGATAGCAGATGTCAAGTGAATGTCTGACCTTAGAGTTTCAGCCTCGATTTATTTCTTTTAATTTGTAGTTGGTCGGTATGGTACAGAACAAGATATTAGGACAGTAAATGAATCATTATAATACTATCTTATACTGTAATAATTTTTAACAAAACAATATGTCGATAAGAAAGAAGGTTTTACCAACAAGTTAAAGCATTTTATTGTATGCGTGTATACACAAAAGCATTCGTTTAATAACGCATTTCGCATTTAGTAGACCAGTTAAATAATCTACTAAAACATAACCTGAACCACCGAAATAACCTTTTAGAAAAATGGCAAGTGTGATATATCCACACTAAATCTACTGTTTATTCTTTCGTTAAAAGTTTCGTGCAATGTTTGCGGCAAAATCTTGTACTTCTTTCGTTTTAACAAAATTTCACTATGAAAGATCATATTAATAGAAAGTTATCGTTTATTTTAATGTTGCTGTCGATAGCAGATGATCCAAATCAGCGCTTTCAAGATACATAACACCACTACACATGGTAAATATAAAATTGCTGCAGATATGAATTCGAAAACCTATGGGTAGGGTATTTTTCCCTCCTGATTCTAAATCAGGAAAATTTCTAGCATGTCTGGATCAGGAGATATAGACCCGGTTTTAAGTTAAATAAGAATTCCAACAATATTCGTCTCGCTCACACCAGTTGAATTCCCATTTAACTTAAAATAGGTCTAGCTCCTGATCCAGACGTCCTAGAAATTAATTTTTTTCGGATTTATAATCAGGAGAAAAAAATCCGACAGGTTTTCGAACTCGTAACTGCAACGTACGGGGTGTCGAGTAGTGTAATTTATGTTAAATTCTGAATGTATGTAGATTGAATGACGCGAAAAACCTTTTAGGGGTAGCTCAGTCGAATCAAACCGTTAGTGCCTGTGTCTGTCTCTATCATAATATGAATAGTCAAATCCAAAGATGTACATTTAGGATTGTTCATAAAGTTACATGTGCGAAAGATATGCAACATACAGTTAAAAATGTGAGAGAAAGAGATGGAAATAGTCGTCACGCGTGAAATACTTTATGACTGATGCCAGGGCAGATTCTGCCAATAACGGTCTGTTGTGTTACAATTTTTAAGACTAAAAACCATAGTTTCACGAAAAAATCGTAGTTTCAGGCATTAGACTGATTAGACTGATATTGCCTCAAAGTGTTAGAAATTTGATCTGAGGTCATACAAAACTATTGCAATTGGCGGAGGTCTGCATTTTGAAACCCATATTCTACGGCGATCTCCGCTATCACTTTTTCTCCGCCAATAACGGTTTTGTTCCATAGTTTTTCACGCTCTATCGTCTACAGTAAGTTTTATTCGTTCATCATAGAAACTCGGGCGTCCGATGATAGACCATTTTACAGATGCTGAAAATTTACCATCAGCGAACCGCCGAGTTATGTAGGAGGACAACCAAAACTTTCGGAAAAACTGTGGAACAAATCCGCTATTGGCGGAGAAAAAGTTGTGATAGCGGAGAAAAGCCGCGGCTCTAAAGTTCCAGTAGGTCCATAGGTCCAGTGTCAAGGCCGTCATTACTATGTTATTGCGTAAATTCTAAAACAAGGCATCAGAACAGTCGAAGCGTTTGCTGCGACTTAGCCCCGTACGACCCCTAATCCTATTTCGTCCGTAACCATAATACGTCCGTAGCCGTAATACGCCCGGAACCATAATACGTCTACAACCCTCTAATGCGTCTGTTACCAAAATGCTAGTCAAGTTGGGTATGGTCAAATTTACTGAAAGTGTTCATTTTTAAAATTGCGCATAGCGCAATTACGAAAGCCCGTACGAAGTACCTTTCAAATAAAACCAACAATTTACGACATTATTTTAGAAACCCAAAATTTTTTGCCAACTTTCCATTCGGTATTCAATTACCTCTCAAATGAAACATAAACTAGCAAAATCGGTTGAGATTTACTCGATTTATGTGCAAAAAGCACTTAGGGCCGAGTAGTGGCCTTAGTGGAATTACCTCTCAAATGAAACAAAAACTAGCAAAATCGGTTGAGATTTACTCGATTTATGTAGCATTTGGTTTTGTAGTAAGGTATCCTTGTACTCTATACATACAATACATCAATGGGAATAACAAATTTTGAACAAAACACACCAGTTCATTGAACCTGCCCCGAAAAAAACCAACTTTAATTATTATAATTTAAATGTAGCCATACCTTACACACACCACCTATCAGATAAGAACCTTTCCTTTCCATTATAACATGTTACACACCGAAAAAAATTCTTTTAATATTTTCAACGCATGCAAAGATGAACTCCACAGAAATGCTTTATTTGGCATCCAAAGAGGAACAAAAATCGCCTTCGCTTTTGATTAATACACAACATAGCAGAGTATAGTGCGTCTTCAATATTATTATTATTATACAACACCAGTTACGACAACGAAAAAAAAACGCCAACAATTTTAAAATACAAATTCACAAAATCACCTTCCTTACGTTATACCAGAGCGCTGCTTCACAGAGAGGTTGTATTAGCGTCGAAAAATATAAAAACAAAAATTTGCGTTACCAAAATGAAAATTCATGCTGAGTTATTTTATATAATGCTAAGAAAGCGCGTGGGGTGTAGACCTCCCTGTTGCTAATCACGCGCAATTTTGAATTTATTTTAAATTTAAAAAAATAAAGGAGGAACGTTGAAATGTTGAAAGATTTGCATAAAACATGAAAAAAATTTGAATTGACTTCGTGTCATTAATCTTCATTTATTTAAAGATTATTTAATATTCTGAAAAGTGATTCAGAATCTCTCTTGAACGATGTCTCATCTGTTGGCATAAGATTATACACTTACTGGCTGGAATTATTTAAGTTTGAAGACTTAACTCTTCGCTAAAAAAACTCATTTTGACTTCGCGTCTCGTGATGAATGACTTTGATTTGAATTCATTTATCACTTGCCGTTTGAGTTGACATCAGAATTGGTTTCGGTATTTTAACATTTGGTCAAATGTTTGGACAAAATGCTTAAAATTCGAAAGGAACTGGCTTTTCTTTGTTCTATTAATTTTCTTCATCAAAATTCTCTCCTATATATTAGACTCATTAGGCCGAGAGTGTATTATATTCAGAAATGAATAGCCCGAATAAGAGTAAAATGAGAGGCTAATAATCTGAATAATTAGGTGCAAAGATGTAATGTTTTGGGGATAGGTCTATGTCTGGAAAAAATTAAAAAATAAAGGTTTTCAGCGCCACGGGGCTATTAGTTTTCCAGCGCCCGTTCATTTATTCTTCTCGTAACAATGAGCGAAGCATAGAAAACTTTAACTTCGGTTGTAAATAATTATTTCGCTTCGCGTGAGAGTAACAAAAATGTGATTCTTAGTTACAATGTAGGGAAATTTTAAACTTTAAAGATTGGACATTCCGCATGCAATATTATTTTCCTTTGATGGTTTGGTGAATGAATTTTGAGAACAAAAAACTAGGTCCCACCTGTTGGGTGGGTCAGATCCCTTGACTGTCTTAACTTCTCAATAGATTTTGCATTGGTAATGATTGAGAGGAACTATTAGAACAGTCTAAATCTCTTAGAACGTTATAAGACGATACTTAATTTTTGCACCACAACTTCATTTTAGACTCATATTAGACTGTTATTGTCTGTAAAATGCCCCGGTTAAAAAATGGTGTATGTCTTCAATAAAAATTGAACTCGTGTGAATTGCGACCAGAGCGAAGCGAGCTATTTTTTTTAGTTTACTCGCTTTTGTTAACAAGGCAATGTAAAATAATAAGAAAAAGCTATTGAAATAGATCCAAAAATTCGCTTAGCAACAGCAGCTAGATCGTTAGACCAATATAATCTATCTTGCAACCTAACCTCAGGAATTCCAAGCATTATCAAACAGTACTTTTTTAAATCGGTTGAAAATTACCCCATTTATAGTGTTAACAAAGAGCAGAAAAGGATTGTTTTAAGAACTGCTCTTAGATGGTTGAACTACCATTTTCGAACTTGATCTGAGGATTTCAATACTTCATCGAATAAAATAAAGTTTTTGAAAATCGGTTGAACTTTGCTCCAGTTATCGTGTTAACAAAGAACACAAAATTGTTACATTTAACGTTTTTTAATAATAGTGAACGTGTTATGTACGGTGTATTTTCTTCTGTAAAACCAGTGTCGAACTGGCCCTATGGGCGTTCGGGCGATTCCCGAAGGGCCTTTTGATTTTTGTATGGATAAATGATGACAAAGGGCTTTTTGAAAAATTTCTCCAAACAACGCCCGAAGGGCTTTTTTGAGCCAGTCCGGAACTGTGTAAAACCCATGACGATCAAATAGGAATCAGCTTATTTCTGCGGCAGAAAGAGCCATCTTTCCATAATCGATGAACATGTAGAGTCTTTGTAAAAGACTACCTCACAAAGTTTAATATATTTTGGTTGGGCAATCAGATAGAATTGAGATAAGAAAAATTGGATATTTAGGTCTGGATTGATTTTGGATAAAACTTTTAAATCGACCATGTTACTACCTCTTAATGGTTTTTTAAAGTCGTATGTTGTTTACTAAACAAGATATGCTGAGTGGTATCTAAAATAGATTTTCAGATATTCATCAAAAACAGGTGATTCTGATCGGAAATGCAAGGCCAGTCAGGAATTTGAAGTCTAATTTCCCGGCAAAAGTAGTTTATTCTAAGTGAGCCACTGTAAAGTTTAGTATGATTCATTATTATTTGTCAGTGCCACTTTCATCCAGCAGCGCCAGAAGTCTAAGCTGGAATTATAATCTGTTATTAACAACGGCGACAAAAAAACTGATAATAAGCTCAAAATAACACCGCCTTATATAACAAAATAAATGTATAAACAAATGAAGCGATAGATTTTATATTGGTCTGCTGAAAATACTCATAACAAATAAAGTACTAGATTCGATAGCTATCACCGTCTTAATATGGTTGATGTTGGTGAAAGGATAATAGAAGTTCTGTAGTAGAGGGGTTGTAGATAGATAAAGAAATAGATAAATAGACCTCTTCTTGAAGAAATAGAAACCCA
Organism: Bradysia coprophila; assembly: GCF_014529535.1. Classification (NCBI taxonomy): domain Eukaryota; kingdom Metazoa; phylum Arthropoda; class Insecta; order Diptera; family Sciaridae; genus Bradysia; species Bradysia coprophila. The sequence goes on from NW_023503374.1 coordinate 3,489,612, forward strand.
GATCAAAGATACTTTGTTTCCTACTCCCTAGCCTTGCTTCCTCTATCAGGGAAATTTTTCTGGCTTTCGATAAAAAGTTGTTAAGGCGCTTGCCATCTGTAGATGGTAAATCCTTATCTTCCAGGCGACTCATGGATGCACATGCAATTATATAGCAAATTTATATGGCCAGCTTTTAACTCTAAATCGCTAGGCATTTTAAAAGTGCACCATAAAATCATTACCAGTACCATTCGAAGTTTAAGCCTCCCAGTTAAAGTCACGAGAACCAATCAATTTGATGTTTTCTATTGGAAAAGTTACAACCGGCGCGATAAATCTAAAATTTATTTTCCTGACAAAAATAGTTCATTAAATTGGTACGATATGCATAGCGAGGAGAACGTAAATAATATCGTAACTTTTAAATATTTCCGACCGTGATGTGTGTGTGTATGTGCAATGTGCAAAAATATAATAATGGAATAATAAACATAAAGTATCGCTTTTTATGTTCATCCTTTAGAGGTGTCAGGACATTAATGGAATTATTTACGACGTCTTTGTACACAGCGTAAGAGAATTTATTGTCGACTGCAATAATGCAAACTACATAATAGATATCTTATGCATTTTTTTTGTGTGTGTACACACTGCACAATAATACACAATATAAAATATAAAAACAAAAAACCCCAAGAAAAATAAAAAATGGTTTATTTTCACTAAAATTAAACTCTATATAGACACTCATAAAAATCATTCATTGCATGAATGCATCCCGTATCCATGAGGAGAAGATGCAATATATGTAATGCATGTATATATGCAGATTGCAGAAGTACTTCGTTGCGGTGTTGTTAAATTTTCAGATGTGCATGCAAAATATATTTTTATTTTAAAGAAAATATATAATAACACGAGCGTATGTAAGCACATCCAGTACACCCACAGTTTAAGGTAGAGAGAAAGAAAAAATTAATTGAAGAAAAAACGTGACTTTTTCATAAACCGTAACAAAACTTAACTTTTTATTTTATTCGAAATTTTCATGTGCACACAAAACCACAAACTGTATAACTTGTATGAGTATAAATATCGGTATGAAGGATGAAGCATCGGAGGTGAGAATGTTTAACTTTTATTTGAATTGTATCAATGAATTTATTTACAAATTCCTTGTCTCCGCCACCATTCTTTCTTTTCGATCAAATGGCAATGATTATTCGGATTGCTTTTCTGCATCGACCAATGACATTAGAACATATCTAGACTGACATTACCGAGCTGAGCGAATATGGAAAATATGTGCTGACAAACACTTGTCTGCTGAGGTGTTATAGTTATTTGTCTGAGGAGATAAGTTGGAAATTTCATTTTTGTACATCACCCGATCACATTTTTGCTCGAGTGCTATTCGTTAGACTAAATCCACGGGCTGAGGCAGTCATTGGAGATTATCAAGGCGGATTCAGACAAGATCGCTCAACAACTGACCAAATATTCAACCTTCGTCTGATTCTGCAAAAAGGCAGGGAATTTCAAGTCCGGACTTACCATCTTTTCATCGACTTCAAGCAAGCCTACGATAGGACCAAGCGTAGGCTTGGATGTCGTGTCAAGGTGCAAAATGACTTGTCTGACGTTTTTGCTGTAAGGGAAGGGCTGAAACAGGGCGACGCACTGTCTTGCCTGCTCTTCAATTTGGCTTTGGAAATCGCAATGAGACGTGCTGGTATCCAAACCAACAAAACACTGGTGAATGGATCAGTTCAAGTTCTGGGCTTTGCAGATGACTTGGATCTTGCCAGTCGTACACATGCAGCAGCGGTAGACACTTTCACAAATCTGAAAATCCAAGCGGAGAGAATGGGTTTGATGATCAACGAATCGAAAACCAAGTACAATCAACAAGGGGACGTGATAAGCATTGGAGAGTACAACCTCGAGGTAGTCGAAGAATTCATCTACCTTGGAGCGCTGATTCGTTCGGATGGCGATAATACACCTGAAATCCAAAGACGAATCATGGCGGCAAGCAGATGCTATTACGGTCTAATCAAACATTTACGCTCAAAGTTGATATCGAAGAAAACGAAGTGCCAAGTTTACAAAACGCTCATTCGTCCAGTTCTGATCTATGGATGCGAATCTTGGACGGTGAAGAAAAGTGATGAACAGTTGCTCCTAACGTTCGAGCGTAAGGTCCTTTGTACTATTTTCGGAGCGATGCGTGAAGGCGAAAGGTGGCGGCGACGATACATCTTTGAATTGAAACGTGATTTTGGCGAGCCGGATATTGTGGCAGTGGTGAAAGTCCAACGGTTGAGGTGGGCAGGACATGTAGCACGCATGGACAGGAACAGAGCCCCCTCAATGTTATTCCGAAATGATCCAGAAGGGCGAAGAGGAGTAGGACGCCCTAAAATGCGATGGATAGATGGAACCGGATTCTCGACCAGGCCAAGGCCCACAAGTGGCTGTAGCGCCGGTAAAGTAAGTAAGTACATCACCCGATAAAATGAAACAATATTTTTCTTAACCTGTCACATACGGCTATACATCTGTTATCATAACGACGACAAAAATAATGACTAGCTCTGGGTAATATGCAATAAATGTACAAACCAGGTATGGTCTGTCCATACAAACCGGAGGAAAGAGCGATTTCATATAAACAAACTCACATCTCAATGCAAATCATTGAGAGGTGAGTTATTTTATATGAAATCGCTATTTCCTCGGCTCCACACAAACTTTGACATTAGACCATACCTATAGAGTACACTTGGTAATATGGTCCTTTATATAGTAAAATGCATGTTTAAAAAAATGAAGTACAAGATTTGAAATCAACAAATTAAAAATACTTTGTTCGATGGGAGTAATAGATCCGATAATAATACTGGCATCCGAAGTTTCAGCTATGGTGACTAAATGGTCATTTCTCAGTTGAGTGACGAATAGTAAAGCTACGGGTTAGCTCTATTGAAGACAATTATTAAAGACGCTTACAGTCATCTGTTAACGACAATAACGATAAGTGATGTACTGTGGCTTGTGTATTCTTAAATATTTAGAATGTAAGCTAAAAGTAATGAAGTAGAAGATTTCGTTTTAAACGCTATGAAGTACTTCAAGCACAAGAGTTTATAGATTTATTGTCGCTTTTATTGGGATAGCTTGTGACGGTTGGAAAATGTGTAGGCTAGGTATGCTGACACAGCGAAGGCTGCTAGGACTGCAATCTCTTACTTCTTTTGTTACAAGTTCCGTAAATACTTTGATCGAATAAAAAATCTTTAGCTTCATTTGTTGAACATGTATTTTGACTTATACGACCACACTGAACATGGATCCTTAGTAATATTTGACGTTACTGTCGATAACAAATGGACTAATGGACTGTACGTATTTTTGAAGCTTTTATACTAAGCATTGAAGGTATTTTACCTTCATACCTACTTTGGTAGATAAATAACTATTATAAAGAGTGAGGGCAGACACTTATAACGAAACATTGTATAATTGCATTTTTCTGGATTTCACTTCTTCGTGCAGTCCACATACCATACTGATCTCTCTCACAAAAAATTGAAAATGTACCGGAGTGTCTGCTCAAATTCAAATGAAAATTATAAAGGATTTATATGGGACTCGCCTTAAAAACTAGGCCCCATCTTTTGGATGGGTCAGATCCCTTGACTGACGGACTAGTTTTCTCAACATAAACATAAAACTAATGAAGCTCGTTTCAAAGCAAACGCCGTACGTGAATCAGGTGCTTGGCTCAATGTATTACCATCTCCGCAACTTGGAACATATTTAACAAACGATGAGTTTCGTGTTGCATTGTCGTTACGACTTGGTGCACCAATCGTTCAGCCTCATGTCTGTATTTGTGGAGACAAGGTCAATAAATATGGGTACCATGGTTTGTCGTGTATCAAAGCGAGTGGTACGAATTCACGTCATGCAAGTGGAAATAACATCCTACAACGAGCATTGAAATCGGGAGCAATTCCGGCTATTCTTGAACCGCCAGGATGTTCCAGACCCGATGGGAAAAAACCGGACGGATTAACACTAATACCGTGGGCGAGAGGAAAATCGTTGCTGTGGGATTTTACTTGTGGCGATACGTTTGCTCCTTCGTACTTAAATTCTTCGTCACGAAATGCTGGTTCTGTAGCAAGGAGAGCTGAGGCTAAAAAGATAGATCATTACTCTCACTTGGCAAGCCAGTTTATTTTTATCCCAGTCGCTACTGAGACATCTGGTGTTTTCGGAAAGTTGGGATTGGAATTGATAAAGAAAATCGGAAGCAAAATCACGGAATATACAAACGAAAAGCGTGCGACGTCGTATCTAATTCAACGAATTAGTATCGCTATCCAGAAGGGGAATGTAGCATCGATTTTGGGAACTATTCCGCCTTCGAAGGACTTAAGTGAAATATTCTATTTGTAAATTCAAATAATACGGAAATAAATTTCAATTTACTGTTAAAAAAAGTTTTCTCAAGAAGATTTTTGTAATCCGAGCAAAAAAAAGCACTCTAAAAGTTATATAAAAGTACAAGGGTATGCGTCCAGTAGCAAAGTTTAGCTTAGAGATTCTTATTCCCTTTACTTAAATACCACAGATTCTCAATCCACATAAAAAAACTTCAAAATGGCTCATTCGTGTTTTCAGTACTTAAGAGGCATCGCTGAAAAGTATACATTTGGGTGATTTTTAAATACTGTCTTGTGATGATATCTTTCCACCAGAATCATTTTTCAAGTATGTACGACTGCAATAACGACCATGAATTGTTAGCTTTCAACATAAAACAGATTAGGTTGTAGCAATACTCTCTCTAGCAACCAAACTCGCAATTCTCTGTGTCAAATTCACACCTTATTTCTTTGTATTTTACAAACACTATTCTACATTTTGACTAACTACGCTGTAATTTACATGTAAAGGCTACTTGATTTTTTTACCACCTTAATAAAAGTAGTTTGTTTGCTAGAGAGGGTATTGGTTGTAGCAGTGTGACCAACCATGAGAAAACTAAGCAGTTTATGAAAATTTCGTTACAAGCTCACTTTTTTTAGAGCTGGTAAAGTTTTTTTTTATAAAAACGTATGGAAGAATGAGACCATGTTTTGACACCTTTTATTGGTATGCTATAGTACAATGGTAACTTATATGTTAATTTATTACTATTGATGACAATTTTTCCAACTGTCTCTCTGTGAGAGACACCCAGCCGAACGAGTGCGAGTTTTTCCATTATATTGATTAATACTACAATTTTAGCTAACCACCGATGCCTCTTAAGTTTTATTGTCTGCTAACAGACCCTGGAAAGGGACGAATTTCTCGCTTACCTCTTAAATAAAAATGGAACTCGTGTGATTACGGCCCTCGCTTCGCTCTGGCCGCAAAGTTCACACTCGTCCAAACTTTAATTTTTTTTTCTTATCATATATACCAAGATATAGTATATATTAGTATAAGATATTAGTATTTATAATTTTCTTTTGTGGAAAACCATTAAGAATTACTAAACTTAAACACAATAATATCACGGGACGATACAAAAATTCTTTTGGGAATATCTCTCATGGAATTCCCCGTCTAATAAAAAAAGTTTTTGAAATCCGTTGAGGATTACGTGAAGTTATCGTGTTATCTAGGAACGAGACAAAAAATTTTTTGTGAATATCTCTAAGATCACCTGTCCGTTATGACCTATCTTCGAACTTAACCTCAGCAATTTAATTCGCTGTCGATTAAAAAAAACATTTTGGAAATCCATCGAAAACTACTCGAGTTATCGTGGAATCAAGCGACAAGACAAAAATTCTTTTGAGAATATCTCTAAGATCACCCGTCTGTTATAGTCCATCTTCGAACTTAACCTGAGGAATTTAATTTCCCGTGAAATAAAAAAAAGTTTTTGGAAATCCGTTGAAAACTACTCGAGTTATCGTGTTATCAAGGGACGACGAGACAAGAATTCTTTTGGGAATATCTCTAAGATCACCCGACCGTCATAGCCCATCTTCGAACTTAGCCTCAGGAATTCAATTCCCCGTCGATAAAAAAAAAGTTTTTGGAAATCCGTTGAGAATTAGTCAAGTTATCGTGTTATCAAGGAATCATCAAAGTGTGACAAACATTTTCTATATTTAAGGTTTTTGGTCATACATTCATGCATTTTCAATCATAGTAGTAAACATTGTGTGACAAACATTTTAGGGTGTTTATCATCCATAAGACCCATGACTTTCAGTCAAGGGAACAACTGCTGGTAAGAAAGAGAACGGACGTGTTCTTGCTGTTGAAATTTTTTTCGGTCATTGCGTTTTAAACTAACTCTAAAACTAAACTAATTTTATCATCGTCAGTACGTGTTTATCTAGTTTAATCCAAGTTTCCGGAAATATTTTCGGATTTAAAGAAATTTGCTGAGATTTCGTCAATTTGTTCACCTGTGAAAGCACTGGAGTCGATCGATTATACAACCAACATATTGAAAGAGATTGCTAGTGGCGTGATCGTACCGGCCAATGAAAACCATCTGATGGAAACAATGCTGCATGCGAAACAAATTCCCGTATGATATGTTTGCGTTTGATACTTATCTGATCGTGTGAAAGTGATAAATTAATTTTCATCTTAATTGGTTTTAGGATTGAAACTTGATTTGGTTTAGATTTATTGCATCTAAATTAATATAGGATACAATAAACCAATTCGTTGCTCGCAATTTTGTTTTGAGCTCTTAGTATTGGTGTGATTGTGTTTTCTTTTCCGCTCTCATATCATTTCGTGAACTGTTTCTGCGCTATAAGAGAGGATTGGATACACTCTTCATGCAATTACGCTCATCCAACCAACATGCCTACAAAGTGTTCGACCTGTCAATCAAATGTCACCAAGACAAACAGTGGCGTATCATGCACCGCCTGCAAAAAATCGTTCCATTGGAATTGTGGGAACTTATCGGAGAAACTTATCCGTGAAATGAAAAACGGCTCGTCCACGCACTGGAAATGCAGTCATTGTGATGTTCGTAAATCTACAAATAAATCCAGTTCCACTCCGGCTCCAGAGACAAGTCATTTATCAACTGTAGCTAACAACTCTAGTGAAACCAACGACAACACTCTCTGTATTCAGCGCATCGACACCGTCGTCACGGACATGCAAAAATATTTTGATGAAAAATTTGGTGAGCTACGTGAAATCGCTAAGGTACTCAACGACCATGGCCATCGAATCAACAAAATTGAGGAAGAAAATAAAACGCTGACGTTTAACACAAACAATCTTGACGTACGTGTTGATAATTTGGAACAAGCAGCTTTATCGAATAGTGTCGAAATCAATGGAGTTCCACTCAACAAACCAGAGGATCTAACTGACATTTTGATGAAAATCGCTTCGAGTTTTTCCTTCACTACGTCACCCGCAGACTGGTATAATGTTTACCGGCAATTTCGTCAAACAAATCAAGACAAGCCGCCTTCTATTGTGGTTTACTTCAAGGACATTTCAAAGCGCGATAGTTTTTTGGCAGCAGCCAAGAAACACCGGGGCATCTCAGCGTCAAAAATTGGATTACACAGTGATAAGTTAATTTATGTCAACGAAAACCTGACTAAAGCTCGTAGGAAGTTGTTTTACACAGCCAAAGCGTATAAAGAAAGGAATAATTTCAAGTATCTTTGGACAAGCAAGGGTAAGATTTATTTGAGGAAGAATGATGGAAGTCAAGCGATTAATGTTAATTTTTATACTAATTTCAATAGTATTGATGGGAATCATTAATCCACTCAGCTCTTATGTATTCAGTCGTGGTGTGAAAGTTTTTAAAAAGTTTTTTCTGAAATTTCTGTTGAACTTTGTTTTGAATTTATTTGTTTTTTTAAACTTTTGTTTTGATTCCAATTGGATATTAGCTCTAAATTTTGAATTTAATTTTTTAAAATAAATTTTGCATGAAATCTGAGATTACATTACTCCACGGGTATTCCGTGATTTTTGGATTAGTTTCTCTCGAAACTCTGAAGCCCGAGACCGGTCTTTTAATTTAATTTAAGTATGAATTACGATATGGGCTACCTAACTTTCTTAAACGAAAAATTTGATAGTGTCGAAGCATATTCTAAGTCAAAGTTTGTTGTCAATGTGGGCTCCGGACTCCGTGTGTTCCAAGTGAATTTTCGTAGTATCAGAGATCTTAGTCGATTCGATTTGTTCGTCGACTATTTGGGAAAGTTCCAAGAGGAATTTGACGTGATTGTGATTGGGGAATCTTGGATTGAATCGGATAAGCAAGGGCTGTACCGGTTGCCTGGATACACGGGTGTTTTTGCATGTCGGAGTGGTTTTGCCGGAGGTCTAGCCGTTTATATTCACGACAGGTTGAACTTTTCGGTTGGTGAAGTCCTCAGTACGTCATTTTTTTACGCGTCAGTGTCCATCTTTCTGCCCCCGGGCAGCATTGCCTCCAAGTTTGAGCTTCACGCTTACTACAGGCCTCCTTATGATTCAAATCTTGACGACTTTTTCGACCATCTTGCCCGGTCAACTCAGGGTGACGAATTTGGAATGATCGCTGGCGATGTTAATATTGACATGTTGCGCCCTTCTAGGATCCCTTCGGTCCGTGACCGATATGAGAGTGTAGTTGTGAGTAACAGTTATTTCATGGGTAACGATAAAGTTACGCGGCCGGAAAGTCGAACGCTGTTAGATCACGCTGTTTTCAATTCCAGCGCTCCCATCGCTATCCGCAGCTCGACTATTGAGCATTCGATGAGTGATCACAACGTTGTCTTGTCGCATATTCCGATTCCCGTCAGTGGTAAATATGCGTCGGTCATGAAGACCGTGATCGATTATGAGAAAGTCAACCTTAGATTGAATGAACTACTCATTGATGGTGAGTCTCCACCGACCGACGACGTAAACGCGTTGTACTCTCGATTCATCTCTTCCTTTAAAACCGCGATTTCCGAGTTTTCGGTTACGAAGGAAGTTAGGATTAAGGCCAAGCATCTTAGCTGTCCGTATATGAATGACCACCTTGAGTATTTGATTCGGAAGATGAGTAACCTGAGAATGAAGATTAAGAGGAAACGTCGGACTGGGCTGGATTGTGCTTATTTGGTCACTAAGCTCGAGGTGTCTAAGATTGAGTTCAGTAATTACCAGGCTCGGTACAAGGCGGATTACTATGAGGACCTTTTTCGAGACTGTAGTGATCCGAAGAGGATGTGGCGAAACATCAATCAACTGCTTGGCAAATCGAAGGGCAAAAGGCCAAATGTTTCTCTGAAAGACAGTGGCTCTGTCGTCCCTGAGCGCTTGGTGTCTCAGCGTTTCAATGAGTTCTTTTCTAAAATTGGTACCGATTTGGCCAATGTCATCCCTGAGACAGGTCACGACGATCTAAACAAATTTCAAACTCTGAGTGCCAATCCGCTGACGATTTTTCTGGAGCCTGTGACGGTTAGTGAAGTGTCCACGATTATCTTGTCGATGGACGTTGATAAAGCTTTCGGATTCGACGATGTTTCTGCGGCGTCGCTCAAGTGTTGTGTGTCTGTCATTTCCCCTTTTCTTACCGAATTGTTCAACCTGTGTCTGTTCCATGGCGTCTACCCAGATGACTTAAAGATCGCTAGGGTGGTTCCAATCTATAAGAAGGGTGATTCTGAGGACATGACTAACTATCGGCCGATTTCTGTGTTGCCAGCGGTGAATAAGATTCTTGAGGTTATTGTTCAGCGAGCGCTGGTGAGCTTTCTTAAGCGCTGTAAATTTTTCCATACCAGACAATATGGATTCCGAGAAGGCAGTGGGACACACACCGCTTTGTTCGAGCTGATCAATATGATCAATGGGGAGATTGATGACAGGAAGGTTGTGTCTGGTCTCTTTATTGATCTATCGAAGGCATTCGACACAGTTGTTCATAAGTTGCTTCTCGCCAAACTTGAGGCAGCTGGCGTTAGGGGAATAGCACTCAGTTTGTTGAGAAGCTACTTGAGCAACAGGAAGCAATGCACCGACTGTAACGGCGTCAGGAGTGGGTTGACCGACGTTACCATAGGTGTCCCACAGGGTGGTGTTTTGTCCCCATTGCTCTTCATCATCTTTGTCAACGATTTCTTCGAATTGCCGCTCAAATCTTTGCCATTCAGTTTTGCTGACGATACTAACATGTTCAAGTCTTCTGCTCTCGTTGTAGACAACATCGCAGATCTCTCGGATGACCTCAAAGTCGTTTCCGAGTATTTTCGCGTCAACAAGTTAACTTTGAACTTGAGTAAGACTAAGCTGGTTCACTTCCGCAAGCCCCACGTGAAGGTCGATGACTTGCCTGCCCTTGCGTTTAATGGCATGACGATCGAAACGTGTTCCTCGGTCAAGTGTCTGGGTTTGGTGCTGGACGAGCATGTCGGTTGGAATGAGCACTTTGTCAATGTTAGTAGCACCGTCTCGCGCGGCACTGGTGTTATTAAGAGGTTGCGTTTTCTCCCAAGAAAGATCCTCAGAATTATTTACTACTCGACTGTGCACCCTGCGTTGACGTACTGTATCGGTGTGTGGGGATCCGCTAACAAGAGCATGATGGATGAGCTCCAGGTCTTGCACAAAAGAGCCCTTAAAGCTACTCACAAGCTTCCGTTGCGCTTTCCGACTAGGCTTCTGTTTAGTGCCGAGTTTCCGCGTATGCTCACAGTTTCTAAGATGTACGAGTTTGCAGTCTGCAAGTATGTGTATTGCAGCTTGAACGATGTGAAGCACCATTCGACTATTTTTTCCGACAATAACAACCGGTACAGTACGAGGTTTTCGTATCTTCTGAAGAAGCCCTCCGTTCAGTCTAATTACGGTAAGCGTAGCTTACAATACGCGGGTCCCACATTGTTCAACGCTCTGCCTTTGACCCTTAGAAACTTGCCTCGATATGAAGAATTCTCACGTGAACTCAAGACCTATTTGTTAGGTCGTAGCGATTTTAATTTTTAATTTTGATTATCCGACCTTGTTAGAGCTTAATTCCATTATTATTGTGTATTACTTCCATTAAAAACTTTAACTACGACTGATTGCGATCATTGTGAATTTTTACTTCCTAATTGTTGTTTTTTTTCTCAATTTTAATTATGAATCTCGCAATACCCATCCTTCACCCTCACCCTTGCTTTAGTTAAATTTTATTGTTTCAATTCGTTTCTTGTTTTGAATTTTTATACTTTGTTCAGCTGATTTAAAAAAAAAAAATCGTAGCTCTTTCGAATTGACTTCGTCACACTAGAGCTACGCAGATGTTTTTTGTATTTATATTCGAATTTAAACTGAAATAAATGAAATGAAATGAAATGTTTTCCACTTTGCGTAAAATGCATTTGCGATAGGAATCTTAAGTACGTGCCCAATGGCATTTAATGTCATTATTAGTTGCTATTAGACAATCAACATTATTGATAAAAAGACAACAACAAAACTTCTTTACCAGTTTGTCTTGAAGGATTAATTGAAGAGTGTCTGTGAACGCATATTTGACTCTCGTCTCACCAGAGAGTTAAGACCATATTGCCGGTTCGAGCACATAAATCTCAAATTATAGTCTAATAAAATTTTAATTTATGTTTTTGCAAACGCAAACATCCCGAGTAAATCTCAAGTTAAACAACAACAAAAAGGAACTGTAAGAAACGCTCTCTGTGTTCACATTTAAATTGGCAATCAGATTTATAACCCCATACAATAAAGAATTTTTAGCCAATCTTTTTAGCCATTTATGAGCGACCAGAAGAACCCATAAATTAAAATGCATTTCAAGACATTATTTATTTAAGTTTCCATTTGAAATATAAGAAAATTCTAATGACCACAATATTCCACAATGTTTTAAGTGTGTGCATGAAGAATGGCCATAAGGTATAACGTCCGTCGTATAAATTTTTATTATTGATTCGTATATTTCTATCCAATGGTATTATAACATATAACGAATTAGGTTCTAATTATGTTGTTCTATGTGCCAAGACAAGTCGTTCAAAACGAGAATAATGTGCAAAAACGTATAAAAAACGAATTTGTAAAAATAAATTTCCATTCGATAACATAAACATAAACGCATAAAGTTTTGAAAAAACCTTCCAGGATTATGAGATATTAATTCAAATTCAATTTAAACCATCGCCCGAATCTCTTCAATAATAATTCAAAAGCGAGTTTTCCTATTTTGATATTAAAATTCTAAATTGAAAAAACAATAAAGCTATCAAGAGTAACACGTTTTTCCTTTTTACAACTTTTGATGGGATTGAAATTTTAATGTGCTGAAAGGTGCAACATAGTATAGACTATTCAATTTGTTAGACAGACTTCGTTTCAAGACGTTTGTTTCGAGTTTTGAGGTGGATTTTTAGTAAGTATTACCTCTCTGTTCAAATGATGTTTATATCCATTATCCATACAACGTAATTACGTTTATTTATACGAGGAGATTGTCGACACATATGCGCAACTGGCATATTGATCATACTTGGATTAAGATGGTTCTTACCGAGTGTCACATAGCATACCAGGGATTACGGCTTCAGTTTTCTTTTCTCAATTCTATCTCAACTCTACAGATACAGAACGATTCACTATTTCACTGCAAGATGTCGCTGCAACAAAGCTAATGTCAACAGAATTTTTTTGTTTTTTTCTCGACATATTTTAGTCAAATAAAATGCGATCCTATAGGCTCCAGGTGCTCCAGGTGCAACAATGAAATGTCAAATTTCATTCACAGAGCCATAACCAAACAAAATTGTTTACAAAATGTTCGCAAAAGCGTTGAGGTTATGGCTCTATGTATGAAATTTGATATTTAAATGCACTAAACTTGCACTTGCACTTGGAACCGACCTATAGCACGTGACTTCAGGACTCCGGACCTGTTGATAAGGATTTGAAAAAACGCTTGCTATCATTTCATCCTTTTTTAACCTGTCACATACTTCATTTGATCGAAGATTTTCATAGATTGATTTCAGAAATCTTTTACTTCATTTGTTTTGAAGATGCTTTTTGCTATATAAGACCTCATTAGTCAGAGCTTGCCGTTTATTCTTGCTGTCGTTGTCGATAACAGATGACTACAGATGACAGCTGTCTGTAGCAGGTTAACCACTAATTGTCAAGCAGGAGGTGCTTAAACGGGGTCAACAATTTTTCTTTTTAAAGATTTTTTGAAGGGCCTGCTGGTTTTTCGTTCTGTCTAAGGAGTCACCCAATAAGGACAACTTTATTTAAATGTTTAAGCTTGTCGGTCTAGTCCCCAGTCCATCGCACAACCCCAAATCAAAACCAATGGTGTTTAAGGTTGAACATTTTTTTATTTACAACGGAACTAGATCTAGAATCAAAATGGTTAATAATGCGCTCACTGTACACAATTCATATTAACGTTCATTCGTCACGTTCATAATTCCACGCCAGACCGTCTAAGCCTCTTATTGACACAAATCTTAAATTGTTTGCGCTTTTGTGTACGCAGTCCCAATCCTCTACTTGCAACTCTTTTTCTGATCTTACTATCAGTGAAATCAGATGCGTGAACTCATTTAGAATCGGTTTGATTTCTAATGAAAACGAATGCAGTACAGTCAGCTTAAATTCCCTCAGATCTGGTAAGGCACGTGACAATATAGCCAGCAACGGTTTTAAATTTAGTCGCTCGCTTGTGTCGAAAATTTCTATTCCTTTTATGTGTGAATTCGAAGAAATATCTGTGATAATTGCTGACTCGTGCCAAATTGGAATTTCAAAGCCATCAATGAAATTTAAATGATGCAACGTTAAGTCCAGTGCTGCACCAAACAGCATCCGGCGACGGAACATCATCTTTAAATGCGGTGAAGCTTTTGGTAATTCCATGATAAGACCAACTGACATTTCAGATTGCCATTCCAATCTTCGTATTTGAACTGGTGTGTAGCCCGACTCAACGATTGCTTTTAACTGATTGAAATTACCGACCAGATCAGATTGCAGTTTCAAATCTTTCAATTTTTTCATTGTCCGAATTGTTGCCAAAGGCGGAGGTCTAGGTTCAGTGACATTCATTTCGAGTATTCCCATTTCCAACAGATTCACTACTGTATCCATAGCTCGTTCTCGAACACCACTTGTTGAAGATATGGTTAGGGACTTTAATTCCGTTTGTTTCGACAAAAGTGCCGAAATCGTAACGCTGTGTATTTCGTCGACCACCAGATCCAAAGATTCAAGGTTCAGTTTGTCGAAAATGTTAGTTGGAATGTCATCACTGATGTTTTGTAATTTCAGAGCCTTGATGTTCAATTGTCGATTAAGCAATTTGGTCAACTCGCTCCAGTTAAAATCCCAAACTCGCAGTTCCGTTAGAACTCCTTCTGGTAGACATTCAACAACCTTAGAAAAATGTTCGCAACATTTCAGAATCGACAATGATTTCAGCTTCTTTAAATTTAATTTGTCCATGTAGCATCGGCCCGTTCGAAAACTAAGGTTATACAAGTTCAAATGTTCAATGTTTGGGGTTAACGATAAAATTTCCTCAAACACCGATGCGTCAATATTGACATCGGTAAATTTCAGAAACTTGATGCTCGCGGAGAACTTTCCAATTGCAGAAATGATAGAATTACGTCGCACATTGCCAATCACAATCGGGAATTCGTTAGTGCCTTCGACTTCCACTTTTGATATTTGTCGGTTCGATGTTAGGATGCTCTGCAGCAATTGATAACACGTGGTATCATTATAAAGTAAACATTCGAAGAATCGCCGGTCAATTCGCAAACAAATTTTTGAATCAGTCACTTTGCACCATAGTCTGTAAAACAAGTTGTTCACTAGTGATACTTCACCGTTTTCTGGCAGATATCTGAAAATTTCCATCAGCATCTCTACTGGTAATTGATCGATTTTCATATTACGGCTGTTTTCACTTCAAATTCGAATTAATCGTAAAAATTATTACACTAAGTTCGGTTTGTTCCTTTCGGTGTGTGTCCGGTCCTCTTTAAATCGGATAATTTGTATTCTAGTGCTTGTTAATTAAAAAATGGTTTGTGCAGACGCACTTAGTTCAGGTATAAGAGCGTGTATACAACAATGTCGGGAGAAGATGACAGTTTTGACAGTATTTATTTCGTTAAGTTAAAACTTGCAAAGTGAACAGCTCTTGCCATAATAGTTTTTAGTGATATTTAAGGAAAAAAAGTTGGAAATTGCATTACAAGGGTGTTGTTTGTGGCCTGAGCGTAGCGAGAAAATACAATTTTCAATTTTATTCCGAGGTAATCACAACGTTTTTTTTCAACAAAGGCTTTCGAAGTTTCAGGCGGAAGCGAGAAAATGACAATTTTCACGCCTGCGTTGTGAAATATCTTTTTAAGTCGACTTGTGAAATAACTGTCAAAATCGTCAACAGTGAATTTCACTGGGTAAGGAGAGTAAAATGTCAAATATTTAACGAAGAGTTTACTGTCATCTGTCAAAGTTAGGCGACATTTTTTATAATCACTTGACAGATGATATGACACCTAAATGCAAACATTGATATTGGAATTGGAAGAACATATTACGCTGAAAGTGAGAAATTTTTTGTTTTCCATTGTTTAGTCTATGTTGAATATCTGATCACAATGGAAAACACAACATATTTGTCCATCCTAAATAGCCTCAATACAAACAACACACACTCTACGGATAATAGCGGCAGAGTCAAAATGATCCGTAGAGTGTCTGTTGTTTGTATTGAGGCTATTTAGTCCATCCCATCAATGCAAAATTGCTCGTGTACTTTCGGCCTTAAACTACATACAAAAGCAGTTGACACCCAAATTTGAACGGTTCAATCGATATGTTTCATATAGAGATGTGCGGGCCGCCCGAAAATGTCGGGCCACCCGGGTTTTTATCCGGCCCGACCGGGCCTGGGCCGGGCGGGCTTCAAATCTGTCGGGCCGAGCTTGGACCGGACCTAAAAAATCAAATTTTTGGCCCGATTTTCAAAGTTTCGCGCACTTTTTCATATGAAATTTGCTTTCGGGCCGCCCGAAAATGTCGGCCCGTCCGAGTTTTTATCCGGCCCGATCGGTCTTGGGCCGGACGGGCTATAAATACGTTAGGCCAGTTCGGTCCGGGCTTTAAAAATGAATTTCGGACCGGGCTTCAGGCCGGACGGGCTTCAAAAAAACATCGGCCCGCACACCTCCAGTTTCATATAAATTTTTAGAATACTCTCCTAAGTGCGTGGTGCCTATACAGTGTTAAAAGAGCGTAAAGAAAAATTTGCGCGTGATGAGCCTGTTCTTTAAGAACATTTGAAACTAAAATCTAATTCCGTATTTGCATTGACTCTTTGGTTGTGTTAACACTGACAAAAAATAGTTGAAAATCTTACCTACAGCAGGTAACTTTGTCTCGGTAATCTACAATAGCTGCCACAGCTGTAGTGCCTCATACAAAAGATACAGCTGCCGCAGATAATGTGGCAGTTTCCACGCTCAGTGAGAATTCACAATTTGTACTAACACACAGGGACTGTCGTACTAGTGTTAAAAATATACATTTAGCGGTATTTTACAGAAATTTGTAGCGGATTTTTGGTTGCTACCGGTATTTGGCGTCATTAATCTTTTGTTTTCAATGTAAAATAGCGCGCAAAGCGCATATTTGTATACCAATTTAATGCACTTTAGTAGCGGTTTTGCTCGAAAAATGTTTGCCTATCGGTATGATGTTTTGGATTTTTTTACTATGGAAACGTTCGGAACGGTGATATTTTTAATTATTTTATATTAATTTTTCAATCAAATTTAACTTAATCTGTGATTAAAATGAAGTTTTGCCCTTCTTCTTATTTTTAAATTAAGTAATGGTTCAAATTTAATTATGAAACTATAAGAAAACACCTTTGCCGTCGATGACTGCATACAATTTTTCTCACTTTAGAAACGTTCGGAACGACGATTGATTTTGTTGTACTTGGCAGATTTTGCATAAAAATTTAGATTTTTTTGTCTTAATATGAAGATTCATCCTCATTTATCATTAAGAAACAGTTTTCAAATCATTTCCAATGTTTGCAATATCTTTATTTTGTATTGAAAAAACACCATGCACGAAAATGTTACAAAAGAACATGCCATGTACATTACCTGGAGACGCAGTTACCTGCTGCAGGTAAGATTTTCGACTCTTTTTTGTCAGTGAGGGGTTAGCCTAAATTGAATTTAGTATTTTTGGTTTACCCAAATTAAAATTATCTTGAAATTCCAAGGCAGTTCAGTGCAGCACTGCCTCCAATTCGGTCTCTAAGAAAATAATATGATTGGTCCAAGAATGAAGTTGTTTGAGTTACGCTTCAACTATTCTGGACAATTGAGATATCGCATCGCTCTAGTCAATACTGTCTTTTATAGAAACATGTGTGCTAAAATTAGTGAAGTAATAGATTTCGTTTCTCTAGAGAAAATTTTTTGGGTCAGAATATTGATAACTGGATAATGATACTGGTGATGTGACTGTTATGTGTAAACTAGGTAATAGAATTGCTTAAGGTAAGTCATAGACATTTTACTAACGTGAAAAACAGTCGACAACGGTGAAAGAGCCAAAAGATGTGTCGTAGGAAAATTAATATTTTCATCGTTGAAATGTCTAACTGTATCTTGTAAACCGAAACGAATTATAAGTGTCTTGACTACATCAGCATTCCGAAATTATGTAGAAATTATGGCAAACCATGCACCGTACCGTTTTTGGATTATAAATTTTAAAATTGAATATCATAATACCATTTGCAAGACCGAGATGTTTACATAACATTTAAGCATCAAGTCCATGATTATTTTCGTTTATGACAAGCGCACACATAATTCTATTTACTCTTGATCATGAACACTCGTTACTTTTTATGATGATGGTGAATGCATATCGTGACCATCTTAAGATTACAAATACATTTCTTGTAAATATATTTTTGCTTTGTAACAACAACACAAGCGAAAAAGATATCGTTTAGGATTTTTTGTTGTTGTTGCGATCGATCGTCACGAATCGAACAACACAGAAAAAAAGACAATAAAATGTTCAATGCATGCATCAATGCAATGCCACAACAACAGCACCTTCATCTTAATAAATTCCATTGTGAAAAGATCTATCCGCTGAAAGTGTAAGTGATGAAAATTTCATTCTTTCTGATCAATCGCGCACGAGAAATCATTTTAATATCAAAACAAGTTCATTGCAATATATCCATCCATATGTGTGTAGGTGTTCAATTTAATATATATAAGAACAAAAAGTCATCCGAAGCAGACCCAGAGGTTGTGCGATTATTTTTTTTTTCCTGTTTTGCTGTATAAAATTTCTGCTGTAAAAATTCATTTGTTCTGCACAGCATAACGGAGATATTTTGTTGGCCGATCTTTGTGATAATGATTCCCATGTTAAATGCAAAGAAAAAAGATATTCAATACTGATATGGTAAGGCGAATAAAAAGTTGCATAGGTCAAAACATATGAGAATGTTTTTAACTGAATAAAAGCCACATAAAGTTCTCGCTGCTAAAGATTGAAGCTATCTCGTTGTGCTAGTAGGTTTATAATACGATTTAAACTTATATTAAACGAAAAAAAAGGGAACTAGAGTTCAATGTGTGTTACTGCTAACAGATCGTGTTTTATTTTGCATATTTAAGGCAGTATGTGAAGAATGTTAGAACCATATGTGTAGTCCATACATCGTTTGTATACCATCATTTGACTTAGTTCGATAAACCATTTCTGTGTAATTCACCATTTTATCCATTTAAACCAGGTCGTACATGTTGATTATCATCTGTGTCGTTTGATGTATTTTGTCTGCACATTAACCATTCATAGTTTTAACATCAAATCTGTTACTTCTTTTGATCTATATAAATGTTCAACGGTTCGATACAAAATCTAGTACTTCATTAGATTTGACATCAATTTTGCTATATAAGAAAGTGCTAGCCAGAGTTTTTTTTTCGCCGTTGTCGTTAGCAGATGTAACAGATTCACGCAGCCTCATTATAAGCCCACAGATTCGTGAGCTATGTCTTAATTCAGAACCTTGAAAATTGAAATAAAACTGGAAAGTGATCTTGTTTTGCTCGTTTTGACAACTTTGGGTCGTAACCGTGTCGGGGGTTTTGATTACTGTTTTTATGCTTTGCCATAAAGGCTTTGGCAAAATCTAGGTTTCATTTATAGAGGCTACGCAGATTGCTAAAGGAATAAACACAAATGCGGTCTAAGTAGCCTGCTGATATAACTACGTGGAACATACAATGTATGTGCAACTTCGAAAAACTGACTTTTCCAATCCCTGACGATGCTTCGTCTTACACCTTGATACCATGGCAGAGTATAGAGTAAACCAGGTAGGAGCAGAGGACGCAAACACATTCAAAGGATTGACGTAAATCCCGTTACAATCGTTATTAATTAACTTAATAATTAAGCGTTTCGCACCAAAATCAAAGGCGTATGCGTTTAGGTCCTTGTCTCATCGACTACTCTTGCCTAGTTAACTTTACACTGCCTTACTTAGTACAGATACCTAAAACGCTTAACCTTCATTTATCGAAAGTCAGAATTTTTGTTGCAAGGACATGAGTTCTGAAGACAGTCAAACTAAAACTTCTGTTTGTACCTAATCGCTTTTTGTTTTTCGTTTCAATTTCTACTAAAGATGGCTGGCAGCCTGGGCAGTATAACATCCATCTACGAGAGAGTCTAGGAGAATATAAGAGTTCATTAAGCAGCACATGATTTATTATCAGGGCATATACTAA
Source organism: Bradysia coprophila (assembly GCF_014529535.1). Lineage (NCBI taxonomy): Eukaryota > Metazoa > Arthropoda > Insecta > Diptera > Sciaridae > Bradysia > Bradysia coprophila. Next base: position 3,509,480 of record NW_023503374.1, read on the forward strand.
TTGCCGTGTAGCTGGAGATAGCTGGTGAACGTTATAGTAACGTTTGTTTAATTTATGTTCATTGAGCTGTGAGTGGATGGAGTAATGAGTGTCAAGCCAACCAATAAATGCAATTGGAAGTAGCGATGCTATATAGATATAGACCAGAGGAAGAGAAACCAGCTGTAATTCTTCATAAAATTATTTTTAGGACTGTAACGATAAAGACTACATGACACTTCAGTATAATCTAGGCATATGTTTTCTTGATCTGTTTCTCAGTTGGTCTACTGGTTACAAACATAGTGCTCATTTTATGATTACACAGTTAGAGATGTGCGGGCCGAGGTTTTTTCAAAGCCCGACCCGACCAGACCCGACCCGAATCGCTGGTTTTCAAACCCGAACCTGACAACTTTTTAAGGCCCGAACCCGACCCGACAGTTTTTCGGCAAAACCCGACCCAACCCGGCCCGACCCTCAGTTATTATACTGAATGGAAAACCCTAAATATAAATTAAAATCGCAGAGTTGTTCGTTTTTACTTTTAACATTAACTTTAAGCATTTGATTCATTACACTAGTAAATGTGTACATTGTAACATCATTTCACACTAACTGAAAAGGGCCTTCAGGGTTAGCATGTAAAAAGTACCCTTAAAGGAACTAAAGCTGATGATACATCATTCGAAAGATCTTGACCTAGAACTACTATTAGTAGAGTAGGAAACTCCAAAATGAAGTTATAAAAAAATTCATTAAAAAATTTGGCCATTTTTTTTTAATATGTTGGAGGTACAGAACTAACTCGGTATTTTGACCATTGATTGCTTTTATGCACATTTCACAAAAATTTTTCCAGATTTAAAAAAATGGTAGAACACATCCAATATTTCAAAACAATTTTTCTCTGAATTTCTTCACCCTTTAATAGGAGCCCAACAAATCGGTAAAAAAGTCACAGATGTTACCCCCAAACATTTTTTGATTTTTTTTTAGATTTTTACGTCAACAGACTTGAGAGAAATAAATGAAAAATAAAATTCACATTTTCGTCTATCACTCCACTGCATAATGGATTTGGATTTCTACAAAAAGTAGTTCCAGGCCAATACCTTTCGAATGATAAGCTTTAGTTCCTTTGGGCGCCCTTTTTCAGTTTATCAGTTTATCACGACTAAGTTAGTGAAGTGCTCTGAGAAGTAAAATACTTTTTCGATGATAACTTTATATAAATGCGAACTTTTTAGAAAAGTAGCTTCATCTTTTGATGCCAAAATATATAAAGTTTCGATAGCCACTGGAATTTTTCGGAATAATGAGTTCCCTTCGAGAAAACTTAAAAGATCAAAAAATGTGGTAAGAAATCACAAATTTATTGACTATTGACTATTCTCACTATCGAAACTTTATATATTTTGACACCAAAAAATTCGCATTGACACAAAGTTATTATCGAAGATCGAAGATTATCGCGGAGCAGAGATCTTAAGTAGATGATAAAGTCGTAATTGTTTTTGTCGGGCCGAGTAAAGTTTTTTCTTGAAACCCGACCCGACCGAACCCGGCCCGAATCGTTGAATTTAAAAACCGGACCCGACGAATTCTTGAGACCCGAGCCCGAATCCGGCCGGGTCGGATTGGGTCGGTTCGGATCGTTGTGTTTCGGGCGGCCCGCACATCTCTATACACAGTAGCTATTTCACCAATACAAACAAGTTTAATACACTTTTGTTTGTACGAGTGAATCATCTGAATCATCATTCAAAGCGAAAAAAAACGGCTCGCATACTGCGCAGTCAGTAAAAAAACGATCTTTTCAATCAACAAATATTACAATAAATAAAAATCATCCGCTCTGTTACTTCCTAAAGTTCCAAGAATACATGCCGCATTGCCTCTTTGTATAGCAATAGAAATTTTCTGCAACAGATAATCTTTGGAACGTGGCTCCCCTGATGCTCTCTTCATTAATGATCCCAATTTGTCAATAAATTTCTTTGTTTCTGGACCCATGCAGCCTAATGATTCAAAGGCAAGTGGAGTCAATAAATAGTTTTCTTTAAGACGTATATAAAGATTATGTTTAAATCTCTCCGCTTTATCTGCAATAGACCCTGCTTTCTTAGAGGATTCACTGATGTATGAAGGAGCCAAAGTATCACGAATTGTTACATCCCATAAAAGTGATTTTCCATGACTCCATGGAACTACTGTCATACCATCAGGTCCTTTACCGTCGTCTCTAGAAACACCAGGTGGTTGCAAAATATTGGGAAATCCTGCAGCGGAAAATGCATGACCAAAAACATTATTGACAGAATCGTGTTTAGCAAGTACAAGTATACAGACACACAAATTAACAAATTTGCAATGGTACAAACGGTGTAAGAAAACTAAATAGCCCAACGTATTTTGAACGAGGCTAAAAAGTTCAACAATTTCTAATTTCGAAAAACATTTATTTTGTTATGACAGGTCTTTAGCGCAAACTCAAATTTCATGACCATTATAATGCTAAAAATTGGATATTCGAGACCAAAGAAAAAAAAACCAACCGACCAACCAACGAATCGTTATCTCGGTCTGGAACTTGTTGTTTACTCTGTTTACGCTGTTTTGTAATTTGTTTAAAACGAAAAAAAAAAATCGAACCACACCAGATAAAATGTTGTATGCGCTGAGAGACCACTTTTTAAACTTGAACTTTATTTATCGACAGAAATTTTTAGATTACATAAAACGTTAAAGCTTATAAAAGATCATGATTCAAAAACCAATTTAAATAAATAAAAAATAAAGGTAAATTAGATCGATGAAGGAAAATAACAACAACAAAAAACCGAACGAACTAACATTCGTGGTTTAATTCATTACAAAAGATAAAAAAAAAGTTCAAAGAACTGAGAGGCAAATTCGAGACGTGATTCTTTTTAATGAACTCTTTTGCATCGGTATTACTAAAGCATCACACACAGCATACATCATGCTCTACGTTTATGATGAAGTTATTCTCAAAGATTTTATTTAAATTTTGGAAAAATCTAAATCGAACTTTTGATACTTTTTCACCGATTTACTTAACCATGAATCTTAATTTAATATCATATGGCTACAGGCGTAACTAATTAAACTGCATTCTCGGCTGTTGTCTCTATACGTATCGAGTGTATCATGCAACATATCAACAAAAAAAAAACGAACAGAAAAATGTGTTTAATCTCCCGATGAATTGCTTCTTATCAAACATACCATCATCATCCGGTTACAAACAATTCTACATTAATCAAAATTGAGCCCATTAATTTACGGCTCAGCATACGTTCTTTGCATCCATTAACCAAAAAAAAGAGCATCAACTGCGATTCTCTTAGTGAAAATCACTTATCGCATTGTGGTTCTAATAAATCACTTGAGCTAATCACAGAATTCAATTAAATACAAAAAATTATCATAACTCATGTCCCAGCTTGTCCTCCCTCTGCAGCAAGCACATTGAAACGGTTTCTGAAATTAATTTAAAACTTCTTCACTATTCACCGAAGTGTGCGCCGTATAGCTAATTCAGATGTGTGGAGCACCATATATTATAACAATTATCCAACCTGGTGAGATAGATACAAAATATACAAATATATGCAACAAGGAGGAGATTATCTCTGACCGAGGGAAATTTGTCATTTTGAAATGACCGCGGAAATGGTTAAACAAATGAGAATTTTGTTTATGGTATGATACAGTCGCATAGATAGACGCAATGGAATTAATTTAAAGGAAATTAATTCGCCAATTATAGTTTAGAGGAATTGTACGTACAATGTCATATGACGTTGGTTTATGACCTTGATTGTATCATCGACACGCCGGTTGGTGTAAATATATTTCAGGAAGCATTAGAGTAGAATTTCTATTTTAAGCTTTTTTAATTCCATTTGTACTCACAACAGGATCAACTAAGCTATCACATACGGCTATTCATGTGTTATCGATAACGACGACAAAAATAATGACAAGTTCTGTGTAATATTGTCCTTTATATATAGTAAAATGCAAAACTGATTGAAAATACTTTGATCGATGGAAGCAATATACCAGATAATATTACTGGTCATATGTAACAGGTTAATCTCTCGCAGATGTCAAGTATATAATCACTTATAACTATCGAATATTTTAATTCTTTTGTTCTGAGTGTTGTCAATTAAGTCAATTAAGTGATACCTAGTATATGTGAGGGGGAAACTACGCGGACATATACTGGGACAGGTGCTATTTGCGATGATCGCTAATAGAAGGAAATAGTGGGCAAATATAAGGAAATTGTGCGCCAGTAGATATCATTTAAAAAATGCCCCCAACGGAACTAAAGCCTATGATACATCATTCGAAAGGTCGTGGCTAGAGGTGAGCGGGCCGAGGTTTTTTCAAAGCCCGACCCCACCCGAGCCCGACCGAATCGATTTTTAAAACCCGAGAACCCGAAATCCGACAGATACTGAAACCCGGCCCGACCTGAACCCGAACCGAATTAAATTTTTGAGACCCGATAACCCGAAACTTGACAGATACTGAGACCCGAAAGATACTGAAACGCGCTAAAATCGAAAATTATTTGGAAAACGAAAAACAAAAATCATTTTGAAACAGTTTCTTGAATTTCTTCCAAGAAAAACGAAATTGACTAAGTTAGATCCACTTTTAAGTGTCCAACGCCGTGACTTTACATAGAAAATTTTAATTGGGTCGGTTTTGGATCTTAAATTTGAAACCTGGCCCGACCCGAATTGAATTTTGGAAACCCGAACAACCCGAAGCCCGTTATAATTGAATCTGGTTCGGGTTCGGGCCGGGTCGGGTTCGGGTCGGGCCGGGTTTTTGGCCAACTTCGGTCAGCCCGCTCACCTCTAGTCGTGGCGTTATTGACGAAAATGTGAATTTTGTTTTTCATACACTGTCTAGTGTGTTGACGTAAAAATCTGTAAAAATTGTATTTTTACCTGTGGAAAATGAGTCGGCAGCATGACCAAAAATTAAAATTCCAGAAAATGGCAGATTATTATCATTTATGATCGGCAACTTGACTGGACTACACAAAAAAGTGTTTTTGGTAGAATATCAGCCCTAAAAAGCACGTTAGGGGTGAGTTTTTGGGTATGATGGTTAGTTTTATCTGTAATTTATATCTCTCGATGACTGTAACTGAATATTCTGTGATTTTTTGCAGAACATTTGGACCCCCGTTAGCTGTAAAAAAATTCATTCAACTATTCTTCGATAAATTGGGGTGTGTTCCACCACTTTGAAAAATCTGAAAAAATTACATATTGTACATCCCATGAAGACAATTCAATGAACCAAAAATGGTGGTAGCACTTTTTGTCTAACAGATGGAAAAAAATCATTCAATTTTTTTTCCATTTTTTCACCCTTAAATAGGGATCAAAAAAATCTGAAAAAAATCTCAGATGGTAATGTTACCCTCCATATAGACATTTTTTTAAAAACCTTTACAGATTTTTACGTGATCACACTAGACAGAAATAAATGAAAAACAGGACTCACATTTTCGTAAATAACTCCATCGTAACTCCATTTTGGAGTTTCACACTCCACTAAGAGTAGTTCTAGGCCAAGACCTTTTGAATGATGTATCATAGGCTTTAGTTCCTTTAAGGGCATTTTGCACATACTAACCCTGAATTTTCTAAGCGATGTTCAAATTTTGTTGTCTGGTAACATCGATGCCTTTTAAAGCTTTAAACGAGCCGTCAGAACAGTCGGAGCGTTTGCTGCGACTGAGCCCCGTACAAACCCGTACATCTATTGCGCACGTGACCCTACTTCGTCCGTCGCCCTACTCTTACCGTAAGCCTATTGCGCCCGTAAACGTCGTAAAATTCTTATGCAATGTGTACGTCTTAAAAATTGCGCATAGCGCAATTACGAAGCCCCGTACGACGTTCCTTTCAAAAGTAACACAAACTACACTTCCCACTGGTCAGTGATTTTGGAATTATCATTTTCACCTATTTATATTGATTTTACAAAAATCCAAAATGGCGGCCGACGGCCATTTTGTTAGGAGGTGGAAAGTACAACGGCTGCTTTACATTCGTTAGTACCTTTCAAACAAACAAAAATTCATGAAATTCGGTTAAATTTTACTCGAGATATTAACAAAAAACACCACCTTCACTGTACGGCCGAGTAGCCACATATAAGCTCACTCCAAGAGACCTAGCTCACGCTCCGGTAAATGGAATTTCATAAACTTTTTTTTCCCTGATTGGTACGGTCAATACCTATCTAATAAATTAAAATCTATCTAAATCCGTTCAAATTTGACTAACCTACAAGCAAAAACGGATTGCCGCCCTGTACCTAGTTCACACCAAGGGGTCTAACTCACGAGTCGGTCATCCAATTTCCATAAACTTTTTTTTTGTGGATAGGTATTGTAAATACCTTTCATTTGATGTATCACTTACAAGTGTAGCCTTTAAATGGCCAGAGAAATCTTTGGAAAACGTTAAAACACTTATGGGGCCCCAGCTCTGGCCCCATATTCGAACTTAGCCTCACTATTTCAACTACCTTTCAGGGAAAAAAAAAATTTTTGAAATCGGATTTGATTTACTCAAGATATCGACGGACAGACGGACAGACGGACAGACGGACAGACGGACAGACGGACAGACGGACAGACGGACAGACGGACAGACGGACAGAAGGACAGAAGGACAGACGGACAGACAAAATTTTTATTGCGGATTCGTTATCTATGAACATAGGCAAACACTTTGCCCTTACCGTCTGCTTCGAATTCCATCAATTACACACGGCATCGTAATCCTATAAGCCCCTTCGTACTTCGTACGGGGCTAAAAATGTCAATTGTGTTCAGATAAGATAAGATCCACCCTAGCTAGACGTCATTCTTTAATTGCTAAATGTTTGCCTCCATTTCGATACAGAGTTCATCGTTTAACAAAATCCTATGAAATTATTTTAAATCAATAAAATAAATCAAACTTTATCAGTGAGAGTTTTCGTCTTGCTGTACCTAATTTATTATTATTTTTTTAATAAATAAATGCTATACGCAGTTCATAAATGATAATAAATGAAAAAAAAAATTGAAATGGTAAAGTAAAAAATGATTTTATAACTTGTTTATCGAGTTACGACGAGATATGTATAGCTAGCTCAATGTACGGAGACAGAACCCCTCTGCTTGTACACAACACACACACCGTACAACCTTCTCTAGTGCTGCGAATTGAAGAGGAAAAAAAATTGTTTATGATCTGAGATCGGATCCAATATAAAATTATCTCGGTGCAAAATCACATAAATGCAGTTTCAATTTAATTAAAGAGTTTTAAGTCATTTAACAGGTCGTTTTATTGGCAATTTGTAAAAATAAATGTAATCAAACCAGCTGTGCTGTACAACTACATTAGGAGTTCGATTTGCAATTGCACATATGTATGTGATGCATTCAATGAGAACGCACTGTTAAGTTGCACACTGTTTGCTATAATGTTAATTTGCTAAAATCTCTTGATTAAAAAATCAGATTTCTTTGAAACGTTTACATGTAGTCGATAACTTATCTTGTATAAACGACATCGGTGGATTATTTTGCCATTCTTCTTAACAAAGGTCAAAACCTTTTAGGCCCTTAGAAGAGATCCCTGAAATATCAACATTTTGTTTGACTATCAAATCCATTTTTCACCTGTAGCTCCTGAAGTAAGAAGATCCGGAAAAAAATGATCGTTCGTCGAGTTTTGTTCCTCTAAATAAAACCTCTATGATCCCTGCTAACTCAGATTTAAATCTGCCTCTCCTTCTGTTTAGATTATTGCTCGATGGAAAATCTTCTACTTCATTAGTTTTAACAGACATTTTACTACTCATGGCAAGATTGACTAGCAGATGACCACCTGTGTCCCATCTTCTTGGACAAATGAATTTTATAGAAATTGAAAGTTGAAAATGATAAAATTGCCCTTGGCTCATGTGCTCATCAAAACATATAATTTAAGTAAATTTCGAAATAATGTTCTAATCTACCTAATAATTAGAGTGTCCAACATGCAACGCGTCAGTTAGAATCACCTTGCACTATATAATGTGTAACCTTGCACGGTTTGTCGCATGAGCGTTAATAATCAATAAATTGGAGAGACAGATTGGAATCACACGTGTTCACAAAACACTTTTAGTTTTTTTAAATGAAAAAGGTATAGCAGGCAACATTACAAAAAGTCGGTCTGAATACAGAGGTATTGTTGGTGTCGGCACTTCATTTCGATTCAAAGTCAATAATTAGCATACAGAAATCTGATTCAGATCTCACTGGTGAGTTGTTGTTATATACGATTCAACTGAAATCTGTGAATAATTTCTACTCGAACAGATTAGTCGTCTATATCTTGTCAGACAACTGTTAATCGTCAGAATGGCATCCGTCCCTGAAAAGGAAACTCTAGAATCATGGGAGAAAATGATGGCGTGCTGTTTTTCCTGTGGATTTGTTTGGTTCAAAAAGGGCTGTGGATCGTCCTGCTGTATCAATGTGCTACTTGGAATGTGTTTGGGCATGTGTTGTGTCAACATTTGCCATGCTTGCTCATACGTAGGTGAACCATCTGATTATGAGAGTCCATGTGCTGTTATAGCAGTTCATGGAGAACGACGGCCTATTACAAAACAACCACATTAAAGCACAAAAGAAAAACCTTAGCCTTTTAGCCCAGCAGAATAAATTCAAGTTCACATTTTGGTAGACAAATTATTGGTTTTCTGAAAATTAGTCAGCGACGTGATTGTTTTTTTAGAGTTATGTGTTATGATCCTCTACTTACCATATTTAGTTTTAATCTAACATTTACTATGTGACACCGAATTTATAGTTTTGATAGATTTTGAATCATTCATGAAACATCAACTCTTTTCTTATTGTTGTAGTCAAAAAATTCCTCGAATTCATTAAAGTTGCACTGGCAAGCCTATTGATTTTTTTCATTCTTACCGTCTCACCATTTGTCAATTTCATGTTGTAAGTATTCTGATTGCCCGAAATTTTATTGAAATATAATTCTGTAGTTCTTGCAGCTTATTTGTTCCCATTCACTGCCGGAAATGAAAGCACGTAAATTATTGTCGAAAGAAATGTTTGATCTAAACGACAAGAGATTCGATATAGTACTGGTGACTACTATATCGAATCTGTTGCTTCGAATTACCCAAGTATTTTCGACAGATTGATCCAAAATCTGTTACTTCGTTCGTTACATATGTAGCTCATAAATATTTTGTAGCTGTTATCGATAAAGGGCGACCCAGTACTGCCACAAAGAATGTCACCAGAATTTTATTCTAAGTCATATGTTATTGACAACGACAAAAATATCAATCACATCCTATAGTGAACCTCGGTTGGCCTGTAGAAGCGCCACAGTTTTCTTCAGCATTTCATTCTTTGCGCTCTATTTTCAGGTGAAATAACTTCACTCTGGTAAAATGAAGGTTCTGAGGTTCAAGATTCTGGTTATGACAATTTTGAGTTGATCACAAAAGCGGTGACACACAAATTAAGCGTTAGTTTCCAAACAGAATTTCCCTTATTAAAGCCAAGGTTCTGAAAGAACAGGTTAAGACACTCACGAAGTCGCGATAAACGCACTCGATACAGATTGTGTGTGAAATCAACTTGAAGAAAATGTTTTTTAGGAAAATTCGGAATTTTGTTTTTGTTACGTTGCCTTTTTCAAATAAACTTCGTTGCCGCTGAACTCAATTTGTGTGTCACCACCTTCGTGATCAACTCAGAGTTGTCTTAACCTGGTTCTTTCAGAACCTTGGATTTCTCACACTATCTGTAGTGAGTGCGTTTATAAAATTTGGTTGTCTTGGTTGTTGTCTTCCTATTCTTTCAGAACCTTGGGTAAAATATCGATGAAATGTCATAGCTATGAAGTTGGTTCACAAATAAATAGAGGGCTGACATTCGTAAACTTATGACGAAATAATAAGCTAGAAATGGAGTGGAATTCTTCAAAAAATCTACTACAACTAAGCGTTAGTTTCCAAACAGCATTTCCCTTATTACAGCAAAGTGAACGGTAAAACAAATGAAGTAATAGAATTTACATGATTCGGGGCCGAAAATGAGGGCAATTTTTCAAATTTTCTCTGGTTTTCAGCCCTTTGCATGAAAATTCACATGTGTACCTGTTTGGGACGGTTGATTTAAGGCAATCCGCGAAATTGGTACACAAATGACTATTGTACTGAAAATAGTTATACATCGAATTAACCGGAAGATTTGATCATTTTTTTTACTTCTGCTACGCTTTCCATCTGTGACGAACTATTACACACATTACGCACTTCACGTTGCTACCGCGGACCACATGAGTAATTAGTTTTGGGCACACTTAATGTCAGACATACACCTAAGAGCGATTTTTCAACCATACAAAGTTTCTTATTAGAAATTTGTGTTAGCAACCACAGTTAGAGGAAATAATCAAATGTCCATTTAACAAACTCTATTCCGAAGATAATATTACGCAGCCAGTTAGCTGATAGTCACGACAAATTGTTAAAGAAAAAAATAAGAGTCACAGAAACCGTTGCTTTGTAATGAATGAATAACGAACCATCATCGACGTTTTTCATATCAAATAATAACCATCTTAAATATTGATGATTCTGTACGTAATATCTGTTCTTCATCTATTATTAAAATAACTCATTAATTTAAGTACACATCATTTGCATTCTCTGCCTGAACTATAAACACATTACTCATACCATTGGCGAACGAAATTCTTTTCGTATGATTATCAAAATATGCAAAGTCTTCGGGCTGCTACCATCGGATCGTTTCTCCTCATCGAAGCATCAATAACATTACCATACAGCCACAAGAGATCTTATAAATAAAAGCAGAGAAGATGCTTTTTTACAATACCTTTGGGAATGAAGATAGTTCGTTACATCAGACTGCATTTATTTATATCTATTGGAAGAGGTCATGAAATATAATTTCGCACAACCGTAAAACAGTTATATATGCGCCTCTCTCTATGGTTTGTTCTTATGATCAGCGAATCTACCACACGAAAGGCGATCTGTTTGCAAATCTAATTATATATTTAAATATAAATTGTTTATTTGCGGTAGCTTCTATAATTAGGTAGTATTTTATGGCCGGATTGACACGTTCCCACAATTTTCTATCGATTCATTTCTGAGAATTTATTTAAGATTGGGACGTCGCTTTGATTGTAAAACAATGTGTGAGGTATAGAGAGGATTCAAATTCAGATTTTTGCATTACCGATATGGCCGTCGCCGGCTACAAATTTTGTTGCATGATTGCAATTTTGTTTGTAGAGTGATTGAATCTGTAAGGTGATGATGTTTCGGAAAAGGTTGAACTGTAGAGCTTTCGCCTGTGACAACACGGTCGGTTATTGTAAAAGATGAAGCTTGAAAAGCTTCCGATGAAATGGTTTACCGCCCGTTGTAAATTGTATGAGGCCTTCAAAGACGGTCAAATTGCTTGACCTCCGTACTTGTAACAATGATTGTCAAGGAAAAGTTGGTGATTTGAAAGCTTAAACAACTAGAACAAGAGTCAATATTCTATTTAGTTCCTGACGTTTTTCCACGGTTAATTTCTTTCTGTACAATTCGATTTCCTGTTGTACACAAAAAGTTTACTTTGTACAAAAAAAATCGAATTTGTAAACATGACTTTGTACAAAAAAAATCCATTTTGTACAAAAAATGTCCATTTTGTACATAAAAAGTCTAATTTGTACCAAAAAAATCGAATTTGTACAGATGACTTTGTACAAAAAAAATCCATTTTGTACAAAAAACTCTATTTTGTCCAAAAAAAAAACTTTGCTTTGTACATAAGATTATTCTTTTGTATATTTGATGACATCACAAAATATGTAAGCGTTAGTGGCGGAGGTATAAAAAAAGCGGGGATACAAAAACAAATTTCTAATCATTGTTGCTGCCAAATTGAATGAAGTTATTCTGTTACGTTTTGATAGTAGTAAAATTGCGACGCAGGCCTAAAAAAAGCGGGGGTCCAGGGGGCGGTAGCCCCCTGATACAAAAAAAAATCTAATCATTGTTGCCGCCAAATTGAATGAAGTTATTCTGTTAAGTTTTTATAGTAGGGGAATGGCGCCGCAAGCTTAAAAAAAAGCGGGGGTCCAGGGACCGGCAGCTTCCTGATACAAAAAAAATTCTAATCATTGTTGCCGCCAAATTGAATGAAGTTATTCTGTTACGTTTTGATAGTAGTAAAACTGCGCAGCAGGCTTAAAAAAAGCGGGGGTCCAGGGGGCGGCAGCCCCCTGATACAAAAAAAAAATTCTAATCATTGTTGCCGCCAAATTGAATGAAGTTATTCTGTTACGTTTTGATAGTAGTGGAACGGCGCCGCAGGCATAAAAAAAAGATGTTTCTACTCATTGTTGCCGCCTAATTGATCAATAAGTCAGTGTTTAAATGTGGCCGAATTTGGAAATTTCTCTAATTTTTTTGGGGTAGAGCCCCATTTAGGTAAGGCCGCCTGCGGGGCGTGGAAGAAAAGCTCGCCGCAGGCGCGGGGGTGATGGGGCAGAGCCCCCCAGCATAAAAGATAAAAGTTTCATAAAATACAAAACAAACGCATGTATCTTGTGTACAAACCAAGAATCTTATGTGCAAACCAAGTATCTTATGTACAAAACAAATCTTTTTTGTACAATGTCATCTGTACAAATTGGATTTTTTTTGTGCGAATTAGACTTTCTGTGTACAAAAAAGACTTTTTGTGTACAGAATTGAGTTTTTTGTACAAAGTCATGTGTACAAATTCGATTTTTTTTGTATAAAATAAACTTTTTGTGTACAAAATGGATATTTTGTGTACAAAATAGAGTTTTTTTTTGTACATTAGGAAATTGAATTGTACAAAAAGAAATGAGCCGTTTTTCCACACATTATGACTGAAAAACAAGTCCACTACCAAAAATGTTTTAACAAAAGTTATTTGCAGCAACTTTTTGACTTCTCCTCCTTAACTCCAACTCTCAAACTACATTATCTGTAATCTAGGAACCCATACGAATTCAACGAGCTATCACACGTTACTGCAGCTTCAAAATTGGCCGAGATATTGATGTTTGTATGAAAATAAGCAAAATTTCGTTTTTTCAGATAACTGAAATCGCCTACGTTAGTTAGTTAGTTCCTATGGGAAAGTGGATCCAGCAACTCCTAAACGTTTCTATAGATTTTCCTGAAATTTTGGTTATAGCCTAATATTGGCCCAAAAATAAGAATTGAATTTTCAAAAGTTGGAAAAAACTTCCTAATCTTCCGTCGGATTTTTTGATGGATTTGGGTTATATTCGACATTAGTGAGGTGTTCCAAGGTTGGTTCCTAAATTTTGGGATGACAGATGATTCCTCTGGCACTACCTAACTTCCATCGATGGATTTAGGCTATTTTCGATATAAGTGAGGTGTACCAAGATTGGTTTCTAGATTTTGGGATTCAGACTGATTTCTCCAGAATTTTTTAATTTCCATTAGGTTTTTTGTTGTTGTCGAAATGACATACTTACAAAAGTGGTGATACCAGTCAAAAAACCCTTAAAGGGTAAATGTGACGCAAGTCCTTTATCTTACTTACAAAATAACTGATATCGCTGAGGGTGACGCATTGTGCGTCGAACGCAAAAGTTTTATAAACAAAAAATTGACTCAAAAAATTTGTGAAAGAATATTTTACAACAACAAATTTGCGTCACAAGTGGCCGATTTTGAGGAACCTATTGTTAGGAAAATGGTTTAAAAATGCACTGAAAAAATGTATCGAATCATCTGCTACTTGTGACGCAAATTTCTTTTTGTAAAATTTTCTTTCACAAAATTTTTGAGCCAATTTTTTGTTGATAAATCTTTTGCGTACGACGGCGATGCACAATGCGTCACCCTCAGCGATATCAGTTATTTTGGAAGTAGAATAAAGGACTTGCGTCACATTTACCCTTTAAGGTTTTTTTGACTGATTTTATATTCTGGCGAACCAAAAATCTCACATTCTCTTGTCAGATTGAGAGCGAAAACGAAAACAGTGTTTCCCACCTTATCTTCCCACTTTTGCTTCCCAGGTATGTCCAATTTTGTACGATACTCGGACCAAAAAGGTGAATTTTTGACTACGACGTGTAGCGGGGTAAAAGCGTAGCGTAGTGTCAAAAATACAGGTTTTTGGTCCTAGTTACATAATATACTATTACGAATAAAGATCTCACATTTTTGTGAATTTTTTGCATTGTTCTGTGGAACTTTAGAATTTGATTTTTGGGTGAATCAGTGAATCAAACAGTCTGGGTTAATCAGTGGATCAAACAAATTAATTTAAAAATGTTGCTAAATGGCATCAAGGTCTTCACATATTTTAGCCATTCCTTGTTCACACTCCATCTCAATGGTTCAGAAATTTCATTCAAAAAACAGGTTCATCTTGTAGCATCTAAAAAAATTTCTCATTCGGTGCTACGTGCTTCTATGATGAGAACGTTTAATAAAGTCGCTGAGGTATATAATTTGAAAAAAAAGTGTTTTAGATACCTCCAAATATCATGATTCGAAATAACCACCCAGGCAGCGATTGTTTGGTTTGGCGCATGCATAAAATGCAGACTCTCAATTCAATTTACAAAAGCTCGGAGATATTAGTTTCCATCGTCGTCTCATAACTAGTCATTTGAGACATTCAAAAAAACGTTCTATTGATTTTAAATTGGCCCAAACGCAACCATAAGTACAGCTATTAACATGATTGAATACTTGTGGGCATAATTTTTGAAACTGTGGAACCCATCATTTCCCCCCATTGTTAGACTACAAAAAAGAAGTTCCAGTTAATCACCGCGAATTTGTGGTTTTCGTTCAGTTTTGATTTGATAGAAAAAAGGTGTAGCGCAGACACTGACAATTAGCACTTTGTTATAAAATATTCAGAAAATCATGTCCAAAAACGCAATGTAATTCATAAGTCGGATTTTAGATAGATTTAGGTACAACTGAGAAAATTGGCTAACTGGAATCGGTAGAGGGACATCTAAGATCAACCATGTAAAAATTATTTCTATCGGTCACTTGGTCGCAGAGCAATAAAAGCTGAAAGTCGTCATTTCCCCTTCTTCAAGGGTTGATGTCTCCTCGATGAAGTGCCCGACCCAGCCATAAAATAGTGATTCTAGACGTGGGTTATGTGCCCTTTCGAATGACAATAACAAAATTTTGAAAGTGGTTTGGTACATTTTCAGAAAAGTCACTTTTTTGCTACCCTCGGTGAACTTTGTCATATATTATTTCAACACGACATACCTTGTAACAGTTAGCCTTCAGTCTAAGCTTTCCAATGATACCAAATATGCCATTTAATAATTTCGTTTACGAGGGGCTCCAGATTTGCGAGTAGAATGACTTCGATTGATAAACTTAATCATCAACGGTATTTGTAGCGGATCAAGTATGGCATGTTTGGTATCGTTGTAAAGCTTAGTCTTTAGGCTACAATATTAGCGGCAAATAAGTTTGAAATAAAGCTGCCAGAAAGGTACAGAAGTGTCCAAATTTCACCGAGGGTAGCGGAAAAAGTAACTTCTCTGAAAATGTACCATAAAAGACCACTCTCAAAATTTCCGAAAAATCAGCTAACTTACACAATAAAATAAAATAAGTCCGAACTGTGTACGAAAGAGCGAGAATATTGAGCGATTTGTATCTACACGATCGATAAATGAACACTTCAAACCTTTGATCCTTACTTAAACTTGAGAATTTAGAAACGGCGTTATCAAAGACGTTCACACATTAACACACATTAATAAGTTGTTCGCGTATATAGGAGAAACAGTTCGACCTGTGCAATCAAACTAATTTTTCAAATATATATTTCCTCCAGAGTTTCGTTGCGCAACACACTGTGTATTTTGAACCAAATTGGTATAGGATTTTGTTGCACACGAAAGTAAATTCTTGAAAGATTTATACCATCCGCAACCGTAATTTAAGAAGTTCACAAAATTTATTAGGTCATTTAACAACGTTAATTCCGTACGTGCAGTGAATTATTACTTTAATTGGACATAATAATTTAGCAATAACTTTTTTTACGTGGTAGCTGATCACTTCACTTTTATTGGCAATCTTCATTTTTAGATTGCTACAGTTGGCTTGACACCCTAATGTGAGATAGGAAAATGAAATGAACGTCCGCCACGGTGGGGCTGTACGAACTTTAAATAAAAGTGTAAGTTAACATTCCGGGTTGTTTCATAAGTGAGCTGGGGGAGGGAAGTGCTAAACAAGTAAACAAGTCTTAGCAAAATCTCAGTTGAGAACCAGCATCAGCGCCAGCCAGTGCTTGTGAATCACTGAGGACTTAAGACTGACATTTGAATTGATAGAGGGACAAATTCTAAGATTTACAGTGTAAAAATTGTTGCTCTCGACATTTTCTTCATAGAGCAATAGCAGCTGAAAGTCAAAATTTCACCATATTGAAAGACTGATATCTCCCTTACGAAGCAACTGAGAGAGCCACTAAATGACAATCCCAGACGAGTTTTGCAAACCCTTTCGAATAGCAAAACAAATATTTTTGAATTGAGTTCTCCGTTACATTTTCAGAAATTGTACTTTTAGGCTACCCTCGGCAAACTTTGACCGCTTCTATACCTTTCTGGTAGGATTATTTCATATCAATGTGTTGCTAATGTGATAGCTAATGGGACAATTTTCAAGTCAACAAAGTGATTTTTCTCACATTAAATACATTGAGTGGGGTATCGTTATAAACGTATGACCTATGACTATAAGATAAAAATTAACTTTGATCAAAATATGTCCACTCTCGAAACTTTTGTGACAAAACGGTTTCAGAGAGGTGTATGAAATTTCATGAAATGAAAAATTTTGTATGGGGAAGGAGCTGGTCCGATTTTACTGAATGCTGTTCTGAGCTCCCAATCGATGTGCGTTCTTAGTTTTTGGGTGCATTTCGGAAAAACTTCTTTTTTGTTGAGGAGGGGCGTGCATTATGGCTTCATGGTAAAAAAATGATTTAAATAATGTCTCGGTCACTAAATTCTGCGCGTCTTTATTGAGAAATATCCCCGCAACTAAGTGGTGCTTTTCGGACGTATAAGTTTCGAAACACCAATAGCACAATTGAAAGACTAAAATTTCTTCTGTTTCTTACTTTTTTCTATGCTTCGTGACAGTTGACAATAAAATCCTTAAACCTTTGGGTCTTCTGAACAGCAAGACCAAACTGTAAGCGAATACTTTGTGACAATGTTCTCATAAATTGTAATAAAATTGCATTGATTTTTCAAAACTGATTAAATGCTAAAATTGCAAAATAAGATACGACAATATTGCCTACTATTGAGCATTTTTCAGTTTAACCTTCAGAATTGCTTGAACTTCCAATACAATAAAACACGCAATATTAAAAATAATACCAACCAACCAACCAACCACAAGAATATTGAGAATAGTATTTTTTACCAACAAGTCACAACAAACAAATTTATATCTCCATTATTGCCGATTCTCGTGAATTTATTTGTTGAACGAGTCCGAACGTACATTTATGCACTTGGTTTATCGTGCTATATTGTATACGGAACGCAATAAAAGCAATTCCATTCCATGGAACTGTGTTTTGTGCTTTTCAGATATTGGAGTGTGTCGTTATATTGCCAGTAATGTTTCGAAAAAAAATGTTTTCTTTTTCCTTCTTTAAATAAAATAACCGACCAAAGAATCATATATGCATAACATAAGAATATCCACAGTATCCAGAACAGTTAAAAAAAGGCGATTGCAAACTTACATTGCATTTAATACAACATGTACTCAACATCAAATCCAATCGTATTCAATGTAACTGCATTTCTACCGCTTTATTTGAAAGGGCGAGATTAATCTTGTTAAATTTATTTATTCGATTTCGATTCATATTGTTTATAAAGTTGGATAAGTATCCAAAGACAATCAATAATATGAAGAAAAAAAAGGGAAATAAAAACCCGAACGAATCCTATATGGGCGTCAAGTAGTCTTAAGCATAAATTGAATTTTAAATTGATTTTTGTCGATCATTGAATGTCCGTAAGCAAGGAGTAAATTCAATGTTCATTTCTGTTGATTATCGCGAGATGTTTCGGTTTTTTTTTCATCTTCTTCTGTTTTTGTTCTCGTCTCTATGTGTGTCCAGTTAACCGACAGAGAATTCGTTTTCTGCAGAAAAAACGTCACAAACCTGATTTTCTAGCGAAAAGGATGTATAATACGAATGAATATGAGACAATCTATAGTTATTTGGTCGGACGGTTTTTTTGTAGGTATGCATTTCCATCAAATATGCCATCGCAACCAATTTAGATGCCAAGCATACAGAAAATCATCATGGTCGTATTTTAGGACAAATCATCACGACTTGGCTGGACCGAGTGTAATTCTGACTAAGTTTTAATAGATATGGTTTCATCAGTACCTGAATTTTTCTGGATCGCATCATTTCTTTCTAAGGCTTACTATCGGGTCAACCTGAAAATTTCAGGTCAGGTCAAAACTGAACTGAAACCTGAAATTGACCAGAAAATCAAACCTGAAAATTTCAAGATTCTTCAATAGTTTTCAATAGCGGCCGACGTATCGCGTTATAACATTTTGAATCTGATACTTCTTTTGTTTCATCTAATATTAGATACAACATCTTTTACTTCATTTGTTGTAACAATCATTTTGCTGCATAAAATTAGATTACGCGATTATCGCTCATTTTTATCGTTTATGTCGATAACAGATCATTAGCCGTTTATAGAAGGTTGAAAACTCTTTTTAGCTTCTCAATTTCTTTCAGATTTGTTTGATACACTGTCCCGTTTCAGTACTTTATTTAGAGTACCACTCATGCTTGAAGTGCGTTGACAAAAGCGATGAATACAAATCCATGGCATGAATAAATGCCTCAATTTTAACTTCTGGGCTCCTCCCAGGTCAGGTCAAAGTCAATTTTCATATCAGGTCAACCTGACCTGACCTGACATGTCGTAAGTCTTAAATCCGGCCTATAGCTATAAAACATTGATTTTCCATCTGTGGCGCACTCAAGTGCGGTGAGAAAATGACGTTTTGTTGACACTTACTCTGATGACAGTTCGGGTAAGAAATTTTTTATTTTCTCACCTCTTGGGGTGAACAAGAGTTCTTCTCTTTTCAACTGTCACTTTGTTTTGGCTTTAAAAATGGTAAAACAAATTGAGGTGGGTTTTCTCTTTTCTTTCCTTAGTAAACAAATAACCATGCCTACGTGACCTACACTTTTTCTAACAATTGAGATATTTCAAAAATTCATTTGGTAAGGAATCATTCACCATGCTATTCATCTGTTATCGGCAACGACAAAACAGTATCTGTTGTTACATGCTGGACTAGTGTAACGTTAACAACTTAATTCGTAACAAGTATCTACATACCGACCCTATAGTCTTATATCGAGCCAACCTGAAGAATGAATAAAACATTATCTCTTTGTCATTACTCAAGAGCACACGTATTTTATTCAAGTTCCTAACCACGGACCCCTGGTGTTTTCTCACAGGTTATGGGCATTAGTTATTGCTAAGGAATTTATGCTACTTGAGTGGAGATAAAATAGTGAACGATTAGTTTTGTTAGTTTTTTCGTTCAAGTGCGTCGTGTATTGTGAAAGTTACGTATGTGCTGACATCCAACACACAGTTTTTACCCGCCATTGCTAAGCTCATCGGTCGCGACAATTTTACCACATGGAAATTCGCAGTGCAGGCTTACCTAGAGCATGAAAATCTATGGAAATGCATAAAAGGAGAGGAAGCTGATGAGGAAAAATTAACCAAAGCCAAATCAAAGTTAATTTTGCTGATAGATCCGACCAACTATGCGCATGTTCAAGATTGTAAAACTGCATCAGAAGTATGGGAGAAATTGAACACCACATTCGATGATTCTGGTTTATCGAGACGTATACATCTGGTACGGACATTAACAACAACAAAATTGGAGGCTTGTCCCAGTATGGAAGGTTATGTTCAGAACATCATGAATGCTGCTCACAAATTGCGTGGTATTGGCTGCGATGTGTCTGATGAATGGATTGGCGTGTTCATGTTGGCTGGTTTGCCGGAAAAATATGGTCCAATGATCATGGCGATCGAAAACTCTGGAATAGCAATAAAGGCCGATGCTATCAAAACGAAATTGCTGCAAGAGCCAAAATCGAACGAAACCAGCAGTGCAGTGACGCAAGCGTTTATGACGTCAAAGAAATCAGCGAACAAGAAGAAGTTTCGAAAATTCGAAAAACGATCTACAGAGACAACTACCAGTCAGAATCGAATTCGATGTTTTATTTGTGATGAATTAGGACACAAAGCCGTTGATTGTCCTGAAAGAAAGAAGAAGTCAAATGACAAATCATCTAGTAATGTCAACAAACAACAATCAAAGCATGGTGCGTTTGGAGTTTTTTCTCCTGGTGTTTCTAACGATGATGACTGGTTCATAGATTCAGCTGCTTCATTTCACATGTCGCATCGTAACGATTGGCTTGTTATGGATGGGAAGAAATCGATTGACACAGTGATTGCTGCGAACAATTCTCCGATGACCGTTACATCATCTGGTACAGTGACAGTTTATGTCGACAACAAAGGAAAGGAAAATCAAATTTCGATCAGCAATGTTCAGCATGTCGAAGAATTGATCAAATTTATTGTCAGTTTCCCAACTATGTCAAAAGGATCTCACAGTTATTTTCAACAAAGACGGTTGTCAAATTTTTGATAAAGAAATGGACCTGGTTGCCACTGGACGGCATGTGAATAATATGTTTGTGTTGAACAGATCAACGAATCACTGCTTGTTGACATTTGAAACAAAACAAAGTTTGTTATGGCATCGTCGCTTGGGCCATTTGAATTTGCAAGACTTATGTAAGCTGAGGTCTGTTGTCAACGGAATTGAATTTAAAACTCCGAAATCAGTTGATCCGTGCGTTGATTGTCTAAAAGGAAAACAATCAAGATTTCCATTTCCAAAGGCAAGAAATCGAGCTACATTTCCGCTGGAGATAATTCATTCTGATCTATGCGGTCCTATGGAGGAGTCATCATTGGGAGGAGCTCGCTACTTTATCACCTTTATCGACGATTTTTCGCGAAAAGTCTACGTTTATTTTATGGAGAACAAGACTGGTGTTCGTGCAATATTTGAACAATTCAAAAATATGGTCGAGAATCAAGTTGGACGGAAAATTCAATCGATACAAACCCGTTCCTCAAAAATTGTTCAAGACAAATCTGGGAAAACTATAAAGATTTTGCGAACCGACAACGGTTTGGAATATGTCAATCGTGATTTGGAAACTTATTTGAAGCAACATGGTATACATTTTCAACAAGTTCAAAATAATGGTTCCATCCCGTGAAAACTGGACCAACAACGAGGTCATTGACAACAACATAAATATCACCTGGTACTCTGACGGATCAAGATATAACAACCTAGCGGGCGCTGGAATCTACTGCCCACAACTTCAGATAGAAAAATCATTCCATCTTGGTTCCTTCGGATCCATTTTCCAAGCAGAAACTTTTGGTATTACCCAATGCTGCAAAGAACTGATAGGCCAGAACGTGTCAGACAAACGGATATTAATATGTTCCGACAGTCGGAGTTCCTTAAAATCAATTGGAGCTTACAAAGTGTACTCATCGTCTGTCCTTAACTGCAGAAGACTCACCCAAAAACTGGCATCTAACAATAATGTCACTCTGACCTGGGTACCAGGACATAGTAACATAGAAGGTAACGACATAGCGGACAGCCTCGCAAAGGCAGGAGTCAATAAACCACTCATAAGCCCAGAACCAATCATAAAAGCCCCACAATCATTTTTCATTGGTTTAATTGACAAATGGAAAAAGAAAACGTTCACTAAATACTGGTCATCCATCAACTTCGCCAGCCACTCAAAAAAATGTATCAAAATCTCTCCCAAAAATTCAAAATTCCTACTATCGCTAAGTAGAAGGAACATTAGAAGACTTACCGCCAGTCTAACTGGCCACTGCTACCTCAACAAACACCTTCACACAATGGGCATCACCAATGACCCCCGCTGTCCTAACTGTGGGGACATTGAATCGGCAGAACACTTCCTATGCACTTGCCCGGCATACGTATCAGCCAGATCAAAAGCTCTAGGAGCCTATATACTGCCGCACAACATCATCTGGAGCCTACCTCTCCGTAGCATATTGGACTACCTCAATCGTACATGTAGAATGTAGGTAGCTATTTGTGGGTATGCACAACAGGCCCATTGGAGGCTTAGGAGCCAGAGTTTTACTCTACCCACTCAAACTAACTAACTAACTATACGTTTTCAAACAACAACACCGTATACGCCACAACAGAACGGACTTGCTGAAAGGATGAACAGAACTATTGTGGAGAAAGCTCGCTGCATGCTATTTGGGTCCAATTCGGATAAAAGCTTTTGGGCAGAAGCAGTTGCCACAGCAGTCTACGTGACAGATCGTTCGCCAAGCCGAGGTTTGGATGGCCACACACCGGAAGAAATTTGGACGGGAAAGGTGCCAGATTTAACTCATTTGAAAGTCTTCGGATGCAAGGCGATGGTACACGTACCGAAACAACATCGTAAAAAATGGGATGCGAAATCCGAAGAATACATTTTCGTTGGTTATTGCGATGAGACTAAGGGTTATCGTCTACTTCACCCGATAACAAAGCGATTGGTCAAAAGCAGAGACGTCGTTTTTCTGGAAAATCAGGTGATTCAAAACGAAACAAATTCTAACGTTCTTATTACAGACGATTCACATGAAGTCGTTGTGCAATTTGACGAGAAACAAGAAAGTTTTGTGGCTGATCAGTCAAATTCTGGATGGAATTTTACGCTCGACGGTTTGAGTGAATTGACTGATGCTGAAGAAGTGAATGGTGCTGGTGAAGGCACGTCAAGTACGATAAATGCTCCATTGGTGGTTGAGCCTATGGTTAGGCGCAGGGCCTATTTTACGGAAACATGTTTCTCAAGTTTCTGAAAGTTTCCAAAATGTTTCTTAAAGTTTCCGAAATGTTTCTTAAAGTTTCTTAAAGTTTCTTAAAGTTTTTTAAGGAAACTTTTCTAGAAACTTTAAGAAACTTCAGAAACATTTTCGAAACTTTCAAAAACTTGAGAAACATGTTTCCGTAAAATAGGCCCTGGTTAGGCGATCAGAAAGGTCACCAAAGCCAAAACTTTGGCCCGATTTTATCACTTACTCGGCAAGAGCAATCGTTTCGAATGATCCTGAAACGGTTGAGGAGGCGTTGTCTCGTTCTGATGGAGAACATTGGAAGAAAGCGATGCTGGACGAATATGGGTCGTTATTACTAAACAAAACATGGGATTTGGTCACTTTACCTTCGAATCGTAAAGCGATTCCGTGCAAATGGGTCTTCAAGACAAAGCGCGATGGCGATGGAGCTATCGAAAGGTACAAAGCACGGTTAGTAATAAAAGGCTTCGCTCAACAACGTGGTATCGACTACGAAGAAACATTTTCGCCGGTCGTTCGATATAATTCATTGCGATATTTACTATCGTTGGCTGTACAGTTTGATTTGGATATCGATCAATTGGATGCTGTCACAGCATTTCTACAAGGAGAAGTAGAAGAGGAAATCTACATGAATCAGCCGGAAGAGTTCGCAGAAAATACGAAAGTTTGTCGTCTTAACAAGGCAATTTACGGTTTGAAACAGGCAAGCCGTCAGTGGAACAAAAAATTGGATGGCGCGATGAAAGAAATTGGTTTTCATCAATCGGCAATGGATCCTTTTGTGTGTATTTTCATATCAATGGGGATAAACGAACATATGTAGCTGTTTATGTGGATGATTCCATGGTATTCTCGAATGATCAAGACATGAAATGTTTTCTAAAGGCTGAGCTGTTTAAACGTTTTTTTCATGAAGGATCTGGGAACGGCAAAATTTTGTCTCGGAATGGAATGGAATTTTATATTTGGATCAACGTCGACACATCTGCGATTTGCTAGAGAAATTTAACATGGCTGATTGCAATCCTGTTATGACACCAGCTGATCCGAATCAAAAATTAACCAATTCTATGAGTCCAGTGACATCGATAGAAAAGGAAGCGATGTTGCAAGTTCCATATCAAGAAGCCGTTGATGGCTTATTGTACATCGCCCAAGGTTCGCGACCTGACATCACATTTGCTGTACATTCGGTTAGTACAACTTTGGACTCGAACACTTCGGACAACATTTTAATTTGGTGCGATAACAAGAGTGCAATTGATTTGTCGAATTCGAATGGGTATAATGCTAGAACGAAGCATATCGACATCAGGCATCATTTTGTTCGACAATCAATTGAGGATGGATTGGTACATGTTGCGCATGTATCGACGGATGAAATGTTGGCTGATATTTTTACAAAGCCGCTTGGAAGAGAAAAACATTTATTTTGTGCGAAGGGACTCGGTATGTCTTTCTAAAGTTTTTTTTGTTTTTCATTTTGTTTGTTTTTTGGATTTAATTTCTCATCTTTTCTATGAAGTGAATTTTTTGATTTTATTGGACAAGTTAGTTAACATTAAGAGGGAGTGTTGTTACATGCTGGACTAGTGTAACGTTAACAACTTAATTCGTAACAAGTATCTACATACCGACCCTATAGTCTTATATCGAGCCAACCTGAAGAATGAATAAAACATTATCTCTTTGTCATTACTCAAGAGCACACGTATTTTATTCAAGTTCCTAACCACGGACCCCTGGTGTTTCCTCACAGTATCGATGGCACATTTAGGAGACCTCTATGGACTGTTTGCCACCGACCGATGAGTAGCA
Source organism: Bradysia coprophila (assembly GCF_014529535.1). Taxonomy (NCBI): domain Eukaryota; kingdom Metazoa; phylum Arthropoda; class Insecta; order Diptera; family Sciaridae; genus Bradysia; species Bradysia coprophila. The sequence goes on from NW_023503374.1 coordinate 3,534,505, forward strand.
GTTCCTAGAGCTACTGAATGACGAAACAGGTTGTCTCTGTTCATGACTTGATTTCATCAAGATCACCTTCTCCTTAACGGAGTTCCATGTATAGGCTACAACGAGAGTTCTTGTTTGTGGCGTTTGTCTGAAGCTACATGTCGTATTATACTTAAATGGTCCGTTGCCAATTTGCAACGTTAAAAAACTGAGTGAATTTGTGCACTCCCTGACTGAACGAACTTTGACAACCCGAAAAACGACAATTTCATCCATAGCACTGTCGCTTACGTGATATTTCATACAAATCGAGCAACGTCGCCTACGCGATTTACACAGAAATATTATTGAGGTTATGGTTCTGTGGATGAAATTTGACAATTCATATGGCCTTGGAACAAACCTATTTACGTAGAATCGTATTGAAACTCTTAATCAATCATCGAAAATCAAAAAGATTGTACATACTATGTGGCCGAGTCGCCAGGATGTCGTAAGCTGTCTTCTAAATGTTCTACTTCATTTTTTTCAAACATGATCTTTGCGCATTAGTCAGAGCGGGATATGTTATTAAATGGGATTTTTCGCAATTAAATGGGATTATTTTGATTCTCAATAAAAAGTGTTTGCCTCCTCGGGAACAGCTCGTTTATTCCTGTTCTGGTAGAATTCCCCGCCCGTTCGAAACAAGTTCTGGTAGAATATCTATTTGACTACAGACAATTACTGGAGAACACTCTCTAGTTGCTAATTTTATGTTTTCTCTGCTGCCACGGCAGAGTAAAATAAACCAGGCAGGAGCGGTTCATTTTCGAAACGTCAAATAAGGGACCTAATACATGGGATGAAAATGAACTCAAATGAACTTTGACATAAATTGAACAATTTTATTCGCAAAATATCAAGGGCTACTAGATTATTCATGTCTCTAGTCAAACAAGCGCTCCTGCCTGGTTAACTTTACTCTGTCGTGCTGCTGCTTAACTTGTTACAAATATGATCTGTCATCTATAATCGAAACGACTAATAAACAACGAATTTAGGCTGGCGAGCTTTATAGATTGTGGATTTGAGCCCTATTTCACAGAACTCTCAATGATTGACGCTTTCGGCAAGTCGGTCACTTCCTGTCACTTCACCGAACAACATTTTCATTTAAATTTCTTAACAAATGATTTGTTTTTTTAAATTTTAGAGCTCAAAAGACCGACTCGAAGTCTGCGTTATCTTTAATATTTGCGGTTGTGACGATAACAATTTCTACAATCTATAACAAAATGTTGATCGAAACCAACGTACTTCAAGCAAAAGTGATCATAGTCGACAGCTGCCAATTAGAGTACTTTTTTCTAAGAAATTGTTGTTACTACAGTGTTTTACAAATGTTTGATACACTGTCCAGTTTCAGTACCCTATTTAGAGTGCCACTCATGTTTGAAGTGCGTTGACTGAAACCAATGTCGTGAACCATTTTTCATCACTAGGCGATATATTAGGCAAGCAAGGTAAGTGAATAACAGAATATAATGATTATGTGTCGTGGTAACGCTTACCGTTTTATAAAGAGAATGACCAAAAATTTCTAAAATGCTTGGACCATTTCACACTGTATGACTTGTGGCGTTATAACATCTGATATTCAAATCAACAAAAAACAAGTTGTGTGTGCAGCACAGCTAAGAAAAATATTGAAGAAATTTATACAAACACAACTGATTCGTATCACACATCACATTGCAACACATCGAACTTATAAACAATTCAATTACGTTATTCGACAATGTGTAACACACATTTTATACGAATCATTAATCATTTTGAGGGGTGTGCCAATTCTCAATCCTACGAAAGGCTTCTTTCATATCTCGTCTGGTAATCGATTACACACCAGTATATACTGTGCGATGTTCATCAAATTTATGTCGCTGTTCGAGAAACTTTCACTTTCATAGAATTAAATTGTTTATTAATGCATTGGATATCTGACAAACAATTTCAAACAATGATTAATTACAGCAAACGAAAAAAAAAATATTTTTTTTTCGTTGTGCTCGTTGCAAATACATCAGCCGAGTTATTAGCCAGCCATCAGATTGTTGTTTGATTATGTCAATTGCTCTAACACTTTAACGGATTGTATTGGTCTAAAGACAAAATTTTGAAAATTAAGATGAATTACGATATGTTGACCAGACGTTAGATTTTTAATTCTCAAGCAAAGGCGGCAAGCAATGATCTCAACAAGATCTGAGAAAGCATTGCTGCAAGCAAAGTTTTAGAATTTGTTGTACAGCAGATACATTACTTACCAATGGAACAACAGAAGTCAATGGAACTGCTTTAGTGAAATTTACCTATCCGAAGCGAAACCGAGAAGTGATTACCATAGTTAGCCCCAAGATATGTACTTTTCTCGAAACGTTGAGGTAAAGTTTCGCCGTCGTGTTACAATGTTTCGCTAAAAAAAATCGATCCGTCCCTCCCTTTTTGGCAGAATTCAACAAAATTTCTGAGCTTTGAAAATGAGAATGTCATTGATAGCGAAAACTCTAGTAGAGCGACCGAATTCTTTACTGATATCCGGAACTGATGGCTCGCCGGGAATGAGAGTCGAGGAAGTAGCTTACGGCTTGCATTTATTACTCATTTTTTCGACCCGCTTGAATATCCTCGTATAACACAGCTTTTGGTGTCGCGGAATCTTGCACACGCGAATCATAGCAGGGCGCATGAACTTTTTACGAACTTTTTAGAGGTGAGTCTCGAACACCATGAATTTGTGTGCAACTCCAGCTTTTGAATTCGCAAATAGTCAAAAATGTCATCTGTGATCAATAGCTACGACAACAATAAACGACGAGCTCTTGCCGTAAGTTATGTTAAAATACATGATAAAACTAATGAAGTAATAGATTTTCAATTGAAGTCTTGTTCATTGTAAGAAGTATCAGATTCGATAATAATAATGGCGATATATTGACATCCATGAGGGATCACAGTTTCTCACGTCCCATATCTATTGTGTTGTGATAGCTATAGCGCAACAGATCATCAAACTTAAAGCGATTGCACTTATGAACCGAGTCGACTTCTTCAAAAAATCAACAAATTGATCTTTATTTCTTGTCATTACGCCTCAAATATTTGAGTCTCTTTCTAGCTACACATACCAGTCACACTTTTAATTGAGTGAAATGAAGCTCGTCGAAGACGAGAAAACAATGCTTTTCCGATTCGATTATCACATCTCTTTTCTTTAAAAATTTAAAATGGCAAAAAAACATGCACTTTTTGCATTACAAACATTACGAAACAATCGGAAGAGGAAGAGATAATTTGCAAAATGTAGGTGAATGAAAGACAATTGAATTGCTGATTTTAATTGATAAATCAGTTTGCTAACGATCTACGAGCTCTCTCAGAGCTTTTCTTGCTTTTGAATTTATCGAAAGATAAAGAAAAAAATGGAATTGCATTACAATGAAAGTGTCGCACACTGATAGACAGGCTGATGTTACAAGTTACACTTCAAGTGTTTTAATGGAAACGTGTTAATAATTGTTAAAGTGAAAGGCGAGATAATTTCGTCAATTACATATGCTTCGGTTCGTGCTATTCTAAGTGTACGAACGTACACAATTTTTATGATGCCATTAAAACAGCTTGAAAACTCTAAAACCTTGCGAGTGGAAAAAAATTCTGGAAATGTTGGACTTAGCAACAACAGAACATAACAACTAATAAATCCAACGACAGGCGAAATCTTATTCATCTATCTTCTCCGCATATCTAGCCATTACTCATACACCACAACTTGATGTAACAAAATTGTTTTTTTTTTCAACAGGAACTTTTATGACGATAAGCTCTACATTAAAAAATTTATTTAAATTCATTTTGAAATTACAAATTGAGAACTTAAGTACGTTACAAGCATTTAAATAATTTCTTTTATTTTTACAAAAGAATCTATCTACTTGTAGAACCATATGAGTGGTTACATGAACATTATAACAAACATGAACAATAGTTAGTGGATACGTATATATAAACGTATGCATTCAATATGGTGAGGAGGATCGACCAGATATTTCGTTAAATATCCATCCACGCCACAATTTATATGGTTACAAATGAAATTCTCAGCATGATATATCCACGCGTTTTGGATGGATTATCGTCTCTCGGTTTGCTTGCTTTTATAATCATTATTATTGTGTATGAGAAACGATCATGTTCTATTCAGAAAATATTTTTCGCTAAGATTTATTGATACGCAATGTCTTTTTCCGAGAGAAGAAGAAAAAAAACGGAATTTGTGCAGAGAACATATTTAATCATGGTGCATGACTCGTGTGTTATGTGTTATAATAGGAATGGAAATGGAAGAGATTATTTTCTATCTTAACTTTCGTATGTACTTAATGGCTTAATATTTATGCACATTTTTGAGTTTATTAATATTGACATAATTTTGCTGTGGTGTGGATGAATCAAATGAATTATTTAGGAGCATCACATGAAATTATCCTTTTTAATATCGTACACGTAGAGATAAATGACGTGTGGGTGTATTTTGATTGGATTTGATAAACGAATCATATGCAATCACTTTAAATCTACGCCTTCGTTGTAACGGTCGTTAATTTCTTCAGTCCATCTTAGTTTAATTCATTACCATTGGATTTGTGGCATTTTTTTAAATTCTTCTGATGTACACATTAAAGTACTTAGATCACTGTCATTAATCGGGGCTAATCCTCGGGGGAACGAAACAAGGAAGGTGAAATTGGCCTGTAGTGCTCTTCTGATATGTCGGGCTACGAAGAATTTCTTATTCATTTCTATTGTTTAAGCTAACTGCAAAGGTATCACTATATAAACAGTGATGTCTATTACTTCTATTGTTTAAAGCATCGCCTAGTATTTGATTCAAAATCTTTTACTTCACTTGTTTTACAGTCGAAGAAAAGTAAGAAACTGGCAATACAATCCAATCAATCAACGACGTGTCCTGAAAAATTCTGCTTTCATCAATAGTTACGAACTACGTTTTTTAAACCGTAAGAATCATAATGAGACGGAACACACAAACAATAACAAGGAAATCACTCTACAACACTTTGACTTTTACTTGGCTTACCCGATAGCATCCGAAAAAATATATATGAAAATCCATTGTTGGCTTTGTTTGTCGGCCGACAAAGTTACTTTTTCGGACGCACATATGTTGCTGTATACGCAGTACTTTGATCAAACTTTTCGATCGTAAGTACAGTGACAAAAAACGTCAAATTATGATTATAAGGCACAAAATAGTTATTTATCTACCAAGGTAGGTATTTTTTCGCACTAGATGTCGATTGTCGACCCGAGGCAGGCGAAGCCGAGGTCGACAAGACGTCGTGTGCGAAAAAATACCGGGATACATACCGTGGTAGATATACAACGTTTTTCGCAATTTCGGGCCATAATCACCTTTCCAATGCAAAACATGTCCTACATTTTGTTCCAAAATTCTTGTGTATACAGAAATTCATTTGAACGATCAAGAAGGCTGCATTATAATACACATTGCTATGTGATGTTGGTGTGTTTGGGACTAAACCTACCTAGCCCAAACACACCAAGAAAAGACGAGGAGGAGACGATTGCTTCATGGATCAGCGAGTTATGATTCACTTCAGGTTATACTCTTCAATGAGCATATAGAAGAGAAACGGGCAAGGTAGGCTTAGTCCCAAAAACACCAACACACCAAGGTAGGTTTAGTCCCAAACACACCAAACACACCAGGTTATACTCTTCAATGAGTATATAGAAGAGAAACGGGCAAGGTAGGTTTGGTCCCAAACACACCTTAAATGAGTTGCACTGTTTTATTGGAACATAAAGCCAAGCTTGTTAGTCTAAGCTTTAAAGAAAGTCATCAAGCATATAACTAGTAACAACTTTAAGTCTACTACTTCTTTGGACCTGACAAAGTATTTTCAACAGATCGATTGGAGGTCTATTCATTCATTAGTTTTTTTTAACAACATTTATTTAATTAATTTGGTTTACATACGGGTTGTAAGTAGTTATATATACACCGTAAGGCGACCATCAGCCAGAAGTTATCGACTATTTTTGTCGTCACTGCCGTTAACAAATAATAGTAGAGGTCCTTAGCATAAAAATAGTTCACTTTATAGTAGAATGGTGAGCTTTGGACCAGTGATTGATATTGGTAGCCTGAGTCCAAAAAGATTAACACCCCTCAAAAAACCCCACCCCACACCCCAACACCCCTCACCAAAGATTTTAGTGTAAGGGTCACTTCAATGAATTATTGTGATGCGCCTGTCAATACTAGACTGTCGATATGGGGCTTAAACGAAAGGTAAAGGTTCATACTTTTTTTATATGACCAAACGCTTTTCAATTTTTCATTTTCCACATCAATTTTTCGAGCTTTCCATGAAAATCTATGAAATCTCAAATATAAAGGGTGGTGAATAAGTTAAAAAAGTTTTTGTGCATACTTCCTTCTGCAATATGGTTATCCAAAGACTTCTTCGCTAATTTGACGAAAAAAAATTAAATAATGTGTCAAATACTTTTTTACATATAACTGATGAAATATGCGAGCTGTGTCATTGAATTTGCGAGATTATCATAGGATAGTTTATTGACGCATTTATTGAACTCTAGGAGAAGCCAATACACCATTAACCTCAAGTCACCCACCTCCCACTCTCCTATTATTGAACAAATTGTAGAAAAATTTTAAAATAGAAAGCAGACTATTTTTGAACTTACAAATTTACGCTGTAAATGTTTGGAATATTGCCTGCAATACCTTTTTCAAGTGGACTGTGGAAATAATTAAGAGTAAGTATGTAAGATACTACATTTTCAAATAAATATTGTTGTGCGATTACACTGCAAAAATGCTCCAGAGGCAGTTTCTGTCTACGTAGTAAAAATGATTTAAATGTCCCACATTCAGCAATTATCACTCACATTCCACATTATGTGGTTTAATTATTTTGATATCATTTATGAGTCAATATGTTAGATTTACCAATCATTTTTGATCGATGCACACAGATCTTGTGATCTTTTGTACTACCCTGTCATCCTAAAAATCTTGAATCCGTTGGACATTAGATAGTGAGATTATAGGAAGAGTGTTTTATCAAAAGCAGTAAAGTCCACCATTCTCTTAACTCTTCTAACGTAGGTAGAGGAAATATAGTTGTCCCTTTCTGTCTCACGGTCTATATGGGCAGTGGACTTAACTGCTTTTGAAAATGGTAGATGCTTGGAGATGATTATAGCGAAGTAGAACAATCAACTTTCTTTTAAATTTTGCCGCATCAGACCAATAAACAAAACCAACCATGGAGATGATTCCATCAAACTTTCTATGAACAAAATAATCTACTCGCATCTCCAAACATCTGGTGTACCACTAGTACCCACAGCTCATCTCCAACTAAAACCATTGCCTTACTCCAGGCGAGCAAATGGGTACGTATGACAGTCATACTATGACTAGCTAATCTATAGGACCTTAAAAGCATACCTCGCAGTCCTAAGGCGATGGCTGACGGCTTAGGTCTTCACTATTGATAGCTGGTAAGACAAGATTGTCCCTATCATTGAAATTGACACAGCCTGTAACATTTAGTCCAGTCTTATATTTCCAAAACTAGCCTGTCCGAACGTAACGTTTCTCTGCATTGAACCAACATAACAGCCGAAGCCTGGCACAAAAGCCACTGGCGAGAGAGTGACAGAGTGTCCAGAATCAAGATAATCTAACGTATTTTGTTATTAAAATGTAGATACTTTTATTACGATGGGTATCAGACGAGTATTTTTGATTGTAGAGCAAATCAGATAGTAACGAGCTTCTCAATGGTAATGTTCCAATACGTCAGTTGTAAATAAAATAAAGAGGATGTTATTAATACTTATAATTAAAAAACTTAAAAATTAAACGTGAGATCTCGACATATGAATCTTTTAGACGCAAACACTTCCTAATTCTTGAATAGAATAGAAAGGGAGATAGGCTCACCGCCACTAAATTGCAGTAGTGCTACCAGAAGCTTCATTTACAAAAGATATCAAAATAATTAAACCAGATAATGTGGTATTTATTTCTGCGTCTCAAAGGTTGGTGTCGAATAGCATCAGCTGTGTTGCCTAGCCAATCGACACCAGTGTCAATTAGCATCTACTGTGTTACGTGGCTAATCGACACCAGATGCAAATAGCATGCACTGTGTTGTCTGGTTATTCGTCACCGGTGTCAAATAGCATGCACTGTGTTGCTTGGCTATTCGCATCCGGTGTCGAACAGCCACACAACATGCATGCAACGGTGTCGAATTGCATCGGCCTAGACAGAAACTGCCACTGCAGCATTTTTGCAGTGTAATCAAATATTCATTTGAAAATGTAGTATCTTACATACTTACTCTTAATTATTTCCACTGTCCACTTGAAAAAGGTATTGCAGGCAATATCCCAAACATTTACAGCGTAAATTTGTAAGTTCAAAAATAGTCTGCTTTCTATTTTAAAATTTTTCTACAATTTGTTCAATAATAGGAGAGTGGGAGGTGGGTGACTTGAGGTTAATGGTGTATTGGCTTCTCCTAGAGTTCAATAAATGCGTCAATAAACTATCCTTTGATAATCTCGCAAATTCAATGACACAGCTCGCATATTTCATCAGTTATATGTAAAAAAGTATTTCAATGAAATTTTCCGGCGGTGGAAAACTGAGCTTATCTCCAAGTCTAAGACACATTATTTAATTTTTTTTCGTCAAATTAGCGAAGAAGTCATTGAAGAACCATATTGCAGAAGGAAGTATGTACAAAAACTTTTTTAACTTATTCACCACCCTTTATATTTGAGATTTCATAGATTTTCATGGAAAACTCGGAAAATTGTTGTGGAAAATGGAAAATTGAAAAGCGTTTGGTCATATAAAAAAAGTATGAACCTTTACCTTTCGTTTAAGCCCCATATCGACAGTCTAGCATTGACAGGCGCTTCACAATAATTCATTGAAATCACTAAAATCTTTGGTGAGGGGTGTTGGGGTGTGGGGTGGGGTTTTTTGAGGGGTGTTAATCTTTTTGGACTCAGGCTACCAATATTAATCACTGGTCCAAAGCTCACCATTCTACTATAAAGTGAACTATTTTTATGACTTTTGTTCTACAAGGACCTCTACTATAATGTCATTGGATTTACTTACCGTCTTTCCGGTATTGTATGGTTATTGATGATCATTCGACCTTGTTCACATAAAATGCTATTTGAAGTAGTAGATTCTGTTTGTTAAAATTCGGTGACATTTTCCTTTCACTTTTCGTTTCGCTCTTAAGGATTATGTCAAGGTCTATCGTAGTTAGGCAGTGAGCACGTCGAAGCTTTATTAAAATTTAAAAGCTTTTTCACAAAAAAAAACTCAGAGTTAAACAACTACAAATGGATTTATTTTCTAAGAATAATATTTACACAAAGTTCTTAATAAAATGAAGATGTGATTATGCGTTGGAAAATAAAAGGTCTGGATGAAGAATACTTTCATTTCTTACCAATGAAACATTCAAAGTCCAGGAGCAGATAAAAATGGCCTTAACAACGATTTAAATGATCAATTTTTTGCGTAGAAGAATTTTCTGATTTTTTTAATTTTTTAATTTTATTTTACAAATGAGCGAATCTCTGTATGTAAATGGATCTATGATACTTAAATTAAAGTCTTTTCAGCGAATATTTAAATTAATACTGAACTTTCGAAGTCTTTTATCAATGGAGCTGTTTGTTTTATTTCGTTTATCGTAAATAACTATTTTGCAGCAAATGATTTCAATTTCCATTTTCATTTATTCAATACATCATTCCTGGATGAACGCCGCCTCCACGCTGAAAGTACACATTGGGATTACTGCTGAGCGTAGGCTCAAGCGTTGTGTATAGATTTGCATCATCTGGACGCATGAATAGACCTAGATCAAGTGATAAAATAAAATGTTAGACAAAAATAAATCAAAGAAAATTTAAATTAAAATTTCGTTTGAACCACGTCCATATTTAGTTCTCTTGTCATTTAAATCAGGTGCCAATTAAAAAAAAAGAAATATTTTGGAAAACAGTTGTTTTTTCAATTTTTATACAAAGTTCCGTGTCCATTTTTCTTGATATTAGTCATATTAAAATGTGTGATTCTGTGTGATGGTATGATGTTTAGTCACAATGATATTTCATGTACAAAATGTGGTTGATGGTTTAGAGTAAAAAAAGTTTATTTTAGTCAAATCAGCATAGTTGCTCCAATCTAGAAAATTCAGTGAAAAACGAATTCTTTGTTCAACTTGACTGCAGTGGGAAATCAGTTGAAATACACGCATTTTTTGTCCACAAGCTCTCAGTCATTGTTAATTAGTTCAATCAACAAACAATCTCTAGCCAGACAGTGTCTTTGTTACACCGATATGTGTAATGTGATGACGTCAACGTAGCAAAGATACTGAAAGACTACCTGCCTATAGATTCTGACTATACAAAAGATTGTGCGTTTTGTGGATCAGCTGCACATTTCAACTTATTTCCCCCTGTACCCTAAACGTGTCTATAAAATTGTCGCATATCATTGGTAAATGTGTGTAGGTCGTCGAATTCAATCAAACCGCAATGTCTCATTCATTTTGGCTATTACTTTAAGTCTTATTTAAAGATCACCTCCATGCTTTTTGTCTCCGTTTATTCGAATAAATGCTGTGCCTGGATATCGTGCAGTTTGTGGTGCTGGAGGATAGTAGCAGAAAGGATGTGTCAATTGTGCCGGAAAGTAATGATACATGCGTGTATAGCTCGGTGGTGCGGCAACCAAAGCCACACGATCTATAATTTGGTAAAATTATCATTTTCGTTGTTTCAAATATAGCGCCAGTCGAGGCTCATTTTCTTTGTGGTAAGAAGGGTCTGTTGGAATGGTAACAATTTTAATGATTCAATTATGATGTGAGCGAGAGCACTACAACACTAATTTGTTCCAAAATATCAATAAGTCTAAGTCTAAAATTGATTAACTACGTTACACAAAATGGCGTTTTCTAATTTGGTAGACTACAAAGAATGAATAAGTCATTATAGATGGATTCTATTCAGCTACGATCTGTACTGTTATCAAATCATTTTAAGTTTTAATTGAGAATTTCAAGGAATTTCTCAGATTTTCTATACTCTTTAGTGAAGTTGATAGCGTCGTTAAGTATTTAATTCTTCGTTTTCTTCTACATGGAGAAGTCTTTCTGGTTGGCCATTGCCATTAAGAGTTTGATTCTTTTACAAAATTTCTTCTAACAATTACGTTATCGGATGTTTGTAAGTGAAAAAATATGAGCCAAAATGTAAATCAATTTTAGATATTTGAATCTGTTACTTCTTTTTTTTAACATTTTTCAATTTTAACATGATACGAAACACGAATGTAGACTGAATTAAACCAATGCTTGACCCGTTTCAAATTTAACTTGACCTGACCTGAACTGTTTCAGCTTTGACCTGAATTGACATGATTCATTTTGCATATTCTTTTTGATTTTCGTTGTTGAGGACTTCTAAAACTATGTTTCTCGTCTAGCAGTTTCATGCGATATATTTACATATTCAAAGTTTCACATTGTTTATAAGTTATTGTAAAAATTGGTAAAGATCAGGTCAGGTCAGGTTTCTGACTTTCAGGTTCAGGTCAAACCAGGTCAAGGTCAAAATGTATCAGTTCAGTATTAGGCCGAATCAGGTTTCAGGTTTGCAAGGTCAGGTTTCAGATTGACCTGACTTGTTCCGCGCCTAAGGTATAGTTAAATGCTAAAAAAAGCTTTTCTACATGTGTGTAAAGTACACAAATAGTCTTTCATATTCGCGCGCGCGTATTTCTAGCTCTCGATTGTATTTGTGCAATGTGCATTTAACCAATTTTGAACTCAAATCTATTACTTCATTAACATATCGCTTGTTTATGTGGTCGTTGTTGATAACATATGTTCTTGAAATGTCACCGACTGATTTCCATTTCGAAAACCCGACCTGACCCGAATGCTAAAAGCTGCGGCAACAAATACTAACATAAAATATGCGAATCAATCAGATCAGTCCAGTCAGGTTAAATCTGAAACAGATCAGATCAGGTCAGGTCAAATGAAAATCAAGTCAGATCGAATTTAGGTCAAATCAGATTTTCGTTTTTCAGGTTCAGGTCAGGTCAAAAACCGACCTATTCCAAGCCTTAATTATGCTGACTCATTCTAAGAACGTTGAAGGTTGGTACTTTCCGAATCGTAAGCAATGTAAACTGCTTCAAATATAAAACTTAAAACCCATAACTTTCATTGGCTTTGCCCTTCACATAACCATTTAAGAGTTGACCATAGACAGTGTCTATTAGACATGATTCATTTAAGTTAGTCACTAATGGAAAGAAATGTGATTACGATACGCTTCATATCTACACTACATTCCCCTCACATTTTTAGTTGGTTGGATTTCTCTATCTCGCTCGTTGGATTATTGTTAAAGTTAAAAATGTTTTGTCAACGGCTTGGAAAAGCTCCATTTCTGGTATGTTGAAATAAGCGACGAGCTATGCTAAGAACTAATTTATAAACTTTTGGTTCTACAATGATGTTTCAAATTTACGAAGAAAAAACAGGGAGTATTGATACAACAGCAAGATTCTGCACATTTTATTGTAATAATACAAAAAAAATGTGTAATTTCTAAACAAACAGAATGTTAACCAAGTGTAATAACAACTATGTTTGAAATGTAAATACGAAATGGTCTTCATAGAAATTATATACAAATTTAACACATTTCAGCCATTCAACGAAAATTCAGTTATAATATCAAAAACCGTTGTTCCAACAAAATTCATAAAATTCTCTTTCCAAGTAGTTCTCTAACCCATTCGTCGTTATTTCAAATATTTATGGTGTGAATAATCGGCTACATAAATGGTTTCGGACAAGCATAAATTAAAGTCTTTATCAAATTGAAAACGATATTTTTGTACCATTTCGGAATATTTACGGGATATTTTACAGGTAAAAATGTGTATGTGAAATGAAATAAAAAAAAAGTTATGGTTTTGAGTGTGTGGATAACGTTTTCTCGATCGAACATTGAAAACATTTTGAAAAGATTAATTTAGAAAAGACATTTTTGTGTTTGGAAAATGTTTTTTTTCGTCAGATTACAATGCCGTGATATTTCTTTCATATTTAAATAAAACGGCACATTAACGCAACCATAAAGCATACATGTAAACAAAGTTACTTTTACTGTCGAAGAAAAGAATAACAACAACAGAGCTGCCTAATAATTATGCGTAAAAATTTTCCACAGACAAAAATTGATCAAACAAATATTTAAACTGGAATGACCCGAAACGTAAACAGAATTTTAAAAAATTTGTACTTTTGGAGAGATCAACGATCAAGATATGATAATTGGGTGCGTAAACATGATGAATGATGATTATTAGTTTCTATTTACATAATTTTTAGATTATGATTAGCACTTACAACTATAGATACCACACAAATTGATATATAATGAAGTGAAGATGTTACAACAAACAATTAAAATGATTTGATGATACAGACAGAGGCAGACGTATATACACAATTTTGATTGTTTGAGTGGAACACCTGAAAAACATCTGAAACAAAAATTCAAGCTGAAATTTCACTGCCTCTAACTGTACGATTCTTACTGAAATTTATAATTAACTAACCAAATAACTACTGCTCCATCCTATGAATTATATCAACGTTCAGCACATAACGAGTCTGTGTTAAATCATAAACAACCTCAAGGGGAAGGGAGTCTATAAAAATCATCGTTTCTAGCGTACGAAATATTTAAATATCCCGTTGACGCTGCGCTGTACGTTTTATGTGATTTTATTAAGAGGCATCTATGCTTTTGTTTACTTTTGATGATATTGTTCGACCAGAATCCTTTTTCAAAAATATAGGACCACAGACGAATGTGTTAGCTTTCAAAAGAAAATAGATTTGGTTGTAGCAGTTTGACCAGATCCGACAAAATTGAACTTTTTATGACAATTTCGTTAAACTGCTGACTTTTCTCAGAGCTGGATAAGAGTAATCTACACATGTCTAAATTGTTGCCTACATTTGGGGGAAAATTATCATTATTTTGATGCTAATTTTGGACTCTCATCCTTTTTGGACAAAGTACTACCATTGTTTGGTGTTAAAATGTGTAAGTTTTCAGCAAAAATTTACTATTACCAACTTTCTGCTACAAACATTTTACGGTTTTTCGTCACACATTCGTGCATTTTAAATCATAGATCACATTTTGAGACTGATTTTCATCCATAATACCCTAACTTTCAGTCAAGGTAATAATGACAAATAAAAATCACAGTCTATGGTAAGACTGGCAATGTAAGTAGACTCAAAACTTAAGTCAAATTAAAAAGGAAGCGAAGGTTATTCGTTTCCATTGGAAACTATCGACACACACTTCTGTCTGACAAACCAAATGAGCCAATTTTATAATTTTTAGCTTTGGAATGCCATCTATCTCGACAACGACAACGACAATAATAAAATAAGCAACGAGATTAGACTTTGTGGACTTATTTTACAAAATGTATGCTCAAACTAATGAGGTAAAAGAATTGCGTTTAGAGTAGTACTAAACTTTAGACTCGTTTAAGTGCTACTCTGCACGGAAATTTTTAGTAAAAGGCGAAATATTTATACGATTTCTGAAGAGAAGCCAGGGTAAAGAAGTAACAGATTCGGTATTCATGGTTGTGATATGCTGGTCTTTCATAATTTATAGTCTCAAATTCCCGAAAATTGTCTTTGTAGTAGATGTAGTAGACGTTTTTCTTTTCCTGTAATTTCAATTTATTTACATTCATTAAGAATTACAGATCGTAACTGCCTGCACTGGAAAAAATTACAAAATTATAAAAGCTGTCCACATTTCTAGGAGCAAAAATTATTACGAACCGACGACTTCTATCCTTTCATAGGAGAATGGAGTTTAGAATCTAAGGGTAAAATCTATTACAATTTAGTACTTTTCTTCATCAAAAGTCTGCTGTCACTGAATTATTTTTTCATGAACAAACTTCACTGCAGTGACATTTCATGGGAATGAACGAATGTGAAGTTGTTACACAAAAAAATAGTACAGTGAGAATGAAGTACTATAAAAAATGTGGCGCCTCTACAGGCCAACCGACTAGGCGAATAGTTTTTTTTTCGAATCTGTTACTCCTGACAATAATGAAAAACTTTAAGTCTTTTTCTTCATCAGTTGAACCATTTATTGTGCTATAAAGGCCTGCATTTTACATGACGCTTTGCTTACTTTTGTCGTCACTGCTAATAACAAATATTCTTTCCAGGTAATAGCAACGTGCAACGTGGTTTCACTGTACAATAGAAGAATAGAATTGAAAAGAAATCAATAAACCAATTTTGCAAATGACGATTTACGTGTCTCTGCCAGGCATTTCCCTTCCAACCAAAAATTATATTCACAAATTTATTACCACTTTATTAGACAAAGAACACACAAAACATTATGGCTAGAATGAAAATCAGCCACAGAACTATCATTACCTACTTAAAATGTAATATGAGAGTCTCGCTTAGATTGTCTTACATGCTGAGGATGTAAACAGAAGAACAATTTTTCGAAATTATGCACAAACATACATAATGCCTCACAACAACTAACTAAACTCTCTTTCCAAACTGATCAAACGTAATATGAATTTCAATTATAGAGTTAGTGGAGAGGAATAAAAAAAAACGACAACGAAGAAACATCAATAACAACGGTAATAATGCTAAAGCTAACAACATTTCCACAGCCGAACAAGACGAACATTCATTTCACATCCAAAGTTACAAGTATAAGACGAAAAAAAGAAAAATTGTAAAGAAAACGATCGATTTTATGCAATTTGCTACAAAATGCAAATTTGATTGATGCAAGATTTGATGATGCTACATTTAACTTGGCTTATAAGTGTACAATGTGCAGATCGTTTGTACAAAAATGAAAATAGTTTACAGCGAAAAAAGGCTCGTGGCAATCGCACTTGACCTTTAATGGCAACATACTTACTTCTTTGCCATTATTATAATGGGTTTAAGGTATATATATATGAGATCAAATTAGATTGTTTTTCGTTGTATGTTTGCTGCAGTGGTTGCGGATGCAGAGTGGAAAGAAAAAAAAACATTGCATGCGTTTCGTAACGATATGTATACGTTTCAGAAATTTAAATTTGGAACGTTATGCAAAAATGATCGACCATCAAGCTGATCTTGAAAATAATGTCAATGTTCTGTAAAATTTGTATTCTCGACGCATCGGAACCACTTAGTTTTCACTTTAAAATTATTTTTCACATGCATCTGTGTATTTGAAACAAAAGAATAACTCAGAGAATGAGTTCTCAGCTTACAATATCGTCCACTGCAGTTTATCATATAATTTAAGGATTTTTTCAATCCTTTTATAGACGTAAGTGTATAACAATGTAATCATCAAATCTATTCCATCAAATGTTTAATGCATCACCTAGGGTTTGGTACACAATCTTTTACTTCATTAGTTTTAACAGAAGCTTTGGTACAAGCCACATTAATCATAGTAGATCGGAACATGCTGTTAGAGACGTAATGACAAAATACTACAAGGCCCCCAGGGTACAGCTGAATTTTTTTATAAAAATAATTTTTGACAGTTAAAAATTTGAATTTTGTATGAAAATTCAATTTTTTTTCGTTGTTATGTTGGATTTCCATACAAGCCTGACTGTCAAAATTATTTTTTATAAAAAAATTCAGCTGTATCAAAGAAAACTTCATTGCAAAAAGTGCATTTTTCCGACGATCATAAATTAAGCGATGCCAATGTTCTCTATACCATTCCGTACCGTTCGGTACAAAACGAGAAAGAAATGATGATCTCATATACGAAAAAGAATACTTAGCCAAAATGCAGTGAAAAAGAGATAAAAATATCGAGCAAAAAAAACCCGAACAGACTAATTGGGCACGCTTCAGGGTTCACAGATCAGAATGCACCGTGCGTGACCAAAACATGAGATTTAGGTATACGTTGTGGAGTGGAGCGTTCGGCGCTTGGTAGATGAACAACTGGTAGTATTGAAGTTAGTCGACGCGCTTCTTTTCATGTCGTTTTTGTAATTGGAGAAATTAAACGGGAATTATATTGCTGTACCAGTCAGAGTCGTTCATTTTTGTAATTTAATTTGTTTACTTTTAATATTATTTATGGAAATTATTTACACTGACGGCTGACGGCTGAAGTGTATTATGATTTTGTGACTTAATTTAAAACAAACAAAAACAATGCAGATATTTCAAGGGTTATTAACTCTGAAGTGATAATATCATGTTGTGTGAAAAATACAGTGGTTAGTTTCCAGCTTTACACGTAATTACGTTTTTATGAGTGCATGTTTTGGTAGCCGAAAAAGAACAGAAACTGAAACGATTGAGTGTTGGAATCGGACAAAAAAAATTGAAAAGGATAGAAAAATTTTCTAAAGCCATCATAAAGGGTCACAAATTATTAATAATCACCTACTTCTTTTGTCACGTATCAGTCACGTGTGTGATGCAACATTACTTCATCTGCTACTTCGTTATTTTTAAACATTTTAACATTTCAGACAGCAAGCATATCATTTGTTTTACAACCGTATAACACTAAGGATTTTCAAGTTGCGTTTATTTCAAATCTTTTACTTCATTTTTTTAAAACATGCTTTTTGTTATGTGACAACCGTCCTAGTTGTAAGTAAATTTAGATCTGGCTGAGTTTCCAGTAGTTTTAAGTTAAAACAATATTTGGTATGGGGGATATGGGACGATGGTCCTAGTCGAAGAGTAGGTTAATCTTTGCGAGAAAAAATGTGTCGTTTTTTCTTTTGGTGTAAACGAACTTTGGAGAGTACTGGTTGTAGAAAAGTAGAATCAAAGTTCACGATTACGAAAGTACGCATTTGACCGACAAATACCTATGTTAACCATGAGTATAGATATGCACAACCACCGACGATGATATTTTAAAGTAGTTTACGTGTTACGGCATGTTTCATTTGCGTCTACATTGCCTAATCACGTAAAGCATTGTACTTACGAGGTTCCAAGTTGTCATTTGACAAGTGGGGAATACAGCCCTCCCCTTCGGGTCGGGCTGTAACACCCCACTTATCAAATACACAACTTGGTACCTCGGAAATAATATACTATTACCTGAACGCTTGTAAGAGTTTTGCGATGATCAAAACCAGTAGAAATTCAGAGTCACTCACTTTCTTCGCTTGTTATGGAAAAAGTGAATGTTTTGATCATCTCAAAGTTATTTGTTACGATTAAGAATAAGCATTTGTCGTGAATCCACCGATTATTTCATTGAACTTCGTAAAGTTCAATTTTTTGCCTAATTTTCATCCAAATGTTTGTCCGATATTTATAAGTTCTGTACGCAAAATTATAAGGTTTCATGACATTTTAAAACAAAATATACAGAAAATGAATCCACGCTAAGAATACAAATCCTTCTCAAGGCGAGGTCAAACCATTCCATATTCAATTTCGTAATAAAAATTAGATTTTCCGAAATCGGTTGTCTAGAAATAGTTTCTTCACAAAACTTCCAAGTCAAACAAAATTGCAACATTTTAATCCAAATATTGATATACCCCGCAGCCCGATGTGGACCAATAAAATATATATTATGGAACAACGTTTTGTGCCATAAAAGATGAAAAGGCATTTAATATGTAAATATAAAATTTGAAATGAAAATGAAAAGAAAATAATTCTTCAAACAGAACAACAAAACTTTGCATAATATAAGAACACTGGCCAGGCCATGCACTTAATCTAATCTAATATGTTGTTAGTTTGCAGTGTGCGCCTCGTATACAGTGTGTATGCATATTTGTAAATCGCTTTATTGTACGAATAAAGTTGTAAAAATTATCTAATGACATGATCGTGAATTCATTATTATTGCAGACCTTTCTTCAGTCCGTTGGATTGGAACAAAGTATAAGAATGTTCGGTTCAATTTGCCTTCCAACCTTATCTAGTTATTGCCGTCTTATACTCATATTTGTGTTACTTTGAATTCATTTATAATGGTCATGTAGTTATTGCGATGGCAATTAATTAAAATAAATTTCGATTTTATTATTCGCTGTTTTTGTTGCGCATATAGTGTGAGCCAGAACTATTCAACAGAAAACAAATAAGTTGAACTTCATTTTACAGCCTCTTAGAAAATGGAGACACGTGCAAATTAGTGAGATGATGTTCAGAGATCAGCACGATATAATAATGATAATGGCTGGAGGAATGAGCAAAATGTTTTACAATTTTACATTTTAGCATAAGTACAAACAATTAACTGAAGCACAGACGGATGGTGAGAATAAGAATTAATTAGACGTTGATGTTTTGCGTGGCGAAGAAATAGTTTTGATTAGATATACTAGCGCCGCGAAAACGATGCATTCAGCAATTTGTTAGCATGCTACGAATATTTTTGTTTTGCACAATTTCTGATAGCTACAGAGCAAGATGACCTTATAATCTTTAAGCAGGGATGCTTCTCAAATTTTTGTTTTTTTTTAGTTGATTTTTGGACCGGAAAGTGAGTAATTTCGGGAAAAAATTAGTAAGTTTAGGAGAAAACTGAACGTCAAGTACGTATTTCGGATGGCAGTAAGCGATGTCTATCATATTCCTCACTCTTTTTTAATGCATTGAATTTCAAGGTTGGATTAAAGTTAAAGAATTATAGCGACTATCTCCAAAAGATGGGAAAAGTATGCCAGCAGAACAAAATCAAAGTTTACTTTCTATTTGCGGCAACTTTTGTGGATTAGTCGAGGTAATTCTTGCAAGTTCTTAATCCATGTAAAAAAATCATTCTAAGCAAACAATTGTTCTACGGCTCCTCTAAAATGTACAGATTTTTACCTACATAAAATTTCTAAATGGCCGACACAATATGGTTCAAACTGTTTTAAGAAATTCTTCTGATTGGCAAACTCAAAAATATACGCCTGAAAATTCGAAGAAATAAGAAAAAATGTGAGTTTTTAGTTGAAATAGTGGGTTTTGGGTGCAACGAGATGCTCACTTCAAAATTTCTATCGATAACAAAGACAAAAATAATGACAATCTCTGGGTATTATGGTACTCTTTACTGTAAAATGCATGTTAAAAAAATTGAAGTACAAGATTTGAAATTAAAAATGTTTTGATCGATGGAAGTAATAGACGCAATAACAATACTGTTCATATGCTTGCTGTCTGCAAGAGGTTAAGTTGATGTCTAGCATCACCGTTTTCGACCCAACCTCAAATAGTGAATGAAGCGATGAACATCTTGAGATGCTCCGAATCATCAACAAACTGTTTCTAGTAAAGGTCTGCATTGATACTTTTATCCAAGGGAAACAACCTTCAAAATCTTTAACCACCAAAAAGGAAGTAGCGCGTAAGTAGAACCAATATTCAACATTCCAATTTGAAATGAGATTCTACCTCTTGAGTTCAAGAATTCGGAACGAAGAAGAAAGCCTTGTGCCAAAATACTTTTGAAATTTTATCTCCAGCCTGCCTATCGAGGAATTAGGATATATAAAGTGATGGAAGCAGCAGGATTGTGTTAAGTTAAAAATTAGTGTCAAGTACAGTCGACTTCACTGAAATTTAGGCATGAATTTGATTAAGATGTTTTTCAGCTGGCTCACCGTGAACCGTGAACTGGTATACAAGCAAGACTGCTTATATGGGTGAAATACTACCCAATTAATAAATTCATGCCTAAATTTCAATGACGTCAACTTTAGTGTTAGGTACTGAATCCACATTGTACACTTTAGAACTCTAGAACGAAGCCTCGTAGCCCAGTGCCAAGTAGAAATATTCTTTCTTCTGTCTCCAACTCAGCCTATATTTAGATTTTATCACCCTTTTCTGACATCGACGAAATCTACCTATAACAAGGATCCGTAATCCGTAGACTATGCAATTAGATAAATCTTAATTGGTTCATATCCTGAAGAGTGTAATTCAAGCGTCTACCAATGTTCACCATTTCCCATGAAAGTATTGTAAATTGTACATGCGCATCGTTACTATCTTTTTCAGTTCATTAAATTTTTTTTTTCGTTTCGTTTTCACGTACAATTTACATTATACCATACAATTGAATTGAATTGAATTGAAATTAACCTAAAGCAATGTTTCATACCTTCGCCTTCGTTAACAACAATCCATACAATATTCTCACTTAGCACCCGTAGTTTAGCATTTTGCTTCTGTTTGCATGGAAGGAAAGTGTTAAAAAATAAAAGCAAAATTCGGTTAAAGATAAATACTAAACAAATATACCAACACGTTGGTTGGTTATATTGAACAATAAATACCATAGAAAATTGTGTTTACTAAACGTATATATGAACAAACAAAACGAACCACAAGAGACGAAGAAACGAACGAAGAAAAAAAATCGTCGTTTGATAAAAGGAAAAGGCGACAATATCTGTACGTGAATGTTAAGTACGGTTTATTGTTTCAAATATTATTAAAACAAATGTGTGTTCTTTGAGTCTCTGGATTCTCTTTTCAGCAAACCACTATCACGTTTCACACAAAACGTTGCATTAGAAAACAATTTTAAATGCAATTTCATAAAACTTAAATAACTTTTTCTGTTACCATATACAATGCGTTTTGTTTATTTGTTTTCTTCAGCAAGCAAATAATGCAAATCGGTGAATAGCTTTATGGTAAAAGGTTTGTCAAACTAATAAAAGCATTGGGTACATATATGCGGTTGGACTGTAAGTGAATTTTAGTTTTGAATTTACGATTTTCTCACTCATTTCAATTAGATTTTTTATGTCGATAGAATCGTCGTTCTCAACACTGTAGCGTCAATTTAAGAGTTTCTCGTCAAGAAATTTTAAGTTGCTAAGCCCTATTATCACCATCGACGTCAAAAAGAAAGCGACAAACTTTGACTAATTTGTGTCTTCCCATAGTAAACTGCATGTTCAACCAATCGAAGTAAAAGATTTTGCATCATAAAATACACCCCGTTGCAAAAGGGCAGCGTAACAAATACGTATACACTTAAGAGATAACAGACGACTTGATATTTATCTTGTGGAATGCACGGCGTGAGTGAACGATTATTATTTTATATCTCAAGCAAGAACTCCAGAAATAGTCACGTTTCCGAGCAGAGCCGTTCTACATACTATAAAGGTATTTAAGTTCTACTAAGTTATAGGGAAAAGGTTTATAACAAATTATTAGATTTGTGTAATTCTGACGACCCAATAACATATTTAAATAAATAGGATAGGTAATCGTCGACAACGACGACAAAAATGAACTCTTAGATAGACCTCTATCACATAATATGTTTAAACTAACGAAGTAGATAATTTTGTATCAATCTCTAGATGGTGCTAATGAAGTAGCAGATTTCATAGGAGGTACCAGTCACAACCAGTTTGTCACTTCTTTTGATCCAAGCCTTTTTGAACGATTGACGAAAAATCTTCTACTTCATTAGTTTTAACATTTGCTATATAAGACCGCATATGTCAGAGAAAATTGCTTAGACATGTAGTCGCTATCAATAACAGATGCATCTACATTTTCTTGAGGTTTTATGGCTTTTTTGCGAATTTCGTATGTGAAGCTTGGTGAATGGAATTTTGGAAAATAAGCAGCGAAACCCCTGGGTCAATAAACTTAGTGCGAGTTTAAGTCATTTAAGTCTCGCGTCTGTAACAATACAAATTTTCCATCACAAAAACATTCTTCATCCAATTTTTCGGATTCTGTACCGAACGGAACGCAACATAAAACAAGCAAGTTCTCCTATTCAAACACAAAAAAAACAACAACAAAAAGTCAAAAGAAATATGATTATTATGATGTTGATCTATTGTGTAGCTCAGCAAAACTATTTGTTAATTGAATCAACGTGTCTGTCTATACTACACATCCAGCAAAGATATATATTCAATCATTTTGTATGTGAAGAGGTACGTGAACGAAAGTCTCTCTGTCTCTCATATATCAAACCCGAGTTTTTCATGGTAATATGGAAATATTCTATTCAAATTCACACACACACGAAAAAAAAAACAACAACAGCGAACATCAAAAAAGTAATCATTTTATGTGGGAAATTAACGTTCTGAAATAATAAATCAAATCAAAAGAGTTTTCATTGAAAATGTGCGCATTATACCATTCAGTGCAACATAAGAAAAATCTTTTTATTTTTATTTTCAAATCCACAATGAACGATTAAATGGAAATACAGTCAGGAAGCCAGGTAGAGACTGGCAGAAAAATAAAATACAAAATTTCCCATACCAGACCGAAAGCGAAAGAAAAACCATCCAAGGGAAACATAAACTAAGAAGTTTCTATTTCAAACGCAAAACACATTAGCAACTGTAAGTGCACAAACATAATACGCTCTACGCACGTTAAATGGTTGATGTTACACAAATGTACACTTTCCTATGCAGAACTTATGCGTTTAGAACAGAATAGCATTAAGTAAAATATCAAACTATAAATGACGGATCAGTTGTAATTCTAACCGAATGCAACATGCATTACATTTATACGCGGAGTGCATATTTCAGAATTGTTACATTTTCGCTCACACATATTATTTATGGTACATTACATATATGTGAAGACGAAGAGAGGCCATTCCACTTATTGCTACGTTAATTAATGACATTTAAACTCTTTTACGTTTAGAATTGAAATGGATGATACCATGGGGATAGCTTTATGCATTTAATATATTACAATGTTAAACACAGCGCATTAACATACTCTACTGTTGTCAGTTTACTTACCGCCTCCTAAAGTTGCTACTGCTTGATGTTTTGTGCTCGTTCCCATACCGGTATTTGTTGTCGATGTGGGCGCTGGACCCATAACTCCGTATTTTATCGGTTTGAAATGGAAAAATGACGGCGAATAACCGGATCCAGCTCGACTCAACGAACTGAATTGTTCTTCACGGTCTTCCATGTACAGACCTTCTTTTCCCATTGCGGCTAACTGTCGACCCTTTGGCATAAACATTACCAAAAAGACAGTAGCCGATGTGGCGACCAGACCGAATGCAAGGCAGGCGTCTTTGTGCCGATCGGCTACGGCCAATCCACACAGAGTCCAACCGAGCCAAATGGGTATCGAACCACCGATGGCCAATCCTGTGTGTAAGTTTAGACGAGTCAGTAAGTGCACCGAACCACACCCATACAAATCTCTTTTATCTCACCTATGTACGTGGCCTCTCTATAATTGTCGCGGATTCCTCTTGACTTGATGGCTAGGACGGCCACAAACAAAATCAGAAACACGACGTATATCAGAGAGAACAGCAACTCGGAAAATGGTGTTTTGCACAGAGGAACCGTTGTCGTTATATCCTGGGCTGTTAGTAACAATGGATAACGATTTGTCAGAGATGTACCAGTGCGGGATGCTACTGGAACATGTTCGACAGCAGGCGGTGCGGAAAAGAGCCATTGCACACCGATAGCCACTTGAATCAATACCGCGAACAACAATAAAAGACCTTGATAGGGTGCGGGTAAATAAACGCCGCCATTTAGGCTGATTAAAAAGACACATTTGACGAGTAGGGAGGCGAAGACTAAAGCAAATGCTACACCAGCACCGAATCGGACTGCAGCGCATGAGAGTAGTGTCGGTGAGGCTGTTAGGATCGCTGCTAATCCCGCACATGAAAACAATCCCAGTAACAGCATTTGACCGAGAAATAAATGTCGTCTGCTCGGAGAGGTTCTCCATGCTTTGCACAGAACAAATACCTCGAATGCAGCCATCATAAACATAGCAATGCTAGACAATACCAGCACTGGTAGCACCCACGGCTCTTTACGAAGACTCGACGTATTTGTACTAACAATTGTTGGTGGTGTTACAATCCTATTGCTCGTAGGATTTACTGTTGGTTTAGCAGCTAAAACAACTCCACCCGGTCGTACGGTCGACCTTGTAATTGATGAAGCTGTCGATGGCACTACAAAAAATTCTGTTGACATTTCCAGACGATGTGCTTGCGCTGACGACACATTGCTATCTGTTTCATCCAATCGATTACCGATAACCGGTAATTCAACATTCGTGACCGGCACACGAACCACATCATCACTTTTTCTGTTTAATCCTAAATTATTATTTTTATTTACGAAAATAACGGATTCACTTTGGGTAACTGTTACCGAACGATCACTTTCTTTACTCATGGATGCTGATGCATCATCAGCATCACCTTCATCATCATCATTGTAATAAACACTGTCAGATGTTGGATGATTTCCTCTTAAATAACTATTGCTAATATTATATTTGTTACTCGTCACATCACTGGTATCACTACGAGACGAGCGCGGGTTTAGCGTCGAATTCAATTCTAATTCAACAAACGGTCTATGTCGCGGTAATATTCGATCACCAAATTTCGGACCAACAATAGCAGAACCATCGTTGCCCGTTAAATCGATTAAACTGCCTGATACAATCGCTATGCAACAACACAGACCAACGGCAATCGTTGCCAGCGAAAAGGCCGACCGAGCTGGCTGACTGGCCATGCCTAACTGACAAGGTCTTAGGTAAGTAAACACCGTCGACGGTATACGCGTTTCGTTCGTTAAGACCACTTGCTTGCATGCACTTCATCAATATACTGTTCGCATAAAATGGTATTCAATGTCTACGAAGGTATAAGATCACGGTGCCTTATTTTTCGAGTTGGAGAAATGATCGTAAGACGGCTGGAAGGTGGGGTGTAGCACCAGTTGATGACGTCATTGGCCGATTGAGTGTATATGCTGAGATTTTAGCACGATGGTATTATATTGGTGTAGCTGGCGTCATGGTCTGCAAAAAGAAGTGAAGAGGAAAAAAACTGTTTTTATTATCATTTCACGTGTGTGTTTATTATTTTATATGAACTTGTGCATGAGTAAAAGATTTGAGAGAAGACGAAACAAAAAAAAAATAAAAAAAAGAAAAACGAAGAAGAAGAAGAATGAAAGACAAAAAATGTAATTTTAACGGCGATATTGATATGGATGATTATACTGCCCGCCATCGCCAACGAGAACGAAAATGTAGAAAAACGAAAGACATAGACACAGGCGACGAACTCTTGTTTTTTTTTTGTTTTTTTAATCTTTGCGTTTCGGTTCGATAAAATATTAAAGACTTTGTGCAGCTAGATGTTATGTCGTTAATTATTTAATTTTGATAGAAGACATGCATTATGAATGCATGAATTCGCGTCTTATATCTAGAGAATTCTTTATACATCGCAGATCGTTTGAACGGAATTATAAACCATTGTACTTATTGATTTATACGGTAGGATTTATTTGAATGTAATTTTTTGATGTGCGATGTACCATTTATAAAAGATTTAACGATTTACAACAACAGTTTTATGATGACAAATAGGTTTCGTGTTGTTCTTGAAAAGTTGTTTTTCTGAATTGATCATACAAATCAATTTGAATAATCAATATGCTTGAAGATGTTGAAGGGAGCAATTTTTTTTTACGTTCCGCCGTTGTTCGTGTTCTTTCCTTTTGGAATTTTTTTTTCTTCTCCAACGTTCTTCACAGTCATTGCATCGGACAAGAGTTGTCATTGTAATGTATATTTGATATTGATGAATAATTCAGATAGGCTGTTTAAAAATACAAATTTCTAGTTTTATACTTTGTATAATAAAATCAACAATTTGTGCTTAAGTTTTCAGATTTTGAAAAATCACTATTTGATTATGATTGACGAGAGCAGGTACACATTAATATATGGTTGAAACTGGAATGGTGTGTACATGCATTTTGTTGTATGTTTAATCAATCGAAAAAAATCAGTGGAATATTGGTAATATGTTGGAACAAATTTACGTTGGTCTAATATCCTGATGGTGTAACCAGTTTGTACATTTTCACAACATTGGCTGATGTGCTAACAAAATGAAATCGATTATTTGCTGGTGGGAGTTGAGCGGCAAAGTTTAGCTTTGTCACATTTCAATAGCTGAGACAAAGGAACTTAAATAGAAGATGATAGAAGGAGGATACCGAATCAAAAAGTGGGAGAGCAGCTCCTCGAAAATCAAGTAGTCTTTTGTTTATGTGGCTCCCAGTCTTTCGAAGTAGTTGCAAAAAACTTATTTGTTTACCGAGGAGAGAATTAGGAAAATCAAACAAGGGAGATGTTTGTGGGCAGAGCGAAGCGAGTTGGAACTTTCTAATTTCTCCCAGAGGTGAACACAACGTTTTTCATCTGCTTTGCTTTTGGATAAGTGAAGAATAGAAAAGATCTTACGTTTCAACATGAACTCCTTAACTGGACGCATCGTAGACAATAAATCGTAGACTTAAAATACAGATTAACAGATTTCCAATGGATCAGGACAGATTGCATGACTGAATTTAACAAATGGAACGTATAATATCTAGTCGACAGCAGATAATCTGTCATCACAAGGTGCAAGTTAGTTGTATTTGGGGTCGGTCGTTTGAGGAGAATTTAATTTTTAATTTAATTTAAAGCAATTCCAACATATCAACCACATGTGACAAGCATATCTCTAATGTAATTATCGAAATCATTTATTCCTTTTGATCTATGAATTCTTCAATGAAAAAAATCTATTACTTCATCAGTTTTAACATAAAGTTTGCTATAGACGGCATTAGCCAGAGTTCATTGCTTACAATCGCTGTCGTTAACTACAGTTAAAAATGTAACGTTTCCCTACCCGGTAATTTTTGCGACGTTTTTCATATGTGCGAGGTGTGATTCATGAAACAAAAAACACCAACTAATCATAACACTTAAAAAAAAAAACAAAGTGACAGTTCAAGTGAGAAAAGTTCTATTTCCTCAACACGGAAGAGAAAGTGGAAAAATTAAGGTAAATCACACCGCACACATGAAATAGTTAGCTAGGAAAAAAAGTTGGAAATTTCATTTCGATAGTGTTACTTGTAACACGAGGAAATGACATTTCCTATTTTTTTTTTACCGAGGTCAGCACAACGTTTTTAACAACAAAAGCATCCGAAGGTACAGATGAGGTGAAAAAATCACTAATTTCTCGCCAGCGTTGAGAAAAACCTTTTCCTTTTACACATTTTTCGACTCCTTACCCTGTCACAGACAGCAAGCCTTTTAACAGTTTCACTATTCAAACTATTACTTCATTTGATCGAAGATTGATTTTAGAAATCTTTTACTTCATTTGTTTTGAACGCGCTTTTTGCTATATGAGACCTCATTAGTCGGAGCTTGTCGTTTATTATTGTTATTGTTGTCGATAGCAGATGACAGCAGTCTGTAACAGGTTGAGATTGCTTCACCGCTTCGTCTCATCCAAAAAACATTCGCTCCAAGTGCCATTACATGATGCAAATGACAATGACAGGAGATTGTGTAGATTATAAGTTACATCATACCAACAATAAATTGTTGATTAACAACTTATGAAATGTTAAATTGAACGGAGAAGAGCTAAAGGATAGTCGTAAGTCTTTATTTTGGTCTTGACACTGTTTCATGGCATATTCTTTGGAATTCGTTTACTGAATAAAATTTTCGTAAAATCAATAAAGTGAAAATTGCTGCGAGTATTCCAAGGAACATTACCTATCCTAAAAAGCAACTCACTGCAGAGCTTAATCAAAATCATATTGAAATGTATGTAAATATGGATACAGTAACTGTACGTACACTGTGTAGTATATGCAAAGAACCGTTTTCCAGAAATAAAAAACCAGAAGAACGATGCGGTGAAAGTAAGAACTTCTTCGTGTATATTATACATTGAACATCATCATTTATTTGACCCGTACGAAATACCCGGGCTAGTGTATTTTTTGCTACGTTTTTAAGCGACTTCCCTTGGTACTCGTCATCTGTTGTCGACAGCGACGACAAGAATAAACGATACAATCTGTCTATTACTGTCTTTTATATGTTAAAATCAGTGAAGTAATAGATTTTTTAAAATTTGCTGGAAATACCTTAAAAGAAGTACCACATTCGATAATATTACTAGTGATAAGCTTGTTGTCTGTGAAAGGTAAGGGTGTCAAAACCCAATCGATTTTGTAAATTACGATCATAGTAGTATTAGATTGAAGAAATATGTTTAAAGAAAACCTGAGTGCCTGAGTGATAAATTTGTACTGAAGTTCACTATTAGCCCGTAACACATATATTTTCTAAAGAATTTTTTTTTCTATTAATTGAACAAACGTACACCACTCATTGGTTTCCATTATTTCAAATGCATTAAACCAAAGAAAGAAAAACGGTCCATGCATAATGAAACAAAATAAAAGATTGGCTGCAGATATGCTGCTTCAACTGCAACTGGTAATTTTTTCCACATTTCTAATGGTTCAGAACAAATTTATTGAGTTAAACATAAGACTTTTAGCACACAATTAAGTCAAACACTATAAGAATCTCATGTGGAATAATTAACTTGTTTCATGGTTTTTGCCAAAGATATTGCGATTCACGACTTAATTCTATTTTTCCAAATAGAAAAACATGGAAGCAAAAACATTCGAAAACAAATAGCGAAAATAACTTCTTTTTTTTCCTCTCCATTCTATATATTCGTTTACATATGCACACCAATTGGTTCATAAAGAACAGTAAATTAGTTATTATCCGCATGCACATGCTAAACATAATTCCAAGCTTAAGATCAAGGCATTGCATAATCATTTCGAGTATATTTCGCTTGTGAAAAGGCATAAAAGAAATTGCGTACAGCAGTGCCGGTGTATAAAATGCAGAATTCTGAGTCTGAATCGAATTCTAGCATTTGGATGTTATGCTAATTATTTCCATTTTACTTGTCGAAGAAATTAGCAACACAGTTGGCAGTTGGAAAATTTCTTACTTCCACATTCCATCGGCAAATGCTTGTATCAAGTTCATTGAAAAAGCATTCCATTGTAATGGAGGCGACACCGTGAACGCAAAGAATTGAACAAATAAAACAAGCCATCAGAACAGTCGGAGCGTTTGCTGCGACTGAGCCCCGTACGACCCGTACCTATTATTACGACCCTAGTGCGTCCGTAACCCTAATTCGTCCGTGATCCTCTTCCTTCCGAAGCCCTAATACGTCCGTAACACTTATACAGCTATAACCGTTATGCGACCGTTACCATAATGCTTCCCACCTAATTCCTAGATCAATGGTGGCACGTGCAATTTTTTGAAAAAATTCATATTCACCTTAAAAATTGAACATAGCGCAATTACGAAAGCCCGTACGAAGTACCTTTCAAATAAAACAATAATTTACGAAGTAATTTTAGGAACGCAAATTTGAAACTTTTTTTATCACCATGTCCATATGCGTGATATATGTAATGCCTGAAACACCCCACACACATAACCAATTACTTCTCTTTTTTTGCAAAACAGCAATTTTGTTAAGAGACCGGAAATAGAACTGACATTCGTTAATACCTTTCAAACAAAAAAAATTCATGAAATTCGGTCAAAATTTACTCGAGATATTGGCAAAAAAACACCACCTTCACTGTACGGCCGAGTAGCCGGATATGAGCTCACTCAAATGGACCTGGCTCACGCTCCGGTGAACCAAATTCATAAACTTTTTTTCCCTGATTAGCACGATCAATACCTATCTACTAAAGCGAAAACATTTGAAATCCATTCAAATTTGGCTGACCAACAAGCAAAAACTGCTTCACGCCCTGTACCTGGTTCACATGAAGGGCTCTAACTCACGCGTAGATCATCTAATTTACAAAAACTTTTTTTTTGTCGATCAGTATTGTAAACACCTTTCATGTGACCTATCAGTTACAAGTGTAGCGTTTTAACTGACGTAGATATCGTAGAAAAACCATAAAACTCAAATATCACCATTTTCATATGGGGTCTCACCATTGTCATTACCTATCAGAGACGGACAGACAAACAGACTTTTTTTTATTGTGGATTCGTCATCTATAATCATAGGCAAATGCCGTCTGCTTCGAATTCCACATGTAACAAACGGCATGGTGTTCTTATAAGCCCCCAGTACTTCGTACGGGGCTTAAAATAGAAGAAAAAAAAAACGTTGACTAAGGTTTATACCTCCCAAGAACAATTTTGTTTGCCATTTCAACTAAACAAATCAATTTGAAATGTCACCGAAATGGAAATGAGTCGTGACCATTACACTGTGAATTTCAGTTGAATTAATTAATTAATTAATATCTTTACAGTCCAAAACTAGTTTCACTCCACATGAACTCTTTTCATTTTGTATGAATTTCCGAAACAATTACCAATTATGTTAACAGACCGTTTAAATATCTACAATAAAATCATAATCATAACAAAATTCAGAAGCGCGTGCATTAATCTAATATGATGTATGGCAAATGGGTATACAGTTTTATAGGAGGGAAAAAAGCTGCCGTCTGTAAACGTTTGTCTATCGAAAACTATACACCAATTTTTCTGTGGCGGCACATATATAGTATATATTGCTCTTTAATAGCCCATATCCGTGTGTGTTTACAGCCTACCGTCGATAAATAATTTATAATTTCTGCTGTCGGTCCGTCAACTCTATAAATATTATCCAGTTACTCACAACAGTCTATTAAAATACCGATTCGATTTTTATTCGATTTTTTTTATTTTGTTCTGTCCAATTTTGTTTTTACTTTCTGTATGGAACCTATTAGTCAACGTTAGCACAGTAAGTTGGATGGAATGGACTACAAGTTGTAACAACGAATGCGATATGAATTCGTAAATAAATAGGGTGCAGCATGTTCTGTACATTATTATACCTTTCAGTCGTTATATCTTGATAGTCGTTCTATTCAAATGCAGACAATGCGTTATGAAAACAAATGAATTTTAAGATTAAGACAAATGAGTTGTCCCGTTCGCTACCGTCCACGTTCACAGTATTGTACACACAGTGGGACTGTATCTTTAATCTATGATAGGAATCATCTGCTTTGCTTTTGTAGAAGTGAAGAAAAGATCTTACGATTCAACATGAACCCCTTAACTGGACGCATCTCAGACAATAATCACACTTAAAATACAGATTTCCCATGGATCAAGACAGATTGCATGTCTGAATTTAACAAATGGAACGTATAATATCCAATCGATAGCAGATAATCTGTCATCACAAGGTGCAAGTTAGTTGGATGTAGGGTCGGTCGTTCGAAGAGAATTTAATTATTTTTTTATATTAACGCCATTCCAGCATACCAATCACATGTGACAAGTATATCTCTAATGTAATTATCGAAATCATTTACTTCTTTTGATATATGAATTCTTTACTCAAACAAAATCTATTACTCCTTCAGTTTTTACATAAAGTTTGCTATATAAGACGGTATTAGCCAGAGTGCATTGCTTATATTTTTATCATCGCTGTCGTTAACATATGATTATGTAACGTTCCCATTGTCGTTCGCATGGCCATTCCCATTCCCCTTCCCGGTAGATTTTGAGATTTGAGATGATTCACTATTAATTGCCATTTATCACTAGGCCCCACCTCTTGGGTGGGGCAGGTCCCTTGACTGTTTTTAGCCCCGTACGAAGTACTGGGGGCTTATAAGATTAATATGCCGTTTGTAACACGTCGAATTGGAAGCAGACAGTAAGGGCAAAGCATTTGGTTGTGTTCATAGATGACGAATCCGCAATAAAAAAAATGTCCGTCCGTCCGTCCGTCCGTCCGTCCGTCCGTGACCCCTCTAGCTAGAGTAAATCAAAACCTTTTTTCAAAATTCTTTTTTTCCCCGATTGGTATCGACAAAAGTAAGGTCAAGTTCGAAAATGGGCATGGTAGGGTCGGCCCCTCCAGAGCTAGGGCCCTATAGGTGTTTTTCAGTCTTTCGACGATATCTACCGAAATACGCACGCAATAGCTGCTTGTGATATATCAAATGAAAGGTATTGACGAGTAGAACAAAGTTGCTGAACATTGTTTTTGGGTAAGATGCAACGCGAGCTTGTTGGGAGGGCTCAAAGGTCGTTACTCGGCCCTAAGTGTTTTTTGCACATAAATCGAGTAAATCTCATCCGATTTTGCTAGATTTAGTTTTTTATGGAAGGTAACTGAATACCGAAAAGAACGTGTCGAAAAAAGTTTCAAATTTGGGCCCTTGGACTAAGGCCGCTACTCGGCCCTAAGTGTTTTTTGCACATAAATCGAGTAAATCTCATCCGATTTTGCTAGATTTAGTTTTTTATGGAAGGTAACTGAATACCGAAAAGAACGTGTCGAAAAAAGTTTCAAATTTGGGCCCTTGGACTAAGGCCGCTACTCGGCCCTAAGTGTTTTTTGCACATAAATCGAGTAAATCTCATCCGATTTTGCTAGATTTTGTTTTATTTGAGAGATAATTGAATACCGAAAAGAACGTGTCGAAAAAAGTTTCAAATTTGGGCCCTTGGACTAAGGGCGCTACTCGGCTCTAAGTGTTTTTTGCACATAAATCGAGTAAATCTGATCCGATTTTGCTAGATTTAGTTTTTTGTGGAAGGTAATTGAATACCGAAGATAACGTGGCAAAAAAGTTTCAAATTTGGGCCCTTGGACTAAGGCCGCCACTCAGCCCTAAGTGCTTTTTGCACATAAATCGAGTAAATCTCATCCGATTTTGCTAGTTTTTGATTCATTTGAGAGATAATTGAATACCCAATAGAAAGTTGGCAAACAATTTTAGGTTTCTAAAATAATATCGTAAATTGTTGGTTTTATTTGAGAGGTACTTCGTACGGGCTTTCGTAATTGCGCTATGCGCAATTTTAAAAATGAACACTTTCAGTAAATTTGACCATGCCCAACTTGACTTGCATTTTGGTAACAGACGCATTAGAGGGTTGTAGACGTATTAGGGTTCCGGGCGTATTACGGCTACGGACGTATTATGGTTACGGACGAAATAGGATTACGGGTCGTACGGGGCTAAGTCGCAGCAAACGCTCCGACTGTTCTGATGCCTTGTTTTTTTCTATAATTCCGAACTTAAAATCGGAATTATCACGATAACAAGGAAAAGCATCTGAGTATAATTTCTCCCATATCTTGTAACAACGATCACAAAATTGGACCTGCTTAGGCTGAAAAAAGGGCTTAATCAAGCATCTTAGAAAATCGTTATAACGATGATTGTAGGTTGTTCCGTATCGATTCCTGATTCTAATTTGATGTGGGGCCAAGACGGCAGCTCAATGGTTCTCTGGTGAGCGGCCGTTATGTCCCCTTTTTTTCTATGATTTTTCATTCGTAAGCGAGAAGAGATATCAATCCACTTCCAAAGGATAAGTTATAGAGAAAAGCCTAAATTTTTTTTTTGTGAAATTTATTTTTTGACATTTGAATACAAAATGGCGGAAAAAATTGGTCAAAGTCGAAAAATATTTTCTTCTCAAAGGAAAATCTCTGAAACCGATAGAAGGACTGTAAATTCGCAAAAAGTTTCTTCAAAAGGTTTATAGAGAATTTAAATAGCTACGTTTTCGTTTTTTATTGATTGAAATCGGACAGCTCGTTCCGGAGCTATGTCCGTAACAGTTAAGTCACCACATGTTCTTCATGTAAACATACATCGAAATTATTATTTATTTAGAGTAAATAATCACACGTATTTCCATGACAATCGACCTAAAGTTGTATTTTCTGTAAATTTTAGTAATGTGTAACCGAGTTTCATATTTTCACGGAAACATGCTCCCTGTTCTAGAATTTAAGGATTTTGAAGGCTCTCTTAATTTTTTTTTGATTCTCTTCAGGATTTATTGAACTATTGAGGTGGTATAGGGTCAGTTCCTAAAATTATGTTACTGCACATGCATAATATGTTCCCAGCTCTAGAACGTAAGTATTATAAAGGATTTCTGAGGTTTTATTGGGTTCCCTTCTGGACTTTGGGATTGTTGAGGTTATATTATGTTAGTTCCTAAAGTTCCAACACTTTACATGGTATACCATGCTATCAGTTCTAGAATTTGAGTGATTTGAAGGATGTTTCAAGTTTTTCTAGGTTTCTATATAACTTATCCTTTGGAAGTGGATTGATATCTCTTCTCGCTTACAAATGAAAAATCATAGAAAAAAAGGACATAACGGCCGCTCACCAGAGAACCATTGGGCTGCCGTCTTGGCCCGACATCAAATTAGAATCAGGAATCGATACGGAACAACCTACAATCATCGTTATAACGATTTTCTAAGATGAACGATTTTTTGCCTAAGCAGGTCCACTATCGCTTCGCTCTGGCCGCAAAGTTCACACTCGTTCAAACATTTTAGGAACGAAAAAAATTCTTTTAAGAATACGGATTTCACGCAAAAATTGTCGTATATCCCAGATTACAAGTCCAATTAAATTCCAATGTTCGAGTTTTCAAAATATCAAAGTGAACTTAGCGTTACGGACATTTAAGGGTATTTTCTTTCATAAGACCCTGACTTTCAGTCAAGGGAATTAATTTAGAAAAAAAGGAATATGCAAAACAAAAACAAAGAAACTCCCATCCTGATCCACCGGTTAATTTAGCTTTATACCACCAAGTTATATAATTTATCGATCGGCTTGAATGTTTAATAAAATTACAATACAGTTATGTAATGCATGCCTATAAAATCGAGTTTTATCAATTTATTAACACACAACGCATAGTCTTGTCTAAAATGTGTTAAGCATTTTAATGCCGAACACACTATCCCATATTAAAAATGCTTTACAAGCTCTAATCTAAAGAAACTAGTGTAGCGCTCTGGTTTAACCGGTACAATGTACACGCACACAAAAATACAAAAAAAAACAAAATTGCGATATACAGAGTGTCTTCCACACGATTGGCAGGGACACATGGCTGTTTTAATATGTGTGCTGCAATATTTTTGTTTATTTTATCAATCGTGGCAGTTTTATTGAGGAAGAAGTTACTTTGCGTCTGATTCTCTGTCATTGAGTGCATTTCCGTCGATAAAATATAGAATGTAGAACTTGATATGTGTGTAGAAGTGCATGTAAGTCGTTCTAATGATACTGTTGAGTTGCATGTTATGTGCAGTGTTGCATCCTTGAACCGAACAGATTTTTGTGCTGTGGTTGAAGCTTCTGTATATCAGTAACAGCAAATGAGTGATGAAATCATTTGGTGTAAATTTTCTTTACATTTTCTTTTTTGATTGGGAATCAAACATTTGATTTCATAGCAAAAATTCATCCATGTATCGAGACATGTGAGTAACATTTGCATGGGTTACAATTTTTCCTACTCAATTAAATACGAAATGCAAGTGAAACCTCGCGAAACCTTGCACCGCAAATAATCAAAACCACACACTGATTTTATTTCCAAATTAGCCAGCAATCAATAAAGCGAATGACAAAAGTAATGTGTTGCCGACAACATAAAAATGAGAAATTACGTTGAGGAACATACAAAAAGCATACCACATGCAATTTTGGTAATAAACTCACGATCCGGGCTCATAAAAATACCATGATATCGACTGTATCGTATCTACAAATTAAAAAAATTATTTTCCCTTGACTCTCGTTGCTGGGTTAATGCGCCGATAATTTATAAAGAAAAAACACTTGTTACAATAAATTCCTTTATGCAATTCAGTGACGGAAATGAATCTTTTCTTGTTTGCTTCTTATTAACTTGCTAAATCCAAGAAATCAGTGCAAGAAAAAACATTCTAGACTGGTTTTACTTGACAACTGTGTTGTAATCAACAGGAAACATCCCATGTCTAGTCTGAGTCTATGCCAATTTAAAGATTGAGTACAAGACGATCGATTGTTGGATGGTTTTTCGATAATAATTGCGGCTCTGATGTTTCATCAGAATTTTTATGGATTTGCATAGAAACCATCGCATCCTAATCTCTTTAACATTCTCGCCTTGTAGAGACTGCCATCACACCTTCAACGGTACGCCGCATAAAAAACTGGAAGTGAAATAGAAAATGTTGAATCGTTTTAGCTGAGGACATGGTTGTACTGGCGAACAAATGTGCCAGTACTGTGACTGTGGACTGTATGTCATAAAAACGACAATCTATAGTATTGTCCTCCTCGAAAATTGGCTGGCGACGTCACAGCACTCAAGCAACAGCTGAATCAATTAATTCACTTCGTGATCCATGTTTTACTAAGACAATGGCAATTAGGCGTTTAAGTGAGTGAAATTTAATTATTCCCCACCTCGGTGCAACTTGGAGCTGGTTCACAATGCTAGGTCAGCCATAGAAGTTGACACAGGAAAACATTTATCAACAAGGATGACAGAGAAAATGAGCTTCTTTTACAGCAAATGCTATGTTAAAACTAAAGAAGTAATAGATTTTGTATCAATCTGAAAAATGATTTAAACAAAGGAAGTAATAGATTCGACAATACTGATGATGCTGTGATTGTGACGGTCTGTGAAAGATTATATATGAAATTGACAACCTCCTGTTCTTCTTATTAATTGTAGGAGTCTGATCATAAAGGGAACTTTTAACAACTGAAATACCAACAAAAGTGTCTGTTTCACACCACGGCCATAGAACGAAAAAGAATGGTTAAACCCATATAGAAATTACAGTCAAACAAATCACTTGAAATAAATCATACTGTCTGGTAAAAGAATAATGGTAGCATATATGCAATACACCATAAGCGCCTGAATTCAATAGTTATGATTACAGAAAACGACGAACAACACAAAAGTGATTGATGAAGGTGATACCTAAGAGATGAATGTTGCGCTGATTGTTTAACTGCAATTGCTTTTTAATACTCTGTTTATTATATGATATGGCATGAAAATGATTATTATGATGATGATAATGATGATGATGAGGATTCTTTGTTCTCTTTTGTGTATTATACTTCGTTTACGATCTCTCGTGCAAATATTTTAAATGATCGTTTTTGGACTGTGTAAATCAAGTACTAGATAGTTATAAATGATTGGTATTTATAAGAAATGTCTGGTGCATACAATGTAATGGAATGGATGCTACACATCGTTCGTTTTCATTCCTTTTTCGTACACATAGATCTAATCTCATCTGATGGAGATAAATGATTTCCATTTATCTGAGTGTCAAATTAACGCTCATCAAGACTTACAATATTTTCTATTTTCGTCACAAAAAAAAACCGACAATTTCCGATTCAAAACATTTCCCAACTGAATTATGAATTAGCAAATCACAATGCATCCCAATAAACGAAGTGATTGATTGTATGTATATGTGCGCACACTGAACAAAAACCCATCGCAGAGATACAGAATTAATTTTAATCGGAGACGTTATTGCACCTGTTTTGTAATCAATTTTAAATTACATAAAATTACAGTTCATAAACTAATTCGTTTAAACTTAATGCTATGTTATTGCCGTGCTGTGACTTGACTGGGGCAAATGTGAGTAAAAACCAAAAGAATTACATGCATTCACAAGATTTATATAATTATAAGCAATTTTTGTAATTTTATTTTCGCTGATTAAATTGTAGCCTTGACAGTAGGTTATGGTGTTACAGTATCACATGGATTTTAACACAGTGTGAGGACGATAATTAAGTTACCAGTTTGAATCATTCTTCTGTTTCTTTCAATTAATGGGAGAGAGGCTAAGAACAGTCAAGAGAGGAGTCTCCAGAATTAACGCCATCTGCTATCGACAGACGACGAAAATAATAAAATGAACTCTGATGTTGAGTTTTATTTTATAACAGCAAAAACGGGGTTCAAACTAATGAAGTAATAGATTTTGGCTTGTTTGTTTTAGAGACCTCACAACCTAACAGCCTTTTTCAGCCAATAACAAGTGCAGTCTGGACTACCGGCTTAACGTGACCACGTCTCGAAGTATGCAAATACTCTTTGAGTAAGGTGCTTAATTGATATCTCACCTAAATGTAGGCTAGACCCTAGACACACAAATTCATCGTATTTGAGTTACGTCAAACGGGTCATTCAGTGTGTACGTCGTTGCAATCAACAAACACACTGCAACTACGCAAATTATGAAGCTTGAGTGAACTTTACGACGTTACCAATGTGATACAATCGTTAGAAAAATTCCATGTGGAATTGTCTGACACGGGATTCGAACCCGGATCATTTTGGTGGCCGTACTAGCCGTAACCACTAAGCCATCCCGATCTGATGATTTATCACCTCTAGATGTAAAGCTCCTTAACGAGTCCTTGTTTAAACCCTGGAAATTTCACTGATACTGAAAGGGAACAAACGTACTATGATCTGGGCGTCTCCTTCTCAAGAAGAAGTGTCCTTACACTCTAATCTATACAAATCTTAATAGGGTAGTGGTAGTGTGTCTTGTACGAGTGTGTTGTTAGCCAGCGACTCTAC
Source organism: Bradysia coprophila (assembly GCF_014529535.1). Lineage (NCBI taxonomy): Eukaryota > Metazoa > Arthropoda > Insecta > Diptera > Sciaridae > Bradysia > Bradysia coprophila. The sequence goes on from NW_023503374.1 coordinate 3,574,125, forward strand.
CAATTTCCATACTCTATGACCGGTGCATAGTACAAAATAATGAAATAAATAAAATGTTTTCCTAATCATTGAACGCGCATAAGCGTCACTAGTTCACTATTTTCTCATAAGTCATTTCCAAGACACTAAAAAAAATAATAATCGTACACGTTGGTAACGTTGGCATAATCTTTAAACAATATATGAATTACAATTACGTGACTCCCCGTGAATTACAATTATTATTGTATGTGTAGCGTACATACTACATATGGGTATATCTCTATAGAAGGACCCCATGACGATCTTTATTATATTTCAGATAATAACACGACATGGGCAGAATAGCTCAATTATTATGATTCGCATTCTTTCGTACACATAGAAATTCTAGGTTTCGTTATTGGAAACATGATGCGTAAATAAATATTATTAGCGATTGATTGAGGTGTTTCGTCTTTGTGAGATAAAATTATGGTAAAATGTAATTTTTCATAGAAAATATTTCACACCATAAACCAAAAAAAAAACAACTGTGGATAGACCGTAGAACCCGAGATATTTCTTTTCTCTGATTTTTGTTATGTACAACAATTCATATGAAAGTAACTGAATGAATTCCTTGCATAATAGTCTGAACTTCAATATAATTATTTACAAGTTCAAGTTATCATGATTCAATGATCATGATCAATGCCTTTTCATACATTTTATTTTATGGGTTTCAGATGTCCGCTTCTTATAAGAGCAAAAGATAAATTTAATGTCAAAGTCATTCGTTATGTTCTTTGGCAAAGAAATAATGGTCACAAATTGTATGTTATGTAATTCGAAAAGATATTAAACGAAAATATTTTTTCATTGTCCGAGAGTATACACAGCTCAAGTGTCTTATTATTTCTTCGGAATTATATATCATTACTGACAAAATATTATGATGATTTCTTCAAAATATAAAACACTGACAGAATATGGCGGTATTTGAATAATTTGAAAAGTTAACTGATAGAGTGGAGATGCAGCATTTACCGCGTGAGTGAGTGAGCCTTTCCTTTTTTTTTGCTGATACGTTTTTATGGTCGCATCAATTTTGTTAGACTATTTTTTGATTTAATGGAGGTATTGATGCACTGCGCACCTATCTGTGTGAATACAATAAGGTCTATGTTTCATGGGGTCATTTCCGCGTTCGTCGCGTATATCGTTCAAACTTGATCTACTTATTTCTAATTCTTATGAAATTCTTCAGTAAATACGAAATAAAGAATTCCCCTCCTTTTTCCCGCAACAATTCTTTGGAAATGTTCCGAATGCACACTCGTACGTAACGTAAATGTTCAAATATCTTCTAGAGGAATTTTTAACCCGAGCCGAAGGTAAACTCGAAGATAATAGTACTTTACTAAAGTAAAAGCATCCAAGGGCTTCAGCTTGAGGTACTTTTACTCATCGTGATACGAGATATCAAATTATTTCCAGACTGTTGTACACTGGCAAAAAAGAGTTGAAAATCTTACCTGTAGCAGGTAACTTTGTCTCCACGTAATCTAGAATAGCTACCACAGCTGTGGCGCCTCATACAAAAAATACAGCTGTAGCAGCTATTCTACAAAGTTATATGCTACAGGTAAGATTTTGAACTCTTTTTTGTCATAGTATGGTGGTGACTTCCTTACGAGCGATTTAAAGAGTTTTCCCTAGGGAGGGAATTTTGTAACCCGAGCCGAAGGTAAATAAATTTTCCTGCATATATGTTATACCTAAACCTTTTATAAACATTACCGTAGCTTCACGCAACGACATGCGTGTATCGAATTTCTTTTGTTCTATTTCAAATATTACATTTAGAACGAAAGAACAGAGAGTTGATAATCTGTCATCTGTTATCAACTCTCTGCAAAATTCTATAGGTACGTCGATGTGTGTAAGGTGAGTTAGCAAGTGCATCGTTTTATCATTACTTCTGCTTTTTTAGCCCCGTACGAAGTACGATTACGATGCCGTGTGTAACTGATGGAATTCGAAGGAGACGGTAAGGGCAAAGTGATAGGCCAACATAGATGACGAATCCGCAATAAAAATGTTGTCTGTCTGTTTGTCTGTGAGTCACGTTGATATCTTTTTCCGTGAAAGATAGTCGAAATAGTGAAGCTAAGTTCGAAGATGGGCATATTCGGGTCGGCCCTTCGTGAGTTAGGGCTGCCTAAGAGTTTTAAGGTCTTTTGGGGATCTATGGCAAAATAAACGATGAAAATTTAAATGAAACAGCAACAGATAGGTATTGTCAATACCGATCCAGGATTTTTTTAAAAATCGGGTGAGTGGACCGTGAGTGAGCCTTAGAAGTGAATGGCTACTCGGTGTATTTTGCATAAAGCTCGAGTAAATCTCATCAAATTTTGCTAGTTTTTGTCTTATGTGGAGGTAATCGAACATCGAATAGAATGTGGTGAGAAAAACGTTTCAAATTTGGGACCTAGGATTTTGATCCGTTTTTCTTAATTTGTGTTTCATTTGTAAGGTAATTCAACACACACCGAATAGAATGTTGTCGGAAATTTTTTAAATTTGGACTAAGCCGCTACTCGGCCCTAAGTCTATTTTGCATACAACTCGAGTAAATTTCATCCGATTTTCCTATTTTTTATTTTACTTGTAGGGTAACTAGGTCCCATCTTTTGGGCGGGTCAGGTCCCTTGACTGACAATTTTTTCAATATATTTTCGACCATTTTCATTGTTGAACTTCCGAAGCATCACTGATACAAATGCCTACATTTAATATATCGATTACTCTAAACATGACAACGAAATTTGACAGAAAATGTTCTTCAAATAAACCTTCGAAGACCGAATGATCTTTGAGTTCTCATTTTTCTTATAAATTTGTAGCAAGATTTTCAATCAACCACAAATCGTAAATAAAATGCGACTCGTGTGAGCTATCCCACTCGTATGAGCTATCTATTATTCTGTTTGATTGCCATTTTGTCAAATTTAATCAGAGTAGATGCGAAGTTTTACAAATGTGGAACGATGAGAGGACTCTTTCACTTTGGTAAAAAATTAAAAAAAAAAACGATAGATGTACTTGCCGAACTTACAGTTTTGTACAAAAAGGAAGTCGTCCGGTATTTTACAAAACCGTCACTCGTGAATAAAATGTGGATGGTAATAAACGACCGATAAATTACAGTGAACGACATCTCAAATGTCTAACTGTCAAATTTTTCTGAGAATTTTATTGTGTCATTGCAAATTCACAATGACATTCTCTGAAAAAAATGACAGTGAGACATTTGAGATGTCGTTCACTGTAATTAATTTTTTTTTTCGTTTCTTCACTTTTGTCGATTCAGAAAACGACAAAAGTGAGGAATTGACAAAACGTCTTTAAGTTACATTTTGTAAAAGGATGAATTCCCTAGGAACGAACAGAACGCCTTCTCATTACATTTTGTAAAAGGATGAATTCGCTAGGAACGCCTTTGCTTTATATTTCCAAAATCGACAAAGAGTGAAGGAAAGACAATTTTTTTTACTTTTTACTGATTTACTGAAGAGGTGCCAGCGACATGTACCACATTTCTATCGGTATTTTATTATTTTTTATCGGTAAAATTGAATTTTTCTATTGTTCGAATATAATATCCCATAAAATTATTACGACTCGTGAGAATTACTCCACACTCGTATGGGAGTTGTAACATATTTTGTTTGATTGTTGGAATAATGAATTTAAAAAAAATATTCAGAAATTTGTTGAGAATGACTTATATCTTATATTGCCTACAAAGAATGATGGTTACATTCAGCGTTTTTCAAAAAATTTCCTACATTTTTCAATCATAGTGTGCTCATGACATTTTTCTGCCGTAAGACCTTGAGTAAAAAAAACATCTTTCTTTGGTAGTAGACGCATTAAATTTGTTAGTCAACTATCAAATTTGATAGTCAACTATCAAGTTGTTAGTCAACTATCAAATTTGATAGTCAACTATCAAATTTGATAGTCAACTATCAAGTTGATAGTCAACTATCAAATTGTTAGCAGTTCACTAACAAGAGATGTTTACCGGTTAGAGGCTGGGCATGTAGTGCTGAAATTTTTCTTTCTACTTGTTTCATGCACATTATCGAAAACATACTTTTTTTGATACCAACATTGAAAAATGATACTTTCGCCCCGCATATGAGGGGCGAAAGTAAAAAAATGCATCCCACGGGGAGAAAGTACTTAACGAAGAGCGAACGCAACTGAACGAACAGCGAAAGTGACTGACGTCACAGAAAATGAGAGAAATGAGTCGAGTTGTCAACAAAATCCGCTCATATTATGCAGAATACTTTGATCAAAATTGTAAAACACTGTGCGCCAGTGTTCTTATTGAAATTAGCATACAAAGTTGATACTTTTTGTTACTGAATGATTTGTTAGTTATATCTTAATTTTTGTGTGTGTTATTGTTGTGATGGCTAAATTATTAAATTTTTCATATATCAGGGGGCTGCCGCCCCCTGGACCCCCGCATTTTCTGGCTAAATGCCTTTTTTTCAACATTTTGTTGCGATGTTTGCGATACGTATCAATTTTCAATGTTGGTATCAAAAAAAATAGTATGAACGACTCGGGGCAAAAGTAAAAAAATTCAACCTGTGCGATTAGAGCCCTTGCCTTCGGCGCGGGCTCCAACTCTCGCACACGGTTGAATTTTTTTACTTTCGCCCCTTGTCATTCAATGTACTATATACGATTTACACACACTACGCAACAAAATCAAATTTCATCAAAGTAATCTTTTTCGATTGAGGCTATAATCAACAGTGTAAAATCCTGTTTTTCTGGGATAGCTTCCAGATCCTTCGTCCCACATAGCCCATCTTCGAACTTAGCCTCGGTATTTTACTTCCACAAATTTAAAAAAAAGATTCATCCAAATTGGTTAAAAATTACTCAAGTTATCGTGCCCTCAACGAAAAACTGTTACCCACATTTAACGTTTTTCATAGCATTTCATACATTTTCAATCACAGTGAACCTTTTTGTTACCCACATTTTTCGGTATTTTCTGGTGTAAGACCCTGACTTTCAGTCAAGGGAATAATGGAAGGCCGAATAGAATGTTTTTGACAAAAAATTTAAACTTGGTTTCTTGGTCTGAGGCCGCTCCTAGGGTCCTATGTGATTTATACTCAATAAATTAAAATTTTAGGTCAGTTTGAAATTTATGCTACGTTTGAAAGGAACGTCGTACGGGGCTTCGTAATTGCGCTATGCGCAATTTCTAAGATGTAAACATTTCATAATAATTTTACTTTAACTACATTTACGGGCGCAATAGGCTTACGGTCAAAGTAGGGCGACAGACGCTTCGACGCCATCTGGCATCTGCCATCTGTTACGAGATCTACTACTTAAAAAGTTTATATTCGTCGATGTCAACAACAGATGGCTTTGTTGTTATTAAAAAGGATTTTTTTAGCTCTAATCCAGACACGTTTAAAAATTTAAAAAAAAATGCAATGTAGTAACAATAGTGTGAACCGAAATGAAAATAAAATTTGAGCCAATAGCACCTTAACGTTCTGATAATGTTTTAAGTCTAAAAGTAGTCAATTAGCTGCGATACCTACAATTTGTGCCATTGTACGATTTCGTGCGTCGTGTGTAAAATGAGCGCATAAAGAATTTATGTTTTAGTTCAATGTATCCAGCGCAGACATAATTTTAATCTTCATATTCATGAAGAAAGAAATAATAACGAAAACAAAGTGGCGTGAATAATATTTTCGTCATTGTGCTGGTAAAATATTAGGCAAACATTTTTTTTATGTTAAAACCGATTCAGACAATAAACGAAAGAAAAATAAAAACATTGATATTCAGATTTACCGTGACATGAATAAAACTTTGAAATTAAAAATAAAGTCAATTGAAAATGACAATAACGTAGAGGGATTAACATTATATGAATATGATTTTACCATTGATCTTATGCGGATGTTTGTTCAATGAAAATATTCCACACTGTACTCACTAATTGCTACACAACACACTTTAATATACACAAAATAGCAACAACAACCGAAATGTTGTTCGCAACTTCTTCGACGAGATGCAATAAATTACTAAACTCAAACATTTTATGTGTCTAATTAAAAAAAAACTTATGGATCTTCAATCATTCGATATGAGAGCATTAAAACGCAAAGCACAATAATTCAAATATATCAAAAATGCGTACCACTCAGACCCATCAACGAAAGCACATTTTTATAGAAATGCTGAACCGAATGAGTGTATTAATAAAATACGTGGTTTATGATTGAGCGGTTGGTTGCTCCATTATCCATGGTAGCATCAAATTATTAGAGCTTGAATTAATAATTTCTGTTCAGCACCGAGAGCGTAATAAATGAAAATACTTGAACTTCACTCACAATTTTTATCTTTTCATCTTAATCACTTACTAAATGCATCACAGCTCAATAATTAAATGATGAAGGTAAATCTCATGGATTTGCGTTCGTGCACGTAAAAATTACAATTTTTGTTGTTGTTGTTGTTGTTTTCTTATTCATTATTTTTGTGCACATCTACATGAGCTCAAATCAAATTGCATTGCATGGTTTAATTGATTTTTTATTGAAGAAAGTGAAAAACAAAGCAACGGTAACATATCAGATTCGATTTCTTTTTGCAGTTTACAAATTCGATGTTTGTAATGTAAATTAAGAGAAGGTTTTGTTTTTAAATTTAACTGAAATTCGTCTGCATTAAAATGATTGCAACAACAGTTTCTTTACAATCTATCACCAACAGAGATGACGACAAATAAAGCAAACGATGAGCTTTGACTAATGTTTTTTTTTGTGTGTGTTGATATAAATGAAGTGAAATATTTTGCATAGAACTAGTGAATTAGAGTTAGTGAATTATAATGGTTAGAGGGACGCCTCGAGAGAAGCAGAAGATTCAATAATTAGACTGGTACATTACTCTTTTTCTTTGAAAAGTTAACAATTCTATTTATAAATTTCTTAGAATCATTTAGCTACATCTGCTAGTTGGACAGTTCATGAACTTGTTCCTTCGGTAAGTCCAGAGACCAAATAGGAGTTTACAGCAAGTAACTATGTTTTTACAGTGTACCAAGAAAAGCTTTTGAATCTTTAGGTAAACGGTTCACAAGAATTGCTGCTGAATCTATTACTTCTATTTATATGGTTTTTTTCTATTTACTAACAACCAGTCCCTACCAGTCCCTATTTTGCGAATGATTTTGTGGAGTAATATGAACTTTAAAGAGTACCCAGCAAATCATCTAAATATAAATAACAGTGGTTTCGAATTGTATTTTGTAAAAGGTCGGTCGACAGATCCTTTGGCAGCCAGTGTTCGTCGTACCCAAATTAGTCAAACCAGACAAATTTAGACATGTTCAATAATTCATTCTATTGATAAAATATCGATTATTTCCCGGGAATCGATTATCGATATTTTCAGAAAATCAATATCAATCGAATGTTTTATCGATATATCGACTGATAATCGGCAAATATAGACTGATAATTCGATTTTCAGTGGATATTTGTTAATTATCAGTCGATATTTATCGATTATCGATAAAACATTCGATTGATGTGGGGCCGTCCCTATAGTATCGATTATTTGGAAATTTTATCATCGATTGATGATATTTTTCAGTGAACGTGAACATGCCTAGACAAATTATGATTGGTCTAAGATATAGATAAATGGGTGAGTAATTCGACGTCGCGAGAAAATCATTAGCCAGCAGCAAGACGTCTTGGAAAGAACGGTGATTTTTTTAAAGATAATTATTGACAGTAATTAGTAAAAGATTAAGAAATTAATTAAAAAAGCCATAAAAAGACGCTAACAGTGTGACTTTAACTGATTGGAAATTGTTTCTGAACAATAAAAATAACAAAAACCCGTAATCTCATTAATATCTAATTAAAATCTAAATGATGTCCGTGTTTCGTTCATAATATAAGTGTCCATCCTCCATCAAATGTTTTTTTGGAACTTTCAATTAGCTCGTCTTAAAATGTATTTGGTATTTCGAGACCTGGACGACCTCTTGAATGGAACAAGCTGTCTTTCTATCACTTTATTCTACCCGGAAAGTTCGAACTCTACATTTTTTTCATTTTTGTGTTCTGTTGAAATGACAAACTGCAATACAGTGTAATTTCGACACTGTACCGAATCTGTTACTTCTGGCTTCATTTACTTCATCTCCTTCATTAGTTTTGTTATTACATTTTGTTATAAAAGACGATATTTGATGGATACCATCGTTTACGTCTTTCGTATGCAGTCGCTGATGAATCGGATGAATACGGATTAATCGTAAAATGTTAGATGGATCGATGTACCGAGTACAATAAATGCAGTCATTCCTGAATTATTCATCATCAGCCCCATAGGTCGTGGTGTAATTTATCGTTTAAATTTTGATTGCCTGCATTCAAATCTGAACCAAAAAAATTGCTTGAACACAGTAATGATGTGTAAGGTTTCGGTGATCACACGACAAGAGCGACATATATTTTCTTATCCCACCATCAATGATACTTTCGTAACACCTCGTTTTCGTTTTTGTATTTTTCAATCCTCTCTCCAGGCAATTCATTCATATCCTATCTCTGACACAAAATCTAGTTTATTATAATCTCTAAAAACAATTAGCCGTAATTTTGTAAATGCGAGACAAAGTAAAAAATGTTTTTTAAATAATTAGTTTAGAGCTTATCAATTCATCCCAAGTATAATTTAACAACACTCGACCGGGTAAGTGTATTCATGCTGTCAGATAATGTATATCTCCATTAATAATTTAATGAAAATGCCTTCAAGATGTGTAATTACAACCATCAGCTGTAAACGTTTTCGATTATCGCGATAATAAACCAGAGAATTTATTAGTAATTAAAATGATTTTATCAGAAATCCATTAATCACAACGCGAAAACAACAAATTTGTAATTTTAAATGTTTGATTAAAACATCAACTCAAATTAAAACGAGACTGGCGAGCAGAACATCCATTTTTAATAGACTTCATAATTATAATTTCTAATTTTTGTTAATTTTTTTTTTGTTTAAACTTTCCTAGCCACATTAACAACATCCATTAGTTGTAAACGTTTTTGTAAAAAAAAACATTGTCTTTCACAGCAGTTATCATTTTAATTTATTTACTTTTTACCTCGTAGCTAAAACTTTTTTATATTTCATGTTTTTTCTGTGCAACTACTTTACCGAATCGTTGATGATCATTAAGTTAAATTAAATTTAAAAAAAAAAAAAAAATTATGTTCAATTGTGTAATATGGTGAAATTGTTTCCGACTATTCTTTTATGTCTACTTTTAGTAGTTGTGTTGTTGGTTGTTGTTTCTTAACCGTTTTTTTCCTCTAGTTAAACTAGGCACCACCTTTGGGGTGGGTCCGGTCCCTTGACTGACTGATTTTCTCAATAGATTATTGGAACAAAAATATCATAAAATATTCTTGCCACGGCAGACTAAAATAAACCGGGCAGGAGCGGTTCATTTTTGAAACGTCAAATGACGCAAAAAAATCTTTTCGGAATAAATCCAATATTTTCTATTAACGAACTTAACATGAGGTCATTCAGTCTTAATCAAATATAGTATATCAGTCAAAAAACCCTTATTACCCTTTAACCCTGTGACGCAAGTCCTTTATCTAACTTACAAAATAACTGATATAGCTGATATCAAAACAAAATGAACCCAAAAAATGTAGAAAGAAAATTTTACAAAAAAAAATGCGTTACAAGTGGCAGATCCCCCCAAAAAAAATAAACTTTTTTGGTAGTGGACTTGTGTCACGCCCGCTTACTAACGTGCGGGCATGATTTCGTACCTAGGACGAAAAGTCTTTTTTTTAGCGTGTGAGAGGTTTCCAGACAATACGAATAATATTTTTCATATTCGACGGAGAAAAGTGAGATGAAGTGACACTTTTTGGGTATGAAAAAAAGTTTTTGGAAAACCGGAGAAAATTACTCAAGTTGTCGTATGACAAGAGAGCAGGCAGCTATTTTGTTGGAAATATCTTTCAGATCGCGCGTCGTCGAATTTAACCTCACGAATTTCCTTCCTCTTCGATTAAAAACGCTTTTGAAAATCCGTTGAGGATTACTCAAGTTATCTTGTTATGAAGCAACGAGAAACGATACAAATATACTTTTGGGAATATCCCTAACATCACCCGTCCATAATAGCCCATCTTCGAACTTAACCTCAGGGACGTAAATCCCCGTTGAACAAAAAAACGTTTTTTGGAAATACGTAAGGTTCGGAACCGGTCGACCGAGGTAGACCGCGTTCAAAATAATGACTGACCTGAAACTTCAGGTCAGCTCAGGTTTTCATTTTTGAAGGAACCTGACCTGACCTGGATCTGAATTTCTGAAACCTGTCAGGTCAGGTTTCAGGTCAGGTCAGACCTGATCACTTACCTTTTCAGGTAAAATCAGATAATATCAAATTTGATTGAATCAGGTTCAGGTCGACTTTGGTTCAAACATTTCTAAGTCAGGTTCAGGTAAACCTGACCTGTTTCGAGCCTTAAAAATCCGTTCAGAAGGTAGAACCGTATATAGAAGGTTTATGGTCATGCATTCATGCATTTTCAATCATAGTTAACATTTTGTGACAAACATTTTAGAGTGTTTATCATCCGTAAGACCCATGACTTTCAGTCAAGGGAATAACTGAAGCATAAAGTGCAAATGTCGGAATATAAAGTACTTTTCCATCAGACACCGCTCACGGTAAGACACTTTAAAGCCGAAACATAACCATTTTCGCCCACTGAGACCGCGTCAGTCAAATCCCATTATCTCGTAAAGTCATATCCATTTTGACAAAAAACATCAATAATTCAGGTAAATTCGTACCACAATGTTGAAAGAAAGAATAAAAATCCGAAACAATTTGAGTGAGAAATTGCATAGAGTGAGATACATCATAAGTCTCGTTCAAAGACCTTTTTCGATATTGCAACATTGTATGTTACAAAAAGCAGGCATATATACACAGCTGAACACAGTGTGTTCGCCTTACCTTTTTTTTGCATATTAGGTCATAAATTTCAATGAAATGTATTATAAGTCTTGAATTGACTTATCTCACCTAATAAAACATTGCTTTGGCACTTTATTTCATTTTCGTTATTTTTTTTCACTCGTACTGTTGCTGGTATTGAGTATCCAGACGGTGTCTGTAAGTTTTTATCTTTTCCATATAACCCTACCGACAAGTAGTAATAATAATATACTTACTATACATTTATAACAACTTGTCTTTGGTTGTACTTATCGAAATACCTTTTATGATTTTTCGCGTGCATTCATATATGCGAACGGATGAAAATTTTCTTAATAATAAACTGCCAGTGTAAAGAACTTAATCAAATGGCATTTATCAGCGGTTTTACTTGACAATATTGAAAAAAGGACATTATTAAGGTTCTGCGAGTATTTCAGTTAAGAATAATTTTTTAGTCTTATCTCTACGAATTAATGTGTAAATGTCCTCGTAGAACCGCAATGTAATCATTGATCCTATCTTTCTGTTTGTTTGAAATATCTGCTAGGAATGAATAAACAATCTATTACTTCGTTTGTTAAAAGCAGCGCATAGCTATTTCAGACCATTTCAACCATATCACATCGCCTTATTTTTGCTGTTTGTCGTTAATAACAAATGACTAGCCATTTTTGAAATTTTAAAACAATTTACTCGGGTAACTCTGGTACATCTGTTATTTCTTTTGTTCCAAATATATCCAACAATATTTTCAACGGATCACTTTGTAAGTTTAATTTTATGGAAGAACTATGGTTATGGTTTCAACATTTCTTTTTTGCCGTAGCTGTCAGGGCCTATTTTTCAAAAACGTGTTTTTAAAATTTCTAAAAGTTTCCAAAAGTTTCTAAAAAAATACTAAAACTTCTCAAAGTTTCTTAAAGAAACTTTTAGAAATTTTAGAAACACGTTTTTGAAAAATTGGCCCTGGTAGCTGTCTATACAATTGTTAAAAGTATCCAATGTGCATAATAAGTACCAGCTGATCTACTAGCACACACTTGCCGTATGATAAACAATCAAAACACATTCTGAACAATTTTTTTGCTTCAATCATACGTGTTATGTGCGCGCATAGCTGATGTTAATGTAGAAATGCACTGTGTGCAGGTTGTCTTTGAATTGTTGACAATACAAAGTGTTTTTGTTTGTACACCAGCTGGTGATATTCAGCTGGTGCTTATTCTGCACATAGGAAACTTTTAACAATTGTATCAGTTAGACCATTCCAGTCTCTTTGAACTGTTTTATAGAGTTTGATACAAGTTTTGTGTGATAAAATCTAAGGCTCGGAACAGGTCAGGTTCAGGTCAGGTCAGGTCATGAGAAAAAATACCCGAGGGAATCAGGTCAGGTTCAGGTAATTTCCAAACCTGACCTGACCTGAACCTGACCTAATATGAAAAATACCTGATCTGACCTGATCTGACCTGAATTTGATAAAAGAAAAATTTGAATATTATGGGCGTTTTCAGCTTAGATCTGAGTCAGGAAGCATTGTTTTGAAGAGAATACCAAACGATCTGATTAGCCAATATATTGTTATTGTTTTCTTCGTGATTTATTGAAGAAATAAGTCGAACATTTTAAACGGTAGAAATCATAAATATAAATAACAATAATTCAGTATTTTCGGAAGAGGAACAAAATTTGAGAGTGCTCACCCCTTGGCAAATTTCTAGTCTACATTTCTGCGCAAAAATATTCGTTTTTTGATAATTTCTCTGAACCAAAATCTGTTTTTGAAAAAGCACAACCATTAAAGCATGCAAGAATCAGTTACTTTTAAAGGAAAAATTGGTTTGTGGTTGATAACTTATCCCACTTGGCGAAACCTTTGCAAAATGTGTAAATTAGACATTTTTCAAAGGTTTCTCCAAGTGGGATAAGTTATTAACCAGAAATCAACTTTTAAGGTAACACATTTTTGCATGCTTTAATAGTTTTACTTTTTCAAAAAAAGATTTCGCTTCAGAGAAATCATCAAAAAACGAATATTTTTGCGCAGAAATGTAGGCTAGAAATTTGCCAAGGGGTGATCGCTCTTAAGGTTTGTACAACGATTTAACGCACATAACCGCGTGTTTAGTTTTGTGTGTGAGAGACAACAGCTCCAAACAGTTCAACAAAGGCCGATCCGGACTGAACCGCGAAAAAATCGCGGGCTATACTCGGCAAAGAGGGAAATGTTCCAGAATAGGAATTCCAGTAGTCCAAAACATTAATGTCGTTGATCTTCAAGGACAATTTATATGACGCTTGTCAGGACAAAACAATAGTTCAACAAAACAATAAATCATTTAGGTGGGATGTATTGTACACTGATAAAAAAGATTTTGTCGGTGTACTTCGGATATGTATGATATACTTCTGTTATGCATAGTATGCGTCGGGTATGTATGGCATACCTGTCGTATGTAAGTTTACGTACGATATGTGTGCCATACATCTCACGCGTGTAGTCGACGTAGGACATGTGTAAAATTTTGGTATGTGTAACTTCATCGCAAAATTACCTCATACGCCCGTTGTAACACGTTTGAGAAAAGCACACGTTTAGGATGTTTGTATACGCATGGTAAGTATGATGTCAAAAGATCGTACTTGTTGTGCGTTAACATTCGTACACTGTGCATTTTATATTAATAGCAACTATGTCAAGTCCTTTACATACATGAGATGAATGTATCTGTATCAGGATTTTAGGATTCACTTAAAAACAGAAATATTAAATTCAGTCATTTAAATTTCAAAACGTTTCATTCCCTGAGTTCCAATCTCATACTGTTGAAATATCGAAATATTACGCAAAAAGAAGAAGAAGGAATTACGATTACGATTCTCGATATTAGGTCATTGTCATATACCATAGTTCTAATTAGAATAAAAAAAAATATTTTCAAAGTTTCATATGTGTGTCATGTAAGTAAACGTATAGCATGTATAAGTACTTTGTGTGCAAACGTGCTCCACGTTTACCTACTTCTACCAACGCTTCACAATACAACTATCAATGTAGTATGTCTTAATTGCAACATTGGTTGAAGCGCCGCTTTGAGATCAAGAGGTCCCCAGTTCAAACCCAGCACCAAACATGGAGAAAATTTTTATCTAAGAAAAAGTTACGATATAAATGAATAAAAACACGAAAAATAAAAAAATTAAAATTAAAAAGAACGAAATTTGACGAAATAATGTACATCAAAATTTCATTTTATTTCGGATACCAGAGCAAACGTACTGGACGTTTACTGACGCAGTGCACGTGTACTAAACGTTCCCGAAGTTCGATCCAAAAATAGCTGTCTGCCAGCCAATTTACACGTCCACTACGTACAGTACACGTCCAGCGCGTTAACTTTTCTATCAGTGTAGTAATTGTGTAGACTTGCCTCTTAAAAGTACCCGAAATCAACATCAGGCTCGTGTTTAAAATAGCCTTCATTGCTTGACTGTTTTTCAAAATGTTTTTTTTTCGTTTTTAATTAATAAATACTTACAATCGCTAAACCGAACTGGTGTGCATACGTTATTTTGCACCAGCTGGTCACATGCAATTTCAAATGGGACCAGCTGGTGCAAACTAACGTATGCACACCAGTTCGGTTTAGCGATTGTAGCAGAATAGAACTTTTATATAATTTTGACATAATTTATAAAATTATCAGAAATGTCAAAAAAAAAAAAATTCAGGTCAGGTCAGGTTTTTTCAGGTCTGGTCGAAACAGGTTAAAGATCACTTCAGGTCAGGTCAGGTAATTAAATTTCAGGTCAGGTCAGGCTAACAGATAATTCAGGTCAGGTTTCAGGTTGACCTGACTTGTTCCGAGCCTCAATAAAATCATTTACTTCATGAATACAATCATGGGTTACCACATGTGACAAAACCATATCCTGATTGCAGATGATCTGCACTGAGCGAAATTTCGTACGTGCTATGCGTATATCATCCGTTCCCCCTGTTAAAAAGTGTGGTAAGTTATACAGCGGGCTCGAATATAATACGTGCGAGACGTATTTCGCTTTGACACAGATTTGAAAACATAAATTTTATTGAATTCACCTACGATATACACACCATATTAACAGTTTACAGTTGTTATTATACATTTTAGAAGTTATTTGTAACAAATATTTCAAGAGTTGAACCGGGAACCTCTGGATCATGAGCCAACGATCTTTGACATTTCTTATTGTTGAATGGTATGTACTTTGAAAGCCATAAACGTGTGTGGCGTTTAAGTTACGTAGAGCACGTTAAATGATATGACATGACGTTTGTTTAACATAATTTATTTTAGGTTCATAAATAATGAGGAAATAGTTACGACTTGATGGCAGGATAGTTATGGACCAGGATCAATTATAGATAACTTTAACTTAAACAACTTTCTGATATAATTACTTCATAAAAATTGAAAGGATTTTGTCGAGAATTTTTCTAATTTACAAAAAAAAATTGTGTTTGTAGTTTATCTTCTTCGTGTTAAGAAATTTAAATATGGTTCCAATTCAATATTCAAGACCAACATCCACTGTATACGTTTGACATATGTGATGAGCGTTTAACTTCTGTCCCACTCGTACGTTATTCACATTCCACGTACATGACCACAATACGTAACACATGAATATTTAAATGTGACAATCGAAATACGTAACTACGTTTTCAATGTGGCTCACGTATAAGAAACAGTGCCATCATATACGTCAGTGAAGTATATTACACCTCTCCGAGAAATTTTACACACACCCGGAGTATTGTCTGAATTTTCTTTTTCTGGGTGTGAAATTTTACCTATCGCAAATGAGTAAGATTTACTTGATGCAAATGAACAGTTTGTTTTTTACAGTTTTGCCATCCCTGTAAATAAAAGTCTCTTCTTACATCTTCAATAATGGCAAACTACATACACACATCATACGGGACTATAACCGAAATTCAAACGATCAACTACATGATGAATATTCGCAGAAAAATTTCAAAGACTTTCATGTAAGTCGAATCGTGTCAGTTTTAATCATAATCTAAAGTAACTTAACCGAAACAAACAAAACCAAATAAAAAACGTTGCCCTTGAAGAAGAATTAATCCACGGAAGTCCAGAAAACCGTTGTGGCAAAATCACATTTTATTCTATTCAACTATGCTAACCTCATTTTTATTCCTTCTGACCTTGATGTCTGTCCATCTTCTTAAACCGAAAAAAATTTGACATAATTTGGTTCTCGTAACTGGAGATTACGGTTTTATAAAAACATTTTTAGCGAATTTTTTCTTCAACACAATGGGAATGGAATTAAAACACACTCAATGTCCGAAAAGATTTTTGTAGTGCATTAACCTGTTACAGACGTCATCTGTTATCGACAACGACAGCAATAATAAACGACAAGCTCTGACTAATGAGGCCTTATATAGCAAAAAGCATGTTCAAAACAAATGAAGTGAAATATTTCTGAAATCAATTTCTGAAAATCTTCGATCAAATGAAGTAATAGTTTGAATAGTAAAACTGTTAATATGCTGCAAAATTTACCGGTAATTTTTTCATAAATTTTGCCAATACACCTTATTGCATTAGCATTTGTCCCAAAACAATAGGATATCTCACGACAACGACAATATGCTAATGACAATAGTTCGTTAATTTACATGATCTGTCCTCCAGGTGTTATTTACCGAAGTCGGTAAATGCAATCTCTAAACTAGACCGCACTTTAATAGCAAACAATGTATGTTAAAAATATTGAAGTACAAGATTTTGCATCAAATAGTACGCGAAACTTTAAATAAAATAAGTAAAAGATTTAATGATTGTATTAGGCTTCCAGAATCGATAACGCCGATTGTAAAATGTTGATTATATCGAATCCAGCATTCGAAATTTGCACCCAACACTTAGTGCAGAACGATCATATTTGGTTTCGGTTATTTCAAAGCACCTGTGTAGCAAAAAATATAAACATGCAAACGAAATCAAAAGTTGTGCATAAAATTATGAACCGAACGGCAACGTAATATTCTTTTGACGACTTAATTAAACATATTCGCCACATTTGCAGCAAGAACATGAGGCTAAATTTATGAGTGTTTATCGAAAAACAACAAAAAGAACTTTGTTTTCAGAACTCGCATCTGATAAATAAATAATTCTGTAAAAACCTTTGTGCATATAAATTGATGCTTGTGTAGTATAAACACATAAGAGATGCTCAGATTCGATTGTCATAAAGGCAACAAAGCTGAACCCATATCGAACGCCTTGTAATTAATCAAATAGATGTTTCGTTTGAATATGAGGTTGGTCTTGAGGAGGAACCACAATGTTAGGGATTTTCTTTTCTCTCTTTTTTTTAACTATAAAGCATTGGCTAACACCTTCATTAATTCACATAATATTCGATTGTATTGAACCGTGCCTCAAGAATCTCAAATAAAATAAATCAAACTGGAAATACTTATTTCATACAACCGGGAACATTTCTCAGCCATGCAGAGAAGTAACGTACTGATACAAAATTGAATATCAAAAACATTTATTAAAGATGAATCGATCTCAACTTCAGGACATGAAGGCAATATTCGCTTTTCGGTTGTATGGTATGCCAACACAGTGCAAGTTTAAGTCTCTGAGATAATGTTGCAGGAAGTGGGCAAACATCCAAAAATATTCTGTATTTTTAACTTGTCGTTGATTAAGTATAGTATACCTCTATGCGAAAAACTTCCACAATGTGCCTACCAATGGGAATACCAAACGCGCTGCAATGTAGTTAAGCCGAAAAATCTCTAAATCCGATTGAAAAAAGTCGCTCGGCCCTCGCCTTTGATTTGTAGGCATAATGTGGAAAGGGTGGTTAAGAGTTCCGATTATTATCTTTCAATATTTGCGCACTTCTTGTGGTATTATCTACGAATCTATGCATTTGATTGTATTGTTTCTTTTTCAAGTAAAAGCTCTGGGTAATATGATCCTTTCTATGGTAAAATGCATGTTAAAACAATCGAAGTACAAGATTTTAAATCAACAGATTGAAATTGTTTTCGATCAATGGAAGTAATAGGCCCGATAATACGCTTGCCGTCTGTAACAGGTTAAAATGCATAAGCAAAAACGCCCTGCAATGAGTTTAAAATACCGTAAAAAGAAACAATACAATCAAGAGCATAGATTGGGAGATAATACTACTGGAAGTCAGCAAACATCCAAACATAAATCGGAAATTTTAACCATTCTGTGAAACGGAATATTGTACACTAGCGATTTTGTCTTGCGTTCCTTATAGTGTAATCCGACAGTCATTCGGTATTCAATGCAATAAATCCTCGAATAAATCACTACTGCAAATTATTCAATTTATATTTTGCTAAATACAATTCACACAAATGCCTTTATTTCCACTACAATATCTCAGCTAATTCGTCGATCAGTTAACCCTATTTAATAATGAACCGCGTGTTCTATCGCAATAAATAAACATTTATAATACCGCCCGAACAACAAGCCAATAATACTTCCAATTAATTTGCCATTCATTAATTGATTTGTATAAATCTAATTTTCTCGTATTTTACTACTTTTATAAGAATTGATTTCAATTTTTCAAATTTTATCGGCTTTGTTATTTTGCCCATTTGTATTATGTACGAACGGTTCGATTGCATAAGATTTTGACCAAATGATTGGTAAATATTGCAATTTGCCTATACAAAATTCGTTAAGGAACATTATTTTTTTCGCTGCACAACAACACGTCGATTAAACTGCTAAAACAACTTAAGAGACACAAGGCGCACCACATTATTGTTTAAAATTATTACCCAACAATTTTACGAATGCATACACATTTAGATGTAATACCTCTTGTGTGTGATACTACGTAACATATGAGAATTATATATAGGAAATCAATCGTTGCATGGCGGAAAGTCATAAATTTAAAAATAAAATTTCTGCTTTATATTGTTGTTAGGCGAGATTTATATATTTCATTTCATTTTTGTTTGTTGCAAAATTTTCCCCGAACAGTGACTCGTATCGCGCGACTTAACAGCATATTAGGGAACGTTAGCTAAATTGGCGGCTAACGATAATTTCGAATGGTAAGGTACCCACTAACGATAAAACCAACGTTAATGCCCCTATCAAAAATAGCGACTATTGTGAATGCCTAAATGAAATTTTCAGACTATTATTATGTAAGCAGATCATTATTTTGTTGCTGCAATTAGTAGATCTGACTTGTAGGAAGCTAAAGGCATTGACTTCGAAATGTTTTGGTTGTTGCAACCAATGATGTCCTCCACACGACCCAGTTGAAAAATGTCATTTTCAAAACGTTCAATATATTTTATATAAAACCTTTCCAGCTATATTGTGGAATGAATTTAAATAAATTTTCCTTCCAGCTAAATGCCACTGGTTTCGTACAAGTCAGATCTATACTAATTGCATTCAGAAAATATAAGGCTTACGCCAGGCCATGACCTGATACGACCTGCAGGTCATCGACGACCTGAAATTGACTTTTGGAATCAAATTAATTTAATCGAATATTTTTTATCAGTAATAGTGACTGAAATCTAGAACTTAGAGTTTGAAGTGAAATTATGAGAGAAGTTGAATCAATGAAATTAAATCTGAAATAAAATTTTGGTGCCACGACTGGGACCCGAACCCAGAATCTCCACCTTGCCGGGTCTAACCAATTGAGCTACCGTGGACATTTTAATGTCAGATCTAATTTCGAACCGTTGTTACATTACTGAAGCTTGTATATGTAGCCAAACCAAATTAATTTAGTTTGGATCAAGTTGTTTCACACAATTTTGCATGAAATATGACTTTGAAGGAGCCCAGGAGTTAAAATTAAGACATTTATTCATGACACGGATATGTATTCATGGCTTTGTTTAAAAAAGGTGAAATTACGGATCGCTATACAACAGATTTTTTAATGGTCATCATAAGAACTTTTTAATTTTTTTTACTAAATTATGAAGCCAAAAAAGGTCTTCAAACTATTATAATCGGCCAATCATCTGTCATCGACAGCAACGAAAAAAATAAGCAATCACCTCTGCGTAATGTTATGTAGCAAAATGATTGTTAAAACAAACGAAGTAAAAGATTTTGTATCGAATTAGATGAAATTTTAAACAAAAGAAGTAGCAGATCTAAAGTGTTGTTACGCGATACGTCTGCTGCTTTTGAAATGATTGTATATGAAATGTAAACTATTCAAGAATTTTGAAAAATCAAGCCACACAAACATATTAGGGTATCTATACCGTTTCAATATCGGCCTCGTATTTTATACCTTGCGAAATAGTACATTTTGTTACGAGTGATTTCAACAACCATTTCAACAACAAAGCACTTGATCGCGGTCGACAAAATATATATGAAACTCCATTTTCGGCCGGAGAGAGCGTCCGAGAACGTACTTTCTTGGCCGTAATTACCTCTACCTGAGAACTACAGAAAAATTGAACTTTTCGATCGTACAATGCGTGTCGAAATCCGTCAAATTTCAGTCTTCAAGCACAAAAACGACTTTTTCGCAACAAGTGACGAAAAGTAGGACTTTCCTTTGCCTTTATTGCGAAAAACTTTGTATACAACTCGATGATAAATGCTTTTTAGGCACGACACGATGTGTATGTCACACTCGGTTGTATAAATAACTATTAACACTTGTCAATATATAATACACATTCTCAAGGAGTTCAATGAGTCAGTATATTTTGTTGAAATTTAAAAATGGCTTTTTCTTGAATAAACATTTTCCCAAAAAGCCTTGTGGGAAAACCAACATCAAAGATTTTTTAGTTTTTCAATTTCCATACCAAAACAATTTCAGATCATCAGGTCAACCTAAAAAATGTTAGGTTTGATTTTCAGGTCAATTTTAGGTTTCCGGTCACTTTCATTTTTAGAATTATAAGAATTTTGTCGAATCACTTCTTCGAATATACCAATTTTAAAAAGAAACTCATGTAAAATGATCACAAATTTACTTCAATAAAATAAAAGATATTAACTTTCAAAAAAAAAAGAAATTTTTGCTTAACCTGAGACATATGACAATTGAAATTTTTGGCAGGGCATTAACGTAGGTTTTGTCGTTATCGTTGGAAATAAGAGTTAGCGGCCATTTAGCTAACGTTCCCTAATATATAGGGCCAGTGGAAAAAAAAGCGTTAAATAAATTGGTGTCATTGAAACTATTTATATATTCGATGCAACGAGCGCAACAGAAAAAAAATCTTTCCGTTTTATTGATAAAATGTGCATGATACACCACGACTTCAAGGATAAGTAAGTTTTAATGACAAATTACATCATGAAACGGATTTTTTTCTCTCTTTTAAATCATAGAATGAAGAGGTATAATACAAGAAAATCAAGGAAAAAGTTACATAAAATGGATTTTTCATGCGATTAAAAACCCCTTGGAAACATTTCGAACCCATCCGTACTTTACTTCAAGAATAATAATCTACAAATTGCTGTACATTAATCTCGACTTCAGTTCATATAAAAGAAGAAAAAAATTATCTCGCGAAATAAATATTTAACATTTTCCCTTTTGCACAGAACATTCTCAAATAATTTTTTTTTATCGCGGTAGGTATAAGTAACAAAGCAAATAAAGTGCGAGCTATTAATTTTAAGGATTTTATATATATATTCTATAATACACACACTGGGTGAGTAACACAATACCCATATAATAATGCATCCATGCATCCATTATGTGATTTCTATGCTTTACATCCAACACGTAAAGGCAGATGAGAAAATAGCCTCATATCGCTTTGCGCACACACAAAAGGTCGCCGATGTTAACAATTGCAATAAGCTTATGATGCGCATATGAAAGCCCATTTCAATTACAATTTATTTACAACAATTCAGACGTAAACAGTTTATGGTTTGTTTGAACTCGAATAAAATTTATTTCAAAAAGCGTTTAGTTTAATAGATATAGATACATGCCGGGCCTGTCCCTATGGTTTCTTTTTTTTTATATTTTTCGTATATATACAGAACGGCTATTATGGTCTCCACGACGACGAGAGCGTTTAATGTTTTTTTTTTTTAATTCTTTTATGAAAAGCCGATTTTCCAATTTATCATCGAGTCGGGTTTTGTAAATTATTTTAAAGTTCAGCTGTCTCAGCTGCAAAATCGACATAATTCAAATGGAAAATTTAATTTAATTTTAGTCCACCTAGCGGGTTATTTGGCATAGCATTACAGAGATATGGTACATAGGAAATAGCTTCTTCACTCCTAGCGTGTATGATAAACAATAAACACGTTCTGTTTTCCAGTTCACAGTTGAATTAAAAGACTTGTTTTTACAGAATTTAATACCCAATACTAAAACTACACATAAGATGAGGTCATATGAACGATTATTAAATATCATCTACTTCTTTTGCTTGATGCAAAATGAGGCGAAATCTTTTACTTCATTTGTTTTAACAAACATTTTGCTAAATAAGACAGTCTGATCCGTGTTTTCCACTTAATTCTGTCATCGCTTTCGTTAACAGAAGTACAAATTATGATACAATTTAAAAAAAAAACAAACATATTTTGTAAGGGTCTAAGGAACCTATTTACGGCAACTTTTTGACTCTCCTTGGCTCCAATCAGGGACGTAGCTACTAACGGGCAAAGGGGGGCATTGGATTTTGAAATAGCTTAATTTCAGTCTGTTGTTTTTTTTTGACTTAAAGCAGTAATTATATTTGGCGAAATGCCGCTCCATTAACCCCTAATGTATGAAAATAATCCCTAATTCCAAAATTTTTGGGTTTATTTTGCATACAGGTGCAAAATGCGTCAAGGACTTGCGTCACTCTTTGATTGGGGTTCTTTGATTAGAAATACCTACCCAGTGGGTTGTACCCACTATATTTCGCCAGTTCTATTCTTTAGCTTAATGATGATTGAAAAATTGGCAAAAATTTCTGCTCAAATTTGAAGAATTTTTTTAGCAAAATTTGGAAAATCTTTGCAAATTAATTTTCTAATCAGTGCCTATGATTAAAAGTGTTAAGTTGAAATACAGTGGGCTATACTTTGAAATAAGTGATTCACTTTATTTCAGCTGTTTTTCAACTGATTCGAACAAATAATGTGCTAATGCGTGACTTATTTCAAAGTCGCTGACAGGTCTGACCACTGACACTTATTTCCATTATTTTATCTCAGTGCTACCAGTACTGCAAAAGGACAATGTGGTACTGGTGCACACTATTTGCAGGGAAAATTCCCAATGAACAATCGCCGCTTGTTGTAGCGCGAGCAGAACGAGAGCTACATGCAGAATTGCATCGACTTAACCGTCTTAGACTTATCATCAAAACCATCATTCAGGGACAAATAATTTCTTCATAGCTAAGGGAAGGTTCACTTTTCGTGTGATTGATCCGAGGCGAAGCCGAAGTCAATGAACATAAGCCACGTGTGACTTTTCATAATTCATAAATCGGGACACTGTATTTTGACAAATATTATCACAGCCCTTGGCATAAGTTCCTGAAGTATGGACATGGAAAATGGACATGCAATTCGAGAAAATGTGTTTTGTTGATGGTATGGTACTTTAACTCTATAAACAGCAAAAAATTATTTTCAATCAAAAAGAAATTCCGAATAAAATCATTGAAGCGCCATATTATACCGTCTAAATTCAACAAATTTTTTTAAATGAAAACTGACTGACCAATTATTATTGTAAGAAAGTGAAAACACAATGTTAATCAAATTATTCAGGCTGTAAACTTTATTCATAAAAATCATAAATAAACAACAACAACAAAAAAGAGAGAGAACAATAATATGATGTATTCATCGCGATATTATAATAACAGAATATAATAAAATTATAAACAATAAAAATGAATGTGAAACCATAGATGAGTGAGCAAGCTAAACCGTTTGTTAATGATGTTGTAAAAATATTTTCATTCTCTTCAATCAATAAAAAAATTATAGTTTCCAACAATAACCACCACACAAAACGTATCTTATGATAATTTCTCTAGAAAGCACTCTCGTCAGAAAATATTTTTTATCGTTTTTTCGACCGCTATTCTTGACTGCACCTTGTATTGAATTAAGCAGGGCCGGCATGACTAACAAAAGAAGCATTGAACTGGGCCGTTTTGCTTAGAAGATAGATTTATGTAAAGGGCACAAATTGTATGCGAAATAGGGACCGATGTAGATGTTTTAAAAATAGTGAAGTGCAGATTCGGTATTTGCCTACGGAGACCATATGATGGTCAGTACGGGCCTGGAGTTTAATTAAAAATGAATATTTATTTTCCTGACATGTACCCAATGGGAAGTTCTGCGGAAATCATTTGAATATTGTCAAGCAGAGTTGAAGCTCACACGTCGCGTCGTATGTTTAAAATATGACATTTTCTTCAAAAATGATTTCACTGCAATTAAATCTGTGAATCTGTGTCATAGAATATGTTTTCTGAAGCAATACAATGTCTTTTTACTGATGAGTATGTAATGTCCGAACATACAGCAGAACCTTTTAGAAACAGTAAGTAATCTATTATAGACGATGACAAAAATAAGCGATGAACTACATGGCAAACTCTCATATAAAAGCTATAAAAGAGCTCATACATTTCAACATCCGGAACATTTATTTGACAGTTGATCTGTCAAATCGTATAGCAATTTTAATATGGTGTTTATGTCACTCATACTGTGTGCAAGGGTCATTAATAGTATTTTGCATAACAAGGGGCGAAAGTAAAAAAATTCAAACGTGTGAAGTTTGCAGCCCGCGCCGCAGGCGGCAGCCCCTTGGTATAAAAATAATAGTATTTTGCATAACAAGTGGCGAAAGTAAAAAAATTCAAACGTGTGAAGTTGATTTTTTTTACTTTTGCCCCGAGTGATGCATACTATTTTTTATGCCAAATACTGCGGAAGATTTGTATTTTCGGTCCGAAACAAAACATAATTTTAATTAAACTGTTGAGTTATCAAAAAAATTTGCTGTAGAAACACCAAAATGCCGAAAAGCGCGGGGCTCCAGGGGGCGGGAGCCCCCTGGTATAAAAATAAATAAATAAAAATAAAAACAATTTAACAAATGAAATTACTGTAAACATACATTCACTTGCTCACAAAACATTTGGCTATCGTCAACACAACACTACACTCAATGCGTACTTTCAATCAAAGTGAACATGTGTTTTCGAGACATATGACGACCGAAAGTAAAATGATGACAGTGACATTTACTTTCGGCCCGCAAATACGCAAGCCCTCGGGGCGAAAGTAAAATGATGACAGTGACATTTACTTTCGGCCCAAGGCCTGAATTTTTTTACTTTCGGTCACCATTTGAGGACCGAAAATACAAACTTTCGCAGTATTTGGCATAAAAATTTTATTTTCATGTGTCGGGGCCGAAAATGAGGGAGTTTCGATATTTTTCTCAGGTTTTCGACCCCTTACATGGAAAATTTTTTGAGTATCTGTTTTGGACGATTGATTTTAGGCACTTTCGCATGTAGCCCGAACGAAGTGAACAACAAGCGAAATTGCCTAAAAACAATCGTCCAAAACAGATACACAATAGTTATTTGTGTATCTGTTTTGGACGTTTGATTTTAGGCAATTTCGCGAGTTGTAGCCCGAACGAAGTGAGGGCAACATGCGAAAGTGCCTAAAATCAAACGTCCAAAACAGATACTCAAAAAATTTTTCATGTAAGGGGTCGAAAACCCGAGAAAAATCTCGAAACTCCCTCATTTTCGGCCCCGACACATGAAAATAACTATTTCATGCTTCGGGCCGAAAATGAGGACAATTTTTCAAATTTTCTCGGTTTTTCTGCCCTTTGCATGAAAATTCACATGTGTACCTGTTTGGGACGGTTGATTTAAGGCAATCAGCGAAATTGCCGAAAATCAATCGTCCAAAACAGGTACACAAATGACTATAGCTAGATTCATGTTAAAAGAATCTGTTTCAGAACTGCAGAAAAGGTATGTGTTTCTATGCGTTACACTGCGTTTATATGGGTTTTCATGTTAACATTGACGTTGCGCAATTCAGAAACAATTTGTTAATTTGTTTGTCAATTATGAAGTTTTAGAATATTGTTTAGTATCAGATACAGAAACGAAATCGACATTCTTGAAGAAGGGCTGAAACAGATTTTTAGCCCCTTACGAAGTTCGAAGGGGCTTATAGGATTACGATGCCGTGTGTAATTGATGGAATTCGAAGCAGACGGTAAGGGCAAAATGTTTGCCTATGTTCATAGATGACGAATCGGCAAAAAAAAATTGTCCGTCTGTCCGTCCGTCTGTCACGTCGATATCTTTCGAGTAAATCAAATCCGATTTCAAAAAAAAAAAAATCCTGAAAGATAGTCAAAATAGTGAGGCTAAGTTCGAAGATGGGCTATTTTGGGTCGACCCCTTCCGAGCTGGGGCCCCATAAGTGATTTAACGTTTTCCGAAGATATATCTGGCCATTTTAGGGCTACACTTGTAAGTGATACGTCAAATGAAAGGTATTTACAATACCGATCGACGAAAAAAATTGGATGACCGACTCGTAAGTTAGACCCCTTGGTGTGAACTAGGTATAGGGCGGCAAGCCGTTTTTGCTTTAGATAGATTTTGCTTTATTAGATATGTATTGACCATACAAATTCGGGAAAAAAAGTTTATGAAATTCGGTTTACCGGAGCGTGAGCTAGGTCTCTTGGAGTGAGCTTATATGTGGCTACTCGTCCGTACAGTGAAGGTGGTGGTTTTTTGTTAATATCTCGAGTAAAATTTGACCGAATTTCATGATTTTTTTTTTGTTTGAAAGGTACTAACGAATGTAAACACACCCCCCTGAACCAAAATAAAGTTTTACCGAAAATGCACCCAAAAATTGATTGCTGTTCTAAATAGAGGGACCCTAGGGGAGTTCAAAACGATGGTCCGTTAAGCTGGACCAGATGCTTCCACATCCCATACATTTTTTTTCTTAGTTGTATCTCTTAGGTGTATGGGGTTGGGGTAGCATCTGGTCCAGCCTAACGGACCATCGTTTTGAACTCCCCTAGGGTCCCTCTATTTAGAACAGCAATTAATTTTTGGGTGCATTTTCGGTAAAACTTTATTTTGGTTCAGGGGGGGGGGGGTGTGTAAAGCAGCCGTACTATTCCATCTCCTAACAAAATAACCGTCGGCTGCCATTTTGGATTTTTGAAAAAAACAATATAAATCGATGAAAATGATAATTACAAAGTCACTGATCAGTGGGAAGTGTAGTTTGTGTTACATTTGAAAGGAACGTCGTACGGGGCTTCGTAATTGCGCTATGCGCAGTAGGCTTACGGTAAGAGTAGGGCGACGGACAAACTAGGGTCACGTGCACAATGGATGTACGGGTTTGTACGGGGCTCAGTCGCAGCAAACGCTCCGACTGTTCTGACGGCTCGTTTTAACGTGAGCAGGGCTAATGCTTATGCCAAGTTTCAAGTAACAGTAGTAAGCTTTCCATTGTAGAAAAAACGGCAAAATTGGCAATTAGCTCAAAGAATCGACTTCCTTTAGAAATGTATTTATTGACCTTTAGTCAAGCCTTTAGCTCTATATGAGCGGGTATATGACCCGAACTTTATTTAATTTTACCGGTCCTTTGCGTTATCGGTCTTCAGTAAAATTCTGCCTAGGTTAGAGTTTCCACAATCCTCGCCCCGCTCATCTCTGCAAAATTAGACTAAAGTTAACCAAACGACCAACAGCATTCGATGAATATTCGGTCAATGACGACAGCGGATTTCACTTCGAAACCTTCTTTTTCGTATGTGCGAATCATAAAATCACTACGGTAAATGTAAATTATTAACCAAAAACTCTCGACAAAAATGAAATCTACCTCAATGCAATGACATATTTTCAAGCATTTATTTGGTGATTTATGGTTTTTTTAAAGAGTTTTTTGTCTGAGGTTTTTTTTTAAATTTTCTGTTGTAAATTTATGATAAAGTTAGCAGGAAAACTTTACATGATACCACAAAATCTTGTCGTCAGTCAGTGAATTGAAAGTAATATTTAACATAATCGATATTCATTGTGGTAATTAAAATCTCAGCGAATTTTTGAACCAGAAGTCTCACTTAGTTACCAGCAAAGGTAAATCAAACAACATTAAGCTATACTGTTATAATCACTTATTAGTCATAATTGCTAATCAAACCGTAAATGATATCGCATTTACTTTTAAAATCCATTAATACTGTACCAAGTACAATGCTACCACAGTGCAGCAGCAGCAACTGAGCGGCATTCTCGTAAGCACCAATTTCATGTACAATAATTTATAGATCGTGTATTGGGATCGTATACCAAACAAAAAAAAACTTTATCGCTCAGTGGTAGATGCATACATACACACACACGGAATATAACGTAAATTTATTATAAAAAGAAGCGAAGTGTGATGATCACGTATCGAATGTAACTTGGCTGAAACAACAACGTTAGCCTGAAGTACATAAATTAGCCGCGGTTCGGCATAAATTCTGGAAAAAAATAATAATAATTGTGGCATCACTTTCTGCGAGTCGATCAGTTTTAATAGAACCAGACATTGGAACGAATGTGAAGGAAATAACGATGATAACGACTTACATGGAAATTATGTTTCAGATTAGCTTGGAATTGAGTGAGGGACTAAGAAATGATGTAAGAATTAACGAGAGCAGCGATAGACTTCTATAGATCAACGTATTTTTAATCGGTTGATTTCAAATCTTGTACTTCAATTTTTTAACATGCATTTTACCATATAAAGGACCATATTCACACAGAGCTTGTCATTATTTTTGTCGTCCTTGTCGATAACCGTTGAATAGTCGTATGTGACAGGTTAACGTAAAAGTTCATTATTAACATTGAAAGTTAAAAAAAAAGTCAAACAAATTGCTGATGAACTGTTCAGTTACCTCTTTTTCCATAGTAAATCCATTAATCCTGAATGACAATTGAGAGTGATATCCATTTAATTTATTCAGTCACAACACTGATAAACATCACAGCACATAAACAAATTTACACCTGAAACTATAACTGTTCGGCGGAATAATAAATCAGCAAGTCATCAGCCGTCCTCTTATGAATTTAAATAAATTTAACACGGCGCGATTCATTCATAACTCTTTTTTTGTTGTTGCTTAATTCATCCGCTACAATTTAACGAAAGAGATTAATTAATCAAATTATGCATTGCGAAGAGGTGGCACGTTTTTTCTTCTTCTTCTTCTTTGCAATTCAGTCAGTTCGATTTGCTTATAAACACGTGCGTTTCGTTAAACCTGCTGATCGAAACTGTTCCAATCCACGTACCATGAGTTTTTGAGTGCGCTCAGCTCGAGCCACAGACCGTACAAGTGAAGAAAAAAAAAATGAAACGTAAAAGTTATATTCAGAAATATACGTAAATTAAAGTAAACGGAACAAATTTGTGTGTACACACATTGTACTGTACGCAATGGTGTTATGTCTGCGGATCGGTGTGGTTGCTTTTGCTGAACAAAGTTCAACAATAAAAACTATAACAGATTTAGCGTGTATGGAATGGATTATAAATTGAAGAATATTTCTCGGAGAAGCATTAAAAAAAACTCTTTTTTTCGACTTCACTTTGTTGGCTTAACGAAACACATAATAAATTAACAACGAAAAAGTTGAGATATGTGTGTAATTAACGGTATCGAGAGTTTTTAATTTTTCAGAGAAAAAAGAAACACATTTCGAGGTGTACCATTTAAGTATCACCTTCGTAGATGGTCGGTGAAACGGATAAAGTCGAAAAAAAAACCGAAAAGTTACAAGTAATTCGATGATCCACTACGATTTGTCAGCGGTCATAAAAAAGACCTCAGAATAGATCATTTCCATCATCTGTTTTATTTCCAGAACGAACATTAAACGTGTTCAGAAAGTCCAGAAGGAAACCCAGAAAAAACTTGACTTAATGCTTCAAATTACTCAAATTCTAGAAGTGATAGCATGGTATATCATGTAAAGTGGTGGAATTTTAGGAACTAACATAATATAAACTCAACAATACCAAAAGTCCTAAAGGGAACCCAATAAAACCTCAGAAATCCTTCATAATACTTACATCCTAGAGCTGGGAACATATTGTACACTACCACCTCAACAGTTCAATAAATCCTGAAGATAATCCAAAAAAAAACTCAGAGATCCTTCAAAATCCTTAAATTCTAAAACAGGGAGCATGTTTCCGTGTAAATATGAATCTCGGTTACGCCTTTGAGTTACTAAAATTAACAGACTTTACAACTGTTAGTCGATTGTCATGGAAATACGTGTAATTAGTTACTCTAAATAAATAATAATTTCCACGTATTTTTACATAAAAAGGTGACTTCACTGTGACATATCTCTGGAACGAGCTGCCCGATTTCAATAAATAAAAAACGAAAACGTAGCTCTTTAAACCTTCCGAAGAAAATTTTTGCGAATTTAGAATCTTTCTATCGGTTTCAGAGATTTTCGTTTGAGAAAAAAATATTTTTCGACTTTGACCAATATTTTCCGCCATTTTGGATTAAAATGTAAAAAAAATTCCACCAAAAAAAAATTTAGACTTTTCTCTATAACTTATTCTTCGGAAGTGGATTGATATCTCTTCTCGCTTACGAATGAAAAATCATAGACAAAAAGGGACATAACGGCCGCTCACCAGAGAACCATTGAGCTGCCGTCTTGGCACCACATCAGATTAGAATCAGGAATCGATACGGAACAACCTACAATTATCGTTATAACGATTTTGTAAGATTCACGATTAAGCCCTTTTTTCAGCCTAAGCAGATCCACTACTAGTTATCTGTTGTTGACGTCTACGACAAAAATAATCAATGAGCTCTGTTAAGACCATACATTATATTATATCAAAATGTTTGCTAAAATTAATGAAGTAATAGATTTTGCATCAAACTTTAGGCGATGTTTTAAACATAACAAATTTTATTTAATAAATAATTGGTGTAATCCAATTTATGGAATTTCGTTTTGAATGGGTAATTTGTTGACTTAGCCACGGTGCGGTTGAATAAATTTTACTCACTCATATTGGATGCACTTTTGATATTTTTTGGATAATATTAGTCAAAAATTTTTGTGGAACCTAGTTCAGAATTCCGAGTAACAAGGTTTCATTTATTTTTTTTTATTTCCATCCGTACCATCGGTGGAAGTGGAACATAGGTCATCCAGTCTACAAGGAGAGTGTTTGGAAACTGGTTGGGGTTGCAATTGGTAGTGGTTGGAATTTCAATAGCAATGATACAAAAATGATCTGTCCCTTGAGTACAAAAGAAGCCGCTAAAGTTTAAAAAACATGATTTTCTAAAGGAGCCAATGAAATGTTGTATTAGTAAAGGGACACCTCTATCAGCATCCAAAAATTATTATCGGAGACCGTTTATGAAGAGACAGTAACTCAAAGTTTTTCCCTGATATTTGATCACAGTCGCGAAACTCAGCGTCACCTGGAACACACTTATGATAATTTTTCGCAATTAAACGTACTGATTCTGATATGCTGACCGTCTCAACTTTCTATCGACATCACATTTGTTATGACGTACGTCAACGACATTCTAATCTAACGACCATTTTTACATGACCAAATGTAAAAAGAGAAGACGCGAAATTTGGTATCTAATAGTTGAATTGTCATGATAGCAGCGATGTCTACCGACAACTCTATACATTACCCAATAGAATGTGAAAGTCTTAATTCAATTGAAATTTTTACTTTTTTTAAACTTTAATGTTTACTTGTTTGTAAGTTATTGTTATAGGTAAACAACGCGTAATATTACATGTACGTATTATGCTACAATTTCATGAGACTACGGAGACGTTACAATTACATAAAATTATATGGAACAATTGTGAAGGCTAGCAATTTTTAGCATTGTTGATTTTGTAACGAGTGATCAGTGTGTGAAATGTTTCTTACCATCAGTTTACTTCCTTAACAGAACATAATTATTGATAGTTTTGTGAAGTGCGTTTTTATGGAGAAGAAAAATTAAATATTGATTTACTACGCCCAGCTTATTCTCGGACCTATATAGTTGGTTACGTCTGATCTCTGTTAAGATTGTAACAGCGTTTTACCTAAGAAATTGTCCTTTCGTTTCGTAACATTCGAGTTACACAGTCCATTCGCTGAGAATATAAATGGTGAACGGTAAAATCAAATTAGCCTCCCCGTGGTGGTCGTTAACATTAATACTCGAGTATGTTAATGGCGTGTATTTATGCGACCGATGAAATTTAACACACATTTTCATGTTAGATATTAATTGTCGTAATGGGTTAATAAAACTTAAATTTTAGTTTAGTTCGGTATGGATTACATTAACGTTTAATTTCGGAAATGGAAATTTATGACCCGTTCAAGGTATGTGTACCTATTTACCGGCAAAGAAAGTTGCAAATTACATCAACTGATTTTTTATTTTCTTTATTGTAATTCAAAACTGGCATGCATTGCATTCATACGTCATGTCTTTGATAAACCAAAGTTCATTGGAAAGGGTCAAATGACATTCAATGTATTCCTTCTTTGTCTTCTCTTCTACTGTGTCATCTATTATCGACAATGACGACAAAATTGAAAGATGAACTCTAGCTTATGTGATCGTATTTTATCAAAATGTATGATTAAACTAATGAAGTAAAAGCTTTGCTGTCAATCTGTTGAAAGTACTTAGATACGAGTGGCACCCTAAAACTTTCGGGAATCGGATAATTGCGATTCATGAAAGTATTTGATTTCAATATATTGGTAAATTTCATAATTTTTTAAGGTAATAGCCAACTCAATTCGAAGAAAGGGTGTCTTCAGACATTATGGCTTACCATTTAAAATTTGAACTAAAATTTCACGACTTTGGCAAGTTTAGACCAGGGTTTCTATTGTTTCGGTCGCAGTATCGATGTGATACCAGCATAGTTCGATAAAAGAATCCTAAAAGTATGTATCTAAGGAATCCTAACAGATTTCATCAGAAATTTCCGGAAAAATCGAAAGAATTAGATTCACATGCAATTTCACTACGAGAGCGGCCCTACAAAATGGATCAGTTTTTCATAAAATTTGGGATGGAACATGGGCTTTTTCCTTGTAAAATAATAGCTTATGTTTCAGTTATGAACAGGGCCTATTATTTGTGAAATTTTTGCGAAATTTGTGAAATTTTATGAAATTAGCGAAATTTTATGAAATTAGCGAAATTTTTGCAAAATTTGTGAAATTTTGCGAAATTTGTGAAATTTTTGCGAAATTCGCGAAATTTTTGCGAAATTTGTGAAATTTTTCGAAATTTGCGAAAATTTTGCGAAATTTGTGAAACTTTGCGAAATTTGTGAAATTTTTGTGAAATCCGCGAAATTTTTGTAAAATTTGTGAAATTTTATGAAATTTTGATAGAATCATACCAAAATCGGCGAATCTATTAAACGAGAAAAAATACAGTAAATGCAAAATGATCAATAGTAATTTAGAAAATAGTATTTAAATCTGAAAAATAACTATTTTGGGACACGTATGAAGTATACTGGGTGCTGCGGGAATTGGTCCACTTCGGAAATTTTGTATCTTTTGTATCTGACTATAATATGCTTGTCTGTCTGAGTCATTGAAAAATCTGCTCACAATACTGAAATGGAAATTTCAAATTTTCAATCAAAATTATTTCCATCGCAACATTTTTTGATTGCATCGCTGCTGGTTACGTCTCAATTCAACATTTCTAAATTTCCAAATCGTTTGCGACCATAACGTATCCAAACAAATTCATTCAAAATCAATCTAGTTACACATCAAATATCGCATTATACACGCGCACAAAGTATGCGCGTATGTTTTCATTGTAGTGTATTCGTGGACAGTTTTGTGGGCATTTTTATGATTTGCTGTTCATGCCCACAAATTTCAAAATTGAATACGAGCTAAAATATTTACCGTAGTACAACCGAACTGGGGAAGATCGATAGAGCTCAAGAGTCTTCCCCGATCTTCCCCATAATAACATTCATAATTATTGGTTTTATACATATTTGCACTATCTAAACATAGTCGTTCCCGTGATATATATCACGGGAACGATACCTTTTACTGAGTTCGTTCGCAATCAAAACCAATAATTATGAATGTTATTATGGGGAGGATCGGGGAAGACTCTTGAGCTCTATCGATCTTCCCCAGTTCGGTTGTACTACGGTAAATACTTTAGCTCGTATTCAATTTTGAAATTTGTGGGCATGAACAGCAAATCATAAAAATGCCCACAAAACTGTCCACGAATACACTACAATGAAAACATACGCGCATACTTTGTGCGCGTGTATAATGCGATATTTGATGTGTAACTAGATTGATTTTGAATGAATTTGTTTGTATAGAGTTTATGTGATAAAGTGGTAGTCTCGACTGGATACGTTATGGTCGCAAACGATTTGGAAATTTAGAAATGTTGAATTGAGACGTAACCAGCAGCGATGCAATCAAAAAATGTTGCGATGGAAATAATTTTGATTGAAAATTTGAAATTTCCATTTCAGTATTGTGTTGTAAATTCGAAATTTTTAGCTAACAGCCATTTTAAGTAAAGGGACCACACAAAGGAACGTTGTCTGGAAATATTTACGTTTCATTCTGTGAGCAGATTTTTCAATGACTCAGACAGACAAGCATATTATAGTCGGATACAAAAGATACAAAATTTCCGAAGTGGACCAATTCCCGCAGCTTATTTGTGTTGTTGAAGGTTGACTAAGGGAAAGATAGATATTGATAATGCCTATGAAGCCAAATGAGCTTCCCATATAATCTAGCCCTGATATGGTCTGACTCACGAAACTTTGTTTCAATCGTTCCTGCTCTATGCGGAAGGCTTAAGACCAACCTAAAAAATTTATTATTGTAACAATTTTCCACAAATATTATCAACATTGCATACTGAAAAATATCTTCAAAATCTGCCCAAATATGCAATATTGTGGTGACATTGTTGTGACATATCCATTGTTCTCAAGACATATTGACAAGTACTTTTATCTAAGAAGCCGATCATTTCCAGGCACTTTTATTGGGTCACACCGATTTTTTCAACTTTACCGTTAGTTGTATTTTTCTTTGATATTAAATATTAATGTGTCCTCAAAAATCGATTTTATTTGAAATTTGGAATGATTTATGCAAATGTACAATATTTTTTACTCTAAAACCCAAAGTTTTCAACAATTTACTTTTTCGATAACGACATAGATTAAATTCTCTCTTGTTTCGATCTTAAGAGTTGACCGGTAGCCTCCGTTGCGGGAAAATTTGCATGTCCGAAAGCTGAAACTGTAGAACCGCGAGTTTCGCTCCAGAGAAAATATTGTTAAACTAATGAACAAGTCATGAAAACGGAAAAAATTCAGAATGTAAAGTGTCTTTACTTGCAAAGGCCTCGGAAAACGAGTTTTAACGCTAGTGTCCGTGAAGGAAAACGAGTTTACCAATGGGAAGTGAGGGCTACATGCGAAAATACCTAAAATCAATCGTCCAAAACAGCTGGGAAATTTTTATTTTGACTTGTGACATTACTCCCAACTAGCATGTAACCGACATTTTCGTGTGTCAAGCACATCCTTCGATTCCATTACATAACTCGAGATCAAAATGTAAAGTCTAGTTTTCGTGTGTCTCGGCTTCGCCTCGAATCAACCAAATCAGACAAAAAATCTACTTTTCATCGTTTCACGCAAAATCTTTTTTATTCAAAAAATAAGTTTGGCAGTTCATAAAATACTATTTCATCTGACTTCAACTTTGCTTATTCTGTTGGAATATGCACTTGATATAATTCTATCTAGTGATAGACAAGTAGTCTAAATGGATCACAAGGTCTAAGTGGCCTTAGTTAAGAGCAAAATGTTGTTAGTTACTTTTCAATAAACAGCCGAAAGGCAAAGTCGTGATTTATTGGAGGTCCGGATACAAGCTCTTATCCGAAATATCCTGAAGCCAGTCCATACCTTCCGACATATTCACCGCCGTATACACATAATACGAGTCTTATTTTATGTCTTCTGCTGTTCTCGAGGTTCATTGCGAAAGATTGATTTTTTAATTCGTTTCGTGAAATTTGTGAAATTTTTGCGAAATTTGTGAAATTTTCACGAAATTTGTGAAATTTTGCGAAATTCGCTAAATTTTTGAGAAATTTGTGAAATTTTGCGAAATTCGCGAAATTTTTGCGAAATTTATGAAATTTTGCGAAATTTGTGAAATTTTTGTGAAATTTGCGAAATTTTCGCGAAATTTGCGAAATTGAATTTCACAAATTTCACAAATAATAGGCCCTGGTTATGAAAGTCCCATCCCTTTCGAGGCACAACATTTTTCCGCTTCTGAGATATTCTTCTTCTTCTTCTTCTTCTTTTTCAGCCTGTTTCTATCCACTGCTGGATGTAGGCCTCTCCAACTTCTTTCCATTTCGTACGATCCATTGCCATTTGCTGCCAGTTTGTACCTGCAATATTCTTAATTCCGTTTGTCCATCTCTCTGGTGGTCTACCTATAGCTCGTCTTTTATATGGTCGCCAGTTCATGATCTTTTTGGTCCAACGTTTGTCTGTCCTTCTTGCAATATGTCCCGCCCAGCTCCATTTCAGAGATGCTATTCTTTCCATGACATCAACGACCCTGGTTTGTTGTCGAATCCATTGATTCGTCATTCTGTCTCTGAGTGTTATTCCAAGCATACTCCGTTCCATGGCTCTTTGTGTCACTCTCAATTTATCTTCGGATGCTTTCGTTAAAGTTAACGTTTCCGCTCCATAAGTGAGCACTGGAAGGACACAAGTGTCGAAAACTTTGCGTTTCAGACTATTATTCATTTTGCTTTTGAAAATTAGTCTGAGTTTTCCGAACGCTGCCCATGCAAAACCAATCCTACGTCTTATTTCTGCAGTTTGGTTGTCCAGACCTAACTTCAGTTTATGTCCTAGATATACATAGCTGTCGACTCGTTCAATGACAGTGTCACCAATTTTGATTTCTCTATCGTCCCCGATGTTGGTCATGACTTTTGTTTTCGATAAGTTCATATTGAGGCCAACTTTGCTTGCCTCTTCACTTAACTGTTGTAGCATAAGCTGAGCCTGACCTAGATTCGCTGCTATCGGTACAATGTCATCAGCGAAGCGGAGATTGCTCACTGAGCAATGCTCAGGTACTCTCCATTTATCTTTATTCCCATTTTACTCCAGTTTAACTTCTTAAAAATACTCTGCAGAATCGCCGTGAATAATTTCGGTGAAATAGTGTCACCCTGCCTTACACCTCGGCCAATTCTGAATTTCTCCGTGCTCTTATGAAGTTTTATACTTGAAGTAGCATTTTTGTACACATATCGAATTGTGTTGGAGTACCTTGAGTCTACTCTACATTCGTCTAATGCGTCCAATATCGACCATGTTTCCACTGAATCGAAAGCTTTTTCGAAGTCTATGAATAGCAAGACTATGTCGATGTTGTATTCACGACACTTCTCAATAAGCGTTCTCATCACCTGCAAATGGTCGTTTGTGCTGAAACCAGATCTGAAAGCAGCTTGTTCAACAGGTTGGTAGAAGTCGAACTTGTTAGTGTTCCTCTTCGTAATGATTTTCATAAACAACTTGTAGAGTGTTGACAATAGGCTTATGGGCCGGTAATTTTCCAGCTTTGTTATGTCTCCTTTTTTATGCAGCAATGTAATTACCAGGCCCGGACTGGCCATATGGTGAATTCGGGCGATTCCCGATGGGCCTTTTGTCCTGATCGGGCAACGTCCCGAATGGGCCTTTTGGGTCTTTCAAACATGTGTAGTCAAACCGTTCATTATGAAACCCCTAAAGCATTATAACAAGGCCCACGTATAAGTACTTTTAGTAATAATTAAATATACTTAATCAATTTTCTGAAAAAGTTTTAACTCAAAATTGAGAAAAATTCTTGAAATTTTTTTTTGGCTCGCTCCGCTCGCATTTTAACATAGGCGTCATTCAAAAAAGACGTCCGCTTTTTTTCGTCTTTTTTCAGAGTGGGTGGGTCCATAGTCACAAACTGTCCGTTTTTCTCGTTTTAGAGTCCGTCCCTGGACGTCCGAGCAAAAAGAAAGCAAATTCAATTAAAATATCGAAAAATATATTCATTTCATCAACGACATTGATTTTGAGAGAAAAATTTCAAAAATGTTCTTACCAAGAAATTTGAAACGTTTTTGCAGGCGCCAGTACTTAGTTTTTGTACGATAATACGATTTTTTAATGAAAATTTACAACATTTTCTCGTTTTTGTATGATGAAAAATAAGGACGTCCAATTTCGCCAAATATGGGTCCCTACGGACGTCGTTTTTGAATGATCCCATACAAAATCCACACTTTTAGAGTAAGCCTTAGTTCTTGAATTGTTGCCGAATAACAGTACAAACTGAGCTAATTTTTTAAATCATTGATGTTGACCGTATCTTTAGTGAGAGTGTCGAGAATGTGAGAATTCAAGTTCATTGAATAATTACCGTTGGGTAGCAGGAATTGTCAATGACATGAAAGTAAGAAAAAGTGTAAACTTTAACGTCTTTGGGAATCGTAGCTCAGCGAGATGTATAGGTCAGGGGTAAGCATAAATCAGTGTAGCTTATCAGGAAGTATGACTCAGTGAATGCTTGGCTTATCAAAAAGTATCCAATATACTTGCTTTTCTTCGAGGTGTAAAACCCGCTGGCTGACCGAATACGTCCCCGTATATCTTGCCGCGAAACGCATCTCAAGGTGAAGTACAATTTAAAGGGAAGTGTAGAAAGATTGTGAAATACAATTTGGCAAGAAGCATGTTTCAAAAACGTGATGGTATGTTTCCCGGGTAATCATTAGAATTTTAGAAATCTGTTTAAACTAAAAGCTTCGAGAATGGGAACATAGTTCCCGAAACTCGGTTAGCTAAATAAAATAAATTTGGCACAAATTAAAAGCGCGTTTTTACTCAGAAAAGTTGTTTTCCTCGTCTTGTGAAAGAACCTAATGACTTAGAAATTTCTGTTAACCGTAAGTTTTTTTTACTATATACTAGAAAACGATAACGAGTTAAATAGTAGGTTTTAAAAAAAAATTGTGGAGCAAGCGCTTCCACTACTCTTAAATTCTGAAATTAAAGATATTGGTGGTAAATATTATAAAGCGAAGCTACTATTCGAAGAAAGTTTGCTCCGCTCGCGTTATACCGCGTTTTATAATAAATAAAATAATTCTGTTTTGTGTTAAAGTCTTTTCTTGGACTTAGCGGCGATGAAAGCTTATCTATTCTCTGTTTCACATTGACCAATTACTTTCAACATAATTTGATTAAAAATTTCTCTTTGATTCCTTTTTTATTGGGGATCAAGAACTTTTCAATTTAGGATCAAGAAAATTAGAAAATTAAAAGATTAAAAGGTTATGCTAAGATGAAACCGCACACGGAATGTGCACACGTTGAAAACAAATTAAATTTTTCTCATACACACCTAAAATAAATATTTCC
The DNA here is from genome assembly GCF_014529535.1 of Bradysia coprophila. Classification (NCBI taxonomy): domain Eukaryota; kingdom Metazoa; phylum Arthropoda; class Insecta; order Diptera; family Sciaridae; genus Bradysia; species Bradysia coprophila. The sequence continues at coordinate 3,613,922 of NW_023503374.1, forward strand.
ACACTACAGCAGAGTACACCTCGTGTCATAATTGCATATCTAGGGCATAAGGAAGCATTCTTTACACAAGGAAACGTGAAACGATCTGACAATAGCATGGGTTGAAACAACTTATCAGTCAATCTAACTGTTTTCATTGAGCTGCTAAAAGATATAAAAAGTCGTGAAGATACACGGGCCTAAGTGGAAACAGTCGCCCGAAAGAATGGGCCTTTTGAGTTTTTCCCCTAAGGGCTTTTTTGAGCCAGTCCGGCCCTGGTAATTACCGCATTTTCCCAGGCTTCTGGTACTTCTTACCATTGGAGACATTGATTAAACAAAGCCGTGATTGCCTTTAATAAGGAGTCTCCACCCAGTTTAATGGCTTCCACTGGAACACCATCTTCTCCGGGGGACTTTCTGTTTTTCATCTCGGCTACTGCGGCCTTGACTTCATCAACAGTTATGTCGGGCATATCCTCCGATCCCACGTTTCTTATTATTGGTCTATCTTCGGTTTCTTCCGTTGGACTCTGTCTTGCTGAAGAAAACAAATTCTCATAAAATTCTGTTGCAATGTTTAATATCGCATTTCGATCCGTTTGGATCGTTCCTGTTTTGTCTCGTAATTTGAAAATTTCTTTTTTGGTGTTTGTCATTTTTCTCCGTAGGACTTTCATATTGCAGTTTGCTTCAATTATGTTTTGAGCCAATTGGACATTATATTTTCTTTCATCTGATCTCCTTGCTTTGTTGATACTTTTAGACAAGTTCCGGTATTCCACCGAATCTCGCCCTCCGTTTTTTACCAACTCTGCTCTGCTTGCGATCAGGTCTAATGTTTCTCTGCTGAGTTTTGATTCTTTCCCTTCTGAGATATCTTCTGAGATATTGAGGCTGAGAAATTTAGATCACGAAAAAGCCTGATACTGAAGTCTCACTTTGGGATCACATTTTGCGTGCCTTAAGGCCTATCTCGTGGCTGTTTCTTGGTTAATTTGCTTTGAGTAAATGTGAGGAATTTATAATCTAAAAAAAATACAGTAAAAACATAAGTTCTCGGAAAGTTTTTAGCGAAATTGTTCAAGGACTACACAATTTGTCAAGGGACACTGACAACGATCAAACTGGTTTTATCTTACGTATATCAAATTATTTCACATGAATTATGACTTTTCCGATAGCTGAGAGGCCAATGCAACAGCAAAGTATATTCAGTCATCAAAACCTGTTTTTGAGATCTGTGGAGCTCTGAATCCGTCAGCAGTAGGTGTTTTTACTTTATCGCATTACTACGAAGTGGCAACATTTGAAGGCCGCGTATATGAATTATTACTACTTAGATGGACCATACTTTCAATGTAAACATAAAAATACTGTAATAAAAAATATTTACGAAGTGACCATTCGCCCGCGCGTGCGAATAGCATATTATAGACTATTCGCCCGCGTGAGCCTGTGTTTAAAGGCTTTTTTAGAATCAAATTCGCTAAAAAAAAGCCTTAAGAAAATTATCGGTGATAATTGTTTTCGTAATAAAAAAATCAATTTCTTTTATTTTTTTTCTCTTACAAAATATGATACAAAGTACTTACGATCTGCTTTACAAAATGTGACACGTGGAGCTTATACGCCTTTTACACATGCCCCCTTCTAAAGAATGTGATGCAAGTAGCTTTTAAATAGTGTGATGCAAGGATGCTTCCTTTTACAAAATTAGCTTATTTTACAAAATTTTAGCTTATGGTCCCGATGGCATAATGTGACACATGGAGTTTATGCCGTCTTTTATAAAATTGGACGAAGAAGCTCGCACTACTTTTTGCAGTATTTAACTTACGAAGAGAAGTATGTCTTTTAGAAATTGTAATGCAATAAACTGAAAGTGTGAAGTGATTCACTTTACAAAATGTAACAGGAGGGACCATTGGCCAAAAACAAAGACAAATATAACAACAAAATTTGATAATTTGATGAAATTTAGAAATAAAAGTACATTTCATTTGTTACTCTTTCACCTGATTTATATTTTTCTACGTTATTTTCGCACTTCCTTAGCATTTTCACTAGTCTATAAAATACTATTCACCCGCGCGGGCGAATAGTCTATAAGATGCTATTCGCCCGCGCAGGTAATTAGCAACGGCCAATTAATTATTTAATAAAAAATAAAAAACGAACAGAACTTCAGAAAATGAATTCCTTCATTTTCAAAAAGGACCGACAAGCCTTTTTATAAGTAAATGTTCCTCAACTCACATCACGTCATTTTACTATAAAAATGTTGAAATTTACCAATATGTTCAAATTAAATACTTTTATGCGTCGGAAATACCCGATTCCTGAAACGTTTAGGGTGCCCCTCATAAAACGAAATATCAGACTCGAGAATAATTCAATGATTACAGGATATGAAGGGTTAAAAATTTGAGTATTCGACGCACAGAAACTGTAGACATTTTTCAGGCTTAAGGCTTAAGAGACAGACGGATGTCTCACTCTGGTTATTCATGTATTGCACGGTATCACAATGTTTCATAAAGCTCGTATCAAACATATTAAGCCCCTGTTGCAGATTTATTTCACAATTTTGAAACTCCCAGAAGGTCGACGACGACGTTACACTATTCACACAATTATTTCCCCTCAGCACGTCAAATGGAGATGCTCATACACCGTACTGTGTCCTGTCACATTAACTAGAAGAGATCCTGATCAGCCTCAAAGTCTTCACTAAATCTAATTCAGATGAGATCCTCAAACAGACCCAAATGTTGTTCACGAAAATATTAAAGCAATATCTCTGAAAATGAAGTCCTCATAAAGTCTGAAGTTCATCCGGGGTGGAAAGAATGTCTGGCCATCATAAGACATTTTTAATCGAAATTCTCACAAAGATAAATTAAATTCAAATATTGTAAAATCAAGTAAACCATTTCTCACAAAGGTAATTACGGTAATCATTCTTCAGTTCTTCAGTTTTTTTTTTTTTTCGTGTAAGAAAGTGATGTCTTGTTCAGTTAAAAACTTATGCATGTCGGCTGTCTTTCACTAAAATTTCTGTTTGAAACGAATTTCCTCATTTCCACCTTATATGACATTGCTAACGCACAATCAGGATAACGATCAACCATCGAAATCGAACAGGCAAATCACAAAACCATAACACAAAAAGTAATGAATTACCGGCGTTAATTGCTTTTGTCCGAAATTAAATTCAATAAAGGTAGACGTAGAAAAGCATGCAGAATGCACATACACCAGTAACAATATACTGATAACGTATTAATCAATAAAACTAAGTATGTCGTCGTTGCAGTTTTTGTATTAAATTAATAGGAATGTGGGATGTTCGGCTAGCGTTCGATGGTTCAGCAAAAAATTGAGTTGAGCTTTGAGATGGTAACTGAAGTGTCTTTGACAATAATTCTTATTAGATAATTTAGCATGTTTCAGCACGAGCGGAGCTAGCTTATACTCCGTGTCTAGGTTATTTACAACATTATCCACTGGGCTATTCACGCCGTAAGTGTGCCTAAAATGTGAATTTCAAGTGAACGATTCGATGAAAAAGTGAATCGAAAAGTAAATTGCAACGCTTCCTTGTATGATATTGACGCTGCGTTAGAAAGACCTCCGCACTTTTCATTTTGAATTTCGACCGCACTTACAGAGTCAATTCCTTATTCCTTATAGGCGTTTCAATACAATTTTACAACATTAAGCCGTTAAAATATATGACAAAGCGCACAGCCCTCAGCAAAAGGGCTTAATAGTGATATCGCCAAAACATCGAACAAAATCAGACATTTTGGGACAAGGGATCACGGATATTATTGCGTTATAGCTCATTCGATTCGTTGAACTGTTGCGAGTAAAACGTAGTACTGCGTTTGATGAAATTTATTTTGTTGTCGACGATCGAGATCAAGAAGTAAGGGTCTGTTAAAATCATTTTCTTGCGATTAATCGAGGGAAACAGTTTTGAGAAAAAACTTTTATAGGCCGCTTTTCCGCGTATCCGCGTTTCGTAAAGTGCGATTTTTGATTATTGGAAAATATGCGTAAAACTTTCGAAATTTGAAATCGCCATACCATGTCACGGACTTGTGTCACTGCAGGCGGTCGGGGACTTGGAAAAATCACCTATTTTTTCTCCTAAAATCATTGTTATCACCAACAGGTCAACATGGACCTGTTGGTGTGTATACTCAAAATGTGCGTCTCTTCAAGGCCTATAAGGCTAGCTAAAAAAGTTTTTTCTCAAAACTGTTTCCCTCGACTAATCGCAAGAAAATGATTTTAATCCTTTCTTCTTGATCTCGATCGTCGACAAGAAAATAAATTTCAACAAACGTAGTACTACTTTTTACTCGTAACAGTTCAACGAATCGAATGAGCTATAACTCAATAATATCCGTGACCCCTTGTCCCAGAGCTGTTCGAAGATTTCGCGATATCACACTGGATGAGCTATCTCGGATATATTAAAAACAAAAACATTAAAAAAGCAAAACGAAGATATAAAAGGAATTAGATTCACTTGTTAGCGATAACGAAGACAAAAAAATAATGACAAGCTCTGGATAATATGGAGCTTTATATAGTAAAATTGAAGTACTCTTCATATGCTTGCCGTCTGTAATAGGTTAAAGAGCAAAATCCTAAAACGTCGCATTGGAGAGAGCAAGCCACCGACGCTGAGAAGCTGCTCGTTCTGCCTCCGAATGTAATGGCAGTCACTGGTTACTCAAAAATGTTTGTTGACTTCAAACTTTCTATTTTTACGAGTCGGAAGGTTGTACCTTAACGCGAAGCTGTATAATATTTTTGTGTTGACGCGGAAACACGAAATTAGGTATTTTTCTAAAGCATTCTAAAAGGCTTAACAACACGAGCCGCGGAGGCGTATTCTGGAATTCTGGCGAATTCGCTAAAAAAAATCCTTTCCTATCCTTTCCTAAAAGACGACGTAAATACAAGTTAGAAAATACTAAATACTTACTATTGGGACATATCATACAAATAACACTCTTTTTTTGAATTTTGCCTATCTCGAGCTATAATTCTAAAATTCTGCAACGACGTCACTTTCGTCAAGGAACAGGTATGTTCGATCGGTTGAATTATATTAATAAGCACACTCAAAATATATGTCAAAATAATATAGAAATGGCGTGCGTTTAGAAAATCGTTATGTCCTCCGGGTCCACATTATGCCATACCTGTTTTATACATTCATTGACTCTGGTCCCCAAAGCCTGTATAACATTACAAAACGATATAATTTGCTCTATGCGGTCGTCATGTATTTCGACATTGCTGGATTTAAACAAATTTCATTTCAATGATTAAAATTCCGAAACGAAATTGTTTGATACGCCCGGCTTAAGGAGAAGTAAACGGTAATATCGAAGAAAACGTTGAACTGCTCGAAGACAATTGTTTCCTCATAACCGATGCACCAAACGACCTTTATAGCTACAAAATCATTGGTAAGTGCCTACACATCTAATGCCTAAAACCGCATTTATCACTCCAGAAAAAACTATTGAGTTTGGCGTTTATTGATCTGAGGTTAAGCTAAGGGTCCTTAATGTTACGAAAGAAATGATTGAGTAATAGACACATTTTTTGGTTCTGTTCCTAAATCCTGTAATAGGCTGGCCATTAAAAATTTCCATTGAATTGTAACGTTATTCGCAAGTATCCCATACGTGTACTGTTGTAGATGACCGATATTTCTATATTTGGCTTGTTTAGGTCACACTCTTTATCAGCGTTGAAATTTACAAAATTTGAGTTGAACGCGTTGTCGGTTATTATGTTGTTTTGTTATCGCAAATCTTACTGAAAGTTGTACAGCTTGCGCTGCTGACAAGAATAGCGACTACAAAAATACAGCCTTTTGGAAGTGCATTTATCTAATTTATTGTAATAAAATCATGTTGACAATAAGAAAGCTTGATGATTCAGCTAGGTAGAGTAGTAGATCTACCAGCAGCCATCGCAAAAAAACTTAAAACGAAGGTTTCAGCCTTTCAAACTTTAAAAAAATGTTGGAAATAGAGTTTTTAGGTTTGCGAAAATTATGAGACATATGGTTGGAAAGTATCATTGTCAACAATAGCAAGGCTGTAAACTTTGGGTAGGTCACGCAGATGTTGATACGCAGGTGACAACCGACGTTTCATTCTAAAAACTCACCAAACCATTCAGAATCGTATCTAATAAAATGTCAATATGCGTCACATTCCCAGAGCTTAGAGCCTTGACTAATAGCAGTATTTGACAGCTGTGAATTGTCACAACCTGTCCTGTCCTAATCTTGGGTGACAAAAACAATTTTTTTTTTTTTTTTGGTTTATACACCTTTATTGGTATGTATAGTACAATCTTAACTATTGGTTAAGTTATTACTAGTTTTGAATTGAACATCTCCCTTTTACTTGCGTAATTAGAAGACGTAAGACGTGTGCAGGATTGACGACCCAATGGTCGATTCCCAAATTAATGTGCTGTAAGCATAAGCATACTTCTTCAGGTCAGTTCGTGTGGTTTAAGTCGTTTTAGTCTCCTTACTTCATTTGTAATATCTAGTAATAGGATAGCTTCTACGTTGGTATGGTTTAGAAGTCTCTTCTCGTGTCTTATGGCGTTTTCCCGAATTACGTCGGCTACCCATTGAATTTTTAAATCTCTGTGTATTTCCTTATTTGTCACGTAACGATAAGCATTAGTGATTGGAAATTGGAAATTTTGTTACAACATCGATGAGAACCCCTAGCTAGACAATACTAATGATGACTGTGAATACATACTTCAACTAGAGGTGGAGGATCACCGTTAGGGAAACAATACTTCTTCATTGAGCTCGAGAAACGGTGGTTTAAGAGCTAAATGTACTAAGATATTATATCTGCAACATATGATATCAGACTCCGTCCGCCTTAAGTAAATCGCCAACCATGGTTTTGACATATTTTCGGGAAGTATACTCGACCTTAGCTTTCCAAAGAACCCATAGTCATGCAGGTCCCTGACTTTTAGCGACAACGTTAAACATACCCGGGAAAGCCATTTTTAGACGTTTAGCCGTCAGTTCCTCTTCAAGTATGTGCAGAACAAATAATGGTTCGATTTTCTAAAGAAATGCTTAATACTCAAAACAAAACATAGCTAACGCCGACCCGTACGAAACACCTATTCGTATCAAAAGCCTTTAATGTGAAACTCTTCATTTCTCTTACTTCATTTTCTTCTCTGCTGAAAAACTATTCTCCCTTTAAAATCACTTACATTATCCACTCTTTGCCTTGTTATCATATACAACTAAATTGCCGGAGGCAATATAGACAGCCCCGTACGAAGACAAATTTCATAAATTCCTATTTAAACAGCTATATACCGCTATATTTAACTATATTTCACTATAAATAAACATTTCACAGATAAATATATGCTATTATATAGCTCTATATGCCTGTATATAGCTCAATATAGCTGTATATAGGTATATATAGATGTCCGTATATGGAATCCCTGAAACCCCACACACATAACAAATTATTTCCATGTTAACAGAAACTCTCTAAGTATCATTTTTCCCAAGATATTTCTATTTTACTAAAATCCAATATGGCCGCCGGCAGCCATTTTGTTAGGAGAGCGGAAATAGTACCGACGCTTTACATTCGTTAATACCTTTCAAACAAAAAAAAATTCATGAAATTCGGTCAAAATTTACTCGAGATATTGTCAAAATACACCACGTTCACTGTACTTCCGAGTAGCCAGATAAGAGCTCACTCCAAGAGACCTAGCTCACGCTCCGGAGAACATAATTTCATAAAAAAAATTTCCCTGATTGGTACGGTCAATACCTATCTAATAAAGCTAAAACAGACGAAATATGTTCAAATGTGGCCGACCTACAAGCAAAAACTGCTTGCCGCCCTGTGCCTGTTCCACACCAAGGGGTCTAACTCACGAGTCGGTCATCCGATTTCCATAAACTTTTTTTTTGTCGATCGGTATTGTAAATACCTTTTATTTGACGTATCACTTACAAGTTTAACGTTTAAATGTCCGGAGATATCTTCGAAAAACCGTAAAGCACTTATTGGGCCACAGCTCGGGAGGGGTCGATCCAAAATCACTCATCTTCGAACTTAGCCTGTCTTTTGACATTACCAAACGGAAAAAAAAAGAATTTTCAAAATCGGATGCGTTTTACTCAAGTTATCGTGCAGACAGACAGACGGACAGACGGACAGACAGACGGACATTTTTTTTTTCGCGGATTTGGCATCTCTAGACAACCACAATAGGTTTCCCCTTACTCAGGGAGTCCAATTCGACGTGTTACAAACGTATGCGTAAACCTATAAGACCCCAGTACTTCGTACGGGTCTAACGAGGCATTGAAAACATGTTTTGGTCCTATTTTTCATGACGAAATTTTCAAAACTGTCAAATAAAGTTAGAACTTTTTCTATTCAAAATCGCGACTGCTGCATCTGTCAATGAAAACTAGGACCAAAACACGTTTTCAATGCCTCTTTTGTTTTGAGCATAAGAGCTTCCTTTTGTAGCTGTCCTACGTTATCACTGTCACGTTACGCCTTAATTTGAATGAATTCCGCTATAACATGTTGTCTCTTCAATTTTAGCGCTTATCTAAACAAAATTTTACTTATTCAGCACAACCTTGATGTCGTGTCCATTCCGAATTCGATTTTAATTACTTGTTCATTAGCATGTTATTGATAACGTATCATTCAAATTCTTCTATATAGATATCAATCGATCTCGATTCGCCGGCAATATATAAAAGCCAATCGACCAGTCCAAGTGAGAAGTTATCCGGCATAGCGAATCAGGTGCAATGGCTTCCTCATTGTTGAAAGGTTCGAATTTTTATTTTTTAATTTTTTTTTTTAATTTCAAAATTCAGTTTTTATTCGCAAATTGCAATTACTGATTATACGGTTCTCCCTCGAACAGTTGCAATTTTATTGGCTATTATTACATTAGTGACAGCCCGACCAAGAGTCGAATGTGGCGAATGCGCCGAGGGCTCTCCGGATGTTTCAAATGAAGTACCAATCACAGAAGAACCAGAAGATACATGTGAAGATGGAGTCGAAGATGTATCACGACCACGTCCACCGGAAATCATCACTGACCCACCACCATGCTAAAATCTATTGAAATTTATTGACGGTAAAATTTAATTGGTGATGGAAAGCACACGTTTTGCTCATTGATTGATAAATTGGTTCTTATGCAAAATAAATTTATTTCTTAACGGAGGTAACTAAGCGCATTTTTAATGTTCCGGTGCAAAAGTGCAAGTGTTTTGATCCATGCATCGGGTATAATTGCACTGTCCCCGTCACATACGAAGTTTTTGGTGTTAAAATCATCTTTTCTTAGCAGTTTTTCATTACAATTAGTTGTTTGTGGAATTACTAAGACATATTGTAAAAGTGCATCGGATTAACAATTGAAACGCCACACGAAGTCGGTTGAAAACCAGTCAACGTAACAGGAACAGTTCGGATTTCTGCTTCACCTACAGTCGGTTTTTCTTTAACTTGCTACATACATTAAATTATGATACCAATGTACCAAAGACAATTTAAGTAGAATTACCTCTTAGAAAACAAGGGAATGTAATCTGACAGTGTGTCAGGCAATGCAAAAATTCCATAAAAATTTTCCTTTATTCTTTGACGTTGTAGTCTAGTTTAGTTTTTGCTTGCTAAGCTCTTCTCTACTTCGGTTTAGGACACAAATCGTTTTCCCATAATATTTTTGTTATTTGAAGAGACATGTTACTCTCTTTGGTCGTGACGACCAAACAAATTCAATGTATTACTGTCAATGTCAATCTATGCTTACAGTATCCTAACCTGTCACATACGGCTATTCATCTGTTATTGATAACGTCGACAAAAATAATAACAAGCTCTGGATAATATTATCCCTATGTAAAATTAAGTAAAATGCATGTTAACAAAATTGAAGTACAAGATTTGAAATCAACCGATTGAAAATACTTTGATCTATGGAAGTAATAGACCCGATAATATTACTGGTCATATGCTTGCCGCCTGTAACAGGCTAATGAGCATAGAATTACTTATTATGTCAAATGTCTACAAATAGACAGTTTGCGCAAATGACCTATAGTTTATAGGTCAACTTATAAGTTGACCAAGTTGACTTATAAATTATATGTCATTTGTGCAAACGATCTAATGTAGTCCAACATGATGTTGATGTTGATGACCTGTAATAAGTGCTTAATGAAGATTAACAGGAAAAATGTACCACAGAGCTCAATAAGCAAAGTGTACTACCTGTAATCGAAATAATAGTGGTCCGAAAACACTTTGTGTGTTTTTTGTCCTCCTAGTGATTCTGAATATGTAAGCCCGAGTAAAAATAAAGTCTCAATTGAGAACGATTTGAGCTATCTCAAAGTCTCAAATCTTGGCTGAGGATTGATTGAGGATTGGTGAGATATTGTTAAAGTTTAAATTTTGAGGATTGAGGATTTGTGGCGCTGCAGACATGAAGACTTTGTGCGACATGAGTATTTTCGTGAGATATTTTTTGTTAGACAAAAGGACTACGCTGAGGCTTGAGGACTTTCGTGAGATTTTTTTTGATAGACATGAGGACTACGCTGAGGCTTGAGATTTTTTGTGAGATATTTTTCGTTAAAAGTGAGGACTATGGTGAGATATGAAAATTTTCTTGAGATATTTTTTGATAGACATGAGGACTACGCTGACGCTTAAGGACTTTCGTGAGATATTTTTTGTTAGACATGAGATGTTTTATTTTATCAAATAGTTAAGCATTAGAAGAAAAAACAGAACATGTTAAGTATAAAAAATTATTCAGAAAGGTCACTATCGCTCAAGCCTTCTGAAACGCTGCCTTCTGAAACGCCATAGTCCTCATGTGTAACAAAAAATATCTCACAAAAGTCCTCATGCAGGCCTCTCACTCTAATTTTGGACTCCTTATTAAGGAATTGAGGAGGTTTTAGCACAAAAATAAGGAGAAATAAGGAAATCGTTAGTTGAAATTAAGGAAAAATAAGGAGAAAAATTCAAATTTTTCAACTTAAAAATTTCGAAATTTTACAAAAACTATTTTTTTTCTTCAAGTTGACATTTCAAACAATCTGTAATGAGTATGTTCAATAAATAGTATCTATTTGTCAAAATCTGTGTGTCAGCCGCCCTCGTGGGTGTCTTAACCTGTTCTTTCAGAACCTTGTCACAACAGCCTAGATGCCTCGTTTATGTCTCAAAAAGCCTGCTATGTCACAAAAAGTCATTTTTAGTTCTCACAATGCCCTCAATGTCTCATGAAGTCCTCAATGTTTCACAAAGTCCACAATATCTCACGAAGTCCTTATGGTGTCACACAAGCCCAGATGTCTCGCTTTAGTCTTAGAAAGTCTTCATGGTCTCACAAAAGTCTCGTATGAGTCGCACAGCGTCCTCAATATCTCACAAAAGTCTCACAACATCCTCAATTTCTCACTACAGTCTTACAAAAGTCTCATTTAAGTATCACAACATCCTCAATGTCTCACAAAAGTCTCAAGGTATCACGATGTCTCACAAGTCCTCAGCGCTACAAAGGCGCTACAAATGTCTCAATCATGCCTGTCGAAATCAGATATCTCACTCCCATATTAAAACACGTGAGGACTTGAGACATCTCAATTCGATTTTTTTTACTCGGGAGTGGTTAACGATAAGAAAAATTGGTACAAAAACTTAAAATAAAACTTAACTTCATATGTTACACACAACCGCAACTAAAAAAACGAATGCTCTCCAAACGACGGTGTTCTCTAAAAAGTATAGCAAACTGAATGGTAAAATTGAGTAAATGAATAAAGTAGTAATTATGTATACGCTTGGACGGGTAAGTAGTAATAAATCGACACTACACTGAGAGAAAAGTTGGTTCAGGTCAGGTCTATTCATCTGAACCTGATTTTCAGATCAAACTGAAAGTATTTGAATCTGAACTTATCTGACTTGAACTTAATCGTTAATTTTAAGGGAAACCAGGTGAGATTTCAGGTATGCGTAAAAATCCAATGTAGATTATACCTGAAATCTGACCTGATTTATCTGAATTTTTTCTGATTTTCAGATATCACGTAAATTTAGGCCAGGTAAAAATTTAAAATTCAGATTCAATTTAAATCAAATTCATATATTTTGAGCTTCGGGCTTAAGGTCGATCTGACCCAGAGACTTAAACGCAAGGTAAAGCTTAGTTTAAATGATGCTGCTCGCCCTCGGCTCGGATCGACAACTTTTCACACAATGTGTTTCATTTCCGTCATTTGTGTAATGTGTACTATAATATAATAGTATTTTATCAACATTTTTATTAACAAAATTCATTCATTCATGTACAGTGCAGTTTGAAAAGTATCATAAACAGCTGGTCGTTTGCAAAAGGTAATAATACTCAAGATATGAATCTCCTCTCCTCTTCATATCTGTTGAATTGTTGAGTAGTAATATACTAGTTCCCGCTAGTTAAATTAAACTCTCTCAAGAACGTCGTAGGCATTTATATTCAAAGCTTCATTCTACTATTTAAGTGTAGTGACTTAACGATCATAACATTAGTTTGTAACTTGCATTCGTCAACTTTAAATGCTAATTTTATAAGAGAGCGTGTTTTTGTTTAAACACAAAAATTATTCCGTCGTAAAACTGCTGATAAAGATATATTGCATTTCTGTTATTCATTTCAAAGAATTAATTGTATTCTGCGCTGTAAGTAATATTTCGTTGATCGAGTTGATTCATCCAAACATTAATCATATTGGGAACTGAACGTCGTAACACACGGTAAAGGTAAAATAACAATACGTGTTGAAAAAGACTAAACTGTTTTGCTGATAACATCAGAAACAATACGACCGAAAGTTATAAACATCTTGTGAATTTACTCTGACGAGTCACCATTGCACTTAATAGGTTTTTTTCGTTGTTGTTTCGATTAGTGGAATAATAATTGTTATTATTTCAGGTGTAAAATTCATATCATGACAACAGTAACGTCACTATTACTTTTATTACTGGTTTTTGCATCGGAAAATGCAGCAAGGCCACAACATAATGTTAATATATCCCAGACGGGAAATGTTAGAATTGCAACAGTAAACGGTAATTTTGAGCTATACTAAGATCCCATCCAACACATTCAACGTAATAATGATCCGGTTACTGCATACAGGTGCCATCACCTGCGATGAAATGACATGCCCATCTAATAGTATTGGATGTAGCGTATCGGTGGAAACCACTGAAGATATGGCCAATATTGAAACTGTTCGGAAATGTTATGACAAACAAAGTAAGTTAGCAAGTTCGACATTCAACAATTGATGCTAAGTAGAAGTAATAAATTGGGGCAGTAGTAATGTGGGCAGACCCGGGTAAAAAAAAAAGTGAATGTGAGACCCCTTTTGAGACCGTTTTTTTTGTATGGAGCTGAGACGTCTCTTTTCGAACCTTTGAGACTGGTTTCTTCTCATATACTGATGAATTGATGATGATGATGATTGCGAAACCGATGAGAAGTCTCGTTTTAAATGATTTAATAGACTGTATGAGACGGAGCGAGTGGTCTCTTTTTTTACATAGTTTACGAGACCAACCGAGTGGTCTCTTCTTCTGTATTTTGCGAGAACGACCGAGTGGTCTCTTCTTCTGTATTTTACGAGACCAACCGAGTGGTCTCTTCTTCTGTATTTTACGAGACTGACCGAGTGGTCTCTTCTCCTGTATTTTGCGAGACCAACCGAGTGGTCTCTTCTTCTGTATTTTACGAGACCGACCGAGTGGTCTCTTCTTCTGTATTTTGCGAGACTGACCGAGTGGTCTCTTTTTTAAATAATTTGCGAGACCGACTGAGTGGTCTCTTTTCAAAAATATTTATGAGACCGACTGAGGGGTCTCTCTTTTAGATTTGACTATGTTCGATTATCAAAATATTTTTGAGACTCCTTGAGACGTCTCTTTTGAGTTTTTTTTTTCGAGATCCTTTTGAGGCCATCTGAGAACTCTCACTTTCTTTTCGATATTTTTTGCGATTCTTTGAGAAGTCTCTTTTTAGTTTTTTTCCGAGATTCTTTTGAGGCCATCTGAGAACTCTCACTTTCTTTTCGATATTTTTTGAGATTCTTTGAGAAGTCTCTTTGTAGTTTTTTTTCGATATCCTTTTGAGGCAATCTGAGAACTCTCATTTCTGTTTTCCAAGTGTGAGATATTAAGCTGTTGATTGTTCCTGCATTCACAGATGGCACAGTTTTTCATTTTTTCTTATAATTCGCTGAAATGATAGAAGTTTGAGTATTATTTGATTTTTTTTTACCTTTTTTTTATTTCGTGATGTATTTTCCGGTCACCACTCCAAGTACTAACCGCGACGAATGATGCTTAACTTAGGGATTCGACTGCCAGCCACCTTACGCGTGTTGCTAAATTGGATATATCTGCGTGTAGGTCTTATTTCGAACCGTTGTTACAAAAACTTTGAGACCGACCGAGTGGTCTTTCTTGGAATATTTTTCGTTGGACTTTAAGAGACTGGCCGAGTGGTCTCGTTTTGAATATTTTACGAGAATGCAAGAGACCGACCGAGTCGTCTTTCTTGTAATATTTTTCTTTGGACTTTACGAGACTGGCCGAGTGGTCTCGTTTTGAATATTTTAGGAGAATGTTAGAGACCGACCGAGTGGTCTTTCTTGGACTACTTTTCGTTGGACTTTAAGAGACTGGCCGAGTGGTCTCGTTTTGAATATTTTAGGAGAATGTAAGAGAACGACCGAGTGGTCTTTCTTGGACTATTTTTCGTTGGGCTTTACAAGACTGGCCGAGTGGTCTCGTTTTGAATATTTTAGGAGAATGTTAGAGACCGACCGAGTGGTCTTTCTTGGACTATTTTTCGTTGGACTTTAAGAGACTGGCCGAGTGGTCTCGTTTTGAATATTTTAGGAGAATGTAAGAGACCGACCGAGTGGTATTCTTGGACTATTTTTCGTTGGGCTTTACAAGACTGGCCGAGTGGTCTCGTTTTGAATATTTTAGGAGAATGTTAGAGACCGACCGATTGGTCTTTCTTGGACTATTTTTCGTTGGACTTTAAGAGACTGGCCGAGTGGTCTCGTTTTGAATATTTTAGGAGAATGTAAGAGACCGACCGAGTGGTCTTTCTTGGACTATTTTTCGTTGGGCTTTACAAGACTGGCCGAGTGGTCTCGTTTTGAATATTTTAGGAGAATGTTAGAGACCGACCGAGTGGTCTTTCTTGGACTATTTTTCGTTGGACTTTAAGAGACTGGCCGAGTGGTCTCGTTGTAAGAAAATATTTTTTTTAGATTTTGAGACCAACTGAGAGGTCTCATTTCAGAAAAATGTTTTTTTGGACTTTAGATACCCTCCGATAAGTCTCAATGCAAGAAAATATTTTTTTAGATGATGAGACCAACTGAGAGGTCTCATTCCAGAAAAATGTTTTTTTGGACTTTAGATACCGTGAGAGAAGACTCAATGCAAGAAAATATTTTTTTTAGATTTTGAGACCAACTGAGAGGTCTCATTTCAGAAAAATGTTTTTTTGTACTTTAGATACCGTCCGAGAAGTCCGAGACCAACATCAGCTAAAAAAAAATATTTTCTTACAACGAGACCACTCGGACAGTCTCGTAAAGGCCAACGAAAAATATTCCAAGAAAGACCACTCGGTCGGTCTCTAACATTCTCCTAAAATATTCAAAACGAGACCACTCGGCCAGTCTCGTAAAGGCCAACGAAAAATATTCCAAGAAAGACCACTCGGTCGGTCTCTAACATTCTCCTAAAATATTCAAAACGAGACCACTCGGCCAGTCTCGTAAAGTCCAACGAAAAATATTCCAAGAAAGACCACTCGGTCAGTCTCTAACATTCTCGTAAAGTATTCAAAACGAGACCACTCGGACAGTCTCGTAAAGTCCAACGAAAAATATTCCAAGAAAGACCACTCGGTCGGTCTCTAACATTCTCCTAAAATATTCAAAACGAGACCACTCGGCTAGTCTCATAAAATCCAACGTAAAATAATCCGAAAAGACCACTCGGTCGGTTTCTAACATTCTCCTAAAATATTCAAAACGAGACCACTCGGCTAGTCTCATAAAATCCAACGTAAAATAATCCGAAAAGACCACTCGGTCGGTCTCTAACATTCTCGTAAAGTATTCAAAACAAGACCACTCGGACAGTCTCGTAAAGTCCAACGAAAAATATTCCAAGAAAGACCACTCGGTCGGTCTCTAACATTCTCCTAAAATATTCAAAACGAGACCACTCGGCTAGTCTCATAAAATCCAACGAAAAATAATCCGAAAAGACCACTCGGTCGGTCTCTAACATTCTCCTAAAATATTCAAAACGAGACCACTCGGCCAGTCTCGTAAAGTCCAACGAAAAATATTCCAAGAAAGACCACTCGGTCGGTCTCTAACATTCTCCTAAAATATTCAAAACGAGACCACTCGGCTAGTCTCATAAAATCCAACGAAAAATAATCCGAAAAGACCACTCGGTCGGTCTCTAACATTCTCCTAAAATATTCAAAACGAGACCACTCGGCCAGTCTCGTAAAGTCCAACGAAAAATATTCCAAGAAAGACCACTCGGTCAGTCTCTAACATTCTCGTAAAGTATTCAAAACGAGACCACTCGGCTAGTCTCATAAAATCCAACGAAAAATAATCCGAAAAGACCACTCGGTCGGTCTCTAACATTCTCCTAAAATATTCAAAACGAGACCACTCGGCTAGTCTCATAAAATCCAATGAAAAATAATCCGAAAAGACTACTCTATCGTTCTCTTACATTCTCGTAAAATTTTCAAAACGAGACTACTCGGCCATTCTCATAAAGTCCAATGAAAATAATCCAAGAAAGACCACTCGGTCGGTCTCAAAAATATTGTAAAATATTGAAAAAGAGACCACTCGGTCAGTCTCGTTCAGCCAAAGTTCAACAATCATCAAAGAAATAAAATATTGAGAATGAAATGAGACTGAAAACGTAATGAGACTGAAATGAGACCGTTGATCATGCTCATTTTACGGTCTCACTGAGACCTTTATTTTCACCCGGGGAGTCAGATTAACCCATTGGCTAAGTGGGCTGAGCCCAGGGCGCTGGAGCAGTTGGGCGCTGAGAAGTGAGCAATAGAACGTTTTGAAAGAACAAAATTTAATAAATTTATCGCTCGCTCCGCTCGCGAACATTTGCTTCCTACTTAATATCAACAGCTCAGGGCGCTGGAATTGGTAATCCGCCCCTGAATGTGGGACGTGATGAGATCGTGGTAGCAGATAAAAAGTACCTGAAAAATTTGAATTTATTTTTGCTGACGAGACGAGTTACGAAATTGGGTTTATGATTTATAAGAAACTGATATAGAAGAGTCGGTTAATATAGTATTTCTTAGGCTCAGGCCTATTACCACTCATATAGCTGAATTAAATATTATGTCAAAGCTAATGAAGTAAAAGGTTTGTTATCAGAATGTTGAAAAAATTAGACAAAGTGAAGTAGCAGATTCGGTAGTTATGTTCGTAACACACAAAGTTATCCAGGTTATAAGTGTGTTGAGCATGATATATTGTAATTTGTTTACAAGATGGAAAACTTCATTTAACATTTCATTAGACACATGTGTCGTCTGATTTCAACGCGTTCGTTGGACAAACATGAACTTTTAGTGTTCCGTAACTAAATTGCAAAAAAAAATCTGTACTGCTGTGGTGCGTGAACTTTCGATTTGAATCCATATTAAGCGATTTTGCTTCTGAACAAAAATCTTAAAATTCCTAATTCATGTCTAAGTGATTCGGCTCGTATTGGAAATTTCCAATCTTATCAGAAAAACCAGTCATTTAGGCACTTTTTTCGTAATTAAATGTTTCGTACACAATTATTTAGTGTGAATAACAACGCAATTCCGTTAATTTAATCGAATATGGTTTTATCACGATCAGTCTAATTAATGATTTGTCCATCCTCTAATCAAACATTACTTAAGTCCTCTATGTGTTACGCAGGAGTTACTACCAAAGAAGAAAAAACAACATCGCCGAATCCGTATCCTGGAACTGTAGTTTCTAGCTATTCAGATTCTTCTAACACTGGCGTAATTCAACATTTTAATTATGAATTGAATGGAGACGGGAACGAGTTTTCTTCACAATTGGGTGCGATAAATACGGAATTCCAAGAGTGGCAGGAAAAATTCCAGAAAGAGATGGAGGCATTCAATGCGAACTTTCACAAGCAGATGTTGAAAAATTTTCAGAGCTCGATTCCGAAATAGCCAAGTCAATTGGGGTTTACCGAACGTTCAATGGTATGTAGGAAAAAAATAAAATTTGATGAATTCTGAATACTGAAACAATAAAAGAGCTTTTTTATGTAATTGTTCGTTGCCCTGAGAAGATTAATCTGACCTGAGCATTTTATTGAATCGGTTGAACACACATTTATAGAGAACATTCTTTTATTATCAACATATTCAACGAGAGCTTCTCAGGTTGTAGTATCTCTGAACACTGAAAAAGAGTTGTGCTAAGTAAGAGTTTGTATCTTAAGGACATAAGTAAACAACCATAAAAATTAAGTCAAAAGACAAACGTTTTTTTCATTATTTCATTAAATTTCTCAAGAAAAACGTCTGGTTGGCTGTTGTACAGCATAATTTTCAAATCAATTTACTTCCATACCAATCGGCACATTAATTCAAAATGTATTTTCATGAGATTGATAATATTCGTTTATAATAGTTTCGATTCGTGACATTTTCTTAATATAAACCAACAACTTTCCGCAAAAGATGCTGCTTTTTAGCATGGAGGTGGAGTTGTAATAATAGGCCTATCTAGATCATCTTCTTCTCCACTTTGGCAATAATCTGGAGGCGATGGTGTGACAGATGGAGGGCCACGAGTTGTCTCTCGATCACCTTCTTTGCAGTCATCTTCGGGGCATCGAGTTGTTGTTGTAACACCTGGATCTTGGGTTGTTGTTGTAACGCCTGGATCTTGGGTTGTTGTTGTAACACCTGGATCTTGGGTTGTTGTTGTAACACCTGGATCTTGGGTTGTTGTTGTAACGCCTGGATCTTGAGTTGTTGTTGTGACGCCTGGATCTTGGGTTGTTGTTGTAACACCTGGATCTTGGGTTGTTGTTGTAACGCCTGGATCTTGAGTTGTTGTTGTAACACCTGGATCTTGGGTTGTTGTTGTAACACCTGGATCTTGGGTTGTTGTTGTAACGCCTGGATCTTGGGTTGTTGTTGTTACGCCTGGATCTTGGGTTGTTGTTGTTACGCCTGGATCTTGGGTTGTTGTTGTTACGCCTGGATCTTGGGTTGTTGTTGTTACGCCTGGATCTTGGGTTGTTGTTGTGACGTCTGGATCTTGGGTTGTTGTTTCATCTGGAGTCACATTGAGAAAATATCAAGAAAAACTTGTTAATTTTGCGTTCTTGTTGCTCTTTTGTTATTCCGACGTATTAGTTGTCACAATAAACTAGACTCTGGGCCTCGATTCTCATACGATCGTAACGTTAAGGATTCGCAACTTGACACTTACATGTATAAAATCCCATAAGAACTGTCAAGTTACGAATGTTTCAAGAATCGGCGTCCTGAATCCTTGACTTTCTTATGACTAGGGATTGGAAACCGAAGGCAAAATTATTTATCAAAATTTTGATTGGGAGATATTCTTTTTTGTTGTTGTTGTTGTTGTTAAACTTTCTGTTGTTTTTACTGATTAGCCTTATGTTACTATTGCAACGCAATTACTTTGAATAGTAGATTTCCTTTTGATTTGGGATTTGCGAAAAAAATCAACTAAATCTTAATTTTCAAAGTATTGGAAGATAAAAGAAAAATTACCACATGGTGGCGACGTTGTTGTTGGACAAGGTGGTTGAGTTGGACATGGACATAGCGTAGTTGTGGTGGTCGTTGTTTCACAAGGTGGTTCTGTTGGACATGCACACGGAGTTGTAGTAGGGCACGGTGTCGTATCGTCATCAATTTGCTTCACGATATTCACATAATTTGCTGACTTCACACAGATCTATAATCACACAAATTTTAAAACGCTAATAAAATGTCTATAGCCATTTGACTTACTGCACGATGAGCATTAAACTCCATTCCTGGACTGCATTGCATTTCAATCAAATATCTAGACGGGTGACATTTGTAGTATTTTGTTACATCTTTCGGGTTGGGTATTACAGCATTGTCCAGAACATGGCCGGGACATCTTAGATTTAGAGTGCTCGCACTCGCAACCGTTATCGACACGAACAATAAAAGTACTAAATGGAGCAAACTTTTGAGGTGATTGTTTCAGTATTGATGTTATTGGTGAATTACCTGTTGTAGGTAGTGAATCCATCGCAACACACAATAGATTTTGATTCGAAACTGAATCGATAGCTTTTCATTTCCGCTTTTATATAAAAGAAGTGATTGTTTCGAAGATTATTATCGCGGTGAAAAACATCGCACTTAATAACATGATACATCAACATTTTTGCTTAGTCGAATTACAATTAATTATGATTGACCAATTTCTAAATTAGTACGAAATGCGTCAGTCAGAAATAATTTAAAGAAATGTCTTGCCGAAAATAGTATACCTTTATTGTGCTGAGTGTAGTTATAACATTGTTTTATCCATTGCGGTCGCTAGGTTTTATTAGTTGAAACTATTTGAATTATAAATTAAGTGAGTCGTAAGAGAATAGTTTACTGATGACCTCTAACAATTAGAAGAAGAAATTGGTATGCCTCATTTAGCTCATCCTTACGTATTCTACTTAAGTTAACCTTTTAGAAAGTCGTTAACTCTACTATTTCATTTGTATAACCTATCTCCTGGTGTTGGTGACAAAATATCTTCAGCATTTTAATCATATCTTCCGTTATAGTTATAAGAAAACACTAGGCAGAGAGATCATCGCTAATTCTTGTGGTCCTTGTCGATAGCAGATTAAGAGCCTTTTCTTACTAGTGTTAACTTGAAGAAACTCCAAAAGTTTTAAAATCAACAATTTCAGAAAAATATTGGCGGAAAAATGAAACAATTGCTACGGATGCCTGTTTCTAACTGGCGACAGAATCAGAACACAGAGCTACTCTTAGATGGTTAAGACCGGCCATTATTTTGCCGCATTTTAAATTGAGATGAAAAGTACATTGCGGTGCAAAATTTACGATTCGTATCTCAACCACTTAGAACGACGAGAAATAGGGGAAAGTCAACAGCGAAGAAAGTTAGTAGAATGTGTAGACACCCGTACCATTGCTGAGGTTATTAAAAACTTATCCCGAGACCCATCAACACAGATTTCGGTCAAAGTTGAACGCAGCAGCCGTAAAACCTCACCTAACTGTAGCACTACGGCTGGACCATGTAGGATGCTGTATTATTGAACTAACTATGAAGGTTTGTTCCGACCAAAGTGTATAAACTGGAGCTGCTTTGTTACGAGTTACGACACTTTTGTTTGGGATCTGTCCCAATGAGGATCTATTTTTATTGCTCATTGAAATCTGAACATAAAATTCGTCTTAATTGACTTGCAAGAATTGAGAGTTAGAAACCCCTTTCATACGCACACAGAATCTTTAGTACATCTCATTGCATATATATATTCTGCATGTTTCGCTTTTGTATTTCAATTAAATTTTCAAATCAATCTGATTGAAAACAACAACCAAATTCAGGTAAAATAAAACCGAAACACAACTTTTTCATTAAAAACTAGGCCGTGTCAATGTGTTCATATGATTTGCCGTGATTCGCTTAGAAAATTTGGTTCATAATTTGGAGCAATCATTAGTGAGTGTATAGCATGCTAGCAATGATGAGAGCTTTTAAAATACTTGTGTCTATTTGACAAATCACATTTAATATGCAAATACTTAAACAACTTACGACATTAACATTGACGACGTACGGAAAATGCTGAAACAAGATTATGATTTAGATATGACACTTATTACTTCATCTCGACCGTTGAATGTGTACACACTTAAGTTGGATAACTCACGGATGAGTCAATTAATTAATCAATCGGCTAACGATCGTCATTAGAACTTACGATTACGACTGATGCTGAAAAAAATTTACTTCTTTCTACCTTGGTTCAATTACGTGTTTTGGCGGTGGTTTAACTATGTGAGATTCTGAAAGGTAAGCAATAAATTACCGCTAAGTAAACAGAAGAATCAAAAGTTTTTAAGAATCTTAAATACGAAATAGAAAATCAATTAAAAATTGAAATATACACTGAGAAAATGAAAAAAGATTACGTCTGATACGTATAAAGTGTGGTAAGGAAGTTATACGCCAGACACATATGCGTGCTAACGTACAACACGTATTGTTATCCAAACGTCTTGTATAAAATACGAGTGGCATGTTTCTTACCTTAGTCATCGTATATTATACAGTGACTATGTACGTGTCGTGTGTAAGTACGCATACGTGACTGGTGTATAACTACCTTACCACACTTTATACGTGCCAGCCGTGATCTTTTTTCTCAGTGTACATATAGCTCGTATTGATCTAGACTGTCAATTTGAAACACTTTAAGGAAATGCTATACAGAAAACATGATGACAGTTAAAGTCAACCATATGGGTGTCTTATTTCACTTCGGCTGTTTTACATGACCACTCCCCAAACTAAGCAAGCTGAATTTAAAAAACGATTTTAAAAAAATCCATTTATCTCCTGTGAAGTCATAATATTCACAATTTAAGTGTCACTTTTAGAAATTAAATGTGCTAGATTTAAACGCGTCATTCACAGAACGTACGTTTATTAACTGAAAATTTCGATAAATGGTCATTTACGCACGGATAACTTCGATAATTTCACATTTATTCACGGAAAATTGACAAATTCTTAACATGTGTTTTATTTGTTATGTGGGGAATATGAATGAACCCAGTACTTTTGGGCTGCAAGCCTACAGAAGTATTTTAAAAAAGGTTGGTGCCAAAATGTAGATTTTTTTTCTTCTTTTCCTTCAAGCAGCGTATGTTTGCAGCCCAAAAGTACTGGGCTCATTTATATGTGCAACGATAGTGGGTGAGGCCAACTACAACTCCCCATACTCAGTTCCGTGGAACATCGATGCTGCAGGGTGGACGGACTCTCTGAACATCTGCGCTATATTTTTAGTCATAACTCTCGTGGATCTACTTGCACCACGCAGTGCGTCTACCTGTAGGTCTTTCCAAGGCCGACATTCGTACAACATTACAACAATTTAAAATAATTTTGTCTTGAGTTATTGTCGAAAAACTGTTTTCGGTACCCTCTGACATGTCTTTACTTTTGAGCGCTTTTCACAGAATTTTTTTTTTTAGAAAAAGTGAAAGATTACGTGTTTGCTAGAATTGAAAGACGAATCCAACGAGCTATAACTCATTGAAATCGGACACCGCTTGTTCCCCAATCGCCTGCAGTCTTGGCGATATGACTCTTAACAGGCTTTTGATGACTAAAAAAATTGGATGGTAATTAAGGAACTATTTAGTTTTTGGTTGAACGTTAAAAATAATTAATTTTACCAATATTGTCATCAAATTGGTACCAAATTCGACTTTGTAATGTTAAAGTGATTTAAAATATTTTTAAAAGAAAAATTAAAATGGTTGACCGAGAAAAAATGATCTCTCAAATATAAAAAAATTTCTGAAGCATGATCTAGCCTACAAAGTGATACTAGGAAAGTTTATAATGAGCAGATGCACACAAGTACCCGGGTTCAGCCAGAATTTTGAATTTACATCATTCATTTACGTACGTTTACAAATGAATCAAGCGACCAACTTGCGTAGCTTTCGCAAGTTTGCCATTTCAAAACATTTGGAAAAGGCCATATAACAACAGTATTTTACATGACTAGAGATAAAAAGATGAAAAGTAGAGCTTTCGTGTGAATTTTGTGGATCCGAGGCGAAGCCGAGGCAAATAAACACACGAAAACGAGACTTTTCATTTTAATACCGAGCTATGCAATGGATTTTACATGCTGAGGGCGTCGAAAGAAGTGCTAATATCATGAAAAGTACGATTTTCGACGCATGTAGCATGTAAAAGCATTTTATGTCAAACTCATGTTGCTATGTCGTGTAGTCATTTTCAGAGTCACCATTTACAGTCAAAAAATCGTTCTAGTTCGATAAATTCTGTTATCAGTAAGAAATTTGCTTTCCCCTACAAGCTTTTACCATTTTTTATTGCTGTTAATTTTTCTTGATAACATGCATTTCGATGACAAACTTTTTGTGATGACGACAAAAATATAAAAATATCAAACTGTTCGAATTAGCAAACGACACACAACATACAACGTCAATAGAATGTTAACAGATTTCGTGATAGCAATGAAATAGCTATCAAATTATTACGAACGTGTAGTCTTATCGCGTACACTAAGGTTGTAATTCTTTACTTATCTAAAATTCACATGAAATTGGTACAATTTTTTCATTGCAAAATTGGTAGAAACGGGCGTAGAGGCTATTGAAGTTCGAGGACATATCGTATCGGTATTTCAAACGGAAATTCGATGCATTATCTTTCATTATTTATTAAAATATGGAATTGATTTCGCGGCTCCTCTCATTTCGGGATGAAGTTTGGAATGCGCTTTTGTTTTCGAAAATAGTACGGCGAAAATAGATGATAAAAAGTTGCAGCCAACGCACTGCAAACCAAGTACCAAGCGCCGGAGGAACATAATCATTCGATAATGATTTCCATTTCATTGAGTTAGACATCGTTGAATGACGAGAATTTTCTATTATTTATTAATTAACATTATTATTAATGGGGTTGGACCAATATTTTATTCCAGCAATCTGTAGATCTAATTTGCAGCAACATAGCGACATGGAGTTGGAAAAAATCCATTCGTTTTATACAAAATTAATTATGCGATTTGCGTAATAAAAATGGGTCCCCATCAAATTTGGTAGTTTTGGTAGCTTTCAGTCTGTAGTTGGTATTTTTGGTAGTTGTGTTAGTTGGTAGTTATGGTAGTTGCGAGCTTGATTGACATTCAAAATTGTAAAGCCACCATGAGCATATCAACACCAGGCAAATAATAATTATTTGTTATCTGATGATAGCCAACAGTTCACTTTGCAATTCGAAAATTTGGTAGTTGGTAGCTGACTAGCAAGGCTACAATTGACTATCAAACGTAATTTTCGGAGCAGAGATGTTTACTGTTCGAGAACTACTCACCAACTGACGATATTATTATACCTACTTGCCTATTTAAAGCCTAATTTTTGGTAGTTGACTACCAAACTGGTAGTTGACTACCGTGAGAGCTGTACACAAACTGATTAAATTATTTAGGCTGCTTGCCTATTTATATTTCGATAATGTGGTAGCTGACTACTAAATTGGTAGTAGTTGAATATCAAATTGGTAAAAAGTTGGTGGAGATGTTTACTAGTCAACAACTTAATATGTACTGATGAAACTGTAATTCCTGCTTGCCTCCAGAAAAAAATTGAGAAAAAGAAAAAAGACCTCACCAGGCTTTAGCCGGTCTCTTCTTGTTATCAATTCAATTCGTAATACGATATTCAACAACAGAAAACATCCTCCACCCGACGAACACATGTTGGAAAGTGGCATTTTTAATGGCGAAGAACCTATAAAGGACTCAGATACTAGTGCTACGACAGATTCGAAAACACCGAAACGGAAATTCTTTTGCATCCATTGTGGAAAAATGGTTTCATCAAACACCGACGAAAGGTATTTAAAACGTTGATACCTTTTGGTAGCAGCACAAGATCACTTAAACGTATGGAATATTGTTTGTAGAGTGCATTCCCAAAATTGACATCAAAATCATCACGGTCGAATAAAAAAAAAAACGTCGACTGTACCAAATATGTACTGCTGTGATGGTTGCGATGTCAGTTACACTGACAAAGTCAAGTTCCTGTAAGTATCGCTAGTTTTTAGGTTCAATTTTGACCCGTTCTTGTTGAATTTTTGAACTTTTTGTATCCTCCTCAACGACATGCTCGAGTGACGATGATAACGATGGAGAGAGTCCAGAATCCCAACTGATATCGAAAAGACGTCGGCCAAACGAATCTGGTCCATTACATTCAGCGAATGTGTTCCGTTGTGAAGTGTGTGGTGCAACATACACTGACAAAGTCAAGTTCCTGTAAGTATTGATTTAACATTAACAGTAACAAGTCAGAGTGTCTGAAATAGACTTCCCAAAATTCAATTACTAATCATTTACTCAATTCTTTCTTCAGTCAATCATGCTTCTCTTCACAGAGAACACCGAATCATTTGCCAATATAACTTCACGTGACCCTGTACAAATTCGGATTCGGTGCAATCGGGATTTAATGGAATTCATCGACACACTTTGAATGCAACGGGTACGACAACTTTAGGTAAAGCGCACTTCGTATCTATGGCTACCACTGTAGTCTTTTCCTACGATTTTCGACTAATATCTATACTTCCACAGTTACCATCGACTGGTCTGCACTCTCTGCACAAAAATATAGATTCCAGCCAAGATATCGACGACAATGTACTTTAATTAGAATTGTTTTTTTTTTCGAATCAAAGTCGGTTTATTCATCTTACAGATTAATAAAATGAAATCGCTTTTGCTAGATGTGCACAACGAAATTATTTGTTCCATGCGAGATCCCGGTATCGATTCTTTTCTTCATAGAAAACTAGAACAACCCAACTCTGTGCAAAATGTGGAGATTCGACGAACTTTTTAGTGTTTTCTTTAATAAGTGATGCTGCAAGTACTTACGTCAATTCCTTCGGTCTCATATATTGGATAAATATTGTTTGGAATTAAATGAACGACGACTCGGATTTAATATGGAATTGGCTGAGACTTGCATCGATTTTTTTGGCAAAACACCCATTTTCACAGTATTCAGGCCTGCCGAAGAGGTTAGTTTAGTCCTCCTTCAACGAGAGCTCACCTACAAATCAAATTTCATGTTTAGACGGTTCCGACTGTAAGTGGGCAATCACAACGTCCGGTCACAATATTATTACTATCACAACAAGCACGGCAGAGTAAAAGTAACCCTATAGTGCATTAGGTCCCTCATTTGACTTTTCAATAATGAACCGCTCCTGCCAGGGTTACTTTTACTCTGCCGTGCAACAAGTGAATGTAATTCACGTCAGCTACATAATGGATTACGTGACCGTTGCGCGCTACTCTGCATAGCTTCTACACTAGCTAGTGCTAACTTTGTCAATGAGGCTCTCTTCTCTAAAATCTTTGTTTGAACTTGATAAGAGCTAACCAGGCCTCTCACTCTAATTTTGGACTCCTTATTAAGGAATTGAGTAGGTTTTAGCACAAAAATAAGGAGAAATAAGGAAATCGTTAGTTGAAATTAAGGAAAAATAAGGAGAAAAGTTCAAATTTTTCAACTTAAAAATTTCGAAATTTTACAAATTTAACGATTGGTCATGAACTGAAACAAAGCACCTAGCAGGGTAATAGAGGTTTTTACACGTCAAATAGAGTAGTTTTTTGATACTAATAATACCATTAGCAGCCTTAATGGTAATTTTGCAATGACATTATGAAAAAAAGGTATGGAAATATTCGCATTTTTTTTTAAATTTCACTTTATTATTGTCCCTTTTTCTAAGTGTGGAACACAATCAGTAGGAAACTGTAAGAAACAGTTTGCCAAACAACATTATATCAAAAAACGAAAAACATCTTATTTAATTTAGAAAAATTAAATGAATCATTCATAGGTCAATTTTGGATAAATAAAAAACAATAAACAAATCAATAGAAAAATTACAAATCAATTCAAAAAGTAGAAAGGAGAGATACCTACGAACTCATCACAGTCCTTCATCACTGTGGTGCTTACTATCGAAGGAAACCACAAAAATATATGGTATAAGTCCAGTAAATCAATCATATTGGAACGACAATGCGCCACCACTTCACTTTTCTATTATAGTTCTTTGTGTTGCATAATAAAAGTAATTTGGAAACGCCGCGCAACGAATTATTAATTTTTTGTCGGTGAAATTTGCGAAAAATAAGGAAAATAAGGATTTTTAACAAAATAAGGAGGAATAAGGAGGTTTTCATAAAAATAAGGAAAAATAAGGAAATAAGGAGGTATGAGAGGCCTGGAGCTAACAATCCGTCACTGCAAAGTATAATTATCAAGCTCACCACGATGTGCACTACACATTCAGAGACATTTATTTACAACTTGGGGCACACTCGAAAAACATCTCACTATGTTGTTTCGTTTAACTTAAAGAGCTTGTCCCAAATAAGGTCAAAAAGTATGGATACAGTTCAGCCATTACCTGATTTGCATTTGAAACACGAATTAATTTCTAATTGCAATTTTCCAATCAACGCAATTTGATGCATTTTATTTCTGTTATCGTTTTACCATTCGAAATTCAGTACCTGCAAAAATTATTGGCAGAGTAACATGTCTGTATTGCTAAAAACACTGTACGTTTTCGTTGCCGTTTTAATAACAACGGTTTTACATTGCAAAGAGAATATCCACAGTGCAATAGGTATTTAATGTTTTATTTTAAATTAACTGAGACTTTGACTCAGCCTAATTAGACATAACGGACAACGCTCTACTTACATGAATAATTAAATGCAAAAAGGTGACACGTCACATTAGCAAGGAAAATTAAATTTGCCCTTTTTTCCGTCGTAGTTTTTCATTTTTTTCTTATCGATCAACAATACAAATCACTTACATCGTGTTACTTCAAGAAAGATCCAAAATATTTTCATTTTTTTATAATTCGCTAATGCAGAAGGGGCATGTTCTGTATTTAAGAGTGATATCGCCAAAACTTGAACCGATTATGGGGAAAATAAATACAACGGGACGGCCATCCGGTCGAGCTATAGCACGCGTTGGATTCGTCTTTCAATTCTAAGAAATAGGTATCTTTTGTTTTTTCTGTTAGTTTCCCATTTTTGGAGTGAACACGTGAAAATTGAGAGCATGTCAAAGGTAGGCGGGCATACCACTTTAATAGGATTAACTCGAGATGGACGAATTCTTAAAAGTTGAAATGTTGTGCGATTGTGCGTCTCTAAAAGACCTATCATTACAGTATAGGCACAGGTCGGTACCAGTGCACGTTCGGGAGTAAACGATGAAAGTATGGTCAATTTTCACACGGTACTGCTGGCCCACAACAGAACTTATCCGCGAAACCGACTATGGGGTCTTGTTAGAGAAATGATAAGCCTGTGGCGAGATAGAAGGAATCTGAGGTTAAAAATTGTGTATGCGGCAAAATTGTGGAAACTCTTGAGCACACCCTGGACCGACTTGAGTAAAAAAAAAATTAATATTAATAGTAGATTACAGCAGAGCCTATGTAAATGAGTAATACATATGTGCGATGTTTGCGGCGTGTGAGCCGTAACTTTGCGTACCTCCGTTTTGTTCATTTACGAAAAAATGATCATACAATAGCACACATGATAGGCCTTTTATAACACGTGCTCTTTTGTCAAGTAAACGGATGAACCAAACGGACAAGTCTGAATTCAGCTTTAAAAGTAAAATAACGACATAACTGCACATTCTAAGCAGCACATAAATTGCATCAATTTATATGGACGATGGACTTTTGCGCGGAGAAATGTAATATTGTGTGCAAGTAAAAATAATAATTTCAAAAAAGAAAGAAAATCAGTTTTATTTTCATACAATATTACATTCTCCGCGCAAAAGTCCATCCTTCATATATACACAAAATGTAACATTTCCCCGCGCAAAAGTCCATGCTTCATACGCAAAAAAAAAACAATTCGCTCCTCCGTGCAAAAGTCCATCGACTTTATACACAAAACGTTCCTCCGCACAAAAGTCCATCCGTTGCGCGGAGGAGCGAATTGTTTTTTTTTTGCGTATGAAGCATGGACTTTTGCGCGGAGTATACAATTGTGTGTGAGAAAAGTCTATATAAGCCGGTTGCAATATGTATCTGTACTGTAGTTACTCGTTGACTACAGCCCAATCAACTGCTCAAAAAAAATTGTTTTCCGTAAATTCAAAGAGTATAACAATGGAGTCACACGAAAGTTGTGACCACAACGTATTTAAAAGACATTGCGAGTCTTGCCGGACCAAAAAATACCTTGAACAAGCCTTTAAGTATTCGAAGGCATAAGAACCAAAGTCGATCTGCACACCGTATGCACATCCAGGAAGACCCACGTTAGATCCTATGAAATCTTACGGCTATACAACCGTGAGATGCCTGATCAATTTGATTGTAATTGCAAAGGAAACTTGATGACAAAACGCAGACGGCAAACATTGAATTTTGATCGTGTAGTTTGCTTCCATTGCACGTCAAGAGTCAAGAGTTGCACGGTTTGCAGAAGAAAGAAGAAAATTGAAGCCGTTTTTTAAAGATCGAAGTATGTGGTGGAAGCATGGATTACATCGTCCAAAAAAAGAGAGTCGATCTTACATACCATCTGTCAGTCGATGAATTTATAAACCTTTAATTGAAATCCAGAAACGAAAGATCCAAACCTATTAATTAGTCATGATGTTTGTGTTAGACCCATAATGTTAGACGAATAACTTAACAGGAGGGTATACCATGAATTTGTAAATGTTTTTTTTTCCCTCGGAGCTGAGCACACCCTGAAAATCGAGTCTAGCTACGGCCCTGGTATGCGGGAGAGAATTACATACGAATTCTCTCAAGAGACCAACTTATCATTTCTCTGGGTGTTTTAGCTGGACACATTCACTATCATCCCATATAAACAAAACATCAGATAACTTGTGTTGCAAGCCAGGAAGTTGGACGAAGCAAAAAGTTCACCAAATGGATAAATTCTTTTCATAATTTCGAGTTCAACGGACGACGTAAACGTCTGATTGTGATCAAAAATTACCCTAAAGTTATGCTACTCGCTTTTAGTGATCATATAATGAGTCGAGGAACGAACAATACTATTATTCTTTGTGTATGCACACACAGTACAAATGATGGGCTGAAAAATCATTAAAGGCAAAATATAGTAGTTAGGAGATGTAAATCTTTAAATTCTGAACTCTCCGTCGCCCGGATGGCCGAACCATTGAAAACCATTCAAATTGGTTCAAGTTTTGGCGATACCACTCTTAACTATTCAAATATTTATTCTTTCCAGAAATAATTCAGGACGGTCCAATTCAAATAATTGGAGTCAACGGTAAGCTCTGTGTAACTGCAAGAGAACTGCGTGCATTGAAAACCTTAAAATTGCAGATATACTTAATTGTGATGGCATCATCTGTCCTCATGAAAGCATTTTTTGTTATGTTCAAATCGATTCTATTGGCCATTTAGACTGTATTCGCAGAATTCGAGTTTGTATCGATTTAAATGGAAATGTGACAATATTGCGCAGCGACGTTAAGCCTAATCCTCATCCTGGAGAGCCCTATCATTATTTCTTGGCCAATTACGATATAGAATGACAGTCCGGTAGTCTTGCAAAAAATAATCAAAATAAAGTCGATAACCCGATTCAAAGAGTTTCTTTGACTCCCTACACTATACACAATTGAGATATTTCAATGAAATGCCCCAGCATAATATGTTCTACAACCGGATCACAACATGAAAACTCTGCGTTGGAGTTGGTAACTCATTTATTTGATCATTTCTGTAACACTATTAAACTGAAAAGAAAATTTCGTGTAGGAATTACAGCTCAATTAAACTAAAATACACCCATTATGGACTGTTTCTTTATGGAAAATTGCTAGTAATAATAAACATTAGTTACTATACTTCTCCAGAAGTTTTTTTTTTCTTCTATGTACTTCGCTTAAACTTGACTAAAACTAGAACTAAAAAATAATCAACAGGTCGGTGAATGTTCCCGATAATAAACAACTTATTAAATGTTTTCTTATCAGTTACAATTAGATAACTGAATATTTTGCAAAGCACTTCGTCGTTCTTCACCATTTCGTGCGAAATACACTTATTTTAGAGGCATTCCATCGACAATCTTCTCGGGCATATCTGTAAACGACAGGGGCGGATCCAGCTTTTGTTCTGACTCGGGCGGTTAGAAGACAACAATTTTCTGACCCGGGCGGTTTTTGTTTTTTAGAAAAAATTCCATATAAAAATCACCCTCTGACCCGGGCGATCGCGATTACCGCGCATAGGTGGATCCGCGCCTGGTAAACGATTTCCAAAATTATGTTTTGGTGTTTGATGTAAAATCTTGTACTTCATTCATGCGTTTCGCGCCACATTTTTTTCTTAGTACTTCATTATCTGCGGCTTATTTTCATGTCAACCAACTTCACATTTGTCATAACAGAACAAATGTCACCATATGAAGTTGGTTCACATGAAAATAAGCGTAGTGACAGCAGTTATTTTATGACGGAATGTACTAAAATATGGAAAAACTACCATAAAATGTACTAGATTTCTGGCAGTTCATTGGTGGAATACCTGCATATTACATTTCTTCTTAGTTTACTATACTTCCATCAATCCACATATTTATAATCTGTTGATTTCAAATCTTGTACTTCATTTTTTTAAACATGCATTTTACTATATTGTCATTATTTGCGTCGCCATTATCGATAACAGATGATTTGACAGGTTAATGTGGACTGTAATGACAAAATTGAAGTTGTTCCAAAGGAAAATAATCTGCAGAGAATGAAGTACTACGTATTGTAGCGCCTTTACAGATCGATCCACTTGGCGAATAAAGAGATTAGCAGTTTCTAAAGCATTAATCTGTTTCTTACGACTAATCATCTACCTTTCGAACACCTAAACTGCAATTGCGTAATTAAAATTAACAAACATTTTAGTTAAGTGATTAACCTGAGTTAGCAAGCATTATTAATTGTAATCCAGAACGAAGAAAGGAAAAAATAAAATAAAAAAAAAACAAAAAGACGAATAAAATATGAAAATTGTAGACTTGTTTTAGAGTAAAATAAACCAGACGGAGCGGTTTATTTTCGAAACCGATAGTAATATTTCGGTTAATAAAAAATATAAAAAAGGAGATATAAGTGGAGATAAAAAAGTGTGATGTGGAGATATGAAACTCCAAAATGGAGATAAATTCCATAGAAAATTGGAGATAATAAAATATAATTTCGGAGATAATAAAATGAGTTTTGGAGATATTATAACTAGAAATGGAGATAAGAAATGTATGGAATGGAGATAAAGTAAATTAAAAAGTGACGATAATAATTTCAGAAAAGAGATAACATCAGAGATTAAAAATTTTAAAAACGGAGATACCAAGTGGAGATAAAAAAACTAAAAACAGAGATAACAAATTTAAAAAAGGAGATACTATAACTCCGTTTTCAATCAAATTATCTCCATTTGTTAATTTTTTATCTCCGTTCCTTGTTATTTAATCTCAAGTTTTAGTTAACTTATCGGCATTTTTTAATTATTTATCTCCATTTTTCGATTGTTTATCTCCACTTTTACTATTTTTTATCTCCGTTTTTCAATTTTTTATCTGCCGTTTATTGCGATCCTTTTCGAAAAGTCAAATAAGGGACCTAATACACTGTATGAAAATGAACTCAAATGAACACTGACATAAATTGGAAAATTTTATTCGCAAAAAATAAAGGGCTACTAGATTATTCAGGTCCCTAGGCAAATCAGCGCTCCTGCCTGGTTAACTTTACTTTGTCGTACTTGTATACGAGTCCTCACCCAAAGACACTAAAAAATAGGGCTCTTCCTTTCGATTACAAACATACCGAGTATATCGCGTATATTCTGAGTATATCGATCAGGTGATACTGGTCATATTGAAAACTAATTACCTTGCCAGACTCCTGAGATCACAAGCTACACACTGTCATTTTGTTTGATCGACATCCATCGCGTAAAAAAATTCATTTTTCTAAATGTGGCGGTTGTCAAACTCATGCGACTCATACTCGATATACGGAATATACGGAAGATATACTGGCTATACTCAGAATAAACTCGATATACTCAGTGATTAATTTGATGCCAAATAAAAAACAACTCAAACGTCCGAAAATCAGTTTACTTTTATCTTACGATGATTAATGAACTTTTAGTTGAGATAATAAAATTGCTTGTAATAATCATCAACACAATTGTTATTAACTGTATCACAACGATAAGTAAGTATTTGGAACTTGAATATCACACAAAACAGAAAATGAAATAAATAAATCTTTTAATTGTTTAAAGTTCTTCGGGCCTCTCTGCGCAGAAAATAGTAAAGGGGTGAAGACGAGGCATATAAGATTACATAATATTTATGTGAAAATGAAGCCTATGCTGAATAATCGGAATCTGACCCGTCATAGGGTGTAGTTGTTCTTCTTGCAGTGGTTGGTCTGGTTCGCCTTGTCGTTGTTGTAGTTTCAGTTGTGGTAGTAGTTGGTCTGTTTGCCTTGTCGTTGTTGTAGCTTAAGTTGTGGTAGTAGTTGGTATGGTTCGCCTTGTCGTTGTTGTAGCTTCAGTTGTGGTAGCAGTTGGTCTAGTTCGTCTTGTTGTTGTTGTAGCTTCAGTTGTGGTAGCAGTTGGTCTAGTTCGTCTTGTTGTTGTTGTGGCTTCAGTTGTTGTAGCAGTTGGTCTAGTTCGTCTTGTTGTTGTTGTAGCTTCAGTTGTGGTAGTAGTTGGTCTAGTTCGCCTTGTCGTTGTTGTAGCTTCAGTTGTGGTCCAATGAGGTGGCAAAGTCCAGTTTGACGGCAATGTCCATTGTGGCGGCCAAGTCCAGTTTGACGGTAATGTCCAGTGGGGCGGCAATGTCCAGTTGCCTGGAAGTGTCCAATTTGTAGGGGGTGTTTGAGTAGTTGGAGTTGGCGTAGTCCATGTAGGCATTGTCCAATTCGGAGTCGACCAAGTAGGTGTGGTCCATGTAGGCATTGTCCAATTCGGAGTCGACCAAGTAGGTGTGGTCCATGTAGGCGAGGTCCAATTCGGAGTCGTCCATGTAGGTGAAGTCCAATTCGGAGTCGTCCATGTAGGCGAGGTCCAATTCGGAGTCGTCCATGTAGGTGAAGTCCAATTCGGAGTCGTCCATGTAGGCAAGGTCCAATTTGGAGTGGTCCATGTAGGTGAAGTCCAATTCGGAGTCGTCCATGTAGGCGATGTCCAATTCGGAGTCGTCCATGTAGGCGAGGTCCAATTAGGAGTCGTCCACGTAGGTGAAGTCCAATTAGGAGTCGTCCATGTAGGCGTAGTAAAATTAGGAGTCGTCCATGTAGGCGTAGTAAAATTTGGAGTGGTCAATGTAGGTGAGGTAAAATTCGGAGTAGTCCATGTAGGCGTAGTAAAAGTTGGAGTAGTCCATGTAGGCATAGTAAAATTTGGAGTTGACCAAGTAGGTGTGGTCCATGTAGGAAAGGTGAAATTCGGAGTAGTCCATGTAGGTGTAGTCCAATTCGGAGTTGTAGAAGTAGGTTCCGATGTAGTTGGTTCAGTTGGTTGTTCCGATGTTGGTGGTTCCGATGTTATTTGTTCACAACCGGCATTTTCTGGATGATCACAAACGCCTATATTTGGATTGAAATGAGTTCCATCTCGACACATGATCTTGTATAAAACACCGTGAGAACACTGATAAAACGATTCACAGTCGAATGGATTTGGATACAACTCGCCATGGTTGCATTCCGCTGAGATAACATTAGTTAAATAAACCAAGAAAATAGCCGTAAGGAATATAACTTTGTGGATAGACATTCTTTCAAATTTTACGTGTTGTTATTGGAAGATGATTCCGAATTAAGCTGGTCACCGACTAATTCAATAACTTTTATAAGCAAAAATTATCTCATCGATAAGATTAGAATATTCCCAAAACTTAAAAATTATCTTTTTTTCGAGAAATTTGTTTCAATTCCTCGACTTCTCCGTAGTCTCCAGTACTCAATCATTATTTTTCATCATACTTCCCACACCAGAGTGTGCTATATCAATCGTTGAGAAATACCCAGACAATTTAAGATCAATTATTGTTTCAGAAGTGGATTTCAAGTGGAATGAATAAGCGAATCATTCATGTTTATCACGTTATCATATTTTAGTTAGAAAATTTGATTTTTATTGATGGCAAGTCATGAATGAAACCATGGCAATAACAATGATAAGAATGACAACAAAGACAGTCATTGACAATTATACCACCTGCAATAAAGTTTTTTTTTGAGTCATCTTGAAAATATGTAAAATACAATCAGCGCTTGTTAAAACGTCATTAGAACTTGCAGCTGGTGAAAACTTAAAATCAGGAATTTATGTAAGTACTGATAAAAAGTTTTGCATTTCGAGCCGCAGGTGAGTGCTTCCTAAACACATGGGAAACATAATTTCCAATTCTAGTTTTGCTGTGTTTTGTATGGAATAGTATATTACTATACCAGTGAAGGAATTTGATATATTTGATATATTTGAGAGCTTTAGCCCGAGGTACTTTTACTCATCGTAATACGAGATATCAAATTCCTTCACTGGAAGACTTTTTACTAATGAGGGAAACGGCGCTTTCCTTCCCTATTAAAGTAAAATAAATTTATACAAAAATCCTGCAGTCCTAGGAATACTGGAAAATACTGGCTACGCTTACAGCTTCGAATCGGAAAAATAACCGCAAAAATTGTACCGAAAGAAAAAATTATCGAAAAAAATGACCACCTAGTAATTCAAATGTTTCGTTGTAACAAAGTAACAAAGCAACAGAAAGTTGGTTGTTGAACTCTGTTTTTTCACATTGGTAAAATTCATCTATTTCAAAATGAATGGAAATCAATTTCTTCATACAAATTACCAAGTTTTGAAATTTAATATCTCGGCCAAATCTTAACCTTATGTGGTGCGTGATAGCTCGTTGAACTCGTATGGACGCCCAGATTGCGAATAAAATAAGTGGGGAGTAGTACAAGCGGAAGGGGAAAAGTCAAAAAGTTCGTGTTCAAAACTTTCAGTGTGAACGGACTTGCGTCACGGCCCTTCACTAACGTAAGGCCATGATAATTCACATTACATGAGGACTAAATTTTATGAACTTACTCGTGTGATTTTAGGCATCGCGCGTTGGAAACTATTATTTTGACAAAAATGTCGACTTTGCAAGTACCTCATGTAATTACTTTCGCAGCATCCAGTGTAATCTATACTATACGTCCGTATCCGTAAGGAAGTTCTCTAAACCAATTGTTTTCTCTTCTCTTATTTACTTACTCATATCAAACCATCTAAGTATGACCATTGGTCATTGACCAATTCATCATCAATTTTCACATAGAAACAGTCAAATACTGAAAATTGATAGCTCTATCTGGCGTGAATTTCGGGAATTTCGTTGTAAAAAACAAGCGCGATAGCAGCGACTTATCAGCTTAGTAAATGATAACATTCGCCTTGTTGAAAATTGTGAAAATAGGAAGTGAATGACTAGGAAACAAGATACAGGAAATATCTCGAAGATGACAGTAATTGATCCAGTCGCGAATGTAAATGCACATCTACTCTAATCCGTCCATTCTAGAGCGGAGGAAATGTTAACGTCACCGTTGAGAATGTAAAAAGTGGCGATGTTTCGTCGGGGCGATTTCGTTGAAACCGGAGAACCACTGGTTCCGAACATGAAACAATCACAATTTTAGCTGAAAATCAATTTATTTACGAATATCTCTCAACATCATGACATACTACTGTGTATATGTTGTGAAGTCCTCCTTCAACCAAGGCGAATCGATACCACTAGACGTGGTGCTGTTACCTGAGTGATCTGACGTTGACGAAATGTTATCTTTCAAAAGCTGTACGATCGGAAAGAGAATTATGAAAAAAACTGGCCGCTAGTGTCAATCGTATCGTTGCAATTCTTACCTTCGCTCGAAGATGCTTTATTTTGCGCAATCGTTCCAACCAATTCGATGCGTACGGACTTTGATTTTTCGTTTTTAGTGATTGTGATACAAGCGAAGCCAACTGTCGAAAATGATTCATCGAATTCAATTCGCCTCTTTTACGGTAAAACTTAAAGTACTTACATTAGCGTGCAGAGCCAACTGTCTAGCTAATAATGGCGCACTACTGTCGGACACAATTTTCGGTTCTGAATAGCCCACATATTTGGACACATCTTCCTTAGACCGCACGAAAATTCGGTTACTGTTCAGTTCCATGGGTTCAACGATGACGCACGCATAGTTGAATTGACCCTGGAAGATTTTGCAGCAAAAGATTAATGCGGGAAAGACCGGTCGCTCGCATGAAATTGATTAAAATTGAACGCGATCCACTTTCCATTATCTCTCTAGAGGCATTACGGTCGACTCATATCGCACTGTACTTCCTACAGAATGAGCTTCAACACTCACCTTGATGGTATTCAAATTGTACTCCTCGTTGCTTTCTTTGTACACGATCGTAACGTAATCATTCCCGATGTGCTTCTTCTTCTCGTGACACAACGGATCCTGTTCCTTATTCGGCATCAGTGTGGCCACATGGAATGTCACCTGAACGATGTCATCCTGCCAAATGTACGTGAAATTGCCATCGCGTCCCGTCGAATCCATGTTGACAAATAAATTATGTTCCTTCGCGTCCTTCAACGACACCAACGTTCCCAAGTTCTTCAAAAACTGAGTGTACCGAAAGCTGCCATAACGATTCTTCAGTATGTCCGTTTCGTTTGCACACTGCCCCGGTCCCACATACAGGACACCGATCTTATGTGTTTCAAACGGCGGTATCAGATCCAACAATGCAATCGCCTTGGCATTGTTCGCTCCAATGTGAATGGGATGATCGACGGATGAATTCGGACCGGTGTTGTACAGTTGCAAGAAGACTGAGCTTGGACTAATGCCCGTGCGTGCTGTAATTGTAAAGGTTTTGTGTGAGTCGTCGGTTTCAATTCGGAACTATCTTCACGAGCAACTTACTGCCACGGAATGTCCATTTCGAGTTGTCACGATTATCATGTTCTCGCACAACCGAAATGGTCTTGGATCGTCCTCGATGATACGAATCACCATTACTTGATGCTGTTCCAGCGGATGGAGCAAATTGAATTGATGCAATTTTGTTAGCTGCATTTTTGGCCAAAAGTCTCGGCGATAGCGGTGCAGGTGAATGAGGTGGCTTTGTTGTCACTTTGGGCATATCCATCGGCAGTTTTAGTTTCGATGTTGCGGGTTGATCAGCTTTCTGATCCGTTTTACATGGCATTAAGGCATCGTCAGCAGAAAGCTGCTTTTTCGGTGGGCTTTGACTGTGCGTTTGTAGTGACTGCTTAGCGTCGGCAACGGTTTCACTTGTTGGAAATGAAGACGAAGGAACCAATGTGGCAGGTTTGGCCGTCACAGCCGTTGCACTGGCCACAAGAACCTTCGGATGTAGACTAGTTTCCACCTCTTTGACAGAATCCGGATGGCTCGGTGGTGTCGATCCAGCAATTTCTTCCGGAATGGCTTCGCAACTCACTCTCATATCTTTTCCAAAGCTTTTCTTTTTCTGCTGTTGTTCACCTTCCACATTGATACCTTCCTCCTCCTGGCCGGCACCACCTCCAGAATTACTTCCGATTGGATTTTTTTGCCCCAGAAACGGATTCTTCCAACTGGAACTCATTTCAGGACTAGAATTCACTCTCCTTACTGGGTTTCTGAGCCTCGAGGCTTCATCATCTTCAAAAGGTACATCCGGATTTTCATCGTCCTTTTCCGGTTCAACATCACTAAAACTTCCAGCTGCTTCCTTTTTCGGCTGAGATTGCTTCGGTATGTCTATCGGTGATGTAACTGTCTCGCTCGGGGGAGAAATCGACTTTTGTTTCACTGACAAATTGTTGCTTTCCACTTCCCTTTTCTGCTCTTCCTGCGACTTAACGTCTGATAGTTCACTCGAGAGTACGGCAATTTTCCGTTGATGATCGATGATCGTTTCCGGAGTGAGTGTACTTGAGTTCAAGAATGGACTATCAGCGAGAAAATCGGAACCAAACACTCCGCCCAACGACGGCATGAACAGCGTTATCAAATCTTGCAGAGGAACTTCGGTCGGTGTGTCAATGGACATCTGATTTTGGACGCGCATGATCCATGATATGTTTCCAGTCGGACGTCGAACGCATATTTCCGCCCAGCCGGTACACGAACAACTGCACGTTTGCTTCGATCGTTCGGGAATCTGTTGCGGTGACGTTTGCAAATTCGATGAAATCGACTGATTGGAACGGGCCGAATTGATGAAAGAATCCGTATTGTCGGGTGTGTCAGGATTACTGCCACGCCGTGATAGAAATTCTAACGATCCGGATGTGCTGCTGAAACGTGCATCATTCGAAGTTTGTCGGAAGAATCGACTGCCGCTGTCAGTGCTTTGATGATATGGTGTTGGAACAGTTGATGACGATATCGAAGATGTTGTGCTCGACGATTCTTGTCCGCTGAGATTTTGATCGATTTTAGTTAGGCTACGAAAGAATCACAGGTCAAAATGACGTACCTTGTGTGTTGGAGACTGGCTTTCGTATAGCGTTTATTCACGGACGATGAATCCGTACGCGTTGACACTGTTTCAGGTGATGTGGGCCCCATTGACGAGTTACCACTAGCTCGTGTAGAAGCTTTGCAGAGTAGCGCGCAACGGTCACACAATCCATTACGTAGCTGATGTGAATTGCATCCACTGGTTGTGATGGTGATAATATTGTGACCGACCAACCAACTTTGTGACTGCCCGCCGGCAAGTAAGGAACTTACAGTCGGAAATCTAAACGCGAAAATTGATCTGTAAGTGAGCTCTCGTTGAACTAAGGACCAAGCTAACCTCTTCGGCAGGGCCGAACACGGCGAGAACGTGTGTCGTGCCAAGAAATCGATGCAAGTCTCAGCCAATTCCATATGGAAATTGTACAAAGCATCGTCTTGCTTCGGCCGGGTTGTTATCTTTTGCAACGTTCGATCGCGATGTCTGGAGCTTTGCTCCGTCAAACTCGAACTGCGTTTACGGTTCGACGAATCTTCGTTGTTCATCTGCGAGAAATCCATTTTCTTGATTTCGTGGAAGGGAATCTGAATGTTCGTCTCGAAATTCTGTGGAAGGTGAAGGTGATTGGGTTAATGCGACCACTGTGTTGCGGACTAGTGTTTACCTTGATGATGTAATTAACAAAGTTTCGTCGGAGCGGAACTTTGCACTTCAAGAACCAGCCGGCTATGACGTGATGGGCCAAAGAGACAGTGTAATGGTCGTACTTGTACGGATTTGTATACGGCACCGATATCGCAAACACGTACATGTATTGCACTAGCACAAAATTGGCGAATCGTCGACTGGGCAAACGGATCAGTGCTAAAAAATGGAAATTGAAATTTCCACCGCCATTCGTCGAATGAGGCAAACTTACTGGACAAAAATTCGAGTACGGGCACGGCTACATTGACAGTGGTCGACATTTTACTCATTTCCAACAAAACTTCCGGCAAATGTCGCAACATCATTTCCGGCATCTCCAGCAGCATAACGGTTAACGCATGGACACACACTTGGGGATTCCGTGAAAAAAGTCCCGTCGTTAGTGCCTCAATCATATGCTTCTGCGTGTGTTGACCGATTACTTGGTTGTACGGGACCAGACTCGCAATGTTCGGCAAGATCAACGCATGGAGTTCGGCGAAATTGGGCCGATTCATAGACGGAGCCAGGAGGTCCATGGAGTTTTTGTTCATGTACTGAAATTGGTAATTGTGTCATTAGCAGCGGAGCATTGACTCCGAGAGATGCAGGTGAATCCACCATCTACTTACCATTCCAATCAAAGTTGTCGCCAATGTATCCATATCGTTCCCCTGAAGAATGGCCTTGTTCTGCAATATATTCGGCAGCTCCTTCAGCACCAACTGTATGATGTTCCAATCCTTTTCCTTTTTCAAACATTCGACGATACGTTTGCAACCGCGTCGTATCGATATGGTCGAGAACATCGATGTTGGTACACTGGACACATCGCTTTGTTGCCCCGATCCGGATGATTGGCCGGATTGGGTTTGTTGGGCTTGGGTGTGTTGAAAACTCATGGCGTGGTGTTGATGATGCTGATCGATGCCAAGGTAATGACTGAATCTGACTTGATTGACGTTGCTCATATCGGGATAGCCAATGTGAAATGTTGCGTTGGCCCTCGCTCGCAGCATCCAACCGAATATTTTTGAACGAATCGTGCTGGAGTAATCGAGCAGAGCCGGTGTCTGGTAATACTTTTCCAGATGTCCGATCAACAAATGGTAGATTTTGATGGCGTGTGACGATGGTAATCGATAGAGTTTCACGATGAAGGTCTGACGGAAGAAATTATTTGTCAAAAATTGTGACTTTCGGTCAATTTGCAAGACTTACATCGATTAAACCGTCCACAATGGTAACAACATCCTGAATATCGGCGTCAGTTCTCAGTGTCGTTTTGTTGTGTTCATACATTTCGAAAGGACGGTTCAGTAGCTGCAAATGTAAAGGAACACAATTGAAGCAATGCTTCGCGTATCGAGGTATTCCAACAGACCTTTTCCACAATGTCCAACAACTCGAGACATCGCTTCGAATCGCAATGCCATGCAAAATCGATTAACAATTTGCCAACGGCACTCCTCACATTTATATCAGGCTCCATGTGAACATTACTGAAGTGCGGTATGACCACCCTCTCCAATATTTCCTCTTCATACGCGGCACGATTGACGTCCATGATTTGTATTAACGATTGCAGCGATTTAACCCGAATGTTGGCATTCTTCATGCCATAAAATCGTTCGATGAAATTGTACAGAGCCTGCAGCCATTCCGGCTTCGTGGCACCAATTTTCGACGACGCGTAATTGATCAAATGCATGCACGACACTTCCGGTCGGTCTTCGCACACCGATTCGATCAGTTTGTAGATGCGATCCGGATTGGCGGCGATTTCGTTTTTCTGGAGCAGAGACTCGATGATGTTGATCGTTTCGTGGAATGATGTTTGGACGATGTGATCTTTGGATAGGGAACTGGTCTTCTCTGTGGTGACAAAAAAATGTTTTAAAAAAAATGGGAAGGAAATGGTATTTTGTTCAGCGAAGGGAAAAAAGTTGGAAATTTCATTTTGAGGGTGTTGTTTGTCGACAGAGCGTAGCGAGAGCAACAATTCACACGAGAAAATGAAATTTTTTACTTTTTCCCCGAGGTCAACACAACGTTTTTCACAACAAAAGCTCCCTGAAGCTTCAGCTGAGATGAGAAAATGACTATTTTCTCGTCTGAGCTGTGAAAAATTTGTTGGAATATTGGAGGGACCCAGTCAATGCATTTTTTCGTTCCACCGAAAGTAACAATTTCTTTCAATATGCCCGTAATGATCCAATTTCTATTGTTCCGAATCGTCTTTCATTTAATTCCAAAAGTCAATTATCCAAAGATTCCACAGAATACACTTCGCCGTTCGACTGCGAACTTAGACAAATGTTCACAGCGACAATTTAGGCGCTCGCTTTTACTAGACCAGTTTCCACATCTACTCAACTAATTCACTTTTGAGCTCAACATTTCTTTCCTCTCAACAAAAAGTACTGCGTGAGAGAGCGAACTGTCAATAAAACAACGCAAAAATTGAAAAAAATCAATTTTGTCTCTCAGACGGAGTACTGTCAAGCCTTACTAGGTTCCACAATCCACTTTACACTGCGTCACACATAAACCAATTACACAAACTGCAATGAATATTCTTGTAGGAAAGAAGTGCGGCAAGGTGCAACTTTTCGACCACCTGAGGTGGAACTGTGCAATTTATCCAATTAGAATGTTTACATTGATTACAATGAAATGAACCACAGGGTAACGTTGGAACATTTGTGGATTGACACATTTCGGTTAAAATCACAATTTTCGTTGGAACGAAGCAAATAGATTTTTCGAACGTCCACATGTGGCACATGTGAACCTTAGGACGAATCGTTCTAATTTACCGTAAAACGAAATATTCTCCGATATTGCGCAGAGAATGTCACATATCACATCCCACGACGGTTCACTTAGTTTGTTGCCGTTCATTTTGATCAACCGTTGAATGCTCAGAATGACCTCGTACGTAACTATGATTCGCTTACTACCGAGTGCCTGAAACAACAATCCATTTCAGTTCCCGTTCATCCCGAATCGCTGTTCCAACACTCACATGCAAAAAACTCATCAATACGGTCGACGGCGAACAGCGTAACTTCGGTACGGCCGATCCCCACAATCCCATGTTAATGTGAAAAACTGCTCCACGCAGTAGTGCTTCGTCGTTGTACATCAATTCGTCGTTCAAAATTTTGCACATCGTCAACAGTGCAGCATGGCCCAGATTCGTGCCCAGTAGATTTTTCATAATTTTCCACGAAGCCTGGCAATAATTCTCCCGGTTGACGGTATGGCACAGTGCCACTATACACAACGGTAACGTTTCGATTGGTATGCCTCGACAGCACAGGGCTGCGTCCAGCACCTGAAGACATTGCAAAACGGTTCGTGTGTCGTCGATTCGGGAGCTGAGGCAACACGCATTTCTGAAAGATTAAACTTTGTCAGACGACAGGCGACACTCGAGACAAAAATCGATTCTCATTTACTGGACAATCCCCACCAGATCGTTGTTTTCCAGATGGGCTGCGTTGTATTTGATCATATTGACAAGCACTTCCAAATACGATTCGGTGACACCTTCA
Organism: Bradysia coprophila; assembly: GCF_014529535.1. NCBI lineage: Eukaryota > Metazoa > Arthropoda > Insecta > Diptera > Sciaridae > Bradysia > Bradysia coprophila. Next base: position 3,658,859 of record NW_023503374.1, read on the forward strand.
TCCACAATGACCTGAATCCATTGCACCATAAACGCACCGATGCTATCCTCAAAGTCTTTGATATTTTTGCCGTTATCCGTTAACGTTCTCAATATGTCCAGGCGCTGCAGAGTGTCCTCGGCAACATTGTGCTCCTGAATGACACGGAAAAAGTGCCCACGCATCAGGCCTAAACTTTCGAACTGTCCTTGGATCAGTTTCTGGTAAAATACTAGCGCTGTTTGCCGCTGTTCAGCCGGCTTGTTTGGAACTATCAAATCTTTGGTGAGATCCCATAGTTTCTTAATCGATGCCTGTTGTGCGATAAAAGAAATCGATTAGAGAACTTGTCGAGCCGTCAGACCAATGGTCACCCCTAACATCTTCTAATTTGTTTGCCTTAACGGCATCCCCTAATTCCCTGAGTGTTTTGCATCTCTGTGCCACTGGTGTCTCCGGCTGAAGGTTGCGCTCAAGCTCAGCATCAACAGCAAAGTTAGATCTTTGATTGCCACCTTTTGATTTGCCGAGATTAATTTTGTGAATTGCAAATTTGATACGGTAAGGCTTTGCGGTCACTAACCTGGCCTATTTCCTGAGAATCCCAGAAATTGTTTAAATTTTTTGAAATTGATAACATGGTCCTGTCGATTCATATTGTTTGCGTATGATATTCCCGACAGAACTTTTACTTCGTGCAGGTTAGAATTTGAGATTTTCACTGTACATGTGGTGTTGCATGGAACTTAAACAAAAATGAATCGAATCTATTCAACGTAAGTTGACTTGTTAACCCTAATTCGTCGGAATAAATCACATTTTATGGAAGTTAAATGAAAAAAAATTCCATCGACAATCAATTACCGAAAAATACACAAAGGAAAATCTCAAATGTCAACGAAGCAGCTGATTGGCGCTCTTGACTCTACTACTTTTTGTTCTCACATCAATGATACGTAGATGGTGTTGCATAACTTGGAATGTTTTACCGCGCGACATTTCAAATTATGTCATAGTTAATATTGCCGTTCAAGATTACAGCTGATTTTTTTCTTTATAAAAATAATTTTGACAGTTCAAAACACATTGCAGTACTAGAAAATACGAGAATTTTTTTAGGAGGAGCTAAATTTCAAATATAAGCCCCCTCCGAATTAAAAATTACATACATTTTTTGAGTGCTGCAATGTGTTTTGAACTGTCAAAATTATTTTTATAAAAAAATTCAGCTTCACAACAAACAGTAAATAAGGCTTGATTCACTTACCAAAAAAGTACTCCGTGTGAGAGACAGAATTGAATTTTTTTCGACTTTTGTTTTGTTTATTTGACAGCTCGCTCTCTTACGGCTCTCACACATAATACTTTTTGTTGAGCGGAAACCATAGGTTTGTTCCAAGTAACTGTAAACACGAACTTTGACAACCCGAACAACGACAATTTCATCCACAGCAACGTCGCTTACGTGATATTTCATACAAATCGACCAACGTCGCCTACGCGATTTACACAGATATATTATTGAGGTTACGGTTCTATGGATGAAATTTGACAATTCATATGGCCTTGGAACAAACCCATTCTCAAGGTAAACAGATCTGTTCCAAATGCAGATGCAAAAGTGCACTTTACTGTCAAACGTCATCCACACAGCCATAGTCTCAACGCTTTTCCATACATTTGGTTTGGTTATGTTGGCTGTGTATGACGTTTAACATTTCGACGTTGCACTTAGAACAGACCGTAGTAGTACAGGCCATTGTGTGAGAAAAAAAGCTTCATTCGCCAAAAATGTACAGAAAAAGTTGATTTTCCAAAAAGAAACAAGCAACCCGATTATAGAGGACATTCCTCAATTATGTGTTCAAACATATGCGACATGAATTATAGTAAGGATATGACACCAATAACATCAAGTTTCGCAGTCGTGTCAAATATCAGAGAAAACATTTTTACAACTGCAGACGGTTTCAACGTTTTTGGGTATTAGTAGTGGAGGTACTACTACAAGCATTTAGCGACTTTGTTTCTAAAATATCGTCAATTGTATCCTTCCGAAAATCTCAATTTCTTAAACTTCATCTAGCCGTCACCGTTTTTCTTCGCACCCATGGAACCATATTACTTTTTATACCATTAGCATTTCCCTACCAATTAAAGTCTTATTCAGTTCTCGCTTCTTCTTCTCGTGGTCTGGGTGCCTGGATTCCTCTGCAATGAATGGATAAAAATGAAAACATATTGTGAAACATCGTTCAGGGCTCCTAGCTGATGAATACTATTGAATTTGCCTCCACTCCACATGTTTAAATAAAGCGCATTGAAACACACCTCGTGGTTGTCATTGGCTATTCGTTTAACTTTGTAGGTCTTTTTTAGAAAAAAACCCTATTGTGGACACTTCATCTGTCCGTCTGTCTGTCTGTCTGTCCATGTGTCTGTGTCACAAATCAGAAATGAGACAATTACAGAATTGATTCAAAATTGCAATGCTACTATGAGCTTAGAGTAATTATAACTAGAGAGGAAATTTGTACGACGAAATGTGAACCCAACATAAGTTTGTATAAGATACACAGTTCGTATAATTTTACACCAATACATGTAGGCGTTGACGCTTTTTCGCTTTTGATAGTTAAATTTGCCTTTTTAATCCACGCCATTAGTCGTATAAATTTATACGTCAGAGAGAGCTTTTTTCTCCTTTGTTACGATCTGTCAGTTTTTCTATTTTGCGATTTAGTATGGAAATGAAAACTAAAATCGAGATATCTTTGCTGTTTTAAGTGGTTTTTCTTACTTTTTTGGACCAAAATGTTTTAAAGTGTGTTTGGAATCGATTGATATTAACAAAATAATAAAATAGAAAAAAATATTTTCACACGATCTGTTAATGCCAATCGATTCCAAACATATGTTAAAACATTTTGGTCCAAAAAAATACGAAAAACCACTTAAAACAGCAAAGATATCTCAATTTTAGTTTGACATACATTTTTGAAATTTTCTCCATACATTTTCGCGTGCAAGGGGGGAGGGGGGTCTGAAATTTCGAATTTGGTGCGTGCGTAATTTGTGAATGGTCCCTAACCAATCGCTCATAGTTGGCATTGCAATTCGAAAATTTGGTAGTTGGTAGTTGGCTACAACAGTGATAGTTGACAACCGAATTAATTACCATCGAGATGTTTACTATTCGAGAGCTTCGCACCGACTGATGCAATTATTCTGCCTGCTTGTCTATTTATAACTCGAGAATTTGGTAGTTGGCTACCACGATGGTCAATTGCAATGCTACTATGAGCAAATCAACACCAGGCAAATAATAATTATTTGTTATTTGATAACCAATCGCTCATAGTTGGCATTGCAATCCGAAAATTTGGTAGTTGGTAGCTAAGAGCTAACTACTAATATTATAATTGACTACCAAACATAATTTTTGGCAGAGATGTTTACTATTCGAGAACTGTGACGAAATTTATTCTGCCTGCTTGCCTATTTAGAGCTTGAATTTTTGGTAGTTGACTACCATGCTGATAGAGAGGTGGTAGAGATGTTAACTGTTTGAGAGCTGCACACCGACTGATGAAATTATTTAGGCTGCCTATTTATGATTCGATAATTTGGTAGTTGACTACCAAACTGGTAGTTTAATACCAAATTGGTAGTTGAATACTAAATTGGTAGTTGACTACGAAACTGATAGAAATTTGGTGGAGATGTTCAACAGGTAAATATCGACTGATGAAACTATTCTTCCTGCTTGCCTATTTACAACTCACTTGTTCGTAGCTCCAGAATTGAGAAAATTGAAAGAAAGAAAAACGACCTCACTAGGCTTATAGCCGGTCTATTCTTGTTTCATATCTAGGCTTCCTTACATCGAGGGCGTTCCATGAAACAGTCAAGAAGAGTATGAATTGATCTTATAGAGTTCAAACTATCTGAAAAATTTCCTATCTTCCAAAACATGTTCATGAAAATTATTTTACTCACTATACCCCCTCACTGATAAAAAAGATTTTGGCGGTGTACTTCGGATATGTATGATATACTTCTGTTATGCATAGTATGCGTCGGGTATGTATGGCAAACCTGTCGTATGTAAGTTTACGTACGATATGTGTGCCATACATCTCACGCGTGTAGTCGACGTAGGACATGTGTAAAATTTTGGTATGTGTAACTTCATCGCAAAATTACCTCATACGCCCGTTGTAACACGTTTGATAAAAGCACACGTTTAGGATGTTTGTATACGCATGGTAAGTATGATGTCAAAAGATCGTACTTGTTGTGCGTTAACATTCGTACACTGTGCATTTTATATTAATAGCAACTATGTCAAGTCCTTTACGTACATGAGATGAATGTATCTGTATCAGGATTTTAGGATTCACTTAAAAACAGAAATATTAAATTCAGTCATTTAAATTTCAAAACGTTTTATTCCCTGAGTTCCAATCTCATACTGTTGAAATATCGAAATATTACGCAAAAAGAAGAAGAAGGAATTACGATTACGATTCTCGATATTAGGTCATTGTCATATACCATAGTTACGATATAAATGAATAAAAACACGAAAAATAAAAAAATTAAAATTAAAAAGAACGAAATTTGACGAAATAATGTACATCAAAATTTCATTTTATTTCGGATACCAGAGCAAACGTACTGGACGTTTACTGACGCAGTGCACGTGTACTAAACGTTCCCGAAGTTCGATCCAAAAATAGCTGTCTGCCAGCCAATTTACACGTCCACTACATACAGTACACGTCCAGCGCGTTAACTTTTCTATCAGTGCTTACTTTACTGACATGAGCGTAAATACGCATTTCCCGGGGGCTTATTGACATTACTGTCTCTTTGTGACATTTTTTGTTGAGGCGTGTGTGAAGGTTGCATTTCGAGCCGAAGACGAATATATTATGGCCGATAATGCGAAAAACTGGTATTTGTTTAAACGGTAATGACGCATTTTCTGTTGTAATGATGGAAATGGATTACGGAGCTGTATAAATGAAAACCACTCAGCTTGGTTAACAAAAGTAAAGTAAGTTTATTGACGATGCCGGATATAGTCTTTGTATACATAGATAGAGTGTTACCTGATAACACTTGGTACTAAAGCAATTAGTCAGTTTAATTTCTTCATATCAACACTCCAACTAAATTAAAATGACCTCCAAACGAAAAACAAAAATCAAAAAAAATTCTAAGTCTCAAATTTCAAAGTTAATTCAGTCTCAAGAAAAAGAAATTTGAAAAATAAAATTCAAAACAATAAACCCATACCTTCTGAACAAAATAAATGCTTGATAGAATTCAACGGCTTGGTCAATACATCCGCCACCATTTCTTCGGTTGGAATGTGTACCAAATTGACATGTCCAGATTCGATATGTTCTCGCAAATAATGATGTCGCACATCAATATGTTTCGTTCGGACTTTATATCCGGTCGTTGTTGCCAAGTCCAATGCACTGGTGTTGTCACAGAATATTCGGATCGGTTGACATTGAACACCAAGTTTGAATTGACTTACGAATTGTTTGAGCCACGAAGATTCTTGCGATTTTTCCTTCAAAAACAATTTCTTCTCGTTGTCATTGGTGAAAATCATCAGATCGTCGATGAAAACGGCTACAAACGTCATTTTCGGCCAATTGATTATGAAATATACACACGGATCGACCAATGATTGCTGAAAACCATTTCGCTTCAGATGGGAATCCAATTCCAAGTACCACTGTCGGCTTGATTGTTTCAAACCATAAATCGCTTTGATCAATTTGCAAACTCTGCTATCTTTCGCAAATTCTGGTGGTTGTACCATGTAAATGTCTTCGTCAATTTTTCCATGTAGAAAAGCGGTGACGACGTCCATTTGTTCGATGTCGAGATTGTATTTCGCTGAAATGGCCAACAACATCCGAATTGAAGTGTAACGCACAACCGGTGAAAATGTTTCACCGTAATCGATTCCTTGTTGTTGTGTGAAACCTTTTGCCACAAGACGAGCTTTGTATCGGACTATTTTGCCATCGGCATCTCGTTTCGTTCTGAAAACCCATTTGCACTGGATAGGTGTACGATTCGGAGGTAACTCTGTCAGTTGCCATGTATTGTTCTCTTCCAATGAATTAAACTCTTCATTCATGGCCGCCTTCCAAACTTTAGAATTTACGCTGCTCAAAGCTTCTGCTACTGTTGATGGATCATCCGGAATTAAACTACTGACGCAATAAGTGACAAAATCCGGAAACAATCTGGGCTTCGGTACTCTTTCACTGCGTCTAACATCTGGCAATGAAATCGTATTTGTTGGTATAATGTTGTCAATCTCGTTCGGTGCGTCGGTTTCTTGAAATGAATTGTGGAAATCTGGATTCATTTCGTTCACTTCATTCGGATTTTGATCGTCGGAATCCGATTCGTTGTCAAAATACGGGAAAACGTCTCCAACTGAATGTTGTGATTCTTCGGTGGAACAAACGTTGTGATTGAAATCATTTTCTATAAAAACCACATCGCGACTTATGCAAAGTCGCCTTGTTACTGGATGAATTAAACGGTACCCCTTTGTGTTTTCACAATAGCCAACGAATATCATTTCGGTTGATTTGGGATCGAATTTTCGACGAGCCTTTTTCGGAACATGCACCAATGCCTTGCAACCGAAAACTGACAGATGACTCAAATCTGGTTTCGATCCAGTCCAGATTTCTTCGGGAGTCCTTCCATGACCTCTTGTTGGCGAACGATTGATTAAGTATACGACCGTCGCAACAGCCTCGGCCCAAAAAATTTTCGGTAAACCAGCAGCAATCAAAGCACTTCTTGCTCGTTCAACAATTGTACGGTTCATCCGTTCTGCTAGCCCATTTTGTTCAGGCGTATACGGAGCTGTCGTTTGATGAATGATGCCACATTTTTTTAAATATTCTTCCAGTTCTGACGTAATGAATTCACCACCATTGTCTGATCTCAAAACTTTAATAACAGCGTTCAGTTGCTTCTCGTTCATAACTTTGAAATTTTCAAAAATTTCCTGAACATTTTCTTTGGTTTTGAGAAAGAAGACAAAAACTTTTCTGGATAAATCATCAATTAACGTCAAAAAATACTTAGCTCCATTAAACGATTGTACTTCCATAGGACCACACAAGTCGGAATGAATTAATTCCAAAATCGATGTCGCACGTGATCCTTCCTTTGGAAATGGTAAACGGGATTGCTTGCCTTTCAGACACGGTACACACACACTTTTATTGTTGGAGTCGGTGAATGAAATTCCTGTTGCCAAATGGTTCTTGAGCTTTGATAAATCTGATGTATTTAAATGTGCCATCCGTTGATGCCAAATGTCTTTCGTCATTGCAACATTTTTAGAAACAAAACATTGTTTTTCAGTTGAATGTGACGTATGCAGCTTAAACATGTTGTTGATGTGTTCACCGGTAGCAACGACCATAGACTTCTCGTCCAAAACTTTGCATCTTGCCTTATCGAAGATGACGGTGTATCCTTTGGAAACAATTTGACTTATTGACAAAAGATTTGCACTCAAATCCGGAACATGTAGCACTCCATTCACGGGCAATTGTTGCAAACTGTTTTCACAAACAACTTGTACGGTGACTTGTCCAGTTGCTTTGACATCCATAATCGAATTGTTTGCGGTTGTAATCTTGTCGACAATTGCTGGTTGTTTGTCATTAATCCAATCGTCACGCATTGTCATGTGAAATGATGAAGCCGAATCAAAAAACCAATCGTTGGGACCTTCATAAAACGTTGAAAATGCAGCAGCAATAAATCCCTTTCCTTGCGTTGTTGGTAAACATTGACCATTTTGTGAGCTTTGTGATGACGTGGATTGCTTCTTCTTCGGACAATTTTTTGACATGTGGCCAGTTTGATTGCAGTTGTAACATCGTACATTAATCAAACCAGGTGATGAAGTTGCTGCACGATCATTCGACGACTGTTGTTTACGATACTTTTTGGATGAGTAAAATGCTTTCGGTGCAGTTGGTGCATTCGTTGGTTTCTCCTCTTGCAGTAATTTCGTTTTAACTGCATCAGCTGTAATCGGTATACCTGAACCCTCCAAAGCCATAATCATCGGTGTGTATCTTTCGGTCAGGCCAGCCAACAAAAAGGAACCGAGCCAGTCATCACTCACTTCTGCTTGTATATCACGTAACTTGTGCGATGATGTCATTATTTTGTTGACATATTCGTCCATTGATGAACAATTTTGAAGTCTTGTCGATGTTAGAGAGCGGATCAGTCCAACTTTTCGTGTGAGGCCTGAATCTTCGAAAGCAGATTTCAACGCTAGCCATGCAACTTTAGCAGTTGAACAGTTTTGCACGTGATGGTAGTTGCTCGGATGAATAAGAAGGATGATTTTCGATTTAGCTTTCAAATCCTTTTTAGCTTCTTCGATCGCGTACTCAACGTCTTCTTCTTCATCGCCATTTGCATTCGCCTTTTTTCTTGTTGCCGGTCTCTTTGATTCTGGATCCACATAATCCCACAAAAGTTCATGTTGCAGAAACGTTTTGACTGCAAAACTCCACGTATTGTAGTTTTCACGTCCTAGAAGTTTCTCGATGGCCGGTAAAAACGGTGATGTTTGTTGCGCCATTGCAATGGCGTGTACGGAACAAACAAAAAATTATATTTCGCTAAGCGAATTTCACTTGAGTTATACGTTAATACGGAACGTATTTTATTAAACTTTACTACGGACAGCTTTATTATTTCCCGGTATTACGAATTCCCATAACCTGTTGTAATGATGGAAATGGATTACGGAGCTGTATAAATGAAAACCACTCAGCTTGGTTAACAAAAGTAAAGTAAGTTTATTGACGATGCCGGATATAGTCTTTGTATACATAGATAGAGTGTTACCTGATAACACTTGGTACTAAAGCAATTAGTCAGTTTAATTTCTTCATATCAACATTTTCTGCGCACAAGACAACAAAGTAGCTTACGCAATACACTCTCTAACATTCAAACTACATTTTGTGCAGTCAGTCAAAATGTAGAATAGTGTTTGTAGAATACAAAGAAATTAGATGTGAATTAGACACAGAGAGCTGAGAGTTTGTTTGGTAGATAGAGTATTGGCTTAGGTCCTTCGGATCATTGTTAACATTGTTAATACAAAGTTCCAAACAAGGGCGTAATCAACTATCGTTCTCATAAAAAATGTTTTAGGAAAGTTTGTGTTCTACTTTTGATCATATGGTTGCATTGTCTAGGACGACCCTGTAACTTCCAATACACCATATCGATAGACGACTTTATCAACATCAAAATTATAGAAAATATTTACATTAGACCCTTCCACCCACTAACAGAGATGGGGGTAACTAAATATTTCGACTCGATTGTGATTCAAAAATGTTCAAAATGTAAATAATTTTGGCCCGAAATCAAATTCTCAATTCAAATTCGGTAAAAACAAAAAAATATTTGTTTTAGGTATAAACAATTTCCCGCTATATTGATGTAATCCGCTGCTCAGACAAAAAATATTTTAAAAATCTCTGTCGTAATATCGATTTATTCACAAAAATCTAAACATTTACTTATAAATAAGAGCACACAATTTTCTTTGGCGGTTTACGTTTACTTTGACGAATTAACATTAATTTGTTTGGAACGAGTATATCTGATTAGTTATCTGAACTCTGTCGTTAGGACATTATTCATTTATAAATTTACAAATATGGTGAGGTATAGAGATTCGGATGACACATCTGTCTATTCAATTGTACGTTCTTACCCACACAAAAAATACAGCACTATTAAGAAGACAAACATTGAGATGAGAAGGATATTTATTGTCCACATTAGTTTCGAAGGTTTGCTATAAACAATTCCCATTGGTTCTCCCAAAACAGTCGAATCTCGTCCAATCATTGAATGATTGATGGCACTCTGGAACATCATCTTATTTTAGAGCTTTGTTGACAATGTTGCACTGGTAAAGAAAGTTTTTGTTAAAGACCAAATGCAACATTCATCGCAAACAAATTTTTTACCGATAAAATTGAGTAATGAAGGCTTCTCTTTCAAAATCTGGTGGTTGTAGGTCTAATATTTGTCGAAAAATATTTCTGAGTAATCAGGATTTTGGAGGTAAAAAGCTTTGTTGTGAAAATACAAAGAACTGACAGCTACGGAACATTACAGGAAAATTGAGGAAAAATCATTAAAACGTATTAAACGCACTCTTCATTCAATCATTTCCCTTAAGTATTTTTGAAATATCGGTTAGAATGTGGTGTACCAAGTAATGAAGGATGTTAGTAATATTGCTGCAAGTAATCATCCATGAGTATGTCCTAATTTTTTGATTCAAAGTAGAGAAAAGTCTACATTTTCCAACGTTTCTCCTACTGTCCTGAAACACAGTGATGATCGTCAAAAACTACTAGGGCGAGAGTCCACATGGTAGAATTGAGTGTTACTTTTTTCATGAACTCCCAAAATGGGCGACTTATTATCAATCTCTTATTTTTAATATTCTCCACATCGTTCCACATGAGTCACAAGATATTAATGATGTGTGGAACAAAGTGGACTAACAAAACCCCCACGGTAATATACTGGATTTATACAACAATTATCAGACCTATCCTTCTGCATGGCTCTTTCGTATGGAACCACATTGGAGACAGAAAAAATGTACAAGACAGGCTCAAAAAATTCCAGAGACTGGCTTGCGGAGCTATTACGGGTGCATGGAAATCCACACCAACAGATGCGTTGGAAGTCTTATTAAATCTACCCCCACTTCACATTCTTATACAATCGGAAGCAATTAAGACCTTAGATAGAATCGCATCCTTGGATGACTAAAACTTGACACTTACTGAACATTCCAACACTTGGTTTGAGGCAAAGGATTCCCTACCTGTTCTGTTTATGCCTTCAGATAAAATTACCAAAGTTTTCACTTTAGATAGAGATCTCGAAGTTGTTATCCCTAGCCGAGAAGAATGGCTGAATGGCACATTCCCACCCAAGATAGTCACTGTTCTATATACAGATGGTTCAGTTATTAAGGACAATGCTGGAGCAGGCAGGCATTGCTCTAAGCTAAATATCGAAATGCTAATTCCACTAGGAGAGTTTTCATCGATTTTTCTTGCTGAACTTCGGGCTATCTTGGCCGCTGGCCATTCTTTGATATATGACAATTCCATTCGACAATCAATATATATATATATTTGTTCAGACAGCCAAGCAGCCCTAAAAGCACTTAAGTCGTACACGCAAAGTTCTGCCCTATCGTTAGAATGCTGGTACCTAGTGAACCAAATAGCACAGGTAAATAATTTGAAGCTTCGAGGGTAACGAAAAAGCTGATACGCTGATACGCGGCAGCTTTGAGCAAAACATATGGTCCGGAACCCATAACTAGCGTACCGCCTTCGATAGCTAAACGACAGATACTTTCCTTAAGAGAAAAGAAATTCAGAGAACACTGGGCTAATATCAGATCATGCCGACAGTCCAAACATTGCATACACATCAGCAGGAACAACACCAAGTACGTAATTTTTTAATTAATGTCAGTCGTACGAGGTTAAAATTATACACTGTAGTGATCGCTGGACACTGAAAACATTGAAGTTGAGACGCATCATCAGCTCTATCTTCTTTATCTATATCATCATCTTCAATTAAAATACTACTCTGTTTTTTCTATTAGCAGGGTAATAGAGGTTTTTACACGTCACTGGTTGTTCTATTCTTTGTGTTTATTTATTTCAAAATTTACGTAAAGCATTTCATGTGAAAGGGTTCTTTGAACTGTAGCGTAATGCTCGTGTCATTCAGGGAATATTAGGGATTAATGGCACAGCTCAAGGCCTCTTCACGAAACTATTTTCTTGTTCACCTGCTTTAAAAATATTTGCTTCATTTTTTCACAACAAATTTAAGAGTGATATCGCCAAAACTTGAACCAATTTTGGGCAAAATCAATACTTGGGTTCGGCGATCCGGGCGAGCTATAGCGCGTTGGATTCGTCTTTCAATTCTAGACAATACGTATCTTTTCCTTTTTTTTTATTAATTGTGTACTTTTGGTGTAAATTGGTAAAATGCATTCACATGTCATAGGGTAGGGAAAACACTTTTTTAGTATTAACTCGAGGTAGACGATTTCTTAAAAGTTGAAATGTTGTACGAGTGTGCGCCTCTAAAAGACCTATCATTAGAGTATAGGCACGAGTCGGTGCCACTGTACGTTCGGGAGTAAACAATGAAAGTATGGCCGATTTTCGCACAGTACTGCTGGCCTGCAACAGAACGTTTCCGTGAAACCGACTATGGGGTGTTGTAGCTGGACACACTCACTATTATCCCACGTAAACTAAACCTCAGAAAAATTCTGTTGCAGGCCAGGAAGTTGCTCGAAGTAAAAAGTTCACCGAATGGACCAAATTTTTTTCAGAATTTCGAGTTCAACGAACGGAGTTAAAGTCTGATTGTGATCAAAAATTATCCTAAAGTTATGCTATTTGCATTTAGTGATCAAATCATGAGTCCAGGAACGAATAATGCCATTATTCTTTGTCTATACTCACACACACATCACAGATGATACTTCATTTTTGTTACAAATGGAACAAATTTTTTATATTTCGTCTCCATCAAACCCGAAAAATTCTTCTTCATCATCAGAGTACAGCACAAAGTCAATAATGTCATCAATATGATTGTTGATCTCATTATATTGAGGTAACGATGTTGAGGGAGACGTAGTTGATATCTTTTCCTTTCTTCGCAAACCGGAAATAATGTTGCGGATGCGTTTCACGTCCAGGTACTCAGCTGGTGAGAAGTAATAACTCCCCTCGACCATTTCATCCTTCATTCGAGCAGCCATCTGCTCTGCAGATAATTTGGTTTTACTATTAGCCCCGTCGGTGTACAATTTTTGAATGAATTCTTTTTGTTTGACAGTAGTTTTCTGAACCGTACGAATTTTTCTGGCCTCTTGAATATATTCTGGAAAAGTCGCTGTCGTCGTCATCGTCAACATCCATGAGGTTAGAATTAGCATTTCGAGATGACGATGCATGTTGAATATGTTTCTGACTTGCATAATACAATATAGCGGTATCGATTCCAGTTTTCGCAGTAGCATATTCATGCTCATCGTTGGCTATGTGACTGTTCATATCTGTCTCGTTACTAAATTGTAAAATGCATAGTGGATCCGGACAGTTAAAGTTAGTATTGGTTTTCCGACTGCCCAATGTCATGGGTGCAGCCTGCTCAGCTGAACCTATCCAATCTTTGACCAAAGAAGCACCACTAGTGAATTTTGTACCTTTAAAGTGATCGGTGGGGAAGTTTGTAAAATTATTGATATTGCATACCAAGGTCCTTTGCATAGGCTCTGGACTAGTTAGAAAAATTGCAATTTGGCACTAACCGTTGAACTTATGGAATTTTCCTCTTCCAATGTCATAGAACTCCCTATAAAAGGCACCATCGGATGTGAATTCGACGCTATGATAAAACGAAATGTTGACGATGTTTTTTACATTTTCTAATGCAGCTTTAGATCTGTCTATCGTGACTACACACATTTTTGTGTTTTGTGGACCACCAGCAGAAAAAACGGCGTCTGTCAGTTCTTTCGCATTGGTTATTTTATTCGTTTCTTTAGTCAATAACCATTTTTCTGCGCATCGTTTGAATATTGCTGTCTCCCTATCGCATTGATCTTTGCCCTAAACAAAATTAAGCTTTAAAAAAAAAGCAAAGTTAAAATGAAATTTTTACACACATGTTGGGCCTCGTTGAAGTTATACGCATTAAGAATAAATCCATTCTGGGCTGCTAATGTGTACATGGATTCTGGAATTCCATTCGCGTGGTAATTTCCTTTTTTGGAAATTAAATGTATTGAAATGCACAGAAAACTAATCGAAAAACAAACCTGCATTATCAGTTTTCAAAGTAATGCGGCCGATTCCGGGAAAATCTTTTTTAAATTCTCGGAGTACGATGTCAGCAATACATAAAGTTTCTAATGAACCTTGATCACACTTATCTAATGCAACCAAATACACCTGCTTATGGTATGTTCCCGCTAACTTAAAAATGAAGACTTCAACTGATATACTCATGCCGCGTTTTCCAAAATACTCGTTCATCGATTCTACAGTCTACATGAAAATAATTTTTACACTTTGAAATAGGACGATTAGAATAGACTGCTACCTTAGTTGGAAGATATTTCTGAGCAAAATCTCTGATCCAAAATGCACTTGTCGAGTCAAGATTTTTCAAAGCATTTACTCGTGCTTTTGATTGTTGTACTCCTCTCATTATGTGTCTTTGCCAGTCCATAATTTTTTGTTGAGCTTGAATTAGTTCGTGACAAGCAACGTCTTTTTGGTGACTTGGTGGTAATTGCAGGACTTTTAGTTTCAGTGTTGCAATCTTAGAGTAATTATACCTAGAGAGGTATTTCGTACGATAAAATGTGGTCCCGACATCAGTTTGTATAAGATTCACATTTCGTACAATTTTACGTAGAGCTTTACACTAACACATGTAGGCGTTGAAAATTTTGATAGTTGTCAGTTTTGTATTTTCCAAATCGCGTACAACTATTTTTGAATTTTGTTTAAAATCATTCGCAACAATAATTATTATTAATTAAATAAGAAGGCAAATGTGATTCATTACGGGATGCCAAAGTAAAGAAGTTAAGGGCAATGCCTGTTAATTTTTCGGTATTTTTAAGTGCATAATAAAAAATTGCTCGAGTTGCATCTGTTTGTTGATTTGTAATTTTCCTTCAAATGAGACTTAAACCCGATATTGGCTGGAGAAAATTTTCCAATTAACTGAACAAACAATTGCACAACTAATTTAAACAACACGGGTCAATTTCTATTTTTTTCGTTGTGTTTGTTGATATCAGTTCATATCGTGGTATGTAAAAGGTTCTCATTAAAAAAAAAGAATCCTTCTAGTAGGCACATTCAAATTTTTTGCGCTAATTTGCCCACCAATTTAGTAGGGAAAAACTCACACTATCAAACATTACGTGTTTCATGTCGGGACCACAAATTTTACGTAATTCTGTTCGTCACTTCCTCTCTAGGTATAATTACTCTAAGGTTGCAATGGAAGTGATGAGAGACATGCATTCGCCACAAACCGAGTGATGAATATTATTGCAAATGGAAAATAGGTCGTTGTCAGTCGGATGTGAGAGTGCGTGAGTGATACAATGGCTTATACAGGGATCATCGTTGCTGCAGTGGGTCCTGTATCTAGCTTTAAGATATCGTTCACATGAATCTATACACGTCATCAGTTCTTGAGTATGGTCACCTTTTTCTACCAAGTGCAGACATTGCCTTAGCGTCTTTGGAAATAAAGTACGAAATAATACTTTGAGCTGCACTGGTTCATCGAATAAATTAATTACCTCAAATGCCTCAATTCCTTCCACAACAAACGAATCAACACCTGCTAATTTGCTGCGTATATGAGGTTTCATTCTGTTGAGAATTTTTCGTAATGTCGTTTGTCCCAGCGAATCATAATTCAACTCGCTGCAATGAATTACATATTCTTTAATGGCGTGCTCGTGTATTCCATTCAGAATTGTATTTGAAACGACAATCTTCGCCCCATTATCCAGTTTCAGGTTGGTTGTCCCATAAGCTACTTCTTGGAGCAGTCCGGTTGTCAACAGGAAATCAATGAAATGTTGTGCTTTTTCTGGATTCAGTCTTGAGTAAGTTCTTTCTTGTTTCGGTTGAATTGAACACGGTCCGTACAGCTTGCATGTAGCTCTTGCTTGCTTTATTTCATACAACGTACAGCCAAATCGTTTGCAGACTTCTGACTTACTGAATTCCTTTGGAACTAACATGAGCACAGACAATCGAGCTTGTCTAGTAATACACGACCGAAAGGCTTCCTCCAAATGCATTACCTTTCCTTCGGATTCATTTATTGTCTCGGTTTCTTCGTCTAAAATCATTTTCAATTTTTCTTCTTGCGTTGGAGCCACCAGATGACAAAACACGTCTGTTAGTTTATCTTTGAACTGCTTAAATATGGTGCGAAAGTAATTTAAAGTTGCCATCGATACAAAATCTATGCTACTTTCCAGTTGAAAACGGACATGCTCCATCCCAAAAATATCGCATAAGGCATCAAGTTTTTCGCGTCTATTCAGCTTGTCCCCAACATTAATCACGGGTTCATAGAAATCTTTATCTTTCGTCTCATCTCTACTCTCTTCCACTTCCATTTGCGTTTCTTTTCTCATTGTGTGCAGTTTTTGCTGGCACACTTTACATATCAAAGATCCCAATATGAAAGTAGAATCAAGTTCTCTGACAATCTTATACGTGTCCCAAGAAATTTTCGAAGTTTTTACTTTCGAGGTTTTTGGATGAAAGAAGCACTTGCATGTCTGAGTTGGTCTATAGTCTATTCCCAATGAAAATCGGTGATTACAACAAATCAATCCATCATAATTTATGGGAACTGGAGATCTCATGAAAATTAAATCACATTCTTTTAACTCTTCATCAGCATTAAATAAGTGTCCAACGTCCTGCGTTAAGTCTTTAAATAATACGCAGCCTGACTGAACTTCTCGTCGAGGTAAAAAATTCCCACATGAGGATGATTGAAATTGACAATTTTTTGGATCAGCTTTCGGACTCGTTTCGACATCCTTTTCCCCATTCACAGGAGTATTCGAATCTGTTTTCTGATTTGGTTCGTCAACGTTCATGACGGTGATATTTACAGATCGAATCTGATAAAAACTGTGTATACAGTGGACGAAGTACTTTCTGTTACAGACTGAATTTAGATCCTTATTGTTTGATATTACATGAAACAAGTAAAAAGATCTCGTACACAATGGGTCTTCATCATGAAAAACATTTACAGTTAATTTGTAACAAAAATGAAGTATCATCTGTGATGTGTGTGTGAGTATAGACAAAGAATAATGGCATTATTCGTTCCTGGACTCATGATTTGATCACTAAATGCAAATAGCATAACTTTAGGATAATTTTTGATCACAATCAGACTTTAACGCCGTTCGTTGAACTCGAAATTCTGAAAAAAATTTGGTCCATTCGGTGAACTTTTTACTTCGAGCAACTTCCTGGCCTGCAACAGAATTTTTCTGAGGTTTAGTTTACGTGGGATAATAGTGAGTGTGTCCAGCTACAACACCCCATAGTCGGTTTCACGGAAACGTTCTGTTGCAGGCCAGCAGTACTGTGCGAAAATCGGCCATACTTTCATTGTTTACTCCCGAACGTACAGTGGCACCGACTCGTGCCTATACTCTAATGATAGGTCTTTTAGAGGCGCACACTCGTACAACATTTCAACTTTTAAGAAATCGTCTACCTCGAGTTAATACTAAAAAAGTGTTTTCCCTACCCTATGACATGTGAATGCATTTTACCAATTTACACAAAAAGTACACAATTAATAAAAAAAAGGAAAAGATACGTATTGTCTAGAATTGAAAGACGAATCCAACGCGCTATAGCTCGCCCGGATCGCCAAACCCTTGTTTTCAAATTGGTTCAAGTTTTGGCGATATCACTCTTAAAGGAAAAGAAAGTTAAAAAAGAAAATCGAAGAAAATATTAAAATCTACAAGAATTTCAATAGACAACAGGCTAACAACCGCTAACAAATCCGCTAAATGTACTTACACATCGCCGCGAGAGAAAAATTGCAAGAATTACTTTCGGAATCTTGTAGTGATTGACTCATTTCGAGAGTTTGCCTATATTTTCTTTCACACGAAAATTGGTTGGAAAATTGGTTGAAAACCATAGGCTTCCTCATATAACTTAGTCTCGACACTGATGTCTGTTCACTTTGCTGTCCAAATTCATAAAGAAATTGCCCAAACTATTAAGTTTATGAGTAAAAGATTATTTTAGAGAGTAAACATGGTGCATATCGCATCGGGGTCTCTGAATCTGCCTTCGTATCGTTTCCATTTCAAATAACAACAAAAACCAAATCGAAACAAAACAACCTGAATATGTGTGTGTGAAAACTAACCGATTTTTATATTTTTTAAATACTTGCAACTTTGTGTGTACTAATTGACCACCTAAATCCTAAATGCACTTCTTAACTGAATTCTTGATATTTTTCGAAACGTCCTTTAGCTGTATTGAAATCAGCCCTTATTCTACTAAATTTTAATTCATAAAAATTCAGACGCAATTAATTCATCAAAACAACCAAAAAAAAAATTGACCCTTTATTCGACAATCTCAATGTATTCATCAGTTCGCGTACTTTTGATAATTCCAAATTGAAACAACGACACAATAAAAAAAAATCGAAAAAAAACCAAATTTTCCATCAAAAAACAAACCTGTTCGAAATTTGTGCCAAACAACATTGTCCCAACGATCAACAATCCACTTCGAAGGATTCCCCACTGTCCAACCAGCTGCCATCTTCCACAATTACGCTTTGTTGTTGTTCACTTGGCACTCTTCCATGTAGCCACATGTCCTTCCATTTCATGGTTTGAAGTCCATACGCTGACCACGATGCAATTGCAATTCCAACATGATTGTCCACTCCACTGCTGCCGACCCTCACGTCCAACTATTAAACACATTTTTTACCGGTCACACAATCGCTCGCAATTTCAAATAAACTATTTACCGAATTTGATGAACGTAATGATCCGTCGTCGTCCACAGTCAACTTCACTTGTTGGCCAATTTTTGATGGTTGATGCATTCGACCCATTACATTCTTGTGTTTCTTGTTGTCCAATACCGCTGCCGTGCGTATCGTTGTTAACAGTTTTCATCACCACTGATCCTAGTCATTCTTTAACGATTATTATTCACATACAGTCGTGTTGTGTTCTGCGCGTTTGTTAGCTTAGCCCAAACAACAAACCATTTCACTGCTGCTGCTATTGCTTTTGTTGTTGGTTGCTGCTGTTTCATTTGTTGTGTTGCTACTCTCGCTACTCCGGCAATCCAATGTCACCGGCAAATAAACGAAAATCGGTCGATCAATCGTCGCCTGCACCGCCACCGGCAAAACGAATGAAAATTGCTGATGATGCTGATGATGATGGTGATGATGTAACCAGACATGTGCCACCAGCGTTCGCGTACACCGAAGAATTAACGTCCATTTGGCGAGTGATGTGTGCCAACGATCAAATGATGTTAGCTTCGATTGACCCATTGGAATCGCAGCACCTCCGCCTACACCGTTCACGCTTGCTCGATTGGCTCATGAACATTTCCGATCGCTTCGAACTACTCCGCCAAGCATACCATTTGGCCGCAAATTATTTCGATTGTTTTCTGTCGAAGCATCAACAGCATCTGGATGCCTTCACATCGGCCCGTTTACCGGCCAATTACAATTTGATTGCCATAACTTGCCTGTTTGTTGCGGCCAAAGTGGAAGAAGTACATCCGCCCAGCATTCACGATTTTGTTGTTGTTGCTGCTGCTGCTGCTGATCAATGCACTTCAATCGACATCATTCGTACCGAGAGAAATCTGCTGAAAACGCTCGACTGGCAGGCGGTCACATTCACAGCCATCGACTGGCTATCGATTCACATGCAATTGGCAATTGCCGGCAATACATTGCATCTGATGCAAACGCACACCGCATCGTTACACTTGCTGGTACGTTTTTTGTTTTTTAGCCCCGTACGAAGTACTGGGGGCTTATAAGATTAATATGCCGTTTGTAACACGTCGAATTGGAAGCAGACAGTAAGGGCAAAGCATTTGGTTATGTTCATAGATGACGAATCCGCAATAAAAAAAATGTCCGTCCGTCCGTCCGTCCGTCCGTGACCCCTCTAGCTAGAGTAAATCACAACCTTTTTTCAAAATTCTTTTTTTCACCGATTGGTATCGACAAAAGTAAGGTCAAGTTCGAAAATGGGCATGGTAGGGTCGGCCCTTCCAGAGCTAGGGCCCTATAGGTGTTTTTCAGTCTTTCGACGATATCTACCGAAATGCGCACGCAATAGCTGCTTGTGATATATCAAATGAAAGGTATTGACGAGTAGAACAAAGTTGCTGAACATTGTTTTTGGGTAAGATGCAACGTGGGCTTGTTGGGAGGGCTCAAAGGTCGTTACTCGGCCCTAAGTGTTTTTTGCACATAAATCGAGTAAATCTCATCCGATTTTGCTAGTTTTAGTTTTTTATGGAAGGTAATTGAATACCGAAAAGAACGTGATGAAAAAAGTTTCAAATTAGGGCCCTTGGACTAAGGCCGCTACTCGGCCCTAAGTGTTTTTTGCACATAAATCGAGTAAATCTCATCCGATTTTGCTAGTTTTTGTTTCATTTGAGAGATAATTGAATGCCGAATAGAATGATGGCGAAAAAAGTTTCAAATTTGGGCCCTTGGACTAAGGCCGCTACTCGGCCCTAAGTGTTTTTTGCACATAAATCGAGTAAATCTCATCCGATTTTGATAGTTTTTGTTTCATTTGAGAGGTAATTGAATACCCAATGGAAAGTTGGCAAAAAATTTTGGGTTTCTAAAATAATGTCGTAAATTGTTGGTTTTATTTGAAAGGTACTTCGTACGGGCTTTCGTAATTGCGCTATGCGCAATTTTAAAAATGAACAGTTTCAGTAAATTTGACAATGCGCAACTTGACTTGCATTTTGGTAACAGACGCATTAGAGGGTTGTAGACGTATTAGGGTTCCGGGCTTATTAGGGCTACGGACGTATAATGGTTGCGAACGAAATAGAATTACAGGTTGTACGGGGCTAAGTCGCAGCAAACGCTCCGACTGTTCTGATGCCTTGTTTTTTTGTGTGTGTCCCCAGTGCTCATTTAAACATCAAATTGGTCAACGGACTACAATCGTTTTTCTACAGCACGATGTATATGCATTGCGTTCGCTTTCGCAACACCAATGAAAAATTTGGCCGCAAATCATTTCGAATCAATTGCATGCTGATGCACAAACAACAAGATAATGTATTTCTGGCCTACCGCAATTTTTGCTTTGTTCAAATCCTCACG
Source organism: Bradysia coprophila (assembly GCF_014529535.1). NCBI lineage: Eukaryota > Metazoa > Arthropoda > Insecta > Diptera > Sciaridae > Bradysia > Bradysia coprophila. The sequence continues at coordinate 3,679,958 of NW_023503374.1, forward strand.
CCATTTGAAAACGATTACATGAAATTGGTGGTACATGTGGTACATACAATCATAGCCTATACGTTATTGCCAATTAAGTGAATGCAGTTTCAGTTTATAAGTCGTATTTTCTGTGTAAAGTTCAGCTATTAGATTGTTTGAGCGTAAGACAGATTATGTATGGACACTACGTCGTGGAGGTGTCTTTAAATTGACAACTAAATTTCAACTGCAAAATAATTACAATACTTACCATGCGAATGTACACACCTTAACCCCATTCCGATCAAAATCATGCTATGTTTATAACTGAAATAAATCATGTTGCACATTGAGTTATACTTTTCATATTATTTGTCCTCCACTAGTTCCTCAACTACTACTAAGCCAACCATATGAATTTAAAGACCATGAAAACCATTGGGATATTGGAAACATTCTAAGCACTTTGATGAAAACAAAAAAAAACATCCAAACGCTCTGTCCCTTCTGTCGGCTCATAAGACTCGGAACATGTAACCTGAATTTTAGAGAGGTCGACCTGCAATATATTTCAACTGAACTGACCTGACCCGAATTTACTTGAAAACTGAAAATCTGTACGCACAGGTAAATGAGGACGTCTGGCCAACAATGTGTTCACAATTCAAGTTCAGTTCTAATCAGAGTAGATCGGCCACAAACGGTGTTCATTGTTAGTAATTGGGTTCTACAGCTGGATACAGTAAAACTATTCTTGTCTGCAAAATGCTTCTTTATTTAGTGAGCGACTTAACAAGAATGAACAATGAAAAGTATACTGAGGTTGATTGTATTACAAAAGCATACTGGGTGGAATTATAACTCAACACACCCCCCTTAATTCCATCCTAGTATCGTGGATTCAAACAAGGTTCAAATTCTTTCGGTGCTTTTCGAACAATATTTTTCCGAGGCTTTTTGTCATTACGTCGGCGGTTTGTTCGGACGATGGAGTGTACACAACGTTGATTTCTTTGCTTGCAATGCTGTCGCGAATGAAGTTATACTTGACGTCAATGTGCTTCATTCGCTTGTGCTCACGCGGCTCCTTAGCGACATTGATGCATGATTGATTGTCTTCGTAAATATCTGTAGGTGCAGTGCATTGAATTCCCATTTCACGTAACAAGTTTCGCATCCACTTTGCTTCGCAGACGGCTCCAGCGAGAGCAATGTACTCGGCCTCCGTTGATGATAGACTCACGGTTGACTGTTTTTGAGATGCCCAACTAACGACATTTCCAAAAACTTTGAAAACATAACCAGACGTTGACTTGGAATCGTTCTTGTCTCCAGCCCAATCCGAGTCCGAGTAGCCAACTAAAATGCTGGAATTTTCGTCGCGATTATATTCCATTTTCATATTTTGCGTTCCCTGAATGTATCGCAAAATTCGTTTGGCATGACTGTAGTGTTCACTGGTGAAACAATGTTGGAAACGACTCAGGTAAAATGTTGACCAACATAGATCTGGTCGAGTGGTTTGAGTTGCATGGATTAGGCAACCGATTAATTGACGGTATGGTTGACTGCTCTCATCGTTGGCAGCATTATCGGTAATTGGTAAGTTCAAGCCCACTTCCATTGGAGTTGCCGCTGGTTTGCAGTTTTCCATGCCAAATTTTTTTAATAGATTCTTCATGTATTGTGGCTGACTAAGACTTAGCACTCCTTTCTCGTTATCCTGCGTAATGTGAATCCCCAAATACGATTCCACTTGCTCGATGTCAGTCATTTCAAATTCTTTTGCCAGTGCCCGTTTGATCGATGTTATGACTTCGGAGATGTTTGATATAATGAGCAAGTCGTCCACAAATACCAGAATGAATCGCACGACGCCGTTATCGACTTTTGTGTAGAGACAGGGATCAGCTTCGCACCGCCGAAAACCAATTCGAATGAGGAATTCGTCGAGCCGTTGGTACCAGACTCGCGATGCTTGTTTCAGTCCGTACAATGACTTTATTAACTTGCAAACCTTTGTTTGATCCTTTACGAATCCTTCTGGTTGAGTCATATAAATTTCCTCTTTCAACTCGCCGTTGAGAAATGCCTAATTTACGTCCATCTGTCCAATATAATACCCAAAATGATTTGCCACTGCCATCACCACTCTGAATGTTGTCAATTTTGCTGTTGGTGAGTATGTCTCTGAAAAATCGAATCCTTTTTCTTGGGTGAAACCTCTGGCAACGAGACGTGCTTTATATTTATCTAATTCACCATTCGCTTTGTGTTTTAGTTTAAATGTCCATTTACAAGAGATCGGTTTACGCCCCGGAGGTAGGTCGCACAGAACCCATGTACCATTTTTGACCAGTGACTTGTACTCTGCGTTGATAGCGTCTCTCCAATTCGTCCAATCGTTTCGTTCTCTTGCTTCAGAAATGGAAGTTGGATCGTCTTGAATGAACGATTCAGCATTGAGTGAATGATGTGCAAAAGACGCCCCATAGCGTTCCGGGGGTCGTCGATCTCTATTGCTGCGACGTAACGCAATCGGCGATTGTGGTTGTTCTTCAACTAAGGTTTCATCAATGTCTTCATTCGGTGGTTCCACGACCAAGGTTTCATCATTGTCTTCATCAACATCTTTGATTTCTTCTTCTTCGGATTCTTCCAGCTCGATGTATTTTGGCTCTGATTTTCCTTCATTGATGATTGACTTTTCATTGAAAGTAACGTTACGCCCAATGACTAGCTTGTTCTTTTCGATATCCCAGAGTCTATAAGTCGATGGTGTTAGACCGTATCCTAGCATGATACACTTGCTTGCTTTCGGTTCAAATTTCGATCGATTGTCTTTCGGAATGTGATTGTAACAGATTGAACCGAAGACTCGTATATGTGATAGGTCTGGCTTCGACTTGAACCATATTTCTGCCGGGGTTTTGTTTCTAAACTGATCGCCATACGCAGTCGTCGGGCAGCGATTTTTAATGTAGTTAGCAGTCAGAATGGCTTCGTTCCAAAAGCGTTTCGGCAATTTACTTTCCAACAGCATTGTACGTGCCCTCTCGACTAAAGTACGATTGAGTCTTTCCGCAACACCATTCATCTCTGGATTGCTTGGAGCGGTCAGCATCAGTTGTATTCCCTTTTCCTTACAGTAGTTCTTCATTTCGGTCGAAATGTATTCACCACCGTTGTCTGCACGCAGATTGGCGATCTTCGTACAGTCGACTTTCTCTACCTTCGCACAGTGCTGAGACTCCGCCATGGCCACATATTCTTTGAACCTTTCGAAAACGTCGCTTTTTCGTTCGATGCAGTAAACTGTGGATGTTCTTGAGAAGTCATCGGTAAAGGAAACGAAGTACCTTGATCCATCCCAAGCGAACTCAGTTACTTTACCAAAGACGTCCGTGTGTACCAATTCTAGCAAACGTTTTGATCGAACAACGTTCCTCTTTAAAAATGGGAGACGGCACTGTTTGCCACCCACACACGGTTCACAGAATTTGTCGTTCGTGTCGACGACAACTTTTTCTAATCCAGTCACCATTTCATTGTCGATCAGTTTTCTCATGTCCTTCTTATTTAGATGACACAATCTTGAGTGCCACAAATTCTGATTATACTTATCGGCGACGCCAGCGAAAGCGGTGTTATCTACTTGGAAGACAGCTTCGTACAGCATTCCAATCCTCTTTGCTTTAAATGCAATTTCGCCATTTTTGGATACCACAGCTCCATGCTTCTTAAACGTTACCTCGTACCCTTTATCGCACAATCGTGCAACGGACATCAAGTTACACTTAAGACCTTCTACGTACAGCACATCTTTGATCGTTCGACTCGGTGAATCCTGTCCTGTTTTAACGGAAATGTTACCTTTCTCATTCGACAACAATTTTGCTCCATCCTTGGCAACAGCTATGGAGATTGGTTTAGTTTCACTTGTTTCACCGAAATACGACTTATTGTTGACCATGTAGTCCGTTGAACCAGAGTCCATAATAAATTTCAGTTCTCCCTCTTCATTGCATTGGACAGCTTGTGCCTGCGAATCGACGATCAATGCCGCACTATTTTCTTCGTTGACGAATGCACAAAATGATGACGCCTCTGATGAATAACCGTCGTTGCTATCTTTCGTAAAGTTGGCGCTTTTTCGGGTAGAATTGTTCGTTCCATTGCCGTTCGAGCCGTTGCTCTTTTCCTGCGATCTGCATTGTATTTGATAGTGACCTAACTTGCCACACTTGTAACATCGGACCTTCGATCGACTTGAGTTCATGGCTGATGGATCATTGTTTGTCTTACTACTCCCTGCGGCATACGAGCGTTTTCCATATTCGTCGAGGATTCGACTTTTAACAAATTCCAGTGTTAGATTTGTCGGGTCGATGGTTTCTATGGCAGTTACCAGAGTATCAAAACTCTTCGGCAATGTTAACAGCAGATGGCATATTATATCAAGTACTTCCATTGTGGCACCGATTGTTTTGAGATCGCGAACATTCTTGTCGAAGTTTAGGAAGTGCGTCTGCATCGCTTCACCATCGGTATACTTCATCGTAAGCAATTGTTTCCTCAACAGCAACTGACCCGCAACGCTGGTTCTCTCAAATACTTTCTTCAATGAATCGAATATATCCTTGGCAGTCTTCTTGTCCTTGATATATTCCAGTTGAGAATCATGAATGCATTGTACTAGAAGATTTTTGCATTTCTTCTCTTGCAATCGAACCTTCATTTCTTCGTCCATATCCAGATCTTCGACTAAGTCCTCCAAAGGGGTTAGTATGAACTCAGACATATCCTTTTCTTCCAGTAGGACTTCAATTCGAAACTTCCAGTTGTTGAAGTTCGTGCCATCGAATTGAATATGCTTGGTCGATTTTTCTCGTTCCATTTTCTCGTTACGTAATCCGAATGTTCTTTTCTACGAAATTCGTTCTCGTTTCGTACTGTCTTTCCTGATCCTCAGAGCTATACTGGGCCGATAACCTGTTAGTAATTGGGTTCTACAGCTGGATACAGTAAAACTATTCTTGTCTGCAAAATGCTTCTTTATTTAGTGAGCGACTTAACAAGAATGAACAATGAAAAGTATACTGAGGTTGATTGTATTACAAAAGCATACTGGGTGGAATTATAACTCAACATTCATGTCCAACAATTTTAGAGAGGTCGACCTGCAATATATTTCAACTGAACTGACCTGACCTGAATTTACTTGAAAACTGAAAATCTGTACGCACAGGTAAATTAGGACGTCTGGCCAACAATGTGTTTACAATTCAAGTTCAGTTCTAATCAGAGTAGATCGACCACAAACGGTGTTCATGTCCAACAATTTTCCGAACAGCTTTTCTTTTAAATTGCTTCGCGAATGATGAATTAAATCGAGAACAAAATTGACCACAGACGGACGAAGCCCACCCAACTGTTGAACACAAATTGCAAATGTTACAATATTCAAGACGTCGCACAGATGGCATATTCTAACTTAATGAGAATTCAATATATTCGTTTTGTTACGGAACGCCATACTCCACATGTGATTGCACACAATTTTGATTGTACATACCCGACCAGTGTACTGGTAGAAAATATTTGCACGACTTTTCGCAAATTTTCGCAATTTTCTCAAATTTTCTCACACAACAATTCACGAAATTTTGAGAAAATCGTGAAATACTTCCGAAAATTCGTGAAAATATATTCGCCTGTACAGGTATTGAGGCACTGTACGCCCGACGGTTACGGATGACGCAGTAAATTAATGAATACATTTTATTATATTATTGTCGTTCGACGCATCCATAATAACATGCTAAAGTTGCTGTACGAGTTGAATGATAGACGGCACGGATGGGTAAACTTTTTTTTATTTAACATGCTACGGCTTCAGCAAACACCTCATCACTATAGGCAAACGTTCTGATTCGAGCTGTGACCAATGCGGTCACCATACTGACACAGCTGAGCATTTTCTGTGTGACTGCCCTGCCTACATTCTAAACAGGATGAAGCATCTAGGCAACTACACCATTAAATACCAGTCCATCAAACATATGCTACCCAAGGACGTCCTGAACTTCATCGTTAGTTCAGGTAGACTCCTGGAATCAGCATAGAACCGAAACAAATCATCGATGGTAGCACAATAGGCCCAACGGAGGCCTCCGTGCGCGATCTAACTCACAGTAGTTAATCAGAGCTATCTCCTTAATAATAATAAAAAAAAAATTGCAAAAAAGGCGTCCCATTAAGGTGTTCTCTCGACTGTAGAAATAATACAGATTGATCGGCGCTCTGTGGCTGAGCCAACTCGCAGTGAAGAATGCTCACCGGGTATTTCTAGACAAACGTTTAAAATGAGCTTGAAGGATTGCTGGTGATCTTTGGTTCGACTTTCCAGTTAATACTTTGATTTTATTTTGTGATACTTTTGGAATTAATTAAAGAAGTTCAGTTGGGAAATTGTAACCCGTTGAATTGAGATTGAGAATAAATGGAAGAAATAAATGAATCTAAATCAAGAATAGGTCGAGTCCAGTTGTAACTTAAAGGTAAATCTAGATTAAAACATCGTAACACGGCTACACTCTCAGAGAAACAACACATTACACAAATATATAAGCACTACGTATATTTTAAATAGATTGAATTAAAAATCAATATTTTATTAATATTATTGTTATTAGCTTGTCGTAACATATTAATGAGAAATTAAATGTAAAAAAATAAATAAAATTATTATTAATCAATCAATTAATAGGGTATGTGTGCGTATGATTTGATAGTTGAAAACTCATATGGATATCAGGTTGGATATGTTATGTTTCACCGCTCAATTTATTTATATCAACGTTACATCGACTTCATACCTTACATACTAGCAAACTTATACCAAAGATTTGAGCCACAAACTCTCTAATACATGGATTGCATTAAAATTTACTACTTTTATTATTATTGATGAATAATATCAAAAAGCTGTGTAGGACTCGTAGGGTACGCAAATATTAAAATGGCATAATTTTATAGTTTTCATTTAGATCTATTTTTCACGATACCTCCTCCAAAAGGTTGCTATTGGTTCGTTCCGTTTATTAGTATTTGCCTAATGCTCGAAACGCAGAAATGCTTCCATTTCATTTTATTTACTTAAATACTATTCCATCAAAACTTAAAACTCTGTAGCTCCAGCATACCAGGAAACAATTCAAAGGAGGTACTACTTCCACTCGTGTGTCGTGTATCCATTATATTCACAAGGAAGTAAATATATAATATTTTCTCGCACTTCAATGACGGAAATGTACGGTTTCTATACTTTAAAACATTGAGAAGGTAATTGTCGAACTCACTTTGTTAGGTTTCAACTTAAACGAATTATATCTAGACTGAAAATTACGAACAAAACTACGTAAAAATTGTGTCCCTGACATGAAAAACGAAATATTTGGTAGTGTGAGAATTGGTGGGCAAAGTAGCGCGAAGAATTTAAGTTTGCTTCCACAATACACATCATTTGAATTTAAAATAAAACATTTAAATATGGGAATGATTAGCGTGAGGTTAGAGGTGTAGACTTCATTATCAGATGGAGACCATTATAAATTGCTCCAAGAACGATGATTGATTGCAATGGATCAATATGTTCGAAAACACTCACTTTTGACATAATTCATATAAAACACTTGAAAATTCAGACTCTTTATCTTTTACCAAAACCAAAACTTCATTACTGATACTGGATTTTGCTAAATTGAAAACTATCAAAAATGGCAACGCCCACATGTATTGATGCAACATTCTACGTAAAATCTTCCAAAATATACATCTTATACAAACTGATGTTGGGGACACAATGTCAAAACTCAATCCGCAGTACCTTCAGTGTGTCTCATAATGGCCAGTTCAGGGCCTGATTTTATTATTGGCAGTGTATAGGGTGACTAGTCCTTTCTTCATTTGAAAATTTCACTTTTCAGCATTAACAGCTGGTGCACATAGCGAGTTTGACATGAATAGTATTTTTCGTACCAAGACAGGAAATGACGATTTTTTCAGCACCAGTCCTAAGTTTTCCATACGAGCGAAGCGAGTAAGGAAATTTAGGACGTGTGCTGAAAAAATCCATTTCCTGTCGAGGTACGAACAACGTTTTGTGCATCGGACAACTGAAATAGACAAAACACATCAATTTACTTGAATACATACACACTTCACATTCACCTCGTATAGTCATAGAAAAATTCAAGTAATTCTTTTCCCGCACTATAAATCGTAAAGAAATGAAGTTTTCTCACGCACGATATATAGTTCGGGAAAAACTGACATTTCCTAATGAAAAATCATGGCAAAATAGGTCGTATTTCAGTTGTCGGATGCACAAAGTTTTTTGATTTCTGGTCTTTTCCAATCGTTTTGAAATGAATCAATCGACCAAATTGCATAGGTTTCTAAAATTAACTGACTCTGTTTGTCCACATTGACCAGCTGGTCAAACAAGCTAAACCAGCTAAATCAAAATAGTGCACAAAATTGATAGTCGGCCACTGTATCTGAATGAGTGAAGCAAACATTCTGGTCCGTATCACGAATTAAACGGCTTGCATAGAGATAATTTTCCGAAAGTTTGAAACTTCTAGGTGGCGTTAGGGATGACCAGACGGGTAAAGGGAGATTTTCGTTTTAAATATTTTTCTCTCAATGTCTCTCTCTTTCGTTGTCGAAAAAATCTTTAGAACAACATTTGGGATTTTTTTCTCAGAATTTTTGTAGTTTCAAGGATCTAATGAAAGAGATGATATCAGCCTAACGATACTTGTTAGATAAATAACTATTCTTACTTTTTTCAATTTAACTAATTTATTATTGTTCCATAATACATTAGGCATGTAGAATACAAATAGACTTTTTTTTATCATTGAATTAGTGAGAAATAAACATCAATCGATTGTATAACAAAAGTTTAAATTGCATACATAAATACGTACCATACATAACACCATATCAGCGAAATAATATTAACGCTCAGTCGGATTTGTGATCGTGTTATGTAAGGCGGTCAAAGTTCAAAGCTTTACGTTTCAGTTATAAATAGAAGTAAGACACTCTGGCATCTGAATTCTTGCCGTGTGCTTCGTCCGCTTCGTACGCACCTCATCAAATTCGTTGACTGATTTTAAACTGAAGATTTTTTTTTCATTTTCAGACTGGGCTATTAATAAACGGGAAAATGACAACGACTCACGACAGCGCTGAGACTAAAAAAGAAATTTTAATCGACGGATACTTCTACGATATAACTAGTTTTGCTAAAATCCATCCCGGTGGACGTGTAATTGAGTATTATGCCAAAAATGGTGAGGACAGCACTCTTGCCATACAACAATTACACCGGCGGTCCATAGAAAAAGTCAGGAAGACAATAAGTACCTTAAAAAGGCGACCAGCTACAAACAGTGAAAGTGAATATACTTTAACATCGTGTCGCGTTTGCTCTTTCATTTTCATAAATGATTCCAATTCCAGTTGGATTAGATCCTATAGTGCTAGAGAAGAACCGCAGTTTCACTGAAGATTTTACGAAATTGTACCTGGAATTGGAAAGTGAGGGATGCTTTACAACGTCGTACACACAGGCATTGATACGTCTGGTGGAAGTGTTCGTCTTTACCGGTATTGGGTTAAAGTTTTTCAGCCAACATAGCGTTTTGAAGGCGGTGGGATTCATATTTATTCTGATTGGTCGAGTTCGAGCCGCGTTTTTAGTGCATGAGATTGCTCATTTTTCCTACACTGGTCATCCGAAAATCGATCGAATTATGGCATCGCTTGTTGACGGCAAGTTAATGCAGATCGGTGTGTGTTATGACGATGATTTTGAATAAGAGTTGCAGGGTTTTTTGTCGGACTTTCCGGATCGCGATGGAGGAATCAGCATAATCGACACCACGCAATGCCGCAAAGATTAAATCATGATATTGACCTTGAAACAATGCCCCTTCTAGCCTACAATGCTAAAGTGATTAGGGAAGCTAAAGATGGAAAGGGGTTCCTTCTTCAAAATCAGGTAAATTCAGTTGCGTGACACGGGATATTTTTTCCTAAGATTAATCGAACAAACTGTCAAGTGTAGGCGTACCTATTTGTGTTCGATACTCTACTGGTGGGAATGATTTGGACGTTATATCAAGATCCCAAATATGTGTTGAAACATAAGAGTTACGTCGACCTTGTTGCCCTGATCGGCCATTACGTGCTTTACTATCATCTTGGATTTTGGACATGGTTGTTCTGTCTGTGGGGCGTTGCATTTTATTTCGTTTTAACGTTCTCGTTGAATCACACATTCTTACCAGTAACAACCGAACCAACTCATTGGATCGAATATGCACTACATCACACAGCCGATGTTCAACACGAACCATTGTATGACTGGGCCACCGGATATCTTAATTATCAAATCGAACACCATTTATTCCCGACGATACCCAATTTCCGATTGTCATCGATCAAACATAGAGTGAGAGCGCTGGCTGAAAAGCATAACATTTCGTACCATATTCACACGTATCCAGAAGCTGTGCGGAAAACGTTCAATAATTTGTCGGATGTATCTGAACAAGTGAAACAAACATGAGATTGAGTAAACAATGGATTTGAAAACTTTTAATTTTATTAGATATGAATTCGAAAGAGGCTCCCCTCCCCGCTCATTGTTATTTGTGCCAGCAATGTTCAGTAGGCCCTTCGGGTAGTCTTATTTTCCGTGTTTCTACACAAGCCTTAGGCTTCAATTCGAAAAACCTGAGTTGTGTTGTTTCGAGGGATTCTTCTGAAAAACAGAAGACAAAGACCCAAATCGAAAGCCTTTTCTATTGGAATTTTTTATATGTGCCCAGTAAGGTATTCGACCCCAGAAGCCAAAAACATTTTTAGAAAAATTCTTCAAAGCTTGTGTTTGAGGTGATCAAAAACCTAAAACATGCACTTTACTTACAAAAATTTCTCCAGTTACACGAGCCGTACAGGGTCGTGTGGAGTGTCATTATAAAGGTAATTGCCGAAAAAAGACTGAAAACTTACACTTTTCTTACAGACATTTCTCGAGGCACACGAAACGTACATGGTCGTGTTATTTGAAAGGTAATTGCATGTTCTTTCAGGAGAAGTAGAGCTTACCGAAGTTTGGATGCATCTACTATACAATATAAGCACCTAAACATTTCAACTTCACATAATTCATCATAAACGTTGCCAAACTTCCGTAAGCTCTACTTCTTATGAAAGTACATGCAATTACCTTTCAAATGACACCCCACACGACCATGTACGTTTAGTGTAACTCGAGCAATTTCTGTAAGAAAACTGCATGTTTTCAGTCTTTTTTCGGTTGCTCCGGAAGTGCATGCAATTACCTTTCTAATGACACCCCATACGACCCTGTACGGCTCGTGTAACTGGAGAAATTTTTGTAAGAAAAGTGCATGTTTTCGGTATTTGATGACCTCTTACCAGCCACACAAGCTTCGAAGAATTTTTCTAAAAATGGTTTTGGCTTATGGGGTCGAATACCTTACTGGGCACATATAAAAAATTTCAATAGAAAGGGCTTCCGATTTCGGTTTTCTGTTTTTCAGAAGAATCCCTCTTCCTTCTTTCAACAAGCCGCGTAACCTTCCTATAGAGTCTTGAATTTGTCACCAAGAGCGTGTGGCAACGGTAGTAAAAAATAAAAATCAAAACCCTTTGCTGACCAGTGGCAATCCAGTTGTCACCGAACAATATATGAACAAATTCTTTTCATCTGTTCCGAAGATTTATGTGAAAAATTCTCACCCGACTAACAGAGCACCATTACGAACCTCTCTGGACCTACTCGACCGATTTTGCTCATCTTCAAACAAATGATTTCGCTTCTTTTACAAATTCTTTTAATCAAAATTGGAATCGTTTCATTAACGTTATCGTCATACATTTGGACAGTTTCGGACAGTTGTTTTTTGCTGATTCGACATCTCTAGGGCAATGTTACAAAGTCGGTCGTAAACTTATCAGACCTTATACTTCGCGTGGGTAAAAAAACCGGTTTTGAGCGGAGACGGTAATAACGCTTATTTTCCGGCCGCAAGCAAGCAAAACATTTTTTACTTCTCCTGTCCATCTAAAGTCTTCTTCCTCCAATCTAAAGTCATTAAAGACATTATACAGTCAAATACAGTGAAATTTCAGCATGAATTTGCTTCAGCTGATCCACATAAACAATCAAAACTGTTTATGTGGTTTTATCACTACCACGCGCGTGCGTGTAGCATCTTCAACCGTATGAACAGTTTTGATTGTATGTGTGGATCAGCTGAAAAACAGCCGAAGCAAATTCATGCTGAAAATTCACTTCCTCTGACTGTGCTCTTTCGAATATATGATTACAGTCAATTCGAAAATTAAGTTTTGAAAAGAAATTTACGTTACCGCTTCGTACTTGCATTTTATTCTATTAACTGGAGTGGAGAGTAAATTCATTGACTGGCCTAATAAACATTAAGAGTGTGTGCGCATGAAAATCATGAGAACCGTATATAGGGCTCGCCATTACAATTAAATTTCATTTTTTCAGTAAGTTCTGATCGGAGTGGAAGATTTGATTTTTCTCTCTAATTTATTTCGCTAAAAAAAATATCGTACGGTGCTGGCTTAGGTTTAACCATTTTTGTTTCTGTGGAAAATCGGGAAACAGGGATGAAAATAGAAACGCTTATGAAGCACTCGAGACGAGTTATTACGATTTTATATCTCGGTAAGTTTTATATGGGACCATTGCGTATGATTTAATATGATCTGCATGGGTGTAAACTGAGACCGATTGTCACACAGTTGATTGCCTCCGTAGCACAGTTGAAGTTAAATGTGCGACGATTCTCTCCGTTTACACCTTGACCTCTAATTCTCTTGAATCGTACTGCCCTTGGATTCGCCTCGGATCAACCGAATGCACTGATAAAATGAACATTTTTATCCTAGTCTTGAGCTGGAAGCTTTTGAGAAAACTTGCCACCTTCGACTCTTGTGATCCAAACATGCTTTGTGTTTACTAAATCATCGTGTGTCGTTCAATTTGCAGTACTGGTATCACAGTCATGGGCGACAATTACACAAACAAACGATATAAACGCGGCTCGTTGGATTACCGATGGTGCGGTTGGATTTGCAATTAATGGAGATGTCGTCACATACGTGCACAATGGAAGAGGAGAATATCAAACCAATATGAGCACTGCTCATTGAGCAGAGGCCAGACGGTGTTAAAATTAAATTTTATTTTAAGAAAATTATTCTATTGCTCCTGCCGAGGATCAAATAATTGTAAAATTTTAGTCGCCACAAGGATAATCCACTGAAGACATTCTTTGATATCCAAACGATTATCTCACCAATTCTCTTGGTTGTCAGAAAAACCGAAACCGTATCGTCTTATGACACAAAATTAATTAATTAATTAATTAATTCGCTAGCTTTAACACTCCCTTTGCTTAAATAGCCTCATTAAAAGCAACACACTCCGGATAATAGTGGACTCGTTTGAAAAATTGAGTAAGACTTTGACTCGGTTGCCATTACATAATGTTGGTGTTGGTTGTTTGTCGGTTGAGGGCTATTATTTTAGCTCTTCTACTGCCACAGAACACTAGTCAAAGTTTTTTTTTTATTTAAATTTATTAGGCTAATACACAGTTCGTGAAAAATGCATGCAAAATTTGGAAAAATTATGCTTGTCTCACAAGTTGAAAAATGAGTGAAAAATGTGTTTAATCGCAGTGGTACGAATATCATTTTTCATGCATTTTTCACGAACTGTGTACTCATCTATTGGTGCATCAAATGAAGCAATGCATAAACTGAATTTCAGGTATGAAGCTGGGATTCATGGTTTGCAAGCGGCCGAAAAACGAACGGTATTCATGAGGTGTCGGGTAATCTCGCACACATTTAAGATTGTGCGAAATTACCCTCCTACTAGGTGAATCTCGCACGGTGCGAGATTCACCTCATTTGGGTGAATCTCGCACAAGTACAAAGTTCGTTTTTTTTAATGTTTATTGGGAAGCAGAAAAGTGTGTGCGAGCTACTATTAGGTGTTTGCAAGACCATTTTTAAGATGTCGGCATTTCCTAACATTTTGTAAAGGGAAAATGTTGAGATATCGGCACATTCGATTCATTTAATGTGAGATACCGGAATCTTCCAATATTTTGTAAAAGGAAAATGTTGAGATACCGACACATTTGATTTATTTGATGTGGGATACCGGAATCTTAGAATATTTTGTAAAAGGAAAATATTGGGATACCCACACATTTGATGCATTTCATGTGGGATACCGGTATCTTCCAATATTTTTAAAAAGGAAAACATTGGGATACCGGCACAATTGATGCATTTGATGTGAGATACCGGTATCTTCCAATATTTTGTAAAAGGAAAATGTTGAGATACCGACACATTTGATGCATTTAATGTGAGATACCGGTATCTTTTATTATTTTGTAAAAGAAAAATGTTGGGATACCGGCACATTTGATGCGGGATACCGGTATCTTTCAATATTTTTTAAAATGAAAATGTTGGGATACCGACACATTTGATGCATTTCATGTGGGATACCGGTATCTTCTAACATTTTGTAAAAGGAAAATGTTGGGATACCGGCACATTCGATGCATTTAATGTGAGATACCGGAATCTTCCAATATTTTGTAAGAGGAAAATGTTGGGATACCGGCACATTTGTTGCATTTGATGTGAGATACCGAAATCTTTTAACATTTTTTAAGTGTGATGAAAAAAAGAAAATAGGATTTCTGTACGAGAAAAGCATTCTTGTCTTTTTCTGTTTTTAAATTTTGTTAGCATATTTGGTTAACAAATCTTTTTGCTCTTTTCCTCTGTAACTCTTTAACATTCGAGCATTGACTTTTTCGTTACGTAAATTTTTTTGCATCGAAGTTAGCCAGAACAATAAATGTCTAATGTGACGCGACTCGGAAAACTATTTTCATTGAAATAATTTTCTGCGATCAAAATGAGTAATTTTAATTCAGTCAGGCTGCAAAAAATAAAATTCGAATTTTATAAAGTGACGGGTCGATTAGAAGTGGAACAAAATATTGTGATTTCGGACGATGAACTTTTAATATTTGAACAGAGTTTGTCGCAGTGCAAGAACGAAGTTGAGGCGGTCGGATTCGTTATGGGAGCAATTCGAAAATATCAAATTCAATTCCACAACAGTAAGCGAATCGGTGTTACATACGGGAACATTATTTCAGTTTGGATTGTTTGATTTTCCAGAACTCAATTCGCTGAGCACGCTTCAAACTAAAGCGGTTGAAGTTCTGCCGATGGATGTCAATGTGGCTGAAGATGCTCCATCGAATTGCCATGCAAATACAATTACGTCAATCGAATGTTTAAAAGATAAACCGGATGTTTTTCGTTTGAGTGCAGGTACAATCTACGCGATGTAATTTAATTTGAAAGGTTTTAGCTTATTTCTATTGAAAACGTCAGGAAATATTAATCAGTCCAATCAAATCGTGAATCGATCGAAGGTTTCTGGTCAAGGTGGAGCGTCATCGAATTGCGATGCAGATTCGGACACGTTAATGGAATGTTTGAACGAAGAGTCGTTCAGTGCAGGTAATGTCTACGCGATGTGATTTAACTAGTTGGAAGATTGTAGCTTTGTTCCTTCGAAAACAGTGTCCGAAAACGTTGAAAATACGTGCGTAGGAAATCGGTCTGTGGTTTCTGGTGAAGGAGGTGCTGCATCGAATTGCGATACAGACACGTCAATGGAACAACCGAATTCTATTGATTTAACAGGTAAATTCTACGATATACGACTCAATTTGATGTTTCTAACATTGTGTTCCATTGGAATCAGCGTACAACGATGTTGATGATGAGGCTTGTGTGGCACTCTGCAATGACATCGAAAATGGACATGAAGACTTGGCGAGTTCGAATTCTGAAAAGCGCATCGCCGTTCAGAAGAAATTATTCACAAACAGATTCATTGACATCGAACCAACCGTTTTCGGTTCTGCGATGACTTCAACTCGCGAGCACAAATCATATTTTCTCGAATATTTAAAAAACGACGGTCATGTACTTGGATGTGAGTTTACATTCCGACGCGGTGGGAAGTTTCCACGATATGAATGCAAAACGTGTCGCAAACTCTGCGACGCCGATAAAAAGTCAGGCTTGGTCGACGTAAAACTATGTGCAATTAATATGGACGGGGATCAAGTAAAAGCCATAATCAAACGGTCTCACCATAAAAACTGTGGCCTTGAATATTCAGGAACAGCTCTTGCTAGAAGCATGAAAAATAAGGCAGTCGTCCACAAAAGCAAATTTGGTGGTTCGAGCAAGCAGGTGTACGACACTTACTCAAGAGTTTTAACTGTGTCTGGTGAAAGTCACAACATAACCGCTTCGGATCTGGCTCAAGGATTCAAAACGTTTGAACGAGCACAGTCTGCTTTAAAAAGAGCGTCATTTCGAAAATCAGCGATCAAACCCAATGTCATAAAAATCGATGGTGATGTTGTCGATAAAAGTACGACTAAAATCATCAAGTCGATACCGCTGGAGCCTGACGACTATTATTTGATTGGACAAGACACTGAAGCCAAAGTGAGTAAATAATTGATTCTCGAAATAAGAGTTTTTCAATTAAATTCTGTTCAACAAAACATAAATTTTAAAATGAATTGACGTCTACTGTCTAGGTCATTGTTTTGGGCAGCCGATTCATGGTGGAACGATTTTTCCGATCAACGCATGTGATGTCAGATGGCACGTTTCAAATTGCTTCGATCGGGTTCAAACAAACGTACATGATGTGGTACATTGAGAGCGGAAAATACAAAGATGAAACAGTTCAAAGAAGTAACGCAATGCTGGCACCGACGTTCCTTTTAGGAGACAAAAAACAGCAAACATACGTGACCGCGTTGAGAATTCTGGATACTTATCGGAAAGATCAGCACATCGCTGATCCCAAATTTGAAGAATATCTGACTGATGACGAGCCAGCTATCCGAAACGCGATTTCTCAATTTTATCCGGATACCGAATTCGCACTGTGTTTTTTCCATCACAGCCAGAACATTGTGAAATGTCTCGTTCAGCACAAGCTAAGTTGCTTCGTCCGCAAATGCAAGGAAGAGGAACAACTTTGGTTCTATGGGCAGCTTAAGAAAATTTTAGTAATTCCATTGCTACCACTACACGACATGATACCAGCATTCAAGCTCATGGCGCATCACATCATGACATTCGTTGACAAGAAATTCATAAATCCTTTCGAAAGAGAACAGTTCAAAAATTTTTTCGAAACCATCGAGTCCCGCTATTTTTCATGCAACGAGAAGTTGAAAATGACATGCAAGTACGGCAAAGTGATCAAAACCACGAATCCAGTGGAGGCGAAACATGGTATCTTCAATAGGTCGTCGATGGTGCCCAAAAATGGCACACCGTCCAACTTCATTTCTGCTATGCAAACAACGGATCTACAATATCGGTCGATGGCTATCGACTTTGAAACAAACGGTGCTGGTGCGTTCCCGAAAAAACGAAACATTTACTGTAAGCAACAGGCTGTCATACGAGACTCCACTGAGAGTTTACGGAAGAAGGAAATAACTGTTGAGCAGTTTTTGAAGAACTGCGCTGAATCGATGATTCACGCAAAATATTATTTGCTTGTGGAACGGGCAACCGAGTCTTTTGAATCTGAAAAAGAAAACCTGCCTCGCGATGGCTCGTCACAGGATGAAAACGAGTTCGATGAAAACATTTTGGCGATTTTCGCCACTGAGCAAACGACATCACAACGAGTTCGTAAGTTGTGTACAAAATATTTCGGTGAACAGTGGATAAATTGATCCATTGATCCACTGAATTGTATATTTTCATCAAAAAAAGCTACCATTAAATGCGATCTTCTGAAATACCGTTTGAATGTTTCCTTTCTATAAGAGCGCTTTTTCAGGCTACTTCTAATCGTCTCGTAGGAGTGAACACAATTCTTCAACGTAAAACTTCGTTTATTCTTTTCAAATTGGTGTGTATACAATTCGTTTATAATGTGGGTCGGGAACGTAAGTATAGGTGACATGCCACATTGTATATTCAAACTCGTCGACCACGACGTCCAAATTCTCGAATGTGTCCATCCAGAAACATCACTATTCCGTGGTGGACGTTGAACGAAAAATATTTTTCTTGGTAGCTTTGTAGTTCCAAATCCATAAACAATTTCTTCACTTTACTTTCGTCGCTTCCACTGAAGTCGTTCCAACGAACAAGGTAGAGGAGCTGATGAATTGATACTCCATTCAAAAAGCAGAACGTACACACGAGAAGCCGTTTGTGGTATGTACAGTCACCGAAAAACGAATTAACGATGAACTCTGGAACATTTCGAAATGCTATCACATCCAAGTTATCTAAAATATTTATACGATCCCCAACACTGTTAATTTGATTCGAATCCATCTTTCTAAACTACGGAGTAAGAGCTTGACACGGCCATTAGAAATGTCAAATAAACACGGTAAAGCTTAGCCCCAACAGATACTTCAAAAAAAAAATCAACGTCTACTCGATTGCATACTAACTAACTAACAAAAAAAAATTACGTTCTTCTGTCGGCAAACATATCAAATGTGTGGGTATTTCAATATTTTCCTTTTACAAAATATTCTAAGATTCCGGTATCCCACATCAAATAAATCAAATGTGTCGGTATCCCAACATTTTCCTTTTACATAATATTGGAAGATTCCGGTATCCCACATCAAATGCAACAAATGTGCCGGTATCTTAACATTTTCCTTTTACAAAATATTGGAAGATACCGGTATCCCACATGAAATGCATCAAATGTGTCGGTATCTCAACATTTTCCTTTTACAAAATATTGGAAGATACCGGTATCTCACATTAAATGCAACAAATGTGTCGGTATCTCAACATTTTCCTTTTACAAAATATTGGAAGATACCGGTATCTCACATTAAATGCAACAAATGTGTCGGTATCTCAACATTTTCCTTTTACAAAATATTGGAAGATACCGGTATCTCACATTAAATGCAACAAATGTGTCGGTATCTCAACATTTTCCTTTTACAAAATATTGGAAGATTTCGGTATCTCACATTAAATGCATCAAATGTGTCGGTATCTCAACATTTTCCTTTTACAAAATATTGGAAGATACCGGTATCTCACATTAAATGCAACAAATGTGTCGGTATCTCAACATTTTCCTTTTACAAAATATTGGAAGATACTGGTATCCCACATGAAATGCATCAAATGTGTCGGTATCTCAACATTTTCCTTTTACAAAATATTGGAAGATACCGGTATCTCACATTAAATGCAACAAATGTGTCGGTATCTCAACATTTTCCTTTTACAAAATATTGGAAGATACCGGTATCCCACATGAAATGCATCAAATGTGTCGGTATCTCAACATTTTCCTTTTACAAAATATTGGAAGATACCGGTATCTCACATTAAATGCAACAAATGTGTCGGTATCTCAACATTTTCCTTTTACAAAATATTGGAAGATACCGGTATCTCACATTAAATGCAACAAATGTGTCGGTATCTCAACATTTTCCTTTTACAAAATATTGGAAGATACCGGTATCTCACATCAAATGCAACAAATGTGCCGGTATCTCAACATTTTCCTTTTAAAAAAACAGCTAATAATAGCTCGCACACACTTTTCTGCTTCCCAATAAACATAAACAAACGAACTTTGTACTTGTGCGAGATTCACCCAAATGAGGGTAACCTCGCACCGTGCGAGATTCACCCCAAGGAGGGTAATCTCGCACGGTGCGAGATTCACCTCTGAGGTGAGTCTCGCACAACCACCTTTTGTATGGCGTGCGAAAATACCCTACCCCTTTCATGATGCTTCCGCCTGTTATGTTTCTGCATTTGATGCGATTTAAATTCGACATAAGAACGAACCGAGTGATGAAAAACAACAAATATTTTGAATTTTACGAACACATCAACCTAACCGAATACGTTCGCAAGGAAGCAATGGGTGAGTGGAAGTATCATGAACCGAAGCGATAGCGGAGGTTCGTGACGCTAGTCGACTCCCTAAGAAAAGAAAACAACCAACGGGAGACTAAGGAACCTATATATAGGCGAACATTTTAACTTTTCCATACTGAACCAAAACAACAATTATGTTCAAACGAAAGTGCTCGTCAATACGAGTTCAACGAGCTATAGATCATTAAAAACAGTGGTCTACATCCGGAGAAAACACCACTTGAAAACCACTTGAAATGAAGCATCTTCACACATTTTCAGCACATTCTCCATATTCGAGTTAATAGAAATGTTTCATGTGGGTTTGATATACGTATCGAACCACTACATCTGTTTGCGAAAACTGCGCTCGCACTTTTGCTAAAACTTATATTAATTCAATCTTAACACTTTTTCATCGGCAAATCAATAAATTTTATTGAAGTTTTTTACTTAATTTCTGTAAATTTAATTAAAACATTTTCATGCACATTTCCAAAAAACACACTTATATAAAAGCCATTATTTCGTTCATAAGACAAAAATATGACAGCTACATTTCTATTATAATGATTGTGTAGTAGATCAGTGTTGCCGTGCTTCATATACAATGTGCGCGAAATAATGAATTTTAAAAATTTGTTTGTTCGCAAATTTTTTTAGATCATTTTGGAATTTCAGGTTTCAGGTTTCAATGTGGAATTTGTTTTAGGGTTAGAATGTCCAACAAAATGGTGGAAAGCAGCCATCTTGGAAATTCTTTGAATTTTTTGTATTTATTGTATTTAGGTTTATATGGCACATACATAGTTGCAGTAAATTGGTAATCATAGAGTTTTGTTGACGGATAACTTTTTCCGGCATTTCAAGAAAATGGCGGCCATCTTGAAATTTAGAGAGTTGGGAAAAGTATCGCTTGTACAGTTTCGTTGACGGAAGACTTTTTTTTTCGATATTTCAAGATCATGGTGGCCATCTTGAAATTTCGTATTTTTGTGATATTTTCGGCTATACGGCATGTAGATAGTTGGGACAAAGTGTCACTTGTACAGTTTCGATTGTGAAAAACTTTTTTTTTCTAGATTTCAAGAAAATAACGGCCATTTTGAAATTTCGTATTTTTGAGATATTTTCGGCTATACGGTATGTAGAGAGTTGGGATAAAGTATCGTTTGTACAGTTTCGTTGGTGGAAAACTTTTATCGATATTTCCAGAAAATGGCGGCCATCTTGAAATTTCGTATTTTTGAGATATTTCCGGCTATACGGCATGTAGAGAGTTGGGATAAAGTGTCACTTGTACAGTTTCGTTGACGGTAAACTTTCATCGACATTTCAAGAATACGGCGGTTATCTTAAAATTTCATATTTTTGAAATATTTTCGGCGATACTGCATGTTCAACTTAAGAAAACACAATTTTAGGTCATTTATCAGAGTTTTAATGTCCATCGACGCACCCAGTGCATTAAGTGATTTCCAGTGTTTGATAACTTGGCGCAAAATATCATAAGTGGAAACAACTTAATTGACTGGGAACATCGATGACTGTTAAAATTCGAAAATGTCTCAAAATGTTCCGAACCAAAAAAAGCACACTGTAATTGTACGGTTTGTAGAGTAGACTTGGGATAAATTGTCACTTGTAGAGCTTGCTTAACTCTATGTATTACCCAAAACTTCCAAAACAACTCATATCCCACAAAAACCTCAAAGAGGAAAAGGTGACGCTAGTGTAGTAAAAATAAAACTTCCGAAACATTTGATATCGGTTTTGGTGACGCATTCTGCGCCTCAACGTAATCAATTTTTACCAAGAAAATTTTAACAAGAAAATATGTCAACGAGAAGTTTACCGATGAGATTTTACAACGAAAGCTTTACAAAAAAAAAATGCGTCACAAAGTGGCAGATGATTATTGTCGTATGAGGGGTTCCCTCAGCATCTGCCACTTGTGACGCATTTTTTTTTGTAAAGCTTTCGTTGTAAAATCTCATCGGTAAACTTCTCGTTGACATATTTTCTTGTTAAAATTTTCTTGGTAAAAATTGATTACGTTGAGGCGCAGAATGCGTCACCAAAACCGATATCAAATGTTTTGGAAGTTTAATTTTTACTACACTAGCGTCACCTTTTCCTCTTTGAGGTTTTTGTGGGATACGTTATTCGCTGTTTTATCGCACAGTGGCGGCGGGTCACATGGACATAGATTGTGGCATAGATTTCGTCAGTTTGGGCTGATCATTTCTGATCAATGCACACAGGTCACGTACGGACCCTTTGTACTACCCAGTCATCATTAAAATCTAGAAGAACTTTTTAGGACCTCTCCTCCACCTAACCTATACACACAGGGCCTATTTGAGGGAATTGACTTTTAGAAAATTGATTTTCTTTACTCGCCAGCAAAAGAGAGGTCTAGTCGCATTTTCTACATTCATGGAAGCATACGACTTTCCTGTGGGTATCCGACCTCATCGCTAGCCTCATACCATAGCCAGCAGTCGGATAATATCCGGTGGATATTGAATTCAATCCAGGTCTAGTCGCTTTATAATTTACAAAACAAAAGACTTTCCTGCCTGCACCTTGACCAAGATACTACAGAGCCACGTGTTATTCATTCTCTGCGGCCTGTCATAACTTATCTACTCGTCGCCCTAGGCCGTCCTATAGCCCGAAGGTTTTCGCTCATTGGAATAGTCCCGCGTTGACAACTGACATCCAAGGCAAAAATCTCCGGTCCATGAACCGAGCTGAGAGTTGACTCGGCGGGTAACACAAGACAACGGAGTATGAAAATAGTGGCATAATCACTGAGTAGAACGACAGCTAGACAATGTATCGCCTCAGTCGTACGACTGCCTAATCGATATTCCGAAATCAATACAAATTCGCCCGATGTACCACGTGCAAACATAGTTCAGAGCAAATTTGACCGATTTACCTCGGAGCATCGTTGACAGTTAATCACACCACTGCTATTGTATGCATGTGCATCTAAAACAATCGACGCGCCATTTATTTGTTCATACAAAGCTGTGTGGCTTCACTGAAATAATTCGATTGCAAGTTATCCTTGCTAAGTTATTTCAGTGCTAGAACATACCAGATACCTTTAGGCATGAAGCTGGCAGTTTATTTCCTGAAAATAATTTCAGGCAAAAAGTGAAATGTTACCCGTTCCTACACATTCACGGCAAACAAAGGCACGATTTGTTACAGTTTGCAACAAAGGAACACGTTCGCCATGCGTGCACAAGAATAAGGCAAAATTGTAGCACAAAACTAAAATATAGGCAAAGCTGAAAATATAACACTTCGGCCATCACACACAATTAAAGAAATTCGGCCAATCTTCGCCTTACTCTTAGCGAGCGAGCTTAGCTCATGATTTTGATGTTCACTCGGTGACGGTCGAAACTAAACTATGTGGCATACATTAATCCGTCATTGAAGGGGCAATGGTTTAGTTTCGATGACGAACAAATCGGTTTATTATCGGTATTCGATGCCATTGATTCAAATTTTGGCAGCCAAGATGACGTCGATGAGCAGACAAAGTCGATGCGGTTAAACGCATATATGTTGGTGTACGTGCGTGACTGCATGGCTGACTATGTATTTGAAATATAAGAAGAATGGACAATTGTGTCCTTTTGCTACTAAAAACGAAATGAGAATAATTTTAAGTTTTTCAGAATATTATAATTTAGCTTAGTTTGACCGAAGTTTGACATTTTGATAAATTTAAAAAAAAATTGAATTAATACACTTTTTATTTTAAGTCTCATTTTTTGTTTTTTATTTCGAACTCATTGCCAGCCGAGTTTTGGTTTAGGAGTGTTTTGTGAAGGACGAATCATTGGAACGTTCAAGTTGATTTCTGACATGTTATTCAGTCACTCATGGCGCGATAACCATCGCGATAGTAATAGCGCCATTATCATCACGATAAATACAGCGCGATAATCTTAGCGCGATCATAATAGCGATATTCATAGCACTCAATTCCTGAATAAATGTGAATTCGAACATGAGAATTATTTTTACTTACGTATGTATGTGCTGTCTCGCCTTCGTCTCGAACACTCAAAATTCACACTTATTCAGGAATCTCGTGTGTTCGCTTTATGTGATGCAAATATCTATTATATTGCTATGGGAAATGGTTTCTTGTGTGAATATTATCGTCGACTTGTATGAAAAATGTTCACACAATGTTCACCTCTTCCATAATTTGTCCAATTGATATCAGAGTATGTAGTAATCTAAATGCGGAGCAACATTACAAACAATAATTTTTGCTTTTTCTGCTTGTGATCTGTGCAAACTGATTATGTAAGACTTTTTTCCTTTGCAAGCACGTGGAGGCGTGCCAAAAAAGTTTAATTTGGATTAGTTATACAGTGGCGTGGTTTAGTTAAACGGCGTAAGTGGAAATCAATCATTAGGCATAAGTTCCAGTTACATTTTTCAGCTATTGATATTGACATCATGACTATCGAATGAGGAGAGATTGAATGCGGTTTTGTTGATGGAATGGATACATACAAGCGAAACATGTAAGAATAAAATTTGAGGTTGACTTAGATCGAAACAAAAGACAATCAAAATCGGATACTTTATTGAAGATCAATGATTTATTCATGAATTAATCATGTTTTCGTAGCAGTTCATTTACTTAAGATTAAATTTGAGAATTTTTTTTTATTGGTTTTATACAATAATAAGGATGCACGCAATGGTTTGTTTTACATTTTACTTGTTATTTTGTCAAAGTTTCGACTTTTTGTTTCATAATAAAAAAAAGTAAAGAAAAATTCTAAGAGAATGTTAGCTAATTGTTTCAGTTAAATGTTCTTAATTATAAAGTGTGTATGAATTTCAGAAGCAGTGCATTTTTGTAAAATTAAATTGAACAAAAAAAATGAAACAATTTTGTTGGTTATTTGGTCAAAGTGGCGAGTAGGTCGGTTTTTGTTCAAAAAAAGATTAATGAAGAATTTTGGAAAATAGTGAAATGTTCGAAGTTGTACACAATTTAAAAAATTGAAGATTTTTTTGTATTAATGCAGTTTGAAGGTTGTTAAAGTTAATTAAAAAATTTTATTTTTTCTTTTCAAATTTTTTGAGAATTTCTTTCATTATTTTTAGTTGGTTCTTTGAAAAATGCAGTTTTGGTTTTGGTTTGAGTGTTTTTTCTTTGTTTCCTTTTTTTGTGAATGTTTTGTTTGGTTGTGCGGACTGGTTAATCTCTTGATTCCTTTTATGGGTTTCAAGTTGATTTTTTTTCGGTTTTGTTTGTGGCGTTTGTGGAATGGTTGCATTCGGTGAATCAATGTCGGTTCCGGTGTATCTTAAGCGACGTGATTTTGTATAACGAATTGGACTGATTGAGTGTGGTGATTGAACATTTTGGTCCGATGAATTTGTAATTTGTGGCACTGACTGATTTTGAGCTAACTTGCTGGTAACGGTTATCAATTGTTGTAATTGTGATTGCAGTTGTGTAAATGTTTGGGTGGTGTTCTCTTCCGACTTTTTTTGTTGTTCGATTTGTTGGGCTAGCTCGTACATCTTAATGTCTTTTATCGTTTGCGACGAAAAGTGGAATCCTCCTATATCTGGACGTTTCGATGGTGGTAATATTTGAATGTTTGAAATGACTGTGGCTGCATGCGGGTTTCCGGAATGATGTGTTGGTGGACTGTTGTTTGGATTGGCATTGTGGGATGTGTTCAATAAATTTTGGAGTTTAGTGTTTACGAGTTGAAGTGCATTTGTATTCGGTTTCTGCGGATTTAACGGCGGAATTTGCATCGGCGATGATTGTTGTTGTTGGTATGAGTCGAGCTGCGGTGCAGCTGGAGTTGGTTGTTGTGCCAATTGTTGCAATGCGGGAGTACGACTTGTTGTGCATTTGGATTGGGGTGGAAATCTACGAATAAATATCGGTTTGCCAAATTTATTAAAATTTTCAATTTGTTCCGAAACGATCCCAAATACACATTTGAATAAATCGTAGAACTACTCGAAATAGAGTAAAATGAAAAGTGAACCAAAATAAAGGAATAAATTTACTGGAATTATAAACAACAGAAACAAAATAAAAAATCTCAATCACGATGAAACACTTTTCAAAAATCTAATTCGAGAAAATTAAAAAAATGGAAAAATTTATCAAAACCATATCAACAGTGTACGAAAAATACCTGGAAATTAAGCGTTTACATCACCATTACATTACATTCACTAAACCAATAACATAACCTAACACACTCTATGAAAACGAATGTGAGTTAATTAACTATATACGGTACATTAAATAAAATAAAAATATTATATATATGCAACAGAAATGATGATTTTTCTTAAACGTGAAAATGATCGAAAATGAATATTGCTACAATGCTAAAAGTGATATATCTTGTGAAAAATGGTACTTAGAGAGTTTCTGTTAACATAGAAGTAATTGGTTATGTGTGTGGGGTTTCAGGGATTCCATATATGGACATCTATATATACCTATATACAGCTATATTGAGCAATATAGCATATTCCTCTGTGAAATGTTTATTTATAGTAAAATATAGGTAAATATAGCGGTATATAGCTGTTTAAATAGGAATTTATGAAATTTGACTTCGTACGGGGCTGTCTATATTGCCTCTGGCAATTTATTTGTATATGATAACAAGGCAAAGAGTGGATAATGTAAGTGATTTTAAAGAGAGAATAGTTTTTCAGCAGAGAAGAAAATGCAGTAAGAGAAATGAAGAGTTTCACATGAAAGGCTTTTGATAAGAATAGGTGTTTCGTACGGGTCGGCGTTAGCTATGTTTTTAAATCAATAAATGGCAGTAGGACATCAACTGCTGTCCAATGCAGTATTAATTCTAACCAAAGACAAATTTGCCAAAAGTGAAAGGGATTATGCCGATAGGTGTCTCAAAGAATTTCCGAAATTATATGGAAAAGACAATGAGGTGCATCTAGTGGGTCATGTACCGCAGTCAGTGCAAAATTGTGGTCCATTGTGGGCGTATTCGAACTTCTCGCTCGAGGATATGAATGGTGTATTGAAAAATTTTGTTAGTGGGACGAGTGATGTCCTTAAACAAATTGTATCTAAGTACCTTCTCAATGCAAAAATTGAAGAAACATTCGGAACGGTGCAAAAACAACGAAAAAATATGAAAAAACATGGCGAAGTAACTTTGTATGGAAATGGCTCATTACCAACAAAAACAGTGAAGAAACTTATGACAAACATAATTTCCGAGACAGAAATTAAAAACGCAAAGTTTTACAAAAATTGTTTAGTCCACTCAAGTTTCATTAAACCTTTCAATGAAGAGGGTCAGTGTGACGATTCACTCATAAAAACTAAAAGTGGAGAATATCATCGAGTTTGTTCCATTTACTCCTTATCTGACAAAGTTTTCTTTTGCACAAGAAAAATCGAAATTTCGAAAAGTAGTTCAGCTCTGTACGCTGACCAGACCACTTGCGATCAATTGTAAGCGAAAAACAGTTACAGCTATTGCCGGCTACCGAATTCTTCGAAAAATGTATCCGCATTGAAACTTAAATGCATTCCTTAATTTCTGCATTTCCAAACAACGTAGAACGATATTAGTTATTCAAAGGTACTTATATTTCCCCCGTTACATTCAAAGCAATAGTATTTTGCATAACAAGGGGCGAAAGTAAAAAAATTCAAACGTGTGAAGTTTGCAGCCCGCGCCGCAGGCAAGGGCGGCAATCACACGATTTTAATTTTTTTACTTTTGCCCCGAGTGATGCATACTATTTTTTATGCCAAATAATGCGGAAGATTTGTATTTTCGGTCCGAAACAAAACATAATTTTAATTAAACTGTTGAGTTATCAACAAAATTTGCTGTAGAAACACCAAAATGCCGAAAAGCGCGGGGGTCCAGGGGGCGGCAGCCCCCTGGTATAAACATAAAAACAATTTAACAAATGAAATTACTGTAAACATACATTCACTTGCTCACAAAACATTTGGCTATCGTCAACACAACACTACACTCAATGCGTACTTTCAATCAAGTGAACATGTGTTTTCGAGACATATGAGGACCGAAATTAAAATGATGACAGTGACATTTACTTTCGACCCGCAAATACGCAAGCCCACGGGGCGAAAGTAAAATGATGACAGTGACATTTACTTTCGGCCCAAGGCCTGAATTTTTTTACTTTCGGTCACCATTTGAGGACCGAAAATACAAACTTTCGCAGTATTTGGCATAAAAACTCTCTTGATTGCCTGTATGTCTGTAAATTTGATATTGCTGCCGCAAACAGGTTCTTGATATCGGTCTCTTTTTTTCAGTCATGTCGGACGATGTGAAGTATGTCATCATGGAACTGGAGCATAACAGAAGGAAAAAATTACCGGTACGATTTGATTGGTTCGCTGATCCCGCCGCAGCACAATCGAATATAAAAAAAGTCACCTAAAGAGCGAGAGTCAACATTTTTCTTTTACCACGAAGATCCTAATGCCACTGCTATATTTAAGCACAGCGTTATACTCAAGGTCTTTCGAACCACAAAAAGCTGCATGCTACAAAGGCTACATCTCCAATCAGATTTATGGTACTATGTGTAACATGCAAATATGGTCATGATCGTAGTTAATTTATTTAACACAGATACCAAATGTCATGTGGATTGCGTGGAACGCGAGTGCTTGGAGAAACAGCGACTGCTACGCAATTGACATCTGATTGTTTTTTTGTTGATTTGTTGGTTTTGTCGAGTGCTTTTCAATTTTAACATTTTCTTTCGCTTTGGTGTAACAAGGACTGAAACAGCTTCTAGTTTTGTGTTAAAATTGTTTCAAAGTCTTCTAAATTTTATAGGTTTCAGGTGTGTTCGTATATAATAAGCCCTAATTAGGCCGTTAAATCGTGAATTTTGCTTTGTGTTTGAGTGATTTGTTTCCGTACAGAACTCATTCTGTTCTTTTCTTTTTTAAAAGAAAAATTTAATTAATTTGTTAATACAGTAGGCAAAGTATCTAAATTGATAATTTTCCATTAATTCGTCACAACTTTTAATTCATAATTTAATCCTGAAAATTCGTCAATCTAAAAATACACTGCTCGTCCGAATTCACATCCGCAATCAACAAACGTCAAACCTTTTTCATTGTCTCATTAGATTTTTTTTGTGAAAATGTTTTTTGCCTACCTATTAAACCAGAGCTCTCAATATTTCCGAAATTGTTTCATTTCGAATAAGGAAAGTGCTCTTATAATCAACAAATCGAAAACAAAAAACAATGTTTTTTATTCTTGGAGTTATTTTCAGAAAAGTTATGCTCCGCAAGTGTCGGATATCGATTTTTTTTTTTAAATAAAACTTAGATTTATTGATCAAAAACAGTTAAAGAACTTATATAAATTGTTCTTCGCTTGTTCGATACTGTTTTTAATTCATTCTCATTTAAAATGTGTTTTGACTACTTATCTACTCGAAAATAAAGAAATATCAGGAATTCCTAATAAGTTGCAGATGTTTTCGATTCAAAAGATTTTTTCCTCTATTTCAATGGATCTTTATTTTAATATTGAATAATAGAAGGGTTCTGTTAGCCGGGCTCACTGAATATCTTTGAATTTTGACCTAATCTCTTTTTAAGTATCTACAGAAATTCTTATCAAGTCACTTTGGAGGAATTATTTCAGCCCTTCTTAATTTTCTTAATTTTCCCTTCTTAATAAGATTTAAAAAATCCATTAGTCGAAAAGATAAATCTGATAAATTTATTGCACTCTTAGCGCTGGTTTTTGTATTGAACTTCTTGAAATAAGTACGTTACTTCAGTTAATTCATTCTTTATTTGGTTTTTCGTTGCTTTTTTTAGAAAAATACCTTGCAGTGCTGCTTGATAATTTATTAATCCAGTGGGGAATAATATCCCTCACCTATGGCATTAGGTAACGTCAGATTTTTCGTCCATAAATGCCGAACCATTACGCTAACCCTAAATCCTGACCATAAAGGCAAATGTCAAACAATAAAGGAAAATGCAAAAATAATTAAATTTCGACTAGACGGATTCTGATCAAACAAAATGCCAGTGTGTAGCGCGTGATCTCAGGACTCCGGAAAACTAATTAGTTTTTGAATAGGACTTCTATATGCCGAGCGATAAGACTTTAAAATCATGTCGTGATCAATGTGTAAAATTTTAACTTTTTCAAAGTCTTATCTCTCAGGAGATGTTGGTCCGATTGGAAAACTAATGGCTTTGTCGGAATCCTGAGATCATGCACTACACAGTGGCATTTTGTTTGATCAGAATCCATCGAGTCGAAATTTAATTATTTTTGCATTTACCTTTATTGTTTGACATTTGCCTTGGTCAGGATTTAGGGTTAGCGTTATGGTTCGGCATTTATGGACGAAAAATCTGACGTTACCTATTATGTAATAAATCTCATATTTCTATCTCCGAAATGCTGCGTAGATGTCGAACATTAACAAATTTGGACAATTGAAAAATACCAGAAAATGTGAGTGTAGAAAATGGCTTGACTACTACACCTCGTAGGCTTATCTCAAATCTTAATAAAATTCTAAGCTCTAACCGTAGCTCAACTTTTTTCCGTTAATTATATTCTTTGGTTTTTCTGTCAGAAGGATGTGCTATGTAACAATAAACTAAAGTTGGTTGATTTCTTGGACTATAGCGGTGGTTTGTAAATAAAAGACGTTAGTTTACGCAATATTTCGAGCTTCGGCTTTGCTCTTCATCAGGCTCTTTTGACTACTAATTACATTACTGAAAATCAACAAAAATATGAAGCTAAGACTACTAACTCCTCTCCACATGCATATTACAAATGTTTTGTAGCTTTGACTTTAATTTAGCCAACGGCGAAGAAACAAAATCCAACATGTGTCAATAAACATCAGACGCATCTTCATTGTATTTTCGTTAGTAATTTGAAGGACACCACGAGTGTAATCGAAAATCATTGAAATAGGAATAGCCTGAAACCTGATATGATCTGGATCAGATCTGATAGATTTTGACTTGAACTGATTTGAGTTGAGCCTGAAAATACAGACACTCACCTGAAGTGAATTGTATCAGACCTATTTCGCAAATTATTTTAACAATATCTTGAGAAATTTGTTACTTCTATTATGCAAATATCCTCCGTGAAACTACTAAACGAAAATTACGATTTTAGAACTCCGCGGCAAAGGAAACTAACAAGAAATATGCAAATGAGTCAGGTCAATCCTGGTTATTTCAGGTTAAATTTAAAACATGTCAGGTCAGATCAGGTTTTTGATTTTCATGTCAAAAACCTACCTATTCCGAGGCATAAGTGGTTTGTAGTGTGGCTAAGCTAATTCACTGACCGAAAACAGCATGGTTGCCTCACCTTTTTAAGTACAATCTTCAAAACAACCTTCAAAAGAAATCTTTTCCTATTTGATTTTCCACATAAACTACATAGTTTTCTGAAACTTTGCCTAAATCTTTTGCCGATCCCAAAATGCATTCCAATTCGCATCATCAATTAAATACAACAGGCGATTAAATTGACGATTCAAAGCAGAGCCTAAAATAACATACATCGTTGGGGGAAAAGTGCACCAGACGCCCTCTGAGGTGCTCCAACGCCTTTTCCTGTCCTCTGGCGGAGGACGACTCTTATTTCCTGTCAAAAAATATTTAGAAAAATACCTCAAAAGAAATATTTTTGAGATCAGAAAAAAAATGAAAACCATTATGAGTGCAAAGTGTGAGAAAAATACAAACTACGATTCAAATGAAAAAGACCACAGACCATGCATATTAGATAACACCGATTGTAGATAACACGGAAAATTAATGATTGGGTTTTCTACCTCGCTTTTATATCAAAACTGCGCTCACCTTTACATTTTCACACTCGAAACTTGCAATATCTAACGGTAGTGGATATATCGTTCTAAAACTAAAACTCTCATTGCGAGTTGAAACAAAAATTTCTACGGTTGAAAATTACTCGAGTTAAGATGTCGACGAGATACAAAATCAAAATCTTTCAAAAATAATGGATCCATTCACGAACTTATACTGTAATTTTTTTTTTGGAAAGTTGAGATCTACAGGAAAATAATTCTGCTAGATAATTCTTGCACTTCTACTTCAGGAGCTCGGTAATAGAAGATCAGTTTAGATTTATTCATGTTACCGTGTAGAAATAAGTTTAAATATATTCTACATTTTTCGTAAATTTTTGAAAACCTACTATACATTCTTATAGTAGTACACGAAATTCTGAGTATCAGACTGACACTTCATTTCGTAAAATTGTTGTTTTTATTAGCTTTATAATACCATGATCCATACGATACCATACCACCATCTATTATTCTTCATTATTTTCATTTAATTACCGAAATTTAATAATGGTGCAAAATTTTCGCTCGCTCCGCTCGCAGTTCTTTTCTTTTCTGATCTTAATAAATGATAATTTTTTAGACTTCCAACCTCCTTAAGATTCCTTATGTTAGTCCCTGTCTCTAGCTTCACTTTTCTTAGTGTTATTGTCAGTGTTTTATGACTGTGAGGCAAATTTCACGAATTTGAGTCACTCGACCGACGTTTACAGGGCATTCAAGTCGTGGTGCTATGGTAAATTGAAGGCATACACTCTGAAGTTAAGAAATGTGACTTTGTTATTTCAGAACCGAAACCTCAGTGTATGGGAAAATATTCTTTTTTTAAACAAATACTCCATTTCCTTTAAATGTATGCGCCTTTTCCGTTTAGAAAATGCGCCTTTTAGCGAAAAGTGCACCCCAGTCGAAAATCCTTACTTTAGGCTCTGATTCAAAGGCTTGCGTAGCATAAATTTCCTGAAAATAACTCCAAGAATAAAAACATTGTTTTTTGTTTTCGATTTGTTGATTTTAAGAGCACTTTCCTTATTCGAAATTTATAAAAATTATCAATTGAAGCATCTTGTAAACAATTTATTGAATCGAATAAACGAAACAATTTCGGAAATATTGAGAGCTCTGGTTTAATAGGTAGGCAAAACATTTTCACAAAAAATCTAATGAGACAATGAAAACCGTTTGACGTTTGTTGATTGCGGATGTGAATGCGTACGAGCAGTGTATTTTTAGATTGATGAATTTTCAGGATTGAATTATGAATTAAAAGTTGTGACGAATTAATGGAAAATTATCAATTTAGATACTTTGCCTACTGTATTATCAAATTAATTAAATTTTTCTTTTAAAAAAGAAAAGAACAGAATGAGTTCTGTACGGAAACAAATCACTCAAACACAAAGCAAAATTCACGATTTAACGGCCTAATTAGGGCTTATTATATACGAACACATTTGAAACCTATAAAATTTAGAAGACTTTGAAACAATTTTAACACAAAACTAGAAGCTGTTTCAGTCCTTGTTACACCAAAGCGAAAGAAAATGTTAAAATTGAAAAGCACTCGACAAAACCAACGAATCAACAAAAAAAACATAGCTAACGCCGACCCGTACGAAACACCTATTCGTATCAAAAGCCTTTAATGTGAAACTCTTCATTTCTCTTACTTCATTTTCTTCTCTGCTGAAAAACTATTCTCACTTTAAAATCACTTACATTATCGACTCTTTGCCTTGCTACAGTCCCTAAACTTTAAAAATATTTGATTTCAGTATATTTAGCTAATCCTTCTGTCACATCTTTTGACAGCTTTTTACGTTTTAGTACGTTTTCTCTCCCAGCAGCAAAAACCCTATCCCAGTACAAAAAGTATATCGAATGCCGCAAATGCATTTAAAAACGAACATTCGTTGAAATACTTTTTTATCACACCAAATCTTTATCATTTTATACAAATATGTTCATCTTTATAATAACACAACATCGGTGATTTGCATGCAATTTAAACAAAACCAAATCAATTGTTCATGTGTTACATTTACATTATGGAAGAGGAATGTCTTATTCTTTATCCAAATTTGTGCACTAAATAAACATTTCGATAAACTACAAAATAACTCAATAATATTGTATTGTGGCCTGCCTACGTCTACGATATGCAAATTTATTAAATTTTTGTGGACGAAAGAGCGACGCAATCTCAATAAACTAAACAGACATCTGAAACAAATTATGATCGGATCTACTACCCTCTCGTTTTCATACGTTTTGTTCATTATTTCATTATTGTTGCTTGACATTAGAGATTTTTTTTTTTATTGTGCAAAAGTCAACCGACAAGAGGACAGCGAATTATAAAACTTGTTCTTCAATTTGTAAATTTTAATTTAATTTTTGTGCTTTATTGTGACTTTGATATCAATTTCTATCAGTATTTTCGAAATTAGTTCAGCTAAATGCAAAGGAGTTGCTTGTTCAAATGTTGGATTTGTTGTATTAAATCAGTAAAAATGTTTTCTGTTTTGATCGTCTACAATCATTGTTTGGAATATTCTGTTTCGAATAGTTAACAATATTATTAACCAAGATGGCTCAGTATGTTTCTCAATTCGTCGGTCCGAAAATCAATAAATTGAAACAACTTTAAACATTTTGTGACCTTAACGCCATAATATCAGCTGTGGCTCGAAATATAAATACAAAAATCAAATTAGAATTTCTTACGTGTAGTCGAATTGACTTCAGACATAATTTTGTCATTTCGCTTGCACGTAAGGTGCGAGTTTTTTTAAAAGGAATTTTAACGTGATCTTATGTGTTTAAAGATTGAATTAATAGCTGATGATGTGTTATGTGACAATAAAGTCACGAAGCGTCGGAAAATGTTTCAATTTTGGATATTTTTGATCGACAAATCGAGAGACATGAAACCTCTAAAATGTGCAATAACTATTCGGTATAAGTATTACCGCTGTGCATTTTATATGTGATTATGATGGCCAATAATATTGATGATGTCTCTAATATCTGCAAGTTCGAACAAAACGCCTTTACGTTGCAGTTTGTAAATGGATGAATTCCCTAAGATGAAACAACACGCCTTTACGTTTCTCTTCGTAAATGGAATTGTACAAACGCCTTTATGTTACATTTCGTATAAGGATGAATTCCCAAGGATTGTACAAAAATACTTTACAGTAAAGGCTTTACGTTACATTTCGTAAAAGGATAAATTACTAATTCATAAGATTAACAATAAACAGATTATCATTAAGAAAAAAAAATTAACAAAATGTTTGTTAAATCCTAGCGATTTTTTGATTTTGATTTTTTGGTGAGATTTGGTGACATCACAAAAATTCGCATCACAAAGATCCGCACTGACTTAAAACACCTCTTTGTCTTATTTTGTCATAAATTGTTCACTCCTTTTATTTGATGGCAAAGAAATTTTCAGAACAAACAAAAGATGCTTCATCAGAGTTATGCTGTCTGCTGAAAGATGCTTTAAAGAGGAGGTATTTCTTGTCTACCTCTTGAATAAAATTTAAACTCAGACAGCAAGAAATCACGCATAGAAGTCTTTTCAGAACAAATCATAGATTATTGATCCATCATTTTCCATTAACGTTAACTTCGTTAGTAATTTCAGTTCTGTCGAAATTACTCCGTATGATAAGGAGACAGAGCCATCACAAATTTCATTCTTAGTCGAATAATTTTTTTTGTTGAGGATTATTCAAGCTATCGTGCTATCAAGCGACCGACGAGACGAAAATTCTTTTGGGAATATCTCTAAGACCTGCTCTAAGGTGACTCGTCCGTTATTGGCCATCTTCAAACTTAACCTCAGGAATTTAATTCCTCTCGATTAAAAAAAAGTTTTGGAAATCTGTTGAGAAATACTCAAGTTATCAAACGTTGACCCAAAAATTCTTTTGGGAATATCTCAGAGATCTCCGGTCTATTATAGCCCATTTTTGAACTTAACGTGAGGAATTGAATTCCCCGTCGATTAAAAAGAAGTTTTTGGAAATCCGTTTAGGATTATTCAAGTTATCGTGGAATCAAGCGACGAGCCAAAAATTCTATTAAGAATATCTTTAAGATCACCGGTCCGTTATAGCCCATCTTCAAACTTGACCTGAGGAATTGAATTCCTCTTCGATAAAAAAAAGTTTTTGGAAATCCACTAAGAATTACTCGAGTTATCTTGTTATCAAGAGACAAGACAAAAATTCTTTTGAGAATATCTCTGAGCTCTCCAGTCTGTTATAGCCTATCTTCGAACTTAACCTAAAGAATTTAATTCCTCGTCAAATAAAAAATGTAAAAAGAACTGATTTTGTCATGCAAAAATATAGATAAAAATTGACAAATTTGCCGACCACAAAAATATGTCGTTGATTTATATGCATTTTTTATGCATAGGTAAAGAAGACAGGAACATGCAACGTAATATTTGTCTTACAAGGAAGTCGAACTTTGATGTGAGACAAAATATTGCGTTGCGTGTTTCTGTCTTTTTTACCTATGCATAAAAAATGCATATAAATCGACGACATATTTTCGTGGTCGGCAATTTTATCAATTTTTATCTATATTTTTGCATGATAAAATCAGTTGTTTTTACATTTTTGACTTTTTTTTTAATGTTTGAACTAAAGACGAAATATATATTGGCATTTATTCCATTGACTGAAAGTCATGGGTCCTTCGGATGATAAACACTCTAAAATGTTTGTCACAAAATGTTCACTATTATTGAAAATACATGAATGTATGACCAAAAATCTTAAATACAGAAAATGTTTGTCACACTTTGTTCATTCTTTGATAACACGATAACTCGAGTAATTCTCAATGGATTTCCAATTTTTTTTTTTATTCGACGGGGAATTAAATTCCTGAGGTTAAGTTCGAAGATGGGCTATGATGTACCGATGATCTTAAAGATATTCCCAAAAGAATTTTTGTCTCATTGCTTGATAACACGATAACTTGAGCAATCTTCAACTGAGTTCCAAATTTTTTTTTTTATTTGACGAGGAATTAAATTCTTTAGGTTAAGTTCGAAGATAGGCTATAACAGACTGGGGAGCTCGGAGATATTCTCAAAAGAATTTTTGTCTTGTCTCTTGATAACAAGATAACTCGAGTAATTCTTAGTGGATTTCCAAAAACTTTTTTTTATCGAAGAGGAATTCAATTCCTCAGGTCAAGTTTGAAGATGGGCTATAACGGACCGGTGATCTTAAAGATATTCTTAATAGAATTTTTGGCTCGTCGCTTGATTCCACGATAACTTGAATAATCCTAAACGGATTTCCAAAAACTTCTTTTTAATCGACGGGGAATTCAATTCCTCACGTTAAGTTCAAAAATGGGCTATAATAGACCGGAGATCTCTGAGATATTCCCAAAAGAATTTTTGGGTCAACGTTTGATAACTTGAGTATTTCTCAACAGATTTCCAAAACTTTTTTTTAATCGAGAGGAATTAAATTCCTGAGGTTAAGTTTGAAGATGGCCAATAACGGACGAGTCACCTTAGAGCAGGTCTTAGAGATATTCCCAAAAGAATTTTCGTCTCGTCGGTCGCTTGATAGCACGATAGCTTGAATAATCCTCAACAAAAAAAATTATTCGACTAAGAATGAAATTTGTGATGGCTCTGTCTCCTTATCATACGGAGTAATTTCGACAGAACTGAAATTACTAACGAAGTTAACGTTAATGGAAAATGATGGATCAATAATCTATGATTTGTTCTGAAAAGACTTCTATGCGTGATTTCTTGCTGTCTGAGTTTAAATTTTATTCAAGAGGTAGACAAGAAATACCTCCTCTTTAAAGCATCTTTCAGCAGACAGCATAACTCTGATGAAGCATCTTTTGTTTGTTCTGAAAATTTCTTTGCCATCAAATAAAAGGAGTGAACAATTTATGACAAAATAAGACAAAGAGGTGTTTTAAGTCAGTGCGGATCTTTGTGATGCGAATTTTTGTGATGTCACCAAATCTCACCAAAAAATCAAAATCAAAAAATCGCTAGGATTTAACAAACATTTTGTTAATTTTTTTTTCTTAATGATAATCTGTTTATTGTTAATCTTATGAATTAGTAATTTATCCTTTTACGAAATGTAACGTAAAGCCTTTACTGTAAAGTATTTTTGTACAATCCTTGGGAATTCATCCTTATACGAAATGTAACATAAAGGCGTTTGTACAATTCCATTTACGAAGAGAAACGTAAAGGCGTGTTGTTTCATCTTAGGGAATTCATCCATTTACAAACTGCAACGTAAAGGCGTTTTGTTCGAACTTGCAGATATTAGAGACATCATCAATATTATTGGCCATCATAATCACATATAAAATGCACAGCGGTAATACTTATACCGAATAGTTATTGCACATTTTAGAGGTTTCATGTCTCTCGATTTGTCGATCAAAAATATCCAAAATTGAAACATTTTCCGACGCTTCGTGACTTTATTGTCACATAACACATCATCAGCTATTAATTCAATCTTTAAACACATAAGATCACGTTAAAATTCCTTTTAAAAAAACTCGCACCTTACGTGCAAGCGAAATGACAAAATTATGTCTGAAGTCAATTCGACTACACGTAAGAAATTCTAATTTGATTTTTGTATTTATATTTCGAGCCACAGCTGATATTATGGCGTTAAGGTCACAAAATGTTTAAAGTTGTTTCAATTTATTGATTTTCGGACCGACGAATTGAGAAACATACTGAGCCATCTTGGTTAATAATATTGTTAACTATTCGAAACAGAATATTCCAAACAATGATTGTAGACGATCAAAACAGAAAACATTTTTACTGATTTAATACAACAAATCCAACATTTGAACAAGCAACTCCTTTGCATTTAGCTGAACTAATTTCGAAAATACTGATAGAAATTGATATCAAAGTCACAATAAAGCACAAAAATTAAATTAAAATTTACAAATTGAAGAACAAGTTTTATAATTCGCTGTCCTCTTGTCGGTTGACTTTTGCACAATGAAAAAAAAAAATCTCTAATGTCAAGCAACAATAATGAAATAATGAACAAAACGTATGAAAACGAGAGGGTAGTAGATCCGATCATAATTTGTTTCAGATGTCTGTTTAGTTTATTGAGATTGCGTCGCTCTTTCGTCCACAAAAATTTAATAAATTTGCATATCGTAGACGTAGGCAGGCCACAATACAATATTATTGAGTTATTTTGTAGTTTATCGAAATGTTTATTTAGTGCACAAATTTGGATAAAGAATAAGACATTCCTCTTCCATAATGTAAATGTAACACATGAACAATTGATTTGGTTTTGTTTAAATTGCATGCAAATCACCGATGTTGTGTTATTATAAAGATGAACATATTTGTATAAAATGATAAAGATTTGGTGTGATAAAATAGTACATTGAATGACAAGGGGCGAAAGTAAAAAAATTCAACCGTGTGCGAGAGTTGGAGCCCGCGCCGAAGGCAAGGGCTCTAATCGCACAGGTTGAATTTTTTTACTTTTGTCCCGAGTCGTTCATACTATTTTTTTTGATACCAACATTGAAAATTGATACGTATCGCAAACATCGCAACAAAATGTTGAAATAAAAAGGCATTTAGGCAGAAAATGCGGGGGTCCAGGGGGCGGCAGCCCCCTGGTATATGAAAAATGTAATAATTTAGCCATCACAACAATAACACACACAAAAATTAAGATATAACTAACAAATCATTCAGTAACAAAAAGTATCAACTTTGTATGCTAATTTCAATAAGAACACTGGCGCACAGTGTTTTACAATTTTGATCAAAGTATTCTGCATAATATGAGCGGATTTTGTTGACAACTCGACTCATTTCTCTCATTTTCTGTGACGTCAGTCACTTTCGCTGTTCGTTCAGCTGCGTTCGCTCTTCGTTAAGTACTTTCTCCCCGTGGGATGCATTTTTTTACTTTCGCCCCTCATATGCGGGGCGAAAGTATCATTTTTCAATGTTGGTATCAAAAAAAAGTATTTCAACGAATTTTCGTTTTTAAATGCATTTGCGGCATTCGATATACTTTTTGTACTGGGATAGGGTTTTTGCTGCTGGGAGAGAAAACGTACTAAAACGTAAAAAGCTGTCAAAAGATGTGACAGAAGGATTAGCTAAATATACTGAAATCAAATATTTTTAAAGTTTAGGGACTGTATCATCAACAAATAAATTGCCGGAGGCAATATAGACAGCCCCGTACGAAGACAAATTTCATAAATTCCTATTATTTAAACAGCTATATTTAACTATATTTCGCTATAAATAAACATTTCACAGATAAATATATGCTATTATATAGCTCTATATGCCTGTATATAGTTTAATATAGCTGTATATAGGTATATATAGATGTCCATATATGGAATCCCTGAAACCCCACACACATAACAAGTTATTTCCATGTTAACAGAAACTCTCTAAGTACCATTTTTCCCAAGATATATCACTTTTAATAAAATCCAATATGGCCGCCGACAGCCATTTTGTTAGGAAACCGGAAATAGTACCGACGCTTTACATTCGTTAATACTCATTTTTTAATAATTGGATACGTGGTTTGATCTTTCGATAATTTATTTTTTCCGAGCTTTCGATTACAGTCAGTAATCTTCTTCAGGGAACTAATGTATTGTATCGGTTACTATGATTGTTTGTATGTGTGCGTGTTGCTATGTTATTTGTTCTATTGGTTTTGGTGTATGTGTGATGTCTGATATTTTTGGTAATATTGGTTTCCATGCATTGCTTAGGACCAGACCTTTATCGATGTTCATCAATTGACCTTGGTTTTGTTGAATGGAAATTTCGCAGATGGAAATTATTTTCTCTGATTATTAATTTTGAGTTTTGCCAATTAATTTTATGTCCTTTATTTCTGATTGTGTGCCTCGCTACTGCTGATTTGTTTTATTCATGACGACGGACGTTTCCTTTGTGATCTTCTAATCTTTGGATAACTCTTTTCGATTCTCCGATGTATGTTTCATTGCAAGAATTACATGGTATATTGTATACCCCAGCTGGTTCATTTTTCTCTTTATCCTTAATTCCATTTAGCATATTTTGGACTTTGATGCCTGGTGTAAAGGTCACTTTCCATTTTAGCCTGTTTCTGAGGAATCCACCGACTTTGTTTGATATGTTTCCAATGTATGGTAGAGGGACCCAATGTTCCTCTAGTTTCTCTTCATTGGATATGTTCATCGTTAAATTTTGTGCGTTTCTTGGGTTTATAGTTTGTAATGTGTTTGGTAAATTATTGCCTGGGTTATCGTTTTGTGCACTTGTGTCAATAGTTGTGAATTTTGCTCTCATTCTTGCTATTCTTGTCGTTATGAATTTCATTGGATAGTTATTTTGCATTAAAACGTTCGTGATGTGGTTGAGCTCATCTTCAAGATGTATTGGACTGCAAATTTTGAAGGCACGGAAAACTAGAGCATCTATAACTGAAATTTTTTGAGATTTATGATGGAACGAATTGTAATTTAGGTATCTGTCTGTGTGGGTTGACTTTCTGTATACTCTGGTTTCAATGCGTCTGTCTGTTGTTCTTTTGATTAGAATGTCCAAAAATGGTATTTCGTTGTTACATTCTATTTCAATTGTAAATTGGATCTGAGGATGGTATGAATTTAGGGATCGCCTGATTTCTTCTGCATCGTTTTCATCTCCTTCGATGATAGCAAAAACATCGTCTACATAGCGTTTCCAAAAAATAATTTTGGGGCATTTTGGGATGATTGCTTTTTCTAATTTTTGCAAATATATGTCAGCTACTGTTCCAGAAACTGGTGAACCCATTGGACATCCATCGTTTTGCATAAACAGAACATTTCCATATTGAAAATACGTGTTATTCAAACATTCAGTGAGTAGTTCTACTACGTCTGATACTTGCATTTTTGTGAATTGTCCTTTTTTCCAATTGTTATTTTCCAGCAGTCGTTCTTGTATTGCTAAAATTGAATCTTGTATCGGTAAATTGGTGTATAAACTTGTGACGTCGAATGAAACGAATATGCAATTCTCTGGTATCTGAAAATCTTTTAAAGTTTCCATCATTTTGTAAGAATTCTTAATATTTGAACCGTTCTACATTTTTTAAGAATATTTCAGACACAACATGAACAGATTCACCATATTAAGGTTGATTGCATAAATTTTTGCAAACATCCGTTAATACCTTTCAAACAAAAAAAATTCATGAAATTCGGTCAAAATTTACTCGAGATATTGTCAAAATACACCACGTTCACTGTACTTCCGAGTAGCCAGATAAGAGCTCACTTCAAGAGACCTAGCTCACGCTCCGGAGAACATAATTTCATGAACTTTTTTTTCCCTGATTGGTACAGTCAATACCTATCTAATAAAGATAAAACGGACGAAATATGTTCAAATTTGGCCAACCTACAAGCAAAAACTGCTTGCCGCCCTGTGCCTGTTTCACACCAAGGGGTCCAACTCATGAGTCGGTCATCCGATTTCCATAAACTTTTTTTTTGTCGATCGGTATTGTAAATACCTTTTATTTGACGTATCACTGACAAGTGTAGTGCTTAAATGTCTGGAGATATCGTCGAAAAACACTTAGGCACTTATTGGGCCCCAGCTCCGGAGAGGTCGATCCGAAATCACCCATCTTCGAACTTAGCCTGTCTTTTGACATTACCAAACGAGGAAAAAAAGAATTTTTAAAATCGGATGCGTTTTACTCAAGTTAGAGAACCCACAGACAGACGGACAGACGGACGGACTTTTTTTTCGCTGATTTGGCATCTCTATACAACCACAATAGGTTTCCCCTTACTCAGGGAGTCCAATTCGACGTGTTACAAACGTATGCGTAAACCTATAAGACCCCAGTACTTCGTACGGGTCTAAACAATCAGATGTCAATTGCGTAGCAGTCGCTGTTTCTCCAAGCACTCGCGTTCCACGCATTCCACATGACATTTGGTATCTGTGTTAAATAAATTAACTACGATCATGACCATATTTGCATGTTACACATAGTAAGTAATTACAAACCAAGAAAACCATACAGCCTGTAAAGTTGGCTCATTCTCATTGTCTTTTCATTCATATTTTCTCAGATTCCCTGCCGGCTGCAAAAACGCAATGAACACAAAACGCATTCCAATGGCATCCAAAAAGAAATCTTCAATAAAGTCTGAAGCTGAATCGGAAGCAACAATTAAGACGAAACGTCGTAAAGAGAAGAAGGAAGTACGTGGTATGCAAAAATCTGCGAAGGCTTCCAATAGCGCGTACTTGGTAGATGCTGTGAAGCAATTGGAGAAACGAAAATCTACGAAATCTGCGACGGCAACATCTTATGCAAAATCAGCGACGATCGAAGATTAGCCTGTTCTTGAACCGGCGACCACAACACAACCAAATGTGCTCCGAAATAATGCACCGTCACGAACGAATACTATCGTTGAACCGCAGTCTATCGAAGA
Organism: Bradysia coprophila; assembly: GCF_014529535.1. NCBI lineage: Eukaryota > Metazoa > Arthropoda > Insecta > Diptera > Sciaridae > Bradysia > Bradysia coprophila. The sequence continues at coordinate 3,723,554 of NW_023503374.1, forward strand.
ATTGCCTGTTCTTGAACCAGCGACTACCACACAACCGCAGTCCATCGAAGAATTGCCTGTTCTTGAACCAGCGACTACCACACAACCGCAGTCCATCGAAGAATTGTCTGTTCTTGAACCGGCGACTACCACACAACCAAACGTGCTCCGAAATAATGCACCGTCACGAACGAATACTATCGTTGAACCGCAGTCTATCGAAGAATTGCCTGTTCTTGAACCAGCGACTACCACACAACCGCAGTCCATCGAAGAATTGCCTGTTCTTGAACCAGCGACTACCACACAACCGCAGTCCATCGAAGAATTGTCTGTTCTTGAACCGGCGACTACCACACAACCAAACGTGCTCCGAAATAATGCACCGTCACGAACGAATGCTATCGTTGAACCGCAGTCCATCGAAGAATTATCTGTACTTGAGCCGGCGACTACCACACAACCGAACGACGGGAAAGTTATTGAACCGATGCCGATGGTGCGTCTGAGAACTGCGAGTAACAAGCAGCAGAAAATTATCGAGAGTAGCGATTCCGAAGAATATCATGCAGAAGCACCAATCGCAGAAAGTAAACAAATTGCTGCACTGAAACGACGTCTGCAGAATAAGGAGAACACAATAAAGACAATGACGGCAAGATACGAAAAACTGGAGAAAAACAGTGACTTATGGCGAGAACAAAATGTCCATATTGGCTCTCTCGCTTTCAGTGCCACGCATGAGACAGAAATCCCAGCAGAAATTTGAAAAAGATTACAATCAATCGATTCTGCCTCACAAAATAAATCAAAAAAGACCACTCGGTAGGTCTCAAAATCCCAAAAATATTTTCTCGAAAAAATATTTTCTTGAAAAGAGACCACTCAGTTGGTCTCTACATTTCGAAAAAATATTTTCTTGAAATGAGACGGTGTTCAATTATGGTTTCGATTTGTATACCAAATATCGTTCTCAAGTCAGCCTTCCCAGTCGGCAGTGCCTCGCTGAACGTTGCACACTTAAATGCTGACGGCCTTCGCCCGAAAATGGATGAGTTTAGGAAGGTTATTGGGGGTGTTAACTTGCATTGTGTGGCAATATCAGAAACGCATTTCAAGGGATAGCGTGAAAAACTTGGGTCTGACGTTAGACAGTCGCATGGGCTGGGAATGTCATGCTAGGAAAATCTCAGCCAAGGTGTTTGCTGGCCTAAGAAACATGTGGCCGAGTGCTCGATTTCTACCCGTCAAGCGAGGGAGTTGCTAGTGAAGGCTCTTTTGTTACCCCATCTGACGTACTGCTGCCAGGTTCTGGGTGAACTCTCTGCTGGGACTAAGAGTATCTTCGAGAGATGTTTCAATGCTTGCATTCGATTCGCTTATGGGATCGGCCGCTATGACTCTGTTGCTGGCCATCTACATAGGCTTCTTGGGAATAGTCTTTTCGTGTACTTGGACTATCTTACCTCCGCGTTCCTGCATAAGGTGATCATCACTAAGGAACCCGACTAGGTCTTTCAAAATCTGAACTTCGGCTTTTCGAATAGGCTTCGAAACCTGATTTTGCCACTCAATAACAGAAATATTGTCAATGATTCTTTCTACGTTCGTGGTGTGGCGAAATATAATGCGTTGCCTGCTGCTGTGAAGGCTAAACTTTCGTTAACCGGCTTTAAACGTGCTTGTAGGGAATATATGGGCTTATGCAACCGCTCACTTCCTACGTAAATGTTTTCGTTTTTAGCCCCGTACGAAGTACTGGGGGCTTATAAGATTAATATGCCGTTTGTAACACGTTGAATTGGAAGCAGACAGTAAGGGCAAAGCATTTGGTTATGTTCATAGATGACGAATCCGCAATAAAAACAAGGCATCAGAACAGTCGGAGCGTTTGCTGCGACTTAGCCCCGTACGATCCGTAATCCTATTTCGTCCGTAACCATAATACGTCCGTAGCCGTAATACGCCCGGAACCCTAATACGTCTACAACCCTCTAATGCGTCTGTTACCAAAATGCAAGTCAAGTTGGGCATGGTCAAATTTACTGAAAGTGTTCATTTTTAAAATTGCGCACAGCGCAATTACGAAAGCCCGTACGAAGTACCTCTCAAATAAAACCAACAATTTACGACATTATTTTATAAACCCAAATTTTTTTGCCAACTTTCCATTGGGTATTCAATTACCTCTCAAATAAAACAAAAACTAGCAAAATCGGTTGAGATTTACTCGATTTATGTGCAAAAAGCACTTAGGGCCGAGTAGCGGCCTTAGTCCAAGGGCGCAAATTTGAAACTTTTTTTGCCATCATTCTATTCGGCATTCAATTATCTCTCAAATGAAACAAAAACTAGCAAAATCGGATGAGATTTACTCGATTTATGTGCAAAAAACACTTAGGGCCGAGTAGCGGCCTTAGTCCAAGGGCCCAAATTTGAAAAATTTTTCGCCACGTTCTTTTCGGTATTCAATTACCTTCCATAAAAAACTAAATCTGGCAAAATCGGATGAGATTTACTCGATTTATGTGCAAAAAACACTTAGGGCCGAGTAGCGGCCTTAGTCCAAGGGCCCAAATTTGAAACTTTTTTTGCCATCATTCTATTCGGCATTCAACTATCTCTCAAATGAAACAAAATCTAGCAAAATCGGATGAGATTTACTCGATTTATGTGCAAAAAACACTTAGGGCCGAGTAGCGGCCTTAGTCCAAGGGCCCAAATTTGAAACATTTTTTGCCATCATTCTATTCGGTATTCAATTATCTCTCAAATAAAACAAAATCTAGCAAAATCGGATGAGATTTACTCGATTTATGTGCAAAAAACACTTAGGGCCGAGTAGCGGCCTTAGTCCAAGGGCCCAAATTTGAAACTTTTTTCGCCACGTTCTTTTCGGTATTCAATTACCTTCCATAAAAAACTAAATCTGGCAAAATCGGATTTACTCGATTTATGTGGAAAAAACACTTAGGGCCGAGTAACGACCTTTGAGCCCTCCCAACAAGCTCGCGTGCATCCTACACAAAAACAATGTTCAGCAACTTTGTTCTACTCGTCAATACCTTTCATTTGATATATCACAAGTAGCTATTGCGTGCGTATTTCGGTAGATATCGTCGAAAGACTGAAAAACACCTATAGGGCCCTAGCTCTGGAAGGGCTGACCCTACCATGCCCATTTTCGAACTTGACCTTACTTTTGTCGATACCAATCGGGGAAAAAAAGAATTTTGAAAAAAGGTTGTGATTTGCTCAAGCTAGAGGGGTCACGGACGGACGGACGGACGGACGGACGGACGGACATTTTTAGCCCCGTACGAAGTACTGGGGGCTTATAAGATTAATATGCCGTTTGTAACACGTCGAATTGGAAGCAGACAGTAAGGGCAAAGCATTTGGTTATGTTCATAGATGACGAATCCGCAATAAAAAAAATGTCCGTCCGTCCGTCCGTCCATCCGTCCGTCCGTCCGTCCGTCCGTGACCCCTCTAGCTTGAGTAAATCACAACCTTTTTTCAAAATTCTTTTTTTCCCCGATTGGTATCGACAAAAGTAAGGTCAAGTTCGAAAATGGGCATGGTAGGGTCGGCCCCTCCAGAGCTAGGGCCCTATAGGTGTTTTTCAGTCTTTCGACGATATCTACCGAAATACGCACGCAATAGTTGCTTGTGATATATCAAATGAAAGGTATTGACGAGTAGAACAAAGTTGCTGAACATTGTTTTTGGGTAAGATGCAACGTGGGCTTGTTGGGAGGGCTCAAAGGTCGTTACTCGGCCCTAAGTGTTTTTTGCACATAAATCGAGTAAATCTCATCCGATTTTGCTAGATTTAGTTTTTTATGGAAGGTAATTGAATACCGAAAATACCGTGACGAAAAAAGTTTCAAATTAGGGCCCTTGGACTAAGGCCGCTACTCGGCCCTAAGTGTTTTTTGCACATAAATCGAGTAAATCTCATCCGATTTTGCTAGTTTTTGTTTCATTTGAGAGATAATTGAATGCCGAATAGAATGATGGCGAAAAAAAGTTTCAAATTTGGGCCCTTGGACTAAGGCCGCTACTCGGCCCTAAGTGTTTTTTGCACATAAATCGAGTAAATCTCATCCGATTTTGCTAGATTTAGTTTTTTATGGAAGGTAATTGAACACTGAAAAGAACGTGGCGAAAAAAGTTTCAAATTTGGGCCCTTGGACTAAGGCCGCTACTCGGCCCTAAGTGTTTTTTGCACATAAATCGAGTAAATCTCATCCGATTTTGCTAGTTTTTGTTTCATTTGAGAGGTAATTGAATACCCAATGGAAAGTTGGCAAAAAATTTTGGGTTTCTAAAATAATGTCGTAAATTGTTGGTTTTATTTAAAAGGTACTTCGTACGGGCTTTCGTAATTGCGCTATGCGCAATTTTAAAAATGAACAGTTTCAGTAAATTTGAAAATGCCCAACTTGACTTGCATTTTGGTAACAGACGCATTAGAGGGTTGTAAACGTATTAGGGTTCCGGGCTTGTTAGGGCTAGGGACGTATTATGGTTGCGGACGAAATAGGATTACGGGTTGTACGGGGCTAAGTCGCAGCAAACGCTCCGACTGTTCTGATGCCTTGTTTTATTTAAAAAATTAAAAAATAACCGTGCATAAGTTCGTAATGTGTATGCTTCCAGTGAGGAGGATGAAGTAGTAGTCGTTTACGGAGACGGATGGCTTATGAATGAGACTGTTTATTTGAATCGGTAGTAAATGCTCTCGAGACGGCGTTTTTGTTTTTTGTTTTTTTGTTTTTCAGTAATCCTCGCGACACTAGTTTGTCGTAGCATTTGCCGTGCGTATTGTCCATTAGTGACACTTGCTGCTGTTCACGCAGTACCGTACGCAATATCGTTCACACAATGCCGTTCACACAATGCCATTCATAAAATACCAGCCATCACGTAATACCATTCACGCAATGCCAGTCACTTCCATGAAATACATGACAGTCACTTCCATGAAATACATGCCAATCCCTTCTATACATTAACCACTAAATTCAGTTCCATACACTAACCGCTTCATTCGTTCCATACATTAACCACTAAATTCAGTTCCATACATTGACCACTAAATTCCATAAATTAACCACTAAATTCAATTCCATACATTAACCACTAAATTCAATTCAATTCAATTCAGTTCAATTCATTTCGTACATTAGCCACGCCACACACCACTATACCAACCATGGACCAACCCTGTACATTGACCATTCGTGACGCTGACCATTCATAACACTGACCATTCATGACTCTGTACTGTACTGTGTGTGTTGGCCGTTCACACTTATCTAGTGTGCATGTCTGTTGTTTTTTTTTTCTTTCTTTCTTTGATTGGCGGATTTGATTAGTGTGCGTATCTAAAAGAAGTGTCTGAAAGAATCTGTCTGATTTTCACTGTTACATTGTTTCCTTAATTTTGTCGGCGATGCAGAATCAGGAGCAGGGGGAAAATTTTGAGTACGCTATGAATGTCTATAACCGACACTCTAGTATACCACGTATATCTCTTGTATAACTTATAATTACACTGTGGTACAATATAACAATGCAATTCTAGTACTGAACTGTCGAATCTCGAATCGTACATCTCCATATTTAGTATATTGAAACTGTCAAAATATTCTAATTTGAATTAGCGCCTAAGCGTGTGAAAGAAATACAGTTTATCAAAAATGTTCAGCCTGGCAGCGTATGAATATCATCGCAATAAAATTTTTATGAGAGTTACCCGACGAAACTTGCGAGATAATTTAGATCCTTTCGACATGCCGGATGAGAGGTAAATTCAACACTAAATTTCAACCTTCTACTGTTACTAATTCATACTTTCCACCGTGTCACATCATCGAAAGCACTTGAATACATTTTGGGTCTTTACAATTTTCAGATTTAGGGAAATGTACAGGTTTCCAAGAAGCTTGGCCTTGGGTTTCTTGAATTTAATAAGCGCGAAGATGGATGGCAGTCCCTGTCCAGGAATCCCTATGACCATACAATTTGGTTCCGTGCTTAACTTCTATGCGAGTGGAAGTTACCAACGGCGTGTTGGTTCAGATGCGTTCGCGATGATGAGCCAGTCATTGGTATCCAAGTGTGTTCGAGCATTCAGCTATGTGATTACCACGGAAATCATGGATGACTTCGTTAAGTTTCCACAAACGGCCGATGAAATAAAAATTTTACACGACGAGCTTCAGCAACGCTTCGATTATCCAGGAGCCTTCGCCTTTGTTGATGGATCTCTCATTGGCCTGGCAGCAGTCTCCCATTTGATTGAACAGGTTCACGTATGCCGGAAGTCATTTCATGCCATTAACACTCAGTTTGTTTGCGACGTAAGCATGCGTTTTCTAAGTGCGAATGCAAGGTATCCCGGTTCATGTCACGATGCATTAATTTGGCGGGCATCGTTAGTTAACTCCACGTTGAGACGCATTTGCAATGAAATGGGGGAAGACTGGTGCTACTATTTGCTCGCCGACAACGGTTACCCATTACAAAAATGGTTACTGAAGCCGTACGACTCACCAAATACAACGCAACAACAGCTGTACAACAAGAAACACGGGAAATTGAGATCGTTGGTCGAGAGAGCGATTGGGCTGTTAAAAGCGAGATTTCGGTGCTTATTGCTGGAAAGAAAATTGCGGTACGACCCAGTAATGAGTGGCTACATAATTTATGCAAATGCATGTACTGTCCTTCACAACTATTTAATCGGAAACAACTTCCCTGTCGACGAGATTGACCCAATCTTCGAGGACTATGTCATCGACTCCGAGCAACTTGAGGACATTGAAATTTCATATGACGATCTTCAAGGAGGTGTGGAGATGCGAAACGAAGTTGCGCAATACTTTATGGGGAACTCTGTTTAAGTATCGTTAGAGATCGATTGGTGATCTTCTTGACTGAGAATTGGCATTTCTTGACACATACACATAAAATTAAGATTTTATCAAATCCATCCATTTCCGTATGAGATTCATTAATAGAGTTGGGATTTTGGGGAGAGAAAGTCGTGTTTGCATTGAAATAACATTAGGAAGATTAAATCATTTATTCAACTCGTTTATTATAAAAAAAAAATTAAAATTCAAGGATCGTCAGAGATCGATATTTTATAAAAAAATGGATTATTAAATGGAACGAAAAATCAATAAAATTCAAGTATCGTCAGAGATCGATACTGTATAATAAAAAGATTTCTTCAAAATCGAATTTCTATTAATTGCGTGAATTTCCGTTTGAGTGGTTCAAATAATCACGCGCGATATTAACCAAAGCTCTCAAATTAGAATTATAAATCCCAAGCATTTCCAAATGATTTCTGTTAGTTAAATGCATCATTTCCGAATGATTTCTGTTGGCGTCGTCGATAAAGGTTTCTTGCATGCTCATCGACCGCTGCACCATGTCGTAACTGGTGTGTTGCTGCGTATCGACAAAATTCTTAATTAGGTTTATGAACATTTTGAGATTTACACTATGCTACTGTTCTACACTACTGCCAAAATATTACTACAAATACCATCAAAGACCCGCTCTTTTTAAAAATTATGTCAACAAGGGGTAACAACTACAAACAAAAAATCAGAAATCTCAAGAAAAATCGAAAAACTCAAGTAAAATCAGAAAAAATAAAAAAATCAGAAGAAAGACTATCGATGAATAGTAAAAAATAATTGAAAAGCACCGAAGTAGCAAAATTTATGTTCGATCAAATGAAGTAAAAGATTTTGCATCAAACACTAAATGCTACTTTGAATGAAAGAAGTACATAATCGATGACTGGGACAGATTACACAAACTACAAAAGATTCGATTTTAACTAACGTTACGGTCTCTTTGCGTTCTTCCACCCTCACGATTTTCGCGATCGTTATGAATCGAATGACGTTCATCCTCGTCTTCGTCGGCGCCACTGAAGAATTGATTTATATCCGTCACGAACTCAGCTTCATCAGATGTGGCGTTGCGGCGATTTCGGAGAGGCGGTGCAAAGAATCTTCTTCCAGTATTGAAAGGACTCGAATAAGAGCTGGTTGCAGGTCTTTGAGCAGTCCCACGTGATGCTGCACCAGTCCCATGCGATGCTGCACCAGTTCCACGTGATGCTGCAACAGTTTCACGTGATGCTGCACCAGTTCCACGTGATGCTACACCAGTTCCACGTGATGCTGCACCAGTTCCACGTGAAGCTGCACCAATTCCACGTGATGCTGCACCAGTTCCACGTGAAGCTGCACCAGTTCCACGTGAAGCTGCACCAGTTCCACGTGAAGCTGCACCAGTTCCACGTGAAGCTGCACCAGTTCCACGTGATACTGAACCAGTCCCACGTGATGCTTCGCCAGTATCACGTGATGCTGCGCCGGTACCATGTGACGCTACGCCAGTCCCACGTGATGCTAGGTACTTTTGAGTACGAGTTGGCGTTCCGAGATGAAGATGACGATGATGCTGGTGGAAGTTGGGTTTCTTGCTCTTCATCCGCGTTATCGTCTCGAATTTCTTGAATGATGCCCTCAAGAACGCTTTCATCATTCATAACTGTTTCATTGGCATTATCGTCTAGTGTATCTTCATTTGCTTCGGCTAAACGATTTGAGAATCCGGATTCTGCCGGGCGTGTCAGCGGTATCGACTGGAAATATATAAACTCTGAATTTATACTGAACTGAGACAGGCTTTTCAAACATCGGTCGTTCTTACTAAATGGATCAATCTAATTAAGAGTTCAGAAACAAATCACCCCCCTTATTGCTACGTATGCTCTATTACTTCGTTACTCGTTGCGAAAATTTGTTCCACGAGACAAAAAGCTATGTTAGTAGGTGTACGATTTGAGGTTTTACTTCATAAATCTGTTTTTATGAAAGAGCGGTTATCCTCGCACGTTCTCGCATAATTAAAGTCGGATGGAGAATTTAATAAACAAATTAAAAAATCTTTCGAAATGTCAATTAATTGCTATAAACAGTGGATAAATGCACCAATTACAGCACTTAGCAAAAGCGGATTAAAATGACGGTACACGTATGTAGAGCTGATTTGATTTGTAAATAACGCAATAAACACTATATTTAATTCAATTTTGGATCGTAATTTCATAATAGATCATCTTCAAGGAAAAAAATGTCATACAAATGAACGAAACATTTAACGAAGCTAAAGTGATGTTACGTTTGAAAGTACAGTAACTTGAAGATAATCTATTTGAGTTCAACTTCTCCCCTCAGAGTATCAATTTTTGGAACGGTATCATTCTATTAAGTGTAACTTTACAGACGAAAATCAAAGCAACTGAAAGTGACTAGGATTGTAAACACTCGAATTAACCTGATTACGTTGTTGTATTTAAATCCCGATTCGCCAAGAGTTTGTTGGCCATCCATACTGTCCAACCCGTATATAGAAATTATTTTTTTCTCCAGACGCGTTAGGGCTTTTCCGGCCGATCCGTCGGTGCTGTTGTGGGCATCGGCAAGCTTGGCTTTTGCGGAAGACTTAATTGTGTTGAAGGTCTAAAAATACAGCAGAAATGAAGTAAAATTAAAGAATAAATCATTGATTATGGTACTGTCTTCCACTGCTCTGCTGATCTCGGCGGACCCAAAGTATTTAACTCCTTGGTAAAGGTTTGCCATACGTTTGCCTTGATGGCAGCACCATTGGAACCAGCGAATCGTCCCACTGCTTTCAAAAAATTTCCCTGCACCAACTGGACCAGTCTTTCTTTCTGAATTTCAGGTATCCTGACGTTAGTCTATAATTAAAATTAAATTAATTGTGGCTCAGCGTAAAAGTGACTAATGTCTGACCTTCACAGAACTAGACTGGGTAAATCCTTCGCGTTGATTCTGTGTATTATCAGTCGGTGGACGATCAATGGATAGTGGCCGATCAAGAAACGGTGAATGCTGTGCCAGTGGAGGATCAACGGACGGTGGTCGAACTACAGTAAATGAACGATTCGTGGACACTGGATGATCAGTACGAAGGTTGGGCTGAGGTGTTGATGGACGATCAAGAAATGGTGAATGCTGTGCCAATGGTGGATCAATGGACGGTGGACGAACTACGGTGAATGAACGATTCGTGGCCACTGGACGATCAGTACGAAGGTTGAACTGAGGTGATGATGGACGATCAAGAAATGGTGAATGCTCTGCCAATGGTGGATCAACGGACGGTGGACGAACTATGGTGAACGAAGGATTCGTGGACACTGGATGATCAATATGAAGGTTGGGCTGAGATGTTGATGGACGATCAAGAAACGGTGCATGCTGTGCCAATGGTGGATCAACGCACGGTGGACGAACTACGGTGAATGAACGATTCGTGGGCACTGGACGATCACGATCAAGAAATGGTGAATGCTGTGCCAATGGTGGATCAACGGACGGTGGACGAAATACGGTGAATGAACGATTCGTGGACACTGGACGATCAGTACGAAGGTTGAACTGAGGTGATGATGGACGATCAAGAAATGGTGAATGCTCTGCCAATGGTGGATCAACGGACGGTGAACGAACTACGGTGAATGATGGATTCGTGGACACTGGATTATCAATATGAAGGTTGGGCTGAGATGTTGATGGACGATCAAGAAACGGTGCATGCTTTGCCAATGGTGGATCAACGGACGGTGGACGATCATCAAACGCTGGGTGTTGGATTTCCGCTCGACGATCAATAGTAGGTGAATTTTCATTTGACGGTGTACGATGCATATACGATGAACGATTAATCGAAGGCGAACGTTGGGTTGAATGTAGACTAGATGTGGATTGTGGATTATCAATAAACGTTGTGTGTTGAACTGATGGTGGATGATAACTTGACGGTGGACAATATCTTGACGGTGATGAATAGTTTGACGATGGACGAAGGAAGAAGGTCGACAGAGGATATTTGAATGTCGGTTCAATGAATTGTGTTTGTTTAGATTTCTCAACATGGTCTGGGATATCGTTCAATATTGAACGTGGACTAGTATTCTCTGGACACCAATCTTCTTCAATCATAGCATTTCGTGTAAAACTTTCCAGTTACTCCATCGTTTGGACGGTCAAGGTACGACCCGATTCAGCGTCGTCCGTTACGTCAAAATCAGTTAGCACAGTCGTCTGCTCTCCAGTTAGTTCATTGCTGATATCTTCAATCTGTTCGTGAATAACGTCTGAGAAAGATTGGTTTCCACTGGCAGTGAAATCGTTTCGCTCATTTTCCCCATTCGCATTGTCGTCAAAATCGTACGCCGCACCGAAATCGCCCGTGGCGTATATTTTGATATCTAAATCCGACAAATTGTCGTAGAGACTTCCACCGCATTCATGAATTAATGCGACCTTCTTGCGGATCCGATTATTCATATAGTATAGCGTCTGCAATTCAACGAAAACCTATGAGTTAATGAGCACACCTCTTTATTTGAAAGGAAGTTACATTTTTCCATTGGTTTGCCGATTTATATGGTCCCATGGAATTCAAAATCGATGCAATAACTTCCCAATTTGAAGAATTGATTTCTTCAAAGTTGATGTTGGAATGATGTCCAACAGTTCGAATAAAAAAATTTTGGACTAACGACACCAGATTCTTTTTTTGAACAGCCAATACTCTGGACCGTTTCTTATAAATCAAATAAATCAAATAACGAGTGCACACAAATTTATGATAAATTTTTTACCTTATTGTTATCCGACGACATTATGATTCACATTAATTTAATTGCACCAAACTTATTACAGAAATTATTTACAACACGCGTGTTCCTCGATGAACGTAGAAAGCGAATAAGAAAAAAATTTCAACATGTGATGCTACTTGGGCTACTTAGATGTTTTTTTTGTTCAACGGTTTTAAAGCAATTTACGCGTCTAGTACGACGTCGGCTTATGACAAATTGGATTAAATTACGAGGGTCAAAAAACGGTTTTTAAAAATTCGAGGTGGATGTGTGAGCTGAGAGGGTAACGAGAATGTGGGTTTTTGAATCGACGTAATGAAAGGCAAAAATGAAATGCATTTTTAATGAATGAGAGGTTTCCAGCTCGAGCCGGAGTTTTTTTTTTAGGTGGACTTGAATAGTTGTGATATCGATGTTAGTAGGTTTACGATTTGAGGTTATGAATTGTGATATCTTTGGCAATTCAGTGTTCTTAACTATTTTACTGGAAGAAAATGATATATAATCTTGTGAATTATGAATGAAATTACCAAATTAGTTAAATTATCAAAATAAATTCGTAAAAATTCTAAAATCGAATTGATCAAATTTCCCATTTTAATCTATATTGCCCATAGTAATCAATATTTTTTTTAAATATTGGAGACAAGAACACAAAAATGGCAAAGATGGCACCTACCGATTCAATGCGATAGAGAGTATTTTTTGTTTAATTTCGCTAGTGAAACCATTTGACAACTCATTTGACACTTTTTGAGTGAAGAAACCGCTATTTGACGCTGATCTGTTTCAAATAACCTACATATATGAAGTAGATTTGAGTGAAGAAGGAAGAACGAAAAAATAATTGCTATACGAGTCCTAAAAACAGGCTACTTCAGGACAATGTCAAAATGATTATTAAAGTGTAGTCTGACAAATAATTTTCAAACAGTAGAGCAAACGCAGTGTAAATTTTACACTGGAAACTGGTTTAGGAGATTGTTCGTCTTGGGGTTTGAAAGCTGTCAAAGTGACCGTAACTTTCATTGTTTTATTTTGATATGGGACTCCCCCGGTAGCCTTTGTTCATGTTTTTAAGTTTGGCTGGGTGAATTATAAAAACAAGGTTCGAACTTTGCGATATACCCGCCCATTTTATGGGTCTATTTCTAAGCAATATTTGCTTTTTACTAATATCAATAAAACAAAACTACAAATAATAATCAAAAATCAAATCTTGAACTAAGTGTGTGTGTTTTCGTGCACAGATATCAAGGTAACTTGAATTCGACGTATTTTTGATGCATTTTCAGACTGCAAAACATTAAATTCAATTAAATACGTCACACAGCAAATGTCAGTGGATACACGAAGGAAGTAAGATTGTCATGCTATAAGAAAGAAGAGGAGATATTTTTGTCAATAATGTGTGTGAATGAAATAATCTTTTATTGAATTTTGCTTCATAATGACTCTAGGTACATCATATCTATGCTATTATCTGACCCTTAACTTTTTTGTATATCGATAGACTTTTATTTAATATTGACGCTACGTTTTCACACACTAAATTTAATCAGCTAATCACTTTTGTGAAATTACTACGCTTTACACCAAGAAATATATACATCATGGTATATCTTTCAGAACATAGGTTTCTGTTCCATTACATTCAATGATTTCATAGTATATAAAAAGTTGTAAAAAATATATAGAAAAGTTCGCACTTTTGATTATAAAATATCGATCTCTAACGAAAGTTGAATACGTTTGAAAATACAAACCTAGTACTAATAAATAATAATAATTCGACACCTTTCATACTCTAGATTTCAACTATTGATTCTACTACTGCAGCAGGTACAACGTCACCGTGCAAATCAAAATTAGTTATGTGTGGCATACGTGCTATATGTGATATACGTAACGTATACATCAGTTGGTGTGACGTTGTTATAGCGTTCGCAAAATTTTCCCCCAGAATCGGAAGCAGGATGGAAATCGAGAGATGAAGAACCAGGAAGCGGAGGTGAGAGGTTCATAGGAATGCGTAGAAAGAAGAAAGGAGTTTTTTGTTCGATCTCTAACGAAAGTTGAATACGTTTGAAAATACAAACCTAGTACTAATAAATAATAATAATTCGACACCTTTCATACTCTAGATTTCAACTATTGATTCTACTACTGCAGCAGGTACAACGTCACCGTGCAAATCAAAATTAGTTATGTGTGGCATACGTGCTATATGTGATATACGTAACGTATACATCAGTTGGTGTGACGTTGTTATAGCGTTCGCAAAATTTTCCCCCAGAATCGGAAGCAGGATGGAAATCGAGAGATGAAGAACCAGGAAGCGGAGGTGAGAGGTTCATAGGAATGCGTAGAAAGAAGAAAGGAGTTTTTTGTTAGAAAATTTTTGAAGTTTTTTATTGGAATTTTTAATGTTTTTTGTTTACGGCGATGATTTTGTCTTTGATGCTACGATAGGGTTTTCTTCGAAGTAGCTTTCTATAACGTATCCTGTTTCCATCAGTAGATGGCAAGTGTTTTATGCAAACTTTTTGAATACTAGTCCAAAGTAAAAGTTTGCTGCTGTCTTGGGAAGGGTATCAGTGGAAACAACTGAGGTTGGTCAGATCACACTGGCCTGGGACCGCCATCGATACCCGAGGTCGAAACAGCGTTTGTCTTTTCTGTACCCTCACTTAACGTGAACCATTGGGTAAGGGAAGAGCCCAACGCTCTGTTTGTTGTTGTTGTGCGTTACTCTATTTTCTGTGCAATCTAGCGCGGCAGACGGCAGACGACGTTTCTCTCATTGTCTGTTGATACAGATAAGAGGAGGAAGAAGAAGAGTGAGATATTATTATTAAATGTTACGAAATATTGAAAGAAATGTAAATGTACCATTGTAAGATTTTGATTATTGTCAATAATAATAAGGATAATATGTTTTTAGCCCCGTACGAAGTACTGGGGGCTTATAAGATTAATACGCCGTTTGTAACACGTCGAATTGGAAGCAGCCAGTAAGGGCAAAGCATTTAGTTATGTTAATAGATGACGAATCCGCAATAAAAAAAATGTCCGTCCGTCCGTCCATCCGTCTATGACCCCTCTAGCTTGAGTAAATCACAACATTTTTGAAAATTCTTTTTTTTTCCCGATTGGTATCGACAAAAGTTAGGTCAAGTTCGAAAATGGGCATGGTAGGGTCGGCCCTTCCAGAGCTAGGGCCCTATAGGTGTTTTTCAGTCTTTCGACGATATATACCGAAATACGCACGCAATGGCTGTTTGTGATATATCAAATGAAAGGTATTGACGAGTAGAACAAAGTTGCTGAACATTGTTTTTGGGTAAGATGCAACGTGGGCTTGTTGGGAGGGCTCAAAGGTCGTTACTTGGCCCTCAGTGTTTTTTGCACATAAATCGAGTAAATCTCATCCGATTTTGTTAGATTTAGTTTTTTATGGAAGGTAATTGAATACCGAAAAGAACGTGGCGAAAAAAGTTTCAAATTTGGGCCCTTGGACTAAGGCCGCTACTCGGCCCTAAGTGTTTTTTGCACAACAATCGAGTAAATCTCATCCGATTTGCTAGTTTTTGTTTCATTTGAGAGATAATTGAATGCCGAACAGAATGATGGCAAAAAAAGTTTCAAATTTGGGCCCTTGGACTAAGACCGCTACTCGGCCCTAAGTATTTTTTGCACATAAATCGAATAAATCTCATCCGATTTTGCTAGTTTTTGTTTCATTTGAGAGATAATTGAATGCCGAATAGAATGATGGCAAAAAAAGTTTCAAATTTGGGCCCTTGGACTAAGGCCGCTACTCGGCCCTAAGTATTTTTTGCACATAAATCGAATAAATCTCATCCGATTTTGCTTGTTTTTGTTTCATTTGAGAGATAATTGAATGCCGAATAGAATGATGGCAAAAAAAGTTTAAAATTTGGGACCTTGGACTAAGGCCACTACTCGGCCCTAAGTATTTTTTGCACATAAATCGAGTAAATCTCAACCGATTTTGCTAGTTTTTGTTTCATTTGAGAGGTAATTGAATACCCAATGGAAAGTTGGCAAAAAATTTTGGGTTTCTAAAATAATGTCGTAAATTGCTTAGAGTAATTATGATTAGGTATGATTAGTCTAAGGTAAATTGTTGGTTTTATTTGAGAGGTACTTCGTATGGGCTTTCGTAATTGCGCTATGCGCAATTTTAAAAATGAACACTTTCAGTAAATTTGACCATGCTCAACTTGACTTGCATTTTGATAACAGACCTTAGACTAATCATACCTAGACAGGAATTACGTACGGCGAAAAGTGGCCCCTACATCAGTTTGTATAATATTCATATTTCGTATGACTTTACACCAACACATGTAGGCGTTGACTATTTTGATAGTTGTCAATTTTCCATGTTGTTGTTTTTCGCGTCGCGACGTTGTGATTTTTAATTTTGTTTAAACAATTTAAATATTCAATTCAATTCAATCATTAAAATTAAAATACGGTGCATTGTACCATGTGGAAATATGTTTTATTAAGGACTGCCGAAGTAGGAGCGTAAGAGGCAACAAATGTTCATTTTCCGGTATAATTTTGTGCGCAGAGACCGTTTTTCCGTATTATTAGTGTGACGACAGGTATATTCAACAAATTTATAAATTATGGATCTTAATTAGCGTATTTACAGCCTTACTGAACATTGGGTTCATAGCTTAGAGTAATTATACCTAGAGAGGAAATGTCGAACAGAATTACGTAAAATTTGTGGTCCCGACATGAAATACGTAATGTTTGATAGTGTGCGTTTTTCCCTACTGAATTGGTGGGCAAATTAGCGCAAAAAATTTGAATGTGCCTACTAGAAGGATTCTTTAAAAAAAAATTGAGAACCTTTTTCATACCACGATGTGAACTGATATCAACAAACACAACGAAAAAGAATAGAAATTGACCCGTGTTGTTTTATGCAGCAAATTAGTTGTGCAAATGTTTGTTCAGTTAATTTTTTATTAAGCACTTAAAATTACCGAAAAAATGAACAGGCATTGCCCTTGACTTCTTTACTTTGGCATCCCGTAATGAATCACATTTGCACCATATTTAATTAATAATAATTATTATTGCGAATGATTTTAAACAAAATTCCAAAATAGTGGTACGCGATTTGGAAAATACAAAACTGACAACTATCAACATTTTCAACGCCTACATGTGTTAGTGAAAAGCTCTACGTAAAATTGTACGAAATATAAATCTTATACAAACTGATGTCGGGACCACATTTTATCGTACGAAATACCTCTCTAGGTATAATTACTCTAAGGTTCATAGTCGGTTAATCGGTTAATAATCTATAGAAATTTTTGATCAATTTCGAGGTGATTCAATGTCCGACTAATATAATCATTTTAGTAGGCACAATGAAATTCTACGCGCTAATTTTGGTGGGCAAATTAGTAGGAAAAAACTCACACAATCAAATAATTCGTATGTGATGTAGGGGCCACTTTTTACGTAATTTTGTTCGTAATTTCCTCTCTAGGTATAATTACTCTAAGTAACAGACGCATTAGAGGGTTGTAGACGTATTAGGGTTCCGGGCGTATTACGGCTACGGACGTATTTTGGTTACGGACGTATTTTGGTTACGGACGAAATAGGATTACGGGTCGTACGGGGCTAAGTCGCAGCAAACGCTCCGACTGTTCTGATGCCTTGTTTGTAATATCTACAACACATTGGATTCACCAAGCAGTGCAAATCTTCGAACAAGGCAAATCTAAAATTGAACGGTGAATGAAACTATAGATAAAGACAAAAAATACGACAACCTACGCTCAGTCAATCAAAACTGTTCCTCTTTATGATGGCATTCATTGGCAACCAACGCTGTTCCACCACATTGTTGGTAAGATAAACTATACAAACAATTTTGCTATTCATTTAAAATATCTGAAGTGTCTTATTCTCTTGCAGGAACAAAGATCTCCTTGGAATGGCTTTTGTGTCCACCAGTGTACATTTTCTTTTGCAAACTTTAATATTAACTAAATTGCAAATTTGTCAAAACACAAATGCAAGTAAGCTATACATATTTCATATTTTGATTTTTTTAAATCATTTAAAAATGAATTATTAGTAGATCACAGCAGAGCCTATGTAAATGAGTAATACATGTATATGTTTGTGGCGTGTGAGCCGAAGGCGAACCGCCTAATTTCGCACACAGGTATTACTCATTCACATAGGCTCTTCTGTACTGTTCTTTAATGTGTAGGCATCCTATGCGTTGTATTTACATTAAAGGACGCCAGCATTTTTCGACGAAAACGATAATGCCCCACAATAACAGAAATTCCCAACAAGAATGCCCCGTCGAAAATGACGGTCATTGTGAATGAGTCAGATGATATATTCATTTCATATTCGCATTCGATTCATAAAGTGGTGTCGCTCGATCATTTACAATTGCTAAAAGTTTCTCATATGCAGAATGAGCACCAGCTGAATATCACCAGCTGGTGTACAAACAAAAACACTTTGTATTGTATACAATTCAAAGACAACCTACACGCAGTGCATTTCTACGTTAACGTCATCTACACGCACATAACACGTATGAATGAAGTAAACACTTTGTTAAGAATGTGTTTTGATTGTTTATCATACAATAAGTGTGTGTTAGCAGATCCAGCTGGTGATATTCTGCTGGTGATATTCAGCTGGTGCTCATTCTGCATATGAAAAATATTTACAGGCTGTATTCGATTAACGATTCAAATTTTTGGTGGTACAGATTCTCGATTCAAGCAACAAGCATGTATGGGTTGTCGATTTAAGTTTTTTGAAGAAAATTAAAAGTAAAATTTTACTGTGGAACATTTCTACTAAAAATTTGATGAATTATTATCGTTTGTGGAAATTAAAACTGTTATTCAGTAGTGTTGGGTATCAATATGAGATCATAAATTTTAATTATTTTTGGCAATAAGATTTGAAAGCAACGCAAGCATTTGCTTTCGTTCTTCCACCTCAGCCTCGGTTCTGAGACGCAAAATTCTGAGCTCCTCCTTTTTATTTTCAGCTTCCAACTCAAGAAATCTCTTTCGTTCATCACTCTCCTGGACTGTCTTCAAACGGAGTATGTCCAACTCTTCCTTTTTATTTTTCATCTCCATTTCTCGTATGCGGTTGTCCGCCCTGCGGCAGATCATCTCATTCTAGAAGCGAATCGAAGATAATTTCAATACAAAACGTTCATGTAATTCAATTTACCTCCGATTTTTTATCAAGATTAAATCTTTTTTGGGATTCGAAAAACGATTGCTCGAATTGTTATTTTTCGGCGGAGATGGTTTTGCACTGTGTGATTTTGACGTTGACGCTTTATCTTTGTGCGCAGTCACCGCAAATACAGAAGAACCGTAACTTGATAAAGGATTTTCTGCACCTGCCTTGTCACGTACCTGATGAGGAGCAACAGAGACTTCTCTTTGACTGATGACACGTCTGTGGTTGATGTTCGGATTCACGGCCTTAAATAACACGCGAAATTTAAGAATTCTTAAATCACTTTCACATACTGAAGTAGTACCTCTGAATCCGAATATTCGTTAAGAACCGAGCAGAATGGAGAGCCGACCTATTTTTTTTAAGTCGGCTAAAGCCTCAACTTGGGGTGTAGCTGACGTTGTAGAGCTTTAAGGTCTTTAGCAATCCATTAGATATTAATCAGAGGAATCATATTTTGTAGGTTTCAGCAATCGGCTGAGTACAAAATTAAAAGTTATAGCTCGGCTAACGCCATTTTTTCGAGTTTTTCTTAAAAAATGGCCTTAGCCGAGCTATAACTTATAATTTTGTACTCAGCCGATTGCTAAAACCTACAAAATATGATTCCTCTAATGGATATGCTAATGGTTTGTTAAAGACGCTGTGGTACACAGTATGCCATTGAAATTGTATTCAATTAAGTAGCCTTAGTCAACCCCTTATATACCGAGCGATTTCTCTGAATAAAGACACTTCAAATTGTGGATTCAATCGAACAACATTGTTTCATTCTCCACAAATTGGTGACCCCGACTCTGAATTCAATTCTACAGTCACAACCACTTCAAAAAAAAAAACAATTTCTCTTTCGATCAAAAATCGAAAACCCAACAATTTTCAGGTTTTTGTTCTATAGTTCCAAATATCAAATATATTTGTGTGAACAAAACCCCAGCTAAAACCATTACGTTCTCCCTCCATCCACGGAACAAAAACCAATGGCCGAAGCAAACCTTCCACCACAAGAAGAAATCGATGACGATTTTGACGCTGACTTACAAGGTCCTAACGTCGCAGCTCCATTAGTCATCGATGGTAATCTTCGAAACAATCGACCGGCACAAAATGTAGATACTGCCATACGCCAAGTACAGAATAAACTGCCTCCATTCTGGAAGCAAGACCCGGATCTCTGGTTCCTTCAAATTGAAGCTCAGTTCGCCACCGCTGGTATAAGAGCTGACAACTCAAAATTTAACCATATAGTTGGTAAATTAGACCCAGACATTCTATCCTCTGTGAGTGATATAGTTAAACATCCTCCAGCATTTAACAAATACGACACACTCAAAACACGATTGACCAATCAATTCACGGAATCAGATCGTAAAAAATTAAAAACTCTCTTTAACGATCTTTCTCTCAACGATGACAAACCTTCAGGTATACTTCGTAAAATGAAGGACAAATCTTGCAATAAAGTAGAAGACGACCTTCTCCAATAATTATGGTCCAATCGTTTACCTCAACAAATTCAATCTATCTTAGCTTGTTCTTCCGAACCATTACCTCAACAAGTTATAATGGCGAATAAAATTTTCGAAACACTAGACCTTAATTCGATACAAGCTTTAGCACAACAACCCTCGCTGTTTGAGAACGATTTAGCAAAACATTTCTGCCAGCTGGAAGACAAAATCGATTTTCTTCAACAGATAATCGACCGATCTAGATCCCGCACCAGTGATGAACAGTAAAACCGTTCTAACTCTCGTTCGAAATCTCGAACAAATCAACAAAATAAGACCCACTGTTGGTATCACAAACTGTACAAAGACAAAGCCATAAAATGTGATTCTCCTTGCACCTACAAAGAGGATCAAAAACGTGCATCAAAAAACTAATCAGTCCGTCAAACACAGCGCAACTTGACGAAGCCAAAAACATAAGTCGCCTATACATTCAGGAAAAATATTCTAAAAGAAACTACCTCATAGACACTGGTGCTGACATCTCTGTCATTCCATCAACTTCCAAAGAAAAAGGTAATGCTCCATGCAACTTTACTCTACACGCCGCAAACGGCACCAAGATAAAAACCTATGGCAGCAAGTCAATAAACCTCAATCTTGGCCTCCGACGCAACACTAGTTGGATTTTCATTGTTGCAGGCGTGCAACAGCCAATTATAGGTTCTGACCTCCTTCAAAAATTTGATCTTTTAGTAGACATAAAAAACAAAAAACTAATCGACAATTTAACATCAATTTCTACCAATGGTACACAAGTGAACGAAAATATTTCTTCAGTAAAAACACTTTCAAATATTTCCTTCTACCATCAATTAGTCGAAGAATTCCCTGAAATACTTGACATGGCAACATTCAAAACCACCGCAAGAAAACACAATGTAAAACATCACATTGTCACAAACTGTCATCCTATCTATTCAAAAGCAAGAAGACTAAATCCTATCAAAATGAAAATAGCCAAACAGGAAATAGACGAAATGCTACGTCTAGGCATCTGTCGTCCTTCCAACAGCCCTTGGGCTACACCATTACATTTAGCACCAAAACCATCAGGCGGCTGGAGACCCTGCGGAGATTACCAACGACTAAATGCAAAAACTCTCCCAGACAGATATCCTCTTCCCAACATACAAGATTTCAACCATTTTCTTCATGGAAAAACCATCTTCAGCAAAGTCGATTTAGTACGTGCATACCACCAAATTCCTATGCACGAAGATGACATACAAAAAACAGCAATTATAACACCATTTGGTCTCTTTGAATTTCCGTTCATGACCTTCGGTCTATGCAATGCTGCACAAACCTTCCAACGTTTCATTCACGAAGTAATTCAAAATTTAGACTTTTGTTTTGCGTATCAAGATGACACATTAATTGCATCCGTAAATGAAGACGAACACAAACAACACTTAAAACAACTATTTTCTCGTCTCAAAGCATATGGTGTTGTTATAAACATAAACAAATGCATCGTTGGTCAAAAAGAAGTCCAATTTCTTGGCTACTTAATAAACGAATCTGGCACTTCACCTATTCCATCAAAAGTCGAAACCATTTTAAATTATCCACTTCCAAAAACCGTGTTGGAATTAAAACGTTTCCTCGGAATGATCAGCTTCTTCCATCGTTTCATACCACATGCAGCAGAAACGCATATTCCACTTTTCACTTGTTCTCAAAGAAATATCAAAAACGACAGAACACCTATAAATTGGACTCCCGAGCTCATAGAAAATTTCAACAAATGCAAAAATGATCTAGCCAATGCTACTCTTCTAGTTCATCCCAACCCTGATGCTCCAATTGCCCTACACGTAGACGCATCCGACTACGCAATCGGCGGTATTTTATTACAATTTGATAACAATACTTGCAACCACTCGCCTTTTTCTCACAAAAATTAACCACCGCTCAAACCAAGTACGCAACCTACGACAAAGAGTTACTGGCAATTTACGAAGGAATAAAGCACTTCCGAACGAATCTAGAAGGAACAGAGTTTACAATTTTCACTGATCATCAACCTCTAGTTTATGCTTACACCAAAAAACATGATAATGCACCACTGACATTCGACACTTGCCAGGAAAAAATAATGTTGTTGCTGACGCACTATCAAGAATACAAACTATAAATCAAATTTATACAATCTCTTTTGATAGTTCAATAAATTATCAACTTCTAGCCAAGGCTCAAAACGAATCAGAAAACCTCCTAAAAGATTCAAGTCTCAAAATCATAAAAACTGACTACAATGATTTCTCCCTACTTTGTGACATTTCAACCGGTCAAGTTCGCGCAATCATTCCACCGGACTTTCGGAAACAAATCTTCGACAATGTTCACAAACTCTCACATCCAGGCATAAAAGCAACTACAGCACTCATCAAACGAAACTTCGTCTGGAGAAATGTGTCTCGCGACATCAAAAATTATTGCAAAAGTTGCCTACCCTGCCAAAGAACCAAAATTCCGAGACACAACTCGAGTCCAATTAAACCTATAGACGTACCAAATGACCGATTTAGCCACGTACATTTAGACATCGTCGGTCCACTACCATCGTCAGAAGGATTTTCCTACTGTTTAACAATCATAGACCGCTTTACCAGATGGCCTGAAGCCATCCCAATTAAAGACTCCACTGCGGAAACAGTAGCCAAGCAGTTCCTATATCATTGGATCTCGCGTTATGGTGTTCCCATGAGAATTACCACAGATCAGGGTAAACAATTCGAATCAGACCTGTTCCAAGAACTCAGCAAACTCTTGGGAACAAAAAAATTCCGAACCACAACTTACCATCCTCAGGCAAATGGTATAGTAGAACGATGGCACACAACTCTCAAAAACTCAACCAAATGTCATACCAACAACAATTGGACAATCTACTTACCAATTATCCTATTAGGATTACGCACTGTAATCCTACCCAACTTAAACGCTTCCGTTTCTGAAATGGTTTACGGCACTAACATCCGATTACCTTATCATTTCTTTCACGAAGCCGAAAATAATACAACAAAGGATCCGTTCACCTTTGTTGAAAAACTAAAACGAGCAATGAATGATTTACAACCTGTAAAAAGTTCCAATCATCACAAACAAAAAGTTTTTGTTTTCAAAGAACTTACAAATTGCTCTCACGTTTCCGTCAAACTATGACGGACCATACGAAGTCTTACACAGAAACGACAAATTCTTCTCCTTAAAAATTAAAGGAAAAACCAAAAACATTTCAATAGATCGACTCAAACCATGTTTTGACATTCCAGAAATCAACTCAATTTCAATAACCAAAAAACGCAAATCAAAAAATCATATCAGATAACTAGATTCTTCGTTAAATTTTCAATCTAGTTTCCAGGTTTTGGCCTATAAATACCATACAAACTCCCAACACAATCGCATTCAGCTTACAGTCCTTCATCAATACTCCTTCAACCAAGAGGAAGAAATAAAAAAATGAAGGCCACCATTGAGAAACTATCAATACCCAAGAAATCGGTCCAGCCACGCATCAATTTGGCTCGCACATTTACATCATCCTCTGCACCGCCCATTGCATCGCCAATTCAACC
The DNA here is from genome assembly GCF_014529535.1 of Bradysia coprophila. Lineage (NCBI taxonomy): Eukaryota > Metazoa > Arthropoda > Insecta > Diptera > Sciaridae > Bradysia > Bradysia coprophila. The sequence goes on from NW_023503374.1 coordinate 3,747,658, forward strand.
AGCAATTACACCGCCCATTACATCGCCACTTCAACCAGCAATTATACCAGCCACTGCATCGCAAATTACACCGCCACCCGAACCATCAATTTCATGTCCAGAAGAAAAAGAAAATTGGCCAGAAGCGAAGGAAAGTTGGGCAACAATGAACGACGACGAAAGCTTGGAAAACGACCTCCTGATGTCGGATTCCGAATAACAACCCTTTTTTTAAAAAGGGGAGCTCTGTGGTGCACAGTATGCCATTGAAATGTATTCAATTAAGTAGCCTTAGTCAACCCCTTATATACCGTGCGATTTCTCTGAATAAAGACACTTCAAATTGTGGATTCAATCGAACAACATTGTTTCATTCTCCACAACGCTAAAGGTCTATAATGTCATCTACACCCCAAGCCGAGGCTTTAGCCGACTTAAAAAAAAAAGTCGGCTCTCCACTCTGGAACCGAGTCCTGATCTTTCCACGAGTCAATTCAAAATTACTTTCACATACTGATGTACCACTGAATCCCAATATTCGATAAGAAACGATTCTAGATCATCGCGTGAAGTAGACGGTCCATCTTTATACGAGTCATTTTCACGCACATACTGTCGATCAGTTGACACTGGAGTCGCACCTGCACTGTCACGTGCCTGACGATTATCAACCATCACGTCTCTTTGACCTAAGTCATTCCCGTTGTCGTTCCGATTAATGATCTTAAATAAGAATGAAATAAGAGACTGAAGTAGTACCTGTGAATCCCAAAGTTCCAGTGGAATCGAGTACTGATGGTCGCGAGAGGTAGATGGAACATTTTTCCAACACTCGTTTTCTCACACAGACTGTCGATCAGTTAGGCCTGCAGATCCACCAGCGTCTACATCAATAGCCTTAAGAAGAGACTGCTAAAGTCAATTGAAAAACTTAGTTCAAATGATAAGAAGTCCGTACCACCTGCGAGTCATCATCAATCTGAAAATCACGCTCGCGACGCATCATCTCTTCTTCTTCAGCCAAAGACATTGGCTGGTCGTTGAAGTAACCACCGACACTGGTAATAAAGCCCATTTCACCATTGTTAGTCGATTTTTGATGCGAGGTACCGCGTGAATTACAATTCTTATCACTACACAAATATTTGCCGTGAATGTAGTCATCATCTGTATCGGACCCAGATATTTCATTCAATGCTGCATCTCTGATAGATTCTCCATCGGTTCGGGTTTTTTTGTGATACAGAGAGAATCATTGGGTTTTGTTAGTGCCATTTCATTGATGATGGTCAACATCTGCTTGATTTCAGTAAGTTTGTCATCGGTAGCGCCGGTACTAAGATAGAGATATAGAAGACAGTAGATGGAGGCAAGAAAGTAAGAAGAATTTAATTCAACTTACGAACGTATGATCACACCTTCATCTTTACGATATTTTATTAATAACTCGTTGGTTCTATCTCGGCAACTTCTTTCGGTGACTCGCATCTTTGGATGTGCTTTTCTCGGTGTTGTAGCAATCTCTTCCCAAATCACCTTTGGTTTTCTGAATGCAAACGGATTTTTCGACTGAACTTCTAGAAGAAGTAAATAGTCATATTCGGCGTTGCGACTCCATACGAATCGAGTCAATTGATCTTCACTGCGTTTATTTTTCATAATTTCACAATAATTTCTCGTTTAATTAACAAAAAAAATTAATGAAATCTATACATATAACGAATGTTCTATGACAATTGCACGAATACTTCAATCAATGCATCAATGATTTCTTTTCAATCGTGTTTCCTTAGTCAAATGATATTCTAGATTTTTGAATTAGGAGGCTTTGAGATTTGTATACTTCACACAGTGAATTGTGAAATTTTGAGGACATATTTACCGACAGACAATGGATCCACTTGATTTGATTCTTGCATTGGAAAATGGAAACGACAAAGATGCGATGGATCTTGCAATTATTGCATTAGCAGACGACAACGATGAGGACGCTGCAGTTGCGGACTATATTGCGTGTTTTGTTTGGAAGAACTCGGTGATTCTTACTGCCACATGCACTTTCGCTTCTACAAGGATGATATTCGGCGATTAATAGCAGCCTTGGGAATACCGAATAAAATAATTTTAGATACGTGACTCAAGACATCCGGAGAAGAGGCGATGTGTATCCTTCTCCATCGTCTTAGCTATCCGAAAAGGTACTTTCTCTTTGTAGTTTTCTGGTCCTTCTGTAATTAGTTGTTCGTTCGTAGATATGTCGATCAAATGAAATTTTTGCCGCGGAGTCGCAGTGCTTTAAGTGGAATTTTTAACTTCATGATCGACTATATTGCCAATCACAAAGGACGCCTGCTGAATCAACGAGCTTTGCACCAGTATAGCTGCGCAAGGATCGCCATACAAACGTTGTTTTGGCTCCATTCACGGTACGGTTCGGGCAGTGTGTCGTCCCAGTGTAGAACAACGAGAGGTATACTTTGCAGATGTTATACATTTTCCTAGAATTTACTCTTTACAATTTCTAAATACCACCTTCAGTTCTACAACGGCCACAAACGCGTACATTCCATTAAATACCAGTCGATCATTCTTCCGAATGGAATAATTTACAATTTGTTTAGCTCAGTTATTGGTAGAAGGCACGATGGACATATGCTTGCTCGAAGCAAGGTTGTATCGAAGCTGGAACAAAAATTCCGAGGATGGGAAAATCCTTCACATTTATATGGTGACTCCGGTTATCCATTGACCAAAGAATTGATCGTCCCCTTTAAAGGACGTCTCAACAAAAAACAACAAAAGGTGAATAAAATTATGAGCAGCATCAGAGTCTCAGTAGAATGGGGCTTCGCTAAGATTATTCAACTTTTTCCCTTTGTTGATTTAAAAAAAAACCTAAAAATCAAGAGAGATAAAGTTTCCCACTTTTACAAAGTCGCAACCATTCTTTCAAATTGCCATACTTGCCTGTATGGCAGCCACGTATGCCGATACTTTGAGCTGGAGCCTCCAACATTGGAGGAAAATTATAAAATAAACGTTGTTGTGAAACACTAACTTAACGCTTCTCTTTTTCAATTGAAGAACGACATTCCGGCAGCGATAATAATTCATCAAATTTTTAGTAAAACGGTTCCTCGGCAGAATTTCACTTTTAATTTTCTTCAGAAAACTTAAATCGACAACCCATACATGCTTGTTGCTTGAATCGAGAATCTGTACAACCAAAAATTTGAATCGTTGAGCATCCGTACACACTCCTACAAACAAATATTTTATTTGAACAAGTTCCTGATGGTAGATTCCTACATGTACTTTGATTTTTTTGGATTTAGCACACGGTAAGGGTTGTTTTTTTTTAAATTATTTTGAACGACAACATGAAGTTATTTCAAATCCTTCAACACACAACCACTTTTTCCAATTATTTCATTATTATTTATTTTTCTTTTGTTAAAATTGCAGCTGACCTACAGAATTTAATTGAAGTGAATCAAATGAGTTCTCTTAGTGACAAAAATCGACCAAATATTATTGGAATGTTTATTTGTCTGTTTGCTAGCTAAATATTAATAATAATAATAATAATAATAAATATTGTATTTGATATGGTCCCCTTTCAGTTGTTATTATTAATACGCATCTATTAATATTTTACGTTCCACTAAAATTAAGAAAAAACATTATACAATCGCTAAACCGAACTGGTGTGCATACGTTATTTTGCACCAGCTGGTCACATACAATTCCAAATGGTCCAGTTCGGTTTAGCGATTGTAATTGCATTTACCTATATTTCACTTTAAATAAACATTTCACAGATGAATATGCTATTATAAAGCTCTAATGCCTGTATATAGCTCAATATAGTTGTATATATTTATATATAGATGTCCATATATGGGATGCCGAAAACGACTAAAACAGATAATCAGTAACTTCTCTTTAACAGAAACTCTCTAAGTACCATTTTTACTCAGATATTTCAATTTTACTAAAATCCAATATGGCCGCCGGCAGCCATTTTTTTTATTTGTTGGTTTTGAGACCGTTCTAACAGCCTTTTACAGCCAATTACAAGTTCAGTCTGGACCACCGGCTTTACGTGACTTCCGAACCACGCCTCGAAGTATGTAATTACTCCCTGAGGAAAGTTAGGTGCGAAATTGATATCTCGCCTTAATGTAGGCTAGACATATGTACACAAATTCATCGTATTTGGGTTACGTCATACGATTCATTCTGTGTGTACATCGTTGCAGCCACCAAACACACCGCAACTACCCAAATTATGAAGCTTGAGTGAACTAAGGACGTTACCAATGCGATATAATCGCTAGAAAAATTCCATGCGGAATTTGTCTGTCACGGGAATCGAACCCGGATCATTTCGGTGGAAGGCTAGTACGTAACCACTGAGCCATCCCGTCCCTTTTGTTAGGAGACCGGCAATAATACTGACGCTTTGCATTTATTTATACCGTTAAAACAAAAAAAAAATTCATCAAATTCGGTCAAAATTTACTCGAGATATTGACAAAATACTCCACGTTCACTGTACGGCCGAGTAGCCAGATAAGAGCTCACTCCAAGAGACCTAGCTCACGCTCAGGTGAACCTAATTTCATAAACTTTTTTTTCTCTGATTGGTACAGTCAATACCTATCTATTAAAACGAAAGTAGTCGAAATCGGTTCAAATTTGACCAACCTACAAGCAAAAACTGCTTTGCGCTCAGTACGTGGTTCACACCAAGGGCCCTAACTCACGAGTCGGTCATCTGATTTCCATAAACTTTTGTTTTGTCGATCGGTATTGTAAATACCTTTTATTTGATGTATCACTTACAAGTGTAACGTTTAATTGTCCGGAGATATCGTCGAAAAACACTTAGGCACTTATTGGGCCCCAGCTCCGGAGAGGTCGATCCGAAATCGCCCATCTTCGAACTTAGCCTGTCTTTTGACATTACCAAACGGAAAAAAAAAGAATTTTCAAAATCGGATGCGTTTTACTCAAGTTATCGTGCAGACGGACAGACGGACGGACATTTTTAGAGCCGTACGAATTACTGGGGTCTTATAGGTTTAAGCATACGTTTGTAACACGTCGAATTGGACTTCCTGAGTAAGGGGAAACCTATTGTGGTTGTCTAGAGATGCCAAATCAGCAGGCATCCCGCTTGTCCGAAATGTCCAAAATTTTACACATTTGTCCGAAATTGTCCGAAATGTCCGAAATTTTCTTCAAGATCTGACCGGATTTAAATATTGAAACTTATAAAAGACTCTACAAAAAAAAATCGCCTGCGGCGCGCTTCATACATTTTTCAATTATAATTTCCGTGTACCAATTCTTTGTCTTAAAATTTATATCAACATAGATGAGGGAGTAAATTAATTTTACGTACATATGTACAACCCTTTGAATTATTTGAATTAAGATTCGTCCATCAGTCAACAACAGTCATTCGCTAATTAAATAAGTGTTTTACTAAAAACGATTTTGATTAAATCGTTACTGAATTTGTTAAGGGCAGATTTCGCCAATAACGGTCTGTTGAGTTACAATTTTTAAGACTCTATTGCCTCAAAGTGTTAAAAATTTGATCTGAGGTAACTGGTCATACAAAACTATTGCAATTGGCGGAGGTCTGCATTTTCAAACCCATATTCTACGGCAATCTCCGCTATCAAAATTTTTTTTCCGCCAACAACGGATTTGTTCCACAGTTTTTCACGCTCTATCGTCTCCAGCAAGTTTTTTTTCGTTCACCATAGAAACTCAGGCGTCCGCTGATAGACGATTTTACAGATTTTAAAATTTACCATCAGCGAACCGGTGAGCCGCCCTTAACTTAAACTACTTTCATTTCACTCGTCACAATCCGAGCCTTCACATAGATATTTTAATAATCGATGAGATAGACACGCTCTCCTGGTTTCTTCAGGATAACTTTAACTTCTGAAGGCAGTCAAATTCAAAAAAACTCTGCATCCCATATTGACAAATTTTTAAAGATTTTTTATTCAGTAAGGGAACTATCGATATTGTCGAATTTTTTAAGTTACTTGGAACTAAATAGAAAATTTGCCTGCCTGTGGCGTATTGAGCTTCGAAAAGTAAAAATACGACTGATGTTTTGAAGGTCGACGTATTAGGCATCTAGCATAAATTTGAAGTGCGAACAATAGTACATTACTAAACTGTATAGTATGGCGTTTTACTTTACGAGCGAGGGAAAGGGTTTTCACTAGGCTACAAAGGCTACAAAAAAAGGCTAAAGTAAAATACATTTCTAAGCATTAGTACAAAATTTTTGGAATTGAAGTCGTCTGCGGTAAAAAAGTATGTTGCCTGGAAGTTCAACTAGTTTTATTTGAAGAAAGCCGTTCTAAAACTTTTTCTTACTTTTTTAAATATTTTCAGCCAGGTTTCAGTTAACCCTCAAATTTAACAATACTTTTATTAAAACATTTTTCAAGTCCTATATACCAGTTAATGCTCAATTCATGTCACGTCAAAATATACTCCAAACAAATTTTTGAGTTTAGAATTTGTCACCAAATTCTGCTGATATAAAACGTTGAAATTTGGTGAGGGAATGATTTTAAATGTCTCACAGACAATTCCTATTGCGATTCTTTAGTGAAAACTGGAAAACATTTGTCCGAAATTTTATACAAATTGTCCGAAATTTTATACAAATTGTCCGAAATGTCCGAAATGTTCGAAGATGGACGATTTTGGGTCGACCCCTCCCGAGCTGTGGCCCAATAAGTGCTTTACGGTTTTTCGAAGATATCTCCGGACATTTAAACGTTACACTTGTAAGTGATCGAGGTAAGTGATAAAGGTATTTACAATACCGATCGACAAAAAAAAAGTTTATGGAAATTGGATGACCGACTCGTGAGTTAGATCCCTTGTTGTGAAACAGGCACAGGGCGGCAAGCAGTTTTTGCTTGTAGGTCGGCCACATTTGAACATATTTTGTCTGTTTTAGCTTTATTAGGTATTGACCGTACCAATCAGGGAAAAAAAAGTTTTTGAAATTATGTTCTCCGGAGCGTGAGCTAGGTCTTAGCCTTCTGTGTAGCAACAATACTGAACAAAATCAGCAGAAGCAAATCTCGTAGTGAGTGAAGTATGGCCTCAAGTTTAGAACACAATTAATGCTTTGCCTATATGATGTCATCTTACTTTGTGAGACCTGGCTGAGGTCTGATGTATTTACATCTGAGCTGTTTGACGATAGGTATATAGTATATAGGAACGATCGTGATAATGAAGCAATCAATAAGTGTGATGGTGGTGGCTGTGCGATAGCAATTAGGAGAGAACTGTTATCGACGCGTATCACTGACTTTGAAATTGGAAATGATGTCTGGGTGTCAGTTGAACAGGCCAACGGTAGTAAAACTTATTTTAACGTAAAGTATATTGAGCCAAGGAGTAAATTAGACGTTTATAAGAGTCACTTTGAGAGGATTGTCAACGTTGTCATGTCATCGAATGTAAACGACTCATTCATGCTGGCGGGTGATTATAATCTCGGAAATGACGTAACGTGGGGGCGTGATCCGTCGACTGGTGAATATAGTGCCACTGATGTTAGAGGTACCATTGTTAACGAATTGATAGATACTCTTTCGGTATGTAATTTAGATCAGGTTAATATCATTCGAAATGATCTAGACAGAACTCTTGACCTGTTCATTACTAATCTTCAGCCAAATAGAGTCAATATTGTGAGATCAACAGTGCCGTTAGTTCCAGAAGATAGTCATCATCCTGCCTTCAGTGTAAGTGCGAATCTGTCACAGCTTAAATTTTTAGTTGAAAAACGTCCACCCAAAGTCAACTTTCACAAGGCTAACTACGCTCGTCTGCACGAAGATTTGTCGAATGTAGATTGGCTTCATGAACTCTCCGAATTAGATATTGACAGTGCAGTCGATAAGTTCTACTCCATACTTCAGCCGTTTGTCGATGCAATCCCAAAAACTGTTTTCCCGTCTAGAGATTATCCTGTGTATTACTCCCACGAGCTCATCTCGTTGATCAAAAAGAAAGACTATTTGAGGCAAAAGATTAAACATGAGAGCAGCGATATTGTGAAGACTAACCTTAAGGTAGAGTTTTCTAACCTTCGTAAATCGGTTAAGGCTGGCATTAAGAGCTGTTTCGATGACTACGTCAAAGACTGTGAAGAGAAGCTAAAGTCGAATACGAAATGCTTTTTTGCTTTCACGAAATCACTGAAGAAGACAAACTCGTTACCCAACAGTATGAGATATGGCAATGAGGAAGCATCGGATAGAGTTTCTGTGTGCAATCTGTTCGCGAAGTATTTTGACTCAGTTTACAATCCACCAATTCAGCCGAATTTAGAAGTTATATTCGATCCATTCGCTCATCAAATAGAGCCAACTGTTATCATGTTCACTCCGCAAGAAGTTGAAGCAGCATTGAAAGGATTCGATAAAAACAAAGTCGCCAGTCCGGACAACCTTCCGATAATGTTCTTCATGCAGTTATCTTTATCGTTGAGTCTACCACTAAGCATATTGTTCAACAAATCGATGCTGGAAAGAAAGTACCCATCGAAATGGAAGACCGGATTTGTGTCACCGATATTTAAGGAAGGCGATAAGAATGATATAGCCAACTATAGACCAGTGACTATCTTGTGTGCCGTTTCAAAGGTATTCGAGAGGCTAGTGTTCAACAAACTTTTTGGAATGGTGAAATCCGACATTCATTGCTCTCAGCACGGATTCTTTGAGAAGAGGTCAACCCAATCAAATTTGATGGAATATGTTTCATATGTAGCTGATGCTATCGTTGCTGGTGGACAGGTAGACACGGTGTATACAGATTTTGCGAAAGCGTTCGACAAAGTCGACCATGGTACCTTGTTAGCAAAGTTAAATTCATTTGGTTTACCCAACGATATGGTGCGATGGTTTGCAACCTACCTCAGTCATAGATCACAATTTGTTGTCATTGGTGGGTCCAAATCGAAATGTATTACACCTACTTCCGGTGTGCCGCAAGGATCGATACTAGGACCTTTGCTGTTCATTATGTTCATTAATGACCTGCTGGAATCACTATCGTCATGTTCCGGCTTTGCGGATGACCTAAAACTTTACAAATCAATTAGCAGCACCTATGATTGCGAGTTGCTACAAAGCGATTTGATGATAGTCGTGGACTGGTGTAGGCGAAACAATATGTCTCTTAATGTCGATAAATGTGCAGTTATGTCGACTACGCACAGCCGAGATAAAGTGATATACCCATATGCCATCGAAGATGAGTTGCTGAAGAGGGTCTCAGTTAAAAAGGACCTGGGAATAATTCTGGACGATAAGCTGTCGTTTTGTGATCATGTTGACGATATAACCAGAAAAGCGTACAGAATGTTGGGTTTTATTTTTCGTTGTGGAAAATACTTTTCAAGTCAATCCAGTATCCGTTTGCTATACTCATCACTAGTAAGAAATCGTCTTGAATACTGTTCATCCGTATGGAATCCGTGTTACGCAAATGCCATCGATCAAATTGAGAGGGTGCAAAAGAAGTTCACCAGAATGTTCTATTACAAGTTTAGAATCGCTGATCCGCGCCCCCCGTATGGTGAACGTCTAAAACATTTAAAACTACATTCTCTGGAAACCCGACGGCTTGAAAGTGACGAGATAATCCTATTTAAACTGATCCACAACTACATCGACTCTTCACTCGGTCAAAAAATTGCATTTCATCAACCAACAAGGGCTACCAGACAAACCTCAACCTTTTACCTACCAGCGATGACCACAAATTACCAGGAAAATTCTTCAATCTATAGGTTGCAGCGAAATCATGACTCACATTTTCATAGCTTAGATATTAGAAGGACAAACGTAAGTTTGAACACGTTTAAAAGGCTGGTGAGAAACACGTTCACTTGGTGAAAGATACCGTATTATTCGCCTGCACTTTGTAATCTGGTTGAAAATGTTAATGTTTATTCCTCCCATCTACATATACTTATTATGAATGAATTTTATTAGTAGTATAAGGTCTTCTATTTTTGTATTTCTTTCTTTTTTTTAATTGTTAAGATTTGTATAAGACTGATTTATTATTGGGCTTCGGCCTGTTAATTGGTCTATAAACGATGAAAAATATAAACGATGAAAAATAAACTACACTAATTTTTCCCAAAATTCCGGATGACGAAACTCTATTTTCAGAGAATGACTCACCAGCTCAATCTGTAAAGATCAACCAGTTGCCTACAATGCACAAACGTTGAAATTCAATTTGCAGGGAATGACTCGCTAGCACTCGATCTGCAAAGATCAACTTTTAGTCGGCTTTACAATGGAAACATCAGAAAAGAGACTCAATCTAGTCTTTGAAGTCATAAACCGTAACTGAATCTACGAAGTTACAATTGCGAGTGAAGCAACAGTATAAGCAAAACTATAACAATTGCTAAAACAATCAACGGCGAATGAAGCACAACAGCAAACGACAAAACCATTGGTCGAAAATGACTCTTGCAAGGAATGACTCACTAGCAAAGCACTCGACTTACAAAGACTGACCTCATTCTCCAACACAGAGAAACATTTCCGTTTCCCGTTTTCGCTTTCCGCAATCTGCCTTCCCTCCCTAACTTAACTTATTCACTCTCGGCCCAAATCAAGTTGTGTCATGTCATCCAGGTCCGAGCAGAGCGATTCTGTCCACATCGGGCTTGATAACATTCTCGCCCCACAGGTCGCGTAGGTCCGTTAAAGAAATTCTTGACTATTTATTTATTTATTTATTTCGTCAATGGCATCCGCCCCCTGACTACTTGCATTTTTAATTTTACAATAAAAGAACAGAAAAAGATTATACATGTCAAGTTGAATGAAAAAAATATAGAACAAAAACATAAATAAAAACATTCACCAACGTCACATAGGAGTGAGTCACGTCTCGTTTGACCAATAACCAGAAAGTCGTCAATAGGTCGTTTTCTGAGCCACCAGGAAATGAACGGTTAGTGGTTACAGGGAGCCCACTCCTCCTTGATTCCTTATATCTCCTTGCTTTTAAAAAATCCTCCTGAAACCTCCTTAATCTCCTCAAACTCCTTATTTTTAGTTTCACTTTAGTTAAAACATCTAACATTTTAATTCTGACTGTGGAACCATATATATTCAAAACCGTTCCTCGCTTACTTCACCAAAAAAAAGCTCATGAAACCTAAATAATTCAACAAATGAGATCGATAGTGCTAAAAGGTACTTGCAAAACCCTATCGCCTCAATTGTTATTTTTCATCGATTGTGTTGATGCTGCTGGCAACTTAATCATTTATTGTCAATCAATTGTTTTCATCTGGTGTGTATCGTGTTTGAGAAAAGTTTAGCCATCTGGTTAAGTTAACCAATGCGTATTTATTCCTCAATCATAGGAATGCTGATCTCGAGCGAGGATTTAGCGTAATCAAATTTGTGTTTCCCGAAATTTCAAGGAGCAGCTCTAGGAAGAAACGATTGTGGCTATTCGGATAGTTAGAATACTTTGTATTTCTACGATAAAGTGGAAGATTTTCCAATTATTCGAAAATTGTTAGACCTCTGCTCGTCGGCCCGTAAAATATATTTTTTACATTTAGATGTAAAAAAAGAGCGAAACACGTTATTAGCAAAATCGAAACAAAACGAGTCAGACAAAAACGAAAAGCATAAGGAAGAGGCCAAAATTCAAAGCATCGAAGCTGAAATAGCAGACGAGACTTTAAAGTTTAAAGTCGCCGAAACGTTAGTTGATGATGGTAATAACACTTCGTCAGCAAGAAGATAAAATCAAAAAATTAAAAAAAGACAAAAAATTAAGTAACTAGGCTAATTTTTTTAAAATCTAACTACATGAACTTAGGGCACATTACGTTGGGTATCTTATCTAGAGTAAACATTTTTTGGAAAAATCTTCGATAAAATATTTGTGAAAAATTCGGAAAATATTTTCCAAATAATATTCTCTGAGAAACACCAAAAAATCTACTTCGTATATCCTTAATATGACTTTGGAAAGTCAAAAAAATTTCGAATTCATCAAATTTAATCCAAAATATCATATTTTAAAACTCCTGAAATGCTCCTTAAATAATCGAAATATCCTCCTTTATTCCTTAAAAAGGAGGCCGAATTTTGAGTGGGCTCCCTGTGGTTAGCGGGAGCCAGTCGACTAGACTGGCTCGATTCGGCACAAGTCGATAAGACTCGGAGTTAAGTCGTGAGACCACTTTTTAAAGTCGTGAGACCTAAATAACCTAATCGATACCGATTAGAAAAAGAACCATAGGTCCAGCATATTTGCAAGTGAAATCAGTCATGACATTTTGATCTTACCATTCAATTTGATTGGAATCTTCAACATTCTAACAGTCGTTTTGAATGAGTTCCGCGGCATACCCTGAAACCAAAGCTGTGAGAAACGGTTAAATTCCAAGCATATGTTATATATTGGTTCATGGTAACCATACTTAGTCCTGTGTTCATCGACAATGAGAAGATCGTCAGCTCGAGTGGGACGAGGATTTAGAGTAATTCTTCTCGTTATTTCAAATGAATCAAGACCACCACTTAAAAGGTCAAAAGTAAACAATGCACAGGCATTTATCCTGCGTCTAGCAAGCGGTTCAATGTCGATGGAGCAACACTGATCGTCTGACCGAAGCATATTCCAGATACGAACGCACATGTGCGAAATATAAACTCTTCAAGGTTTTGACATTCTTAAACTCCTTACAAGTCCTGATGACAAAACCGAGCATCGAATAAGACTTAGCAATTACGTATTCGACGTGTTTACCAAAGGTCAGTTTTTCATCCATGAGAACTCCTAAGTCTTTCACCAGTTTCAAGCGAGTCACCACAGTATCGTTGATAGAGTAATTGAATGCAATCTTTGACCTTTTGCGAGTGAAAGACATCACATTGCATTTTCTTACGTTTAAATAAAGCTGGTTGACTTCGCACCACCGTAAGAACCTGTTCAAATCTCTCTGAAGAGCAGTAGCATCAAGTACAGTTTTGATCACTTTGAAGATCTTCAAATCGTCTGCATACAACAGATGAGTAGAGGAAGAAAAAACTTTCGTGACATCGTTCATGAACAATATGAACAGAAGAGGGCCAAGATGGCTACCTTGAGGAACGCCAGACGTCACATTAAAAGTCATAGATGACCACCCAGACAACTTTACGAACTGTGTACGTCCGCTTAGATAAGACCCACGCCAACAACTCAGAATGAACTCCAAACTTCTTCAATTTGAATAAAAGAATTGAATGCTTAACTCGGTCAAAAGCTTTTTGGAAATCAGTGTAAATGACATCTAGCTGATGTTTATTTTTTTTTTTTTTTATTTTTTTTTTTTATTGTCGGAGAAAGCGTCCTCTCCCGCACTAAAACTCCGAAAAAAATATAATTAAATATTACAATTAAGTTTCATTACAAAACATTTCATTTAAATAATTAAAATAAATCTAGAAAAAAAAACTAAGTAAAAGTAACGAGTATTGATTGAATAAAAGTTCTTCATTGAATTTAATATCTTGTGCTCGAGTTAATTACCGAAAAACATGAAAAAGAAAACAAAATGATTAGTATGTCTCCAGACAAAACAAAAAGAAATTATAGCTAGAGCAAATAAAAATCATCAGCTCTCTTTTCAAAAGTTCCATATACAAGCCGCATTGCGTCTCTGTATTGATATGGAAACCTTCTGAAGCAAGTAATCTAAAGACTTCTTCTCTCCCGAAGCCTTCTTCATCATCTTTCCTAAACTTACGAGAAAAGCTTTTGTCTCTTGACCACAACTACCTAAACTTTCGAATGCTATTGGCTTAAATAAGTAATTCTCTTTCAGACTGACGTAATGATTATGTTTCCTACGCTCTGCCTGATCAGCCACAGCTCCAGCTTTAGTTGTCGAAATAGATAAGTAAGACTGAGCTAAAGTATCTCGAACGGTCACGTCCCATTTCAGTGATTTTCCTCTACTCCATGGTATTAACGTCATTCCGTCTGGCCTTTTTCCATCGTCTCTCGAAATTCCTGGCGGTTGCAAAACATTAGGGATACCGGCTGAAGAAAAAGCATGTGAGAATATATTGTTGATATCATCGTGTCCCGGAACCCATCCCTTACTATTCTTACAAGACAGCCCATGACGACCATATTCGTCGACTAGTTTCCCACAAACACAACGGTGTTCTTCACATATTTTGCAGCCCAACCTAAGTGCTACGGCTATTCTTGCCGCATTATTGTCTAAAAGCAGCCCCAGATTACTTGAAGGTACTACTTGCAACCACTTTGAAGATTCTTTTGTTGATGATGCAAGCAACCTAGCACGATCCACTGGAGAACTGGAAGCCAATAACCCGTCAAAAACCTTTCGCACACCTATTAAGTCCCAGTTCTTTTGAATACTCTTATCTTTTTCACCTAACAAAGAGTATTCCGAAGGAAGACTCCGTAAGATCGACAAAACGTTATCGTTCAACACTTTCAAACCAAACCTGCTTAGGATCTCATCCGACAATTTCGAAGACTGATGGATAGACGACAAGTATGCAGGATAGGCCAACTCTGAGGATTTCCTAATTCCAAGACCACCGAAAGAAAGAGGGAGAGATGCCTGATTCCAGGAAACATCTCCGAGTTTCGTGTTCGTAATAACTTCAAGAGTAGCGCGAAACGATTCGTCTACTCTGTCTAATACCTCTGGTACTAAGAATGACTTGCATGTACGCAACAGATAATTGAACCTAGGAGCTGAAAGAGAACTCTTAAAAATACACAGAGCAGGATGAACGCTTGGACAACAGCTCGACGCTTTCAACCTTAGTCGAAAACATACCAATGACGCCTTCCTCGAAAATAGGAGTACCAAGCAATTCGAAATTAGTTTTGTCAACTTTACGAATGCCTGGTAAAAGACTTGATATCTCACTATACATCCTTTCTTCCTCGTCTACTGACGCATTCACGAAAAATACCTCGCACTTTTCGGCGTTCAACTCCATCCCTGAATGCTCACAAAAGTCTAATATTCTTCTAATATCTGACAAGAGAGCTTCTAGTTCGTCACCTATTGTCCCGTCATCGAGATACCAACCATTTAACCTTGAAACTAGAGAATGAGTCATCTTCATAATCCCTATGCAAAAAGCAGGTGGACCTAGAGGATCGCCTTGCTGCACGCCTCTCTTCGATAGAAAGATCTCTTCGTCGTAGATCAAATTGGAATAACGACTATAAGCTTGTCTTACCATTGGAGACATCTCTGGACAGATCTCTTCTACTTCAGACAAAAGCAATTTCCTAAATAACATGTTGAAAGCATTCTTAAAATCAAACTTGATTATAGCCATAGCTCTTTCGTGTTCCGCTGTAGCGAAACACCTAACCGCATGGATAAGAGCTTCAGCGCCCCCTTTCACCCCAAAACCTATCTGGATTGGAGCTAAAACTTTCGCTAACTCATCTCTGATGTGATAACAAACTATTTTTCATCACCTATAAAAAAAATATTTGCGTATGGTAACTCTGCTGTTCATTTTACAACATAGCTGAACATTAGTTTTCAGCATATCTGTATATTCTACGTAATTGTTGAATGTTGAACGGAATGACAGTACTATGTACAGCTAAGATGTACTACTGCACTGTTAAGTTACCAAATGTACTTGTCGCGAATTTGTACAGCAGAGCAGTACATGATTTGTGACAGATCCAAAGTACTATTGAGATGTAAAATGTACAATATAGCTGAACGAATGACAGTTTGAATGTAAGTCGTGGTAGCTGAACGAATGACAGTTTGAATAATTCAAATTGAATGTAGGTCGTGGAAACTTCCATAATATCAAGACTAAAAACTGCATGACATTTCAATACAATTCTAGATTTATTCGTAATTCATAAATTCAGCGGTGAATAAATGAACTGGAATAATGAAAGATTTTTTTTAGTGTAATTGACGGTAAAAGCTGTCGTTGTAGATAGAAGATTTTCTGATGCCTCTACTCGCATCTTTTATCCTTCCGGATATCAATTTAAAGCATTTCATATTCCTTATGCGATGGAATCTTTGATGAAATCACATCAAAAAAATTTATGACTAACTATTTTCAGGGTCGGTAAAATTTCTATTAAAGTACGCTAAATGTAGAAACCAGATTTTATGTAAATAAGACGGATTATGTGCAACTGACGTTTTATTAACGCACCGAGTTATACATAAATAACTATTTTCGTAAACAAATTATAGATTTGCAACGGTTTCGCCGAACAAAATGATCCAAGCACGAACCGACTACTTTTATTCAAACGTAACCTCACTTAAGTTTCGTTAAATGTTTCGTTCATTCATTCATGCGTATGAAATTTTTTTAACGTGGATGGCCAACGCACTGCTCCTAGCATGAACACTACTTTGACAAATATCCAATTTGGAGGCTTTTGTGATGACAGCTACCGCTTAAGATTGATTGTATTGTATGTTTTAACTCATACAACGAAAACAAGTCATCTATCTTTATCTTTACGAAAGAAACGCAGTGCCTACTGTGACTTCATTAGCCTCCAAATATTTCTTATGTTCATGCTAGGAGCAGTGCGTTGGGATGGCATTTCTTGATGTGGATGACATTTCAATCGGCTATGAAGATGATCTATATATAAACATAACCTAAGTATTTTTTTGTGTTACTACTGACATTTTCATTCTTAGTAATATTGAGGTTATAGTCTTATGGGCGATAATAAATTATTTTAGTGGTACTTCTCGCTCAGTGATTTGTGTCCACCACTAAATACGTCGAAAATTAAGCCGACGAAAGTCCTGTTTTCTTGTTGATCAATAAAATAATTGTAAATGACGATAAATTCTATTTTGGATATCAACAACTTAATACAATCCGTTTTCTCAAGAGGTAAAAGGCTTTAAAAGTTGTTGTGAGGAATTCTTTCGAAAATCCACCTATCCAAATCGGACCCATTTCGTCTATTATTGATATATACATGGTTTTAAATGTTGCCCTTAGATCTCAAAGCAGGGCTCCAGATAGTCTCTAGTCACTTTTGGTTGATAGTGGCTGACCTTAGAAGGTCGAAAAAGGATGTTTTTCGGACTCATTTTACGGCTGCTAAATGTGCGCTCGTTGGAAAGCTGAAGTCAAGTACTTTCAGGGCATGCCTAGTTTGGACTAAGTTCGGACAATCAGCTTCAATAAATGAAAACTACTAATTGAAAAAACATATTTTTCGAAAAAAAAAAAAAAGTTTCCATGGTTCTGGATAAATAGAGTAGGGTAATTTTTGTTAAGAATAGAAGCCACTCCATTGGTGGAATTTGTGTCATGTACAGGTACAAATTTAGGATTAATTTTAACGAAATCTACTAAAAAAAATAAAAAAAAAATCTAGTATTTCTCAATTATTTTCGATATTTTGACATTTTACATTACAGCACAACAGTATAAGAATATGAGAACTTTTGAAGTTCAATTTCACAATACTGCTCAGCTGAACATTAATGTTCAGAAAAACAGTACTATGGAGACGTACGATATTATAAGATCTCTTTGACATATCGTTTACCAAACACAAGTTCTGAGTTGGCGCATGAGTAAGGTGGTGGACTAGAGTGTCGGAGGTTATGGGTTCTAGCCGCAGTTAGCGCCAATTTTTTTTTTTTCAATTTAGTTAATTTAGTTAATATAATTTAACGTACTAAATAATATAACAATGAAAAATGGTGGATTTTGACTATATTTTCTGCTGAGATTTCGAAATCACTAGTTCCAATAGTTGGCAGAATAGCAACACCTCTGTAATTTTCTACGTCACTCCTAGATCCACTCTTGTAAATCGGTGTAATATACGACGATTTCCATCTCGTAGGAAACTTACCAGTTGAGAGTGATGAGTTAAAAATGCGGAGAAGTGGATAAGACCGACTATCAGCGCAGTTCTTCAAAAGAACAGGTGAGATTTTGTCAGGCCTTCGCCCTTACTGGTGTCAATACCACGTAAATGGCTCACAACATTTTCAATAGTAAAAGAAATCGATCCAACATCAACAAGTTGATCAATGTGGTAAAACTTACGGGACAGGTCTGATTCACTCTCGTTATCAGTAACATAGACACTTTGAAAGAACTCGGCGAATAAACTACAGGATTCAATAGGACTGGAAGATTTTTTATCTCTTTTACGCATCGTTGAAGGATAACCTACAGTTTTCTTGCGCGACTTCACAAACGACCAAAACCTTGACGGATCCGATGTCAGCATTTTCTCAGTCTTTGTCAGATACCTGCTAAAAGCCAAATCACGCACAGTGCGAAATTCTTTACTTACGACAAAAAAACCATCTCTAATCTAGATCTCTCAATGGGGTCAGTCTCAGAATTAAGACGCTTACTAGCTTTGCTCGTCCTATTTTTAAGGTTCCTTAGACGTTGGTTGTACCAAGGCGGGTCATCAATCGTCACTTTTTTCTTGAGAGGGACAAACCTTTCGAAACCGGCTAAAAGCGTTTCATAAAGCAAATCAACAGCGACATCCACGTCAGAAAGGTTCAACATCAGTTGATTCCAATCAACAGAGTCAAAATAACGGTTCAGACCGGAGAAGTCACCTTTCTTGAAGTTAAATTCAGTAGAAGACTCATCACATTCAACGCAATCGACTACGTCCGCGCAAAAGATAACCTCGATGGGATAATGGTACAGGTCAACACGACTCAAAGGCTCAAGACACCTAGAAACGTTTGCCCCATTGGGGTTGCTGAAAAAAACAAGGTCCAGAATATCTCCATAAAAGTTGCGCTCGCCGTTGACTTGGTGAAGACCACTGCTCAACATGAGATAGATTATATCAGCTTTCGTTCCTTCACCAATCCCAGATGGTAGAAACACATTAGGCTCACAAGACTCGTCATCGCCATTCATCAGGTCGTCAACACTGTTGGCGTGGCTGTTGAGGGTGTCGGGCACCCAATCTACAAGACTGAGATTGAAATCACCTAGGACGCACATTTCGTCATTCAGATCCAAATCGACAAAGTTCAATACTTTCTCCAGTGCATCACGATATTCGTTATAGACCAGTACTGAGGAGCCAGAAGGAATATAGATACAGCAGATAAAGAGCGAATGATCCTGAAGTTGAACTTTTACCAACACCATTTCGACATTGTCTGTGCCAGGAACTAGGATACGATCACTGGGGTAAGAGGTACGAACAGCAATCAACACGCCACCATACATCTGATGAACACTGTTCAAATGAGAACGATCACGATCAGTTCTGTAGACAGAGAATCGTTTAAGATCGAAAAGTTCACCATCGAAAAAAGAATCATTGAGAGAAGTCTCTGTCAAAGCAACAGCATCGTGGTCGCAAGACAAAACATGTTGTGTTCTTATTGACGAAAACCAACATTTAAACTCAATTCATTTTATTCCAAATTGATAAATAATTTACATGTGCTTACACTGATGTGTATTTCGTGTGATCGATCGAAAGACTAATTTCATTACATAAAACCTAAGCGATATGATGCGACCGTTCGATCGATGTCAATGTATTGGTGAATGCAACAAAACATTATTCGAGAAGTCAAACGTCTTAGTCCTTAATCCGCGAATGTTCTGATAATTCAACTTAAAACCACTTCTTGAAGTGGAATTACATCTAGGGGAGTTCATTGAATCATTGATACATCTGACTGAGACGGCTGAAAGTAGTCAGATATCAGAGGCTGAGACTCGCGGTCACGGAAAGAGCGAGTCAGTTGACCGGATCTAATTGAATAAGCGGATCGTCTTGGGCAATAGGATCCGTATCCATCTGGCGAGGAGGCGACAAATGAGTCGGAGCTTCGGTGGAAGATTGCCAGCAGTTGAGGACGTCTGCTTGGACGTCCAAGTTTGAGGTTTCGATAAAAAATCTCCAAAAGTGTTAGATTTAGGCTTCTTTCTCTCCACGAATTCACCAATCATCACGTGCTCAGGCCAAAACGAAGGATCAGATAGTCTGCTGAACAAGTCCTCACCACAGTTCAGACGAAACGAAATAAAATTAAGCCTATCCAACTTCTGGTCCTTTTTGACAAGCAAACGCAAAGAAAACAAATCGTCAGCAATGTCGGGGACATTTTTCTTAAGATAGGCTGTAATCGAATCCGCAGGGCTGAGCTTAGAAACGTAAAGCGACTTAGCAAAGCCATCGGCAAAATCTCGACGAACATCACGACCGCCAGATACAGGATTGCCGAATCCATGATTCAAATCGGCGCTAGTCCCAGACGTCAGTTTACGACCTACAAATGAGGATTTCTGAGCCAGGATTTTCGGGTCGGTACGACGACGCTTCGGAGTAAACGAAGAAGAAGAGGAAAAAGCTGTAGCTCGCTTACGCTTTGAAGCACTCATAGGTGGAAAATCAGAGTCGGCGCCCAATGCATTACGCGATGGAACCGATGGCATATTGACTGAAACTCGATCCGAGGCATTTACGGGATTTTGCACGGACATATTTTTGATTTCAGTTAAAACAGAAGCGTAAGACTTAGTTTCGTCGCGGTGCTCCAAAACTGACGACTTAATATCATTCAGCAACGACAGTATTTCAGCTGATTTGTCATTATCTTCAGTGCGGGTAAATTCGAGAATCGAGCGCTGAACAAAAGAATCAGACGAAGAATTCGGAAAATTAGTAGCACCCTTCGAGGATTTCGACGATCTCGCGGCTGACCTAGCCGCAGACGACGAGTTCGTCACAATCACAATGCAAGCATCACATAAGACAACCACATTCTTAGAAATAATTACTTCGCTGGCAGCCTTTGAAATGCCTATACACATCAAATGAATAAGAGCGTTGCATTTACCGCAGTTCACTGAATGATCTATCCTGATGTTCGACGGAGGGCAATCTTCCCTGCTGCATACCTTTACATCGCTCATTGCGAACACGGATAGTCAAAAAAAAAGGAAATAATAAATCAATCAACCGACTGTACTAATCGTGAAAATGTAACAATTTTATTGTCAAGGAAAGAAAAAATAAATAAATAGATAAAATCGACTGGACTAATCGTCAATAAATGAAATAAAAAAAATTCCGTGTACCATTAGGCAGATAGGTAGAGAGCCTTTGGTTTTACTCAAGTTATCGTACACGGTCATCTATAATCATAGGCAAATGCTTTGCCTTACCGCCTGCTTCGAGTTCCACATGTTACAAACGGCATGGTGTTCCTATAAGCCCCCAGTACTTCGTACGGGGCTAAAAATCTAGATTTTCATTTGTTAAACGTGGAATCATTTACAAAAACCACAACAGCTCCCAAATTTGAAAACAAGCCAAATTTCACTTTTCTCTCACTGTATGAACTGAGAGACAAGCCGATCGCAATTATTAAATAAGGTGTATCGTCCGGGCACCATCATCTGATTAACCTGTAATTCTTATGTCACCCATCGCTATCGTTAACACATTCAGTATAAGATGGCTCTGTCAGTATTCCTACAACTTTTCATTCATGATTTGTAGTATGTGTGAGTGTGTGTGAGTGAGTTCTTCATCTGTCATTAAATCCACATTTCTTTTTGAACGAGTTTTGTTGCGATCATTTCGTTAACTTAAATTCTAAAAAAGTTTATTTCAAATAGCTATTTTCGTTTCATATCACTTTTGTCGTTGCATTTACACCTGTCCACAAAATGCAGGTAGATATCCTCTCGCCGCCGTTAGTTTCATTCAAAGTTTTTCTATTTCTACATCGACTCGATTCGCATTACAATTGACCATATTTGGACAATGAAATGAGTCATTGATTGTGTGTTATGTTGTTCTTTAGAATCCGAATGAAGACACTGAATGGAATGATGTTCTACGTCAGAAGGGAATCATTCCGGAGAAGGAGAAAGGAATCACCGAAGATGACATCATTAAAATGATGGAACAGACCATTGAGGATAAGCAAAAGTCGAGTAATAAATTGTCTTGGGACATTTCCCGAACACAAACACGAACTAAATATTTGCGTTAACATTGTAGGAGAAAAGGAATTGTCTGAACTGGATCTGGATGGTCTCGACGAACTGGAAGATTCTGAAGATGAGGCAGTGCTTTTGGAATACAGAAACCGGAGGATAGCTGAAATGAGAGCACTGGCTGAAAAGAGTAAATTTGGTTTCGTACGGGAAATATCTGGTCAGGACTATATTGAGGAAGTGAACAAAGCTGGCGAAGGGATCTATGTCGTGTTGCATTTGTAAGTTCACTTCAACTTTTCAACTGAACAGGGAATTAATTCGTCGGCTCTCAAACAGATATAAGCAAGGAATTCAGCTATGTGCGTTGATCAACCAATTCATGGCCGATCTGGCCACTCGTTTTCCGCATACAAAATTCCTGAAGGCAATATCAACCACCTGCATACCAAATTTTCCGGAGAAAAATCTGCCCAGCATTTTCATCTACTTTGAGGGCAATATTAAGAAGCAAATCATTGGACCAGTTGAACTGCGAGGAGAAAAACTTACAGCCGCCGGTAAGTGTGCGATCGATGTTGTATTCTAATGCGACTATAACGTTTGTAAGTTTCGTGAAAGTAACGGTCTCTTTTGATGCTAATAATGTGATGTTCACACCTGCAATCGTTAAAAGTGATATCAAATACTCCTTCAACCAACAACAGTATAGAAGGCTCGTCGATTTAAATATTTCGGAAGTGAAACTTTGCTAGAAATTGATCCGAGTGGATCAATAATCGTGAATTGTCATTTTTCCCGTGTCAAGTCGTTCCAAGAATATCGACATCCGTCATTTAAATTGTGCCACCCAAACAAGAGCCATCTGTACCACAACCTGATCAATTCTCAATAGATTCATTCCGCTCGTTAGTCAATGTATCCGAAAATATACATGCCAAGGTCACCACTCTAACTTCAGGTCGATTTCTACGACGGACTGTTAGTTTTAAATTTGTAATCATCTGAAGAAATATTCAGTTGATTGAGGAACTAGTTCTACGTTTTAACATTATACAGCTATGAAGGCAAAGAGAGTGAAATATGAACACTTAAGCAGTTCAACTTCTATTTCATCGTAGATGCATCCAAACCACATGAGACCCTATTTGGCCCAAAAGCACATTAAATTACCTGTCAAATGACACCCTACACGCCCATGTACGTTTTGTGTACCTCGAGCAATTTCAGTAAGAAAAGTGTAAGTCTTCGGTTGAAAACTTCGGCTGCACATATTTCAGTGTGGATGAATTTGAAACCCAATAAGACCCTATTTGCCCCGGAAGTACATGTAATTACTTTTCTAATGACACCCCACACGACCATGTACGGCTCGTGTAACGAGAAATTTCTGTAAGAAAAGTGCAAGTTTTCGGTTTTTGATCATCTTTCACCAGCCACACAAGCTTCGAAGAATTTTTGTGAAAGTTGTTTTGGCTTCTAGGGTCTAAGTCCTTTCTTGGTACATTATCAAAAAGTCCAACAAAAATGCGTCCGATTTCGGTACGCTGTTTTTCAAAATAATCCCTCAAAGGATTATCTTGAATGTTTGTCTGTATTCGGCTATGAGAAGTGAACGGAAAGGGCCAATGACATGGGAAAGTATTGACTAGAAAACCTGATTGTAGCCGACTGAATCTAAAATGGGACCAGTACAAACCCTTTTGATATTGTCAACATTGCCGTCTGAAACAGATGACAAGAGGCAGGTAACATAGTCGATCAATAATCACGGAAAATTTTTCGATTCTCTTTAATGCCTAATTCATTCATCTCCGCTACATTACAGCTAATTTATATGTTTGCTTGCGGCCAGATAACGTCTCATTACCGTCTCGATCAAAACCAGTTTTTCCCATGACTTACTAGAACATTTTTTGTTGAGGCGTGTGGGAAGGTTGTATTTTGAGTCGAAGGCGAGGAATATATCCCAGCTAGCAGCGCTAGCTACTCTTTTATCTCCTGACATTGCTTGACTTTGTATTAGGCACGCAAAAGCTACTGTTATAATTATTAAACTCGATATTACTGTTTGTTCAAAAATGAAATGCACAGTTTTTAGTATTTCGAGACATTGCAAAATTGCAATCTGTCAGATAGTAAAGGATGCGTTTAATTACCCGGCGCATTAAAAGATTTGAAATTTGAATGATTTTTTCCACAGCTACATATTTTTGCATGTTAAGTTTCTTACATTTTTGGCAGATAGCATTTTAATAGTAGGAAATTTAGATTTCGTAGGAAGAATTCGCGGACGGAAAAATGTAAATTTATTTTGAGTCTGAGTATTGTTCTACATCTATGATTTCTCTTAGATCGTGTTTCTATTCAAACAAATCGATGGTCTTTGAATACTCAAATCTGTAGAAAGACCGTCTACTTCATACATTTAGCAAATTTTTTACAAGAAGTTTTATCAGCACTTGAAGTGACGATATTGGAAACACGAATAAGCATCAGGGAAAAAAAAATTGTCAACAATTATAAAAAAATGTGGCTCCTCTACAGTCCAACCGACTAGGCGAATAGATCAATTTTTGCATTTATCAATTAGTTTCAGTGATCATTCTAGTAATTATTACGCACTACATGGGAATAGAGTTGAATTAAATTCTACTTTACACACATTTAATAGTTGCTTTTGTTATTCAATGCACAAAACTTATTCTACAAAACCAGTTCATTCGGCCAACATACATTTCTATTGAAATGGCAATTGTCAAAATGACATCGAAGCCATTGCTTTATGATGCCGAGAAGGAACATTCATCTGGCAGAAATTTTACTTTTTCATTACTTTTTATGTTTTTGTATTTACTTTGAGTTATCATGAATAATGAAAAGGATTTCGTAAAAACACAAAAAATAAACAAAACAATAAAAGAAATGAAAAAGTAAAATTTCTGAGAGATGAATGTACCTTCTCGTCATCATAAATCAATGGCTTCGATATTATTTTGACAATTGAAATTTCAATAGAACATGTATGTTGGCTCAGTGGACTGGTTTTGTAGAATAGGTTTTGTGCATTGAATATTTAACAAAAGCAACTATTAAATGTGTGTTAATTATAGGTTAATTCAACTCTACGATTCCCATGTAGTGCGTAATAATTACTAGAAAGATCACCAAAACTAGTTGATCAATGCAAAAATTGAACTTGACTTGAAGCAAATTTATTCGGTATTTGAAAAAGAGTCGCTAATATATGCAGCTATAGTATTTTTGACAACTGTTAAAAGTTATGGAATGTATTGTGGATTGGATTGTTTCGATTTATTTAAAATTCTCAATAGTGGCTGGGTTTTAACAGTTAGCCGCTGTACAACACCATCGATTTCTTTGAATAAAGACACGATCTAAGAGAAATTATAGATGTAGAACAATACTCAGACTAAAAATAAATTTACATTTTTCCGTTCGCAAATTCTTCTGACGAAATCTAAGTTTCCTACTATTAAAATGCTATTTGCAAAAAATGTAATTAACTTAACATGCAAAAATCTGTAGCTGTGGAAAAAAACCATTCAAATTTCAAATCTGTTAATGCGCCGGTTAATTAAACGCATCCTTTACTATCTGACAGATTGAAATTGTCAACTGTCTCGAAATACTAAAAACTGTGCATTTCATTTTTGAACAAACTGTACCACAAAGCTGTTGGATAATTTTTTACAATCGTCAGGAACATCATCAGAGCAACTCTCATATTTATCATCGTACTTGCAAAAAATGCACACTAAGGTATAAAATAATATCAGCACTCCAGCAAATATTCCAACAATAGTGTATTGTCTCCATTCGGTGTATTTATTACATTCTTGTAGTTATTCTGATGAACTTCCACATTGATATTCGGCAGGGTAGACTTTGTCTAGTTGGACTAAGTAATATGAAGATGTTGCAATCAAAATGATTCCGTAAATCTGAAAATGTAAGAAAATTAATTCGCTTTACACCAACGCACTTCAAGCATGAATAGTCACGGGACAGCGAGGTGTGTCATACTGACACTGTAAAAAACTAATTTGGAAAATATTTTCATCATAGCACTGTTTCTAGCATAGCCTATTCGAATACCATCAGCCTCCAAATATCTACTATGTTGTTAATGCTAGGTTCACTGATATGTTTCCATACAAGATAGCAAGGCTGTAAACTTTGAGGAGGTCATGCAGATACATATACGCGGGTAACACACCACAGTTTCTTTTGTAAAGATAGATAACTTGAAACATACAACACAAGAAATCACTCAAGCCACCAAATTTGACACTTGCTAATTCATGTCAATTCAGTGTTCATGCTAGGAACCATGCTGTGATTTCCTGTGATGATTCTCGTCGCCTTGATCAAGGTAAATATATGGGCGGAGGTAATGCCATATATCACCGAATCAGATGTGCAGTGGCACGAAAGCTCGCTATAAACGCCATCTCTCCCTTTCTTTTAAATCACAAAATTACTTAGAAATCTGGGCCATCTGTTTTGTGATAGGCACAATATTTTGTGAAAGCATAGCACCTAGCAGGGTAATAGAGGTTTTTAAACGTCAAATAGAGTAGTATTTTGTTACCAATAATACCATTAGTAGCTTTATTAGTGGTATCAAAATACAGCTCTATTTGACACGTAGAAACCTCCATTATTCTGCTAGGTGCTTTGGTGAAACACAAGTAAATCGTAGTCAACCATTTTTTAAAAAATGTGTCATTAGCATCGAACTATTGTGCTAGGCCGCGCGTCCGTATGACATTACCTCCGCCCATATATTTACCTTTTCCTACTCGAGGTATTTATAAGAGAGTTTTGATTAAAGTGAAGAGACGTGTTTCTCACAATTGAAAGATTAATGGAACTCACTTTGAAACGCTTAAGTTGACTGGCAATCGCATCGCTTATCGATCTGCTGTTCAGTTGATTGTTGTACCTGGTCAAACAATGATATTACTTGGCACGGTGAGCTTGAAAAAACTTTTGGTCAAGTCGATTTACACATTGGGCATCTTTCATAAATTCATATCGACGACAGTCAAACGATGATTTTCGTGTAAAAATAGGAACCAAAAGGGTTTTCAAGCTCGCTGTGTCGGATCTGTTACGTTTTTTTAATCCATTTGATCCCATTTTGAACAGATTTAAGAAAAAAAATATTTCGTTTGCGAAAGGCGTGATTTTCACTTACAAATTTTCGTCGTAAGAGAGCGTGGTCGGTTGCTAGGAATCTCGCGCCGCGTCATTCACAATAATTCACATTTTGACACATTTTGTATAAGGAAGATGTCACTTTGTAAGTTATTGTGAATGACGCGGCGCGAGATTCCCTAACACCGCGTGGTCAAGGTTTTTTTGGTTAAAAAACGAGAGAGACGAATTTCAACCAGTAGAAATCCCTCACGACGCTCTCTTACGACGAAAATTGTTAAGTGGAAACCATCAGACTGTTGTATCACATCCGTTTCATTATCGAATCAATTTTGCAGAATTCGAATATCTACTGGGTCTGTACGCTGCTATTCCAACGAGCATAAAGGAAGATCCACGACCAGCTGTCAAAGATAAACTTATGGCTGACTTGGCCGATAACAATGACTGGTAATTTGTGGTTCCTTGATAGTGTTTTTTGGCGAACAAAAAAAAATTATTTATTTTACGACGGGAAATGTGTTTTGTTGAAATGAGTTTTTGTATTGAGGCAATAAACGAAAATCAAAAAAAAATCTTTCGGAGTCATCTTTGTCGTTTTAGATCGAGTTTGCTTTGGACAAGTTTAGTCAAGGAAAATACAAATTTTCTTAAATCAAAATCTTTCGTCCACAAAATTGGAATTGTTTTTCCAAAATGCGAACTAAGAATTCCGCATCCAAATCCCACTTGGCAGTACCATCAAATGATCGTTTATTCGACGAAAGCAGGCCACCATACCGCGAGTACAAGGAGAAAACCGACAAATATTTGGCATCCAAAAGTAATCTGAGTAAAGTTAGAGCTAAACCGATCAGGCGTCCCTCGTTGCGTAGACGTGGCTCGTTAAGCGAGAATATTCCTTTATCTGAACGAGTTAAGAGATATCAACAAGCAGCCACCAAGCAGAAACATACCTTCGTCGAACAAAGTGGATATGAAGGGATGGTTCCGATGAAAGAACGCATCGCGGCAATAGAAACTAAGCTATCGGATCGACCAGTGTCAGCAATGAAGCTTAGGCGTAAACCCACAGACTTAAACTCACTTCGTATTGCTTCTCCAAAGAGAGCATTGGAACTCGTCCAACGATATTTTGATAATCCAAATCCGAAAACGAAACGAGCGAACAGAAATTAAAGTTACGGTAAGGTAATGGTATTGTCCGCGAAACGTGAAGCATGGATGGCAATAAATTGTTAGAAAACCTTGGCTTGCATTATAGAAGTGAAAAGATTGAGAAAGGACACGAAAACCAAGTTTCGGGGAAATTCTAGTGCAGCGCGAGTTCACTTCATTGTATCACTTACGCACGATTTCAATAAGGCTGTGCGCTGAAATGCTTTTCCAAGATTCACGCTATCCATCAATTCTATGGAAACAGGCCGTATCTAGATCATCAGCTCTACACCAAGCAGTAAAATTCACCCGAAACTTGGTCTGCATTTTTTGTGATCCGCTGAAGATTTGCATTCAACTTCAGTGTTTAAATACTTTGCTTGTAACAGGCGTTCTTTAAATATCTAGATATGCTGAAGGGTGTCGGTCTATGGGCACTGATAGCTTAAGTAACGAGATTTTCAGAAGCCCGGTTGCACTTTAGATTGATCGACTACGCGATAGTTTCAGAAAATAATTGTCTTTCGCTTAAAAATTACGATTGTTGACCTAATTCAAAGATAAGAAACATTGGTGCCGAAGAAGTATTATGGTCAGAGAAAACTGATTTATGAAAATAACATTTTAGTGGGTCTGAGGTTCGATTGCAAGGAGCCAGTGAGTGAAAAAGTAAGTATTTAATGCCGTTTGTCGATCTCTTTTTTTGCACATGTTAATACTACCACTGTCGTATCTAACATGTTTTTGATGTTATTCTCCATTTCTCTCATTTTCCATTCGAACTAACATACGAAATGAGAGAAACCAGTGAAACGGGGAATAACAGCAAGAACAGTTTGGATACGAAAGTGGTAGTGTAGCTTAATCTCTACATTGAGTTTCAAAACACTGGAGAAGGAATTTTTTTTAAATATTTTGAAGCGTAAATTCTAGTGGCATGGCACAGGTTCTAAGTGGAATTTACTTAGGTAAGGGACTCAAAACTTAGCCTTCCAATGCAACTCACAGATTCAACCTAACAGTGTTTAATATGTAGCCAATCCGACTCCTCATGCTGTGACTTCAGAACAAAATAAGGGAAGATTTCGGGTGGATGTCCCCTTATATATATGTCAATACAAACGCTCACAACAGAATTTGTCAGGACTGTAATCCTCGTCATATTTAACCAATAAAATCAGCTTCGTTTCATAAATTTTCATTTTCCTGTTTCCACTTACTCGCTTCGCTCGTTTGATACCATCACATCTAGTGACGAAAACAACCCAATTTCTCAATTTTTTGCATGAATACAATCGCTAAACCGAACTGACTATTTCATTTTCCTTTTCGCCTTGTTTTGTAAGCTACGACTTGTATACAGTCATTCTCCATGTGACCCTTCTTGTTACAAAAAAACAATCCAGGCTCTTAGTGTCAACCGACAATGCTGATTCCGATTCGTTATACAATCTGAAGCACAACGAAGTTGATATTCAGCCAATACCTTCTGTTTCGAGCTCTTTTACAATAAAGATTCCAATTGCTTTCGGCTTCGGTTTCCCTTCTTTTCGAAGGACTTCCAACAAGCGAAATTCTCGTACTCAACATAATTTTACCATCAAGGTTCTGAAAGCACGGTGGGGCTGAACCAATAGTTATTTACGTATCTGTTGTGGACGGTATATTTTAGGCAATTTCGCGAGTTGTAGCCCGAACGAAGTGAGGGCGACTAGCGAAAGTGCCTAAAATAAACCGTCCACAACAGATGCGTATACAACTTTTCATGCCGAGGGCCCAAATTACGAGAAAAATTCCGTAATTTTTGCCCAAGGCATGAAAATTTAAATGAAAAGGTCGGATAACCTCAACTTTTTTTTGATACCAACATTGAAAAATGATACTTTCGCCCCGCATATGAGGGGCGAAAGTAAAAAAATGCATCCCACGGGGAGAAAGTACTTAACGAAGAGCGAACGCAACTGAACGAACAGCGAAAGTGACTGACGTCACAGAAAATGAGAGAAATGAGTCGAGTTGTCAACAAAATCCGCTCATATTATGCAGAATACTTTGATCAAAATTGTAAAACACTGTGCGCCAGTGTTCTTATTGAAATTAGCATACAAAGTTGATACTTTTTGTTACTGAATGATTTGTTAGTTATATCTTAATTTTTGTGTGTGTTATTGTTGTGATGGCTAAATTATTAAATTTTTCATATACCAGGGGGCTGCCGCCCCCTGGACCCCCGCATTTTCTGGCTAAATGCCTTTTTATTTGAACATTTTGTTGCGATGTTTGCGATACGTATCAATTTTCAATGTTGGTATCAAAAAAAATAGTATGAACGACTCGGGGCAAAAGTAAAAAAATTCAACCTGTGCGATTAGAGCCCTTGCCTTCGGCGCGGGCTCCAACTCTCGCACACGGTTGAATTTTTTTACTTTCGTCCCTTGTCATTCAATGTACTATTTCATGAAATTTTAGCATGGTTTGAGTGTAGATAAAATAGATTAAAAAAAAATCACCGAGCCGTTTTTCAGAAAGTACTTTTCAACTGTTTGTAGACTGTCTCATGCATATGTAGAACGTTTTTTTGATATGCTAAGCTAACGTAAGTATAGCCAGTGCTCTCAGCTTTCGATTGATACCATACTTGCCGTATAAGTTTGGAAAGTTTAACAGCTACTGTCCTTACTGTGTGGTATAAAAAATGAGTGATTTTTGGAGCAAAATTTTTTTTTAATTTTTCTTTGGTTTTTTTAATATTTAACAGAAATAAGATGAAAGAATAACAAAAATAAGGTTTTTCTACAAAATAAAAATGTCTCTAACACTCCATTTTTGCTGCTAATTTTTCCAAACTTATATGGCAAGTATGCTATCAATCGAAAGCTGAGAGCACTGGCTATACTTACGTTAGCTTAGCATATCAAAAAACGTCCCACACATGTATGAGACAGTCTACAAACAGTTGAAAAGTACTTTCTGAAAAACGGCTCGGTGATTTTTTTTATTTTTTATGTATATTATCTACACTCAACCCATGCTAACATTTCATGAAAAAAAATTGAGGTTATCCGACCTTTTTATTTAAATTTGGTTCAGCCCCACCGTGAAAGAACAGGTTAAGAAGACAACTCTGAATTGATCACCAAGACGGTGACACACAAATTGCGTCAACGGCTACGAAGTTTATATGAAAAGGGCAACAAAATTCCGAATTTTTCAAAAAAATTACATTTTCTGCAAGTTGATTCACACACAATATGTACCGAGTTTGTTTATCAATTTCGTTGGGTATCGTGGCTTGCTTAACCTGTTCTTTCAGAACCTTGGCATACGATGCAGTGTCAAATATATGTCCAAGGACTTTAATTTGTACTTTTTCACCAGGCAATCGGCCTTGCCTTCCAGTATGGAAGAGACTGAATTTGTCGACGAGTAAGAAACAAAAATTAAAACTCACCGAAACCGGCTGCAATTCATTCGCCAAACAAACAGTTCTATACAGGGCCGGATTAGCATTTACAGCGCCCTGGGCAATGAGCCTTGCAGCGCCGCATGAAAAATTTATTAAAGAAATTGTTTCCCACATTGTCAACCAAATCAAATAAAATGTTTTCAACATTTCCTCAAGAATATTATTTTCTAAGTAATGTGTAGTTAGAAACGGCGAGCGAGGCGAGGTGGCAAGCTTATGATAACATATAACCATATATGAATGAGAGATATATGATATAACCAGAGTTTTCGTGAGTAATTCGCAAAACTTTCCCACAAACAAAAATCAAGTAAAGTTATAAAAAGGTTTCGCTCGTATTTTTCGGGATTTTAAGTTTGAAGTTTGTAGAATGAATCCGAAACAATTTTTTCTTGAAATTCTTCTTGAAGAACAAATCAAATCAAACAAATTTATTTAGCAAATAGCTATTTTCAAATACAAAGTTCCACAATCACAGACATTGAAAAATGAACACTACAATTCAAATTTACATCACAATTCTATAGTTTCATTCAGGTGTTCTTTCAATTTACACTCGAATGTCCTCTCATTATTCTCACTTTTCACTTCCCTTGGAAGATCGTTAGAACATGAACGCGTTGTGAGGAAAAACCAAGAAAAAAACGTGAATTTTTGACACAATATTTGTGATACTGTTACAGTTTCATTATATTGCGAGATTTACTCTACTTGGTAAGGCAACGCACTGCTCCTAGCATGAACACTACTTTGACAAACGTCGAATTTGGAGGCTTTTGTGATGAGAGCTACCGCTTAAGATTGATTGTATTGTGTGTTTGAACTCACACAACTAAAACAAGTCACCTATCTTCACGAAAGAAACGCAGTGCCTACTGTGACTTCATCAGCCTCCAAATATTTCTTATGTTCATGCTAGGAGCAGTGCGTTGGGTAAGGTCATGATTCGGAAAAAACGACTTGCGTTGAAGCAATTTCAAGGATCTAGGACTCGGGATCCCAAAAGTATTGAAGTTTAGGGCACTCTAGAATGATCCTTTGTCTTCACTCTGAAAGTGTTAGATCTTGAAATTTAGGTAATTGGCCTTGGATTTCGACAAAAAAAAATCGCGAATATATGCCATGAACAATTTTCAATGGGCGGAAACGGATTTGTTCTGCAGCTTTTCCAGCTGCTTTATTTGTTCCAAACTTCCGTTGTCCGGCGATCATGAGCAGGTTTCAGCTCATGAGGAATTTACAAAATTTTCGAAAATTCCTCATGAGCTAAAAGCTTTCCATCATCCGACTATCACCGGCGGCTGACGAAAATGAAGCAATGGAATGGTTATTGAAAATTATTTATAGTGTCTTCAGCCAGAAGCCTCAAAGTTCAACTTTTCTAAAGCAGGACCATCAAAAAAACGCTTTAAATAACCAAATACGAACAGCCTTGGGTTAGTCGATGTGCGTGTATTATTCAAAAATATCAAGTTAGATGTATATATGCATTTCTTGTAGCTCACATTTACCCCAAGAATGTAATGTACAGACGCAAGCGAAGCGAGCGCGATTTTTTTTTAATCGACGTTGATTTGTGCATGACTTATGTTGAACGTGAAATTGTCGAGAAAATTTAATTTCTAAGCGCCCCTATTTTCCCAGCGCCCTGGGCCGGGCCCACTTTGCCCATGGGTCAATCCGGCTCTGGTTCTATAATTTAAACAACTGAAGTAACAGATTCAGATTTTGCTATGGCTGCAGCAGGGTATATGCTCAGGAAAGGTTTAGATTTTTCAACGTCGACAGTTTGATTTCAAGCTGGGTTTTGCCGTGAATCATGTGATGTAACAGGTGATCGGTAAGACTATACAGTGATACGTTAGCACCCTTAATGTTCCTCTTGTCCCTCCTCGGGAGTTAATGATTTAACGATGGTGGGAAATTGACCAATTGACGTGCGTGCTGCACAACAAAAAGATAGCCTTTCAAAATATCATTCTTTTTATTAAGTTAAAATATCCTTAAGCTAAACAACAAATCATAGTCAATTCTTTTAACCTTCGTGTTACTTAAAACAAATTTTGTGTGTACTTCTTCACATCAATTTTTTTATGTACAAACGCGCGTTGTGTTGAATTCACTAAAAGGTTCCTCATTTTACCGCAAAACTTTGAAATTTCTGAATGAACGAAAAGTAAAAAAAAATTATTTTAATGAAAAACATGAGCTGTACACTCGGAACAGAATGTTTTCTTCTTCTTCCTTCCTCTTTCTCTTTCTACTCAAATTTTCAGATCATTTCGTATTTGTAACGTTAAAAATTTAATTCATTTTGTTTTCTCGTTTTTTAAAGAAATCGTGTGAATGTTTCTCGGGAATACTTAATTTCAGAAATAATAATTCGGAAATTGAAATCTAGGAAAAAAGCTAAATAAAAAATAAAAACGAAAAACAAAAACAAAGAAAAATCATTTGTAACCATAGTGAATTGGATTGGTGGTGGTGGGGAGTAGCAATTAATTGGAAAACAAAACACACACAATTGAATCCGAACGACATCGATCGACCTAACTGGGAGGGTATTTGTTGCATGGCTGTATTATAGATGTTTTTCTCGCTGGAACACTTTCTGGCGTCGGAATGGCATCACCGGTGGGCACTCCTCCCACTTTGTTGGCGAACACTTGCTTAATACCGCCGCCCTTCTGTTTGGCCATTTGATAGTCACCCGAATCGAAATATTTTTGCTTGAAATAGTAACAGAAAATGAAATATTTGGCTAACAGAATGGTCGTTACAATGGCAACGCCGAGACCTACTCCTTTCTGTAGCCGCTTCTGTAGGAACGCTGAGTGTCCACCGGGGCCGTCACCACGCAGACCGCTGCCAACTGTCGGATATTTTGCTCGGAGTTTTTCTTCCTCTAACTTTTCCATTGCTTTCTGCTGCAAAAATTGAACGATTCGTTATAGCGATTGATCGGAGGAGGAAAGATTATTTCGCTTTAATTACCTCGGTTGCCTTTGCGGCATTATCTATGTCAGTACTCATCGTTTCTGAAACAAAGAGACAATGATGATCATTACAACTGGTAGGATCGCTTAGGACATTAGATGTAAATGAGGACTATTAGTGGAGGTCCATCTTCATACAAAAGGTCATTTTATTGTGCATTCGATGACAAAGGCGTGAAAATTGCACCATTGATAAAGATTGAAATGTGAAGCGATTATTGAAGCCACATAGGCCATATGGGGCTCAAATGAAAGCTGAAGGTTCACAGTTTTTTTTAGTGGAAAAAAATTTCACAAATTTTCCGTTTTTCTCAAAGTTTTTCCAATTTTCCGAAAAATTGAAATTTTAAATTTAAGGTTAATGTTAAAAGATTTTTAAAATTTGTTCTGAAAGTTATTTTTTTTCTTTATATTATTGTTTACTATCAAAATTCAAGACTTTTCCCCATACAAACCATATTTCTAATTTCGCACATGGAGGAACCATGTTGAATTTTCAACGAAAATTTTAACCCTTTTACATGGCAATTTTTTTCAGCCAAAATTGTTTTTTCGATTTTTAATCTGATATTTGGTGGGTTTGCTTAGAATGATCTAAAAACAAAATTAAACCACTTTTTCGATATAAAAAAAAATATTTAGACCTCAAAATCTGCTAAAATACGCAAATTTCCCATAGTTGGCGAACTTTGCCGAGCACTCCAGCACCTATAATGGACTCAGACATCAAAAGATTACTTGTATTGCAAAGCTGGAACCCTCAGCTTTCAAATGATACCAAACACTTCGCCTTTTGATAAAAAATGTATGACCTATGATGTGAAACATGTGGTGCGACCCTATTTCAAGCAAATTTCGAAATATTTGGGAGTTAAGTGAAAAAGGCAAAACTGAGCCAATTATGAATATTTCAGTGGAAGATGTGAATATTGTAAAATGATTTCCATCAAAAATGTTCCCTTCCTACTCCTTCCTGCCCCTCCCAGGAGGACCTACAACTAATTTTCAACCATTAGGTCTGGAATAAGAAAAAAATTGATTCCTTTCTACATCATTATTGCTTCTGAAGCACCTATTCCGACTAAATCACACAATTTCAATGTGGAAGGACAATTTCTTGAAAGTAACTAGGTTCAGGACCTCGCATCCAGAAGGTTCACCACTCGGAACGCTTACATTTCACTTTAAGTTCCTTTGAAAAGTCGTGAAATGTAAGCATTTTGAGTGGTGAACCTTCTGGATGCGAGGTCCTGAACCTAGTTACTTTCAAGAAATTGTCCTTCCACATTGAAATTGTGTGATTTAGTCGGAATAGGTGCTTTAGAAGCAATAATGATGTATAGTAGAAAGGAATCAATTTTTTTCCCATTCCAGACCAGGAAGGAGTGGGAAGGGAACATTTTTGATGGAAATCATTTGACAATATTCACATCTTCCACTGAAATATTCATAATTGGCTCAGTTTTGCCTTTTTCACTTAACTCCCAAATATTTCGAAATTTGCTTGAAATAGGGTCGCACCACATGTTTCACATCATAGGTCATACATTTTTTATCAAAAGGTGAAGTGTTTGGTATCATTTGAAAGCTGAGGGTTCCAGCTTTGCAATACAAGTAATCTTTTGATGTCTGAGTCCATTATAGGTGCTGGAGTGCTCGGCAAAGTTCGCCAACTATGGGAAATTTGCGTATTTTAGCAGATTTTGAGGTCTAAATATTTTTTTTTATATCGAAAAAGTGGTTTAATTTTGTTTTTAGATCATTCTAAGCAAACCCACCAAATATCAGGTTAAAAATCGAAAAAACAATTTTGGCTGAAAAAAATTGCCATGCAAAAGGGTTAAAATTTTCGTTGAAAATTCAACATGGTTCCTCCATGTGCGAAATTAGAAATATGGTTTGTATGGGAAAAAGTCTTGAATTTTGATAGTAAACAATAATATAAAGAAAAAAAAAACTTTCAGAACAAATTTTAAAAATCTTTTAACTTTAACCTTAAATTTAAAATTTCAATTTTTCGGAAAATTGGAAAAACTTTGAGAAAAACGGAAAATTTGTGAAATTTTTTTCCACTAAAAAAAACTTTGAACCTTCAGCTTTCATTTGAGTTCCATATGGCCTATGTGGCTTCAATAATCGCTTCACATAAATTCATTAAAGTTACCTCTACATCGAAAACTTTGAAGGGGGGTCAGCGGGGCAGTTGGGGAGGAAATTTTGGGCACCCTATCCAAAAATGTTCAGAATTTCAATCTTTATCGATGGTGCAATTTTCACGCCTTTGTCATCAAATGCACAAAAAATTCAGTTTGGACCTCCACTATATGCAAAGTTGGACTTCAGATGAGAATTCGCCAATTTTTAAAACGAAGGAGAATGAATCCTCATCTATCTACACGCAAGGGGTATTTATAGATAAGCGATTTTCGACTTCATCGCATTTGTAAAGCTTAACAGTACAATAGTTTCCCGAACAAATAAAGACAAAAGCTCTTCACCTCTCTTTCATGGACCTTAGCTGCGCGCTAATAACCTGTTGCGCAGAAGCTATAAATTCGTGACAATTCTTCACTTACACACAGCTAAGCCAATCAATCAATTCGAACCTAAATCTTGAATGTCTTTTGATCGATGATTTACAAAATGTTCAATTCAGGTCGTGCCGGATGTATGTATACAACCAGTGAATGTACACAGAACATTGCACTGAAAAATCGACAACACGAGAAACGACAACTTTCTGAAGAAACTGCGAGTTCCCGAAAAAGAGGTGAGTAGTCGACAATTCTTCATGAACCTTCTCGCCTTTTTAACATTTCGTACAAGGAATATTCCCTCGTACAAAATGTTAAAGAACGGCGATTTCCTGAAGAAAAGGTGAGTCCTTAATCGGTGACTACTCACCGCTTATTCAGAAACTGGCCGTTTCTTCAGAAGGCCGTCGGTTCTCGCTATATGCAGAACTGTAAATCGCTGAACATTTAGAAGTAGAACATTTCTCGAAAAAATTCTCAGATTTCTCTGCAAGTTTGATGGACAGTCACTGCTCTCAACAGAGAAGCTGAAAGTAAAGCCAAGCCAAAACATTACACGTCAATTACAACGCTATCTATAGATACATTGGTGGACTATTTACATCGCCGTCGCTTAGAATTTTCATTATTGCTCAGAAATTAAGACCGTTCGAAACAATTGCACGATTTACGATTAAAATTGGTTGCTTCTGCAGAATGTATAATGGTCCGATAAAGTAAAAGATTTTGTATTGAGCATTACCAGTAGGGCTTCAGAGAACAAATTTTTTCATTTGAAAACGCTAATCATTAGCAAACGAAAGCGATTAAAAAGGAAGCAAAATGTTCCAAGGTCAAGGACTATTCGATTGATCCAGAATCAACTCAAGTCAACCTTGGCGTCTACAAATTAGGCAATTTCTCGTTTACAATACTCTACACATTAGGCAATTTTCGGTGAGTGACAAACGTGATGAAGCAATGCTGTTTACTGAGCGAATAATTTATGAATCCACGTTTGTTATCAACCAGAAACAATATTGAATTAACAAAGCGTTTTCATCTCTCACCAAAATAGACTGAATTATCGTACAATAATGAGATCATTTTCAAGGGTGAATCTTATAAAAAGAAATGGTCATAATTGTTGTAAAGCAGACAGCGTTTGAGCGTGAATTAGCTATGTAAACAAAATCGAAATTGTTCAGCTAGACAAAAAATGATGACCGCAACTGTATTTAAATCGACAAAGTGCTAATAAATGCACCATTGTGCTGTGCAATTACGAAATAATTCAATGAGATTGACTGGATGAGTAGATTTTTTCTATTCCAAACACAAAAATAAAATTCATTTTTGACTAAGAAGTTGTTTGGGGAACAGATTGTGCAATTTTGCATTCGCACCAGATGATAAAAAAAATGGTCGGCTGCATTCATCGGATTGTTCGTTGAATCAAAAAGATGGGAAAATGTTCAGATTAGCTTACCTCTTTGCACTCGATTCAAATACGTACACTAAAAACAGCCGAAATCGTTTGGTAATCTCTTTAAATTGACAATATTTTAATTGCACAATCGGAATTTTATGAAATAAAGAAACAACCAAATATCAAACAATCTAATCACAAAATGCGAAATTGTAATATGGCGGAATGCTACCGTTTGAGTGTATATTCGCGTACAATGTAGGGAACAATGTGTGAGCGGCTCGTAGCTCAAAACCGATATATATAACACTCATACCCACTGAACGAAAGAATAAAAATTCAGAAAGAGCGGAAAGATTTGAAAATGTTCCTCTAACCGAAAATGCATGAATATATGAAATATATGACCCCTGTAGGTTAGATACGTCCGGAGAGAGGAAACTATGTATGTATACCACATTTTCGATCAGACGAACTTTTCAAAACAAGGAGCTAACGTTCTCTAGTCTAATAATACAATTGTATCGAAAACCGGAAAAGAAGTACCCTCCAAATGATTTTACGTTATACATAAAGCTGTCCACACTTCTCTGAACTGAAAACAAATTTTACCGTGGTTTCATACGTTCTTGCTTAAAAGTCCTTTGTCCAACGATAACAAAAAAAGCAATGAGATTGTAAAGAAACCTTGCCATAACTTACAAAGTTTTTGTAAAAGTCTTAATTTTCGTAGTAATTCCAAGGTTCTGAAAGAACAGGTTAGGACACTTACGAAACACAAATGTTGGCAATTGAGACATGTTTTGTAAAATACACTAATTAAAGATTGTACGAAAAGAAATCTTGAAAGAAAAAGAAAAATATTTTCATCAAGTTGACATTTCACACAATCTGCGATGAGTGTGTTCAACAAAATGCGTCTAAATTGTCAAAATCTGTGTTTCACCGCCCACGTGATCAACTCAAAAGGTTACGACACTTTCAGAACTTTGAGTAATTTGACATAAGATAATGAGTGCGTTCAAGATGAATCGGTTTATTGGTCATATTGGTCAAGGTTTGGGTATGGGCAGATGTAACTCCATTCAGACGCCAAGCACATTAGATCGATGCTAATGACACCTTCTTTTTAAATGTTTACTTGTGTTTTACAAAACCGATGGCCCAGGTTACTAAACAATTTTGTGTTTTTAAGAAAAGCAAGAGATGTCGTTTGTATTGAACTTTCGTGCCAACGCACATCTGATTCTGTTATATATAGCATTACCTCCTTCCATACCTCCACCTTGATACCGTCGTAGTCTGCAAGGTTCTGAAAGAACAGGTGAAGACACTTCCGAGTGTGGTCGTAAAGACAATTTTAATTTAAGTTGCAATTGCTACATCATGACAAAGATCTGGAACCGACTGTATCTCCCTCTTTTTTCCAGGAATTAAATATCCCAGTGAAAATTTTCCGATGAATCCTCACTTCCAATTACATTAATTTTTTCCGTGGTCATTCAAGAAGAATTAGGATACTCAGATTGGTAAAATTTATACTTCTTAAACGAGAATCGAGCGTCCTTCCATTGTCTTTGGTCATTATTATGTACATGTAGCTAAAGGGCGAATAATCCGTTGATTGTCAAACTTCTTATAACACAGAAGGTTTCTTATGAAGAGAATTGAGTCTATTGGGATCAATAGTCGGTCTATTCGATCTGTCAAAGTGACGTTTCAAACGTCAAACACAACGTAATTTCGTTGATTTTTCTTTAATTCTTTTTCACTAACAGAATTAAAGAAAAATCAAAGAAACTGCCTATTATTTTATGTTTGACGTTTAAAACGCCACGTTGACAGATGGAATAGACCGACTTTCGATCCAAACAGAATCAATTATCACCAGGCAGAGACCTTTGCCGATAACTAATACGCTCTGCAGTAGCACAGCACTGTTCCCAGCATGAACACTGAATTGACAAGTGTCAAACTTGGAGGCTTCAGTGATAAAAGCTACCGCTTAGGGTTGTTTGTATTGTATGTTTCAACTCATACAACGAAAACAAGTCATCTATATGTATAACATAAACACAGTGCCTACTGTCATCATCCTCCGAATATTTTCTATTTTCACGTTAGAAGCAGTGCTGTGATCGTAGCCTTTGCATTTTACATGTGAAATTAGATATTAATCAGCAGGGCATGATTCTGCAAACAAATAATATAAGTGGCATTTTGACAGCGTCGAAGCGAAGTTTGTTTGCTAGAGAGAGTATTGTGATGACATTTCACTCTCAAGTTGATAGAGAGAGTATTGCGTTGATTGATTATCATTTAGACAGACAAGCCGATTTTAACATTTTAGAGAAAACATTTAATTGCGAAAAGAAACTAAGATGTTCAAAACAAAAAGCACGGAAATCCTAATGCCTGAGTGTAAAATGTTTTATCAATGTTGACGACCAGAACCTACCAAAGCATCCACACGACAAATAGTCAAATTTAGCCACACAGTTGAATGCAGGAGCTTCAACGAAGTACGGTGAGACATCATTCCTACAACATGAAAACAAACATTTTTCTCCCCCAAAAGCTAATCAGTCAAAATTTTGTACTTGCCTTTTGACTCTGAGAGGCATTCGATAGTCTCCCCACAATTGAGTATTGTGATAATGGTTTTAGGAAACTGCATTCAACGGATCGCTGGTCACAAATTTTACTTTAATAAGCCAAATCAACAAAATACTTACTCGTCGCTCAGTGATTCATTTCCAAACGAATCGTTATCGAGGTTTTCCGATGTTCCATCTTCATTCCCTTTATCATCTTCACAGTCGTCATTTTCATTGCTGCTGTCACTCAAATCAATACAGATCGGTTCGGAATCAGTTCTACGGACAAAAGAAATGAGTCAAGAATGCAACAACATTCGAACAGGAATTTACGCAATCAATTCTACGTCATCGTCTTCCGAATCTCCACTCATGTCACTGCCATTAGCATTGAAATGATCAACGTCTTCCGTTCCGTTCACATCGTTGTCCACAGCATCAGAATGATCGAATTCTTCCGTTTCACTCGTGCATTTGTCGTTAGCAGTGCTAACGTCACTGGAAAATTCACCTTCTGAAGATGTGCTGCCGGTTCTTAGAACAATCTGCAAATCAGTGCCTCTTCCGTTACCCTCAAACCGTCTGCGTTTATTGTATGTTGCTGAAGATTCGGAAGAATCATCATGTTGATTGGAACGATCATGTTTATTTGTACTCGAACTTTCAAGGATCTGAGAGGTATATTCCAAATGTGTTAACTGTGATCGATGTTCCGATTGTACGAGTTCCAAACGTTCTTTCAACATATCGTAATTATTCCCCAATATCCTATTGACCATCCGTAGACTTTCATTGTCGTCCTTCAGACTTTTATTAATGACTTTTAACAGAGAACATTCCAGGCGTAATTGTTCTAATTCCACGTTTGTTAATGATGGTTGTTCAATGAATTTTCTTCGTCTCTTTGCAATGGAACTGTCCAATCGACCGTTTACCCTTTCCACGCTGTCGTTATGACACATTTCCTCATCCGACTGCTGTCTCTTCGACATTTCTTTCCAAGATCTTTTGCCACTCATTTGCAGCCCTTTAGACCGCACATGATGATCGATGATCATATCGTTCTGCATAAAAATTTCTTCGAATCTGTCTCGTTGAACACTTAGCAGCTTAGTGATATCTTTTGTTGCACTTGAGATTTCTTGCTGTGACACGTATCTGTGCAAGGACCACAAAATGAGAATATTTACGAGAAACTAATGTCGGGACAGCAACTACCTTCGTTGCCCGTATCGATGAAAAATAAACTATTTAAAGATCCTCGGAGTATGCAAAACCTTACGGTTTGTATTTGTAAACAGCAAATGAAATTCACATTTTATTGTCAAGTTACACACTACGCCATTTGAAAATTGTATTAGATTTTGTTTAGTACGTAAAACCGTCGAAAAAAAACCTTGAAGGATGAATGTGACGCAAGTCCTTATGTCTTAACGTATAAAATGTCTGATAACTTGTTAAATGAGATTTTTTTTCCTTGAGCTTAGACGCAGAATGCAACACCGCTAGCGAATATCAGACATTTTGTAGGCGATGATAAAAATGTGTTGTTCTGCGTTGTGAGAATGTGTTGTGAAAATGGCTGGACGTGAAAAATTATTGCTCGTCGAATTTGTCTTAGTTTTTCAAGTTGTTTCTTTGTTTTGGTTTGTTTGATTTTAAAGTTGTTTACAATTGTGTCCGACTGTTTTCGCGAGCGATTGTAGTTTTTCCCGAATGAAATTTCGACGGACGGAGACTTAGGCGGTGAAATGGGATAATTACCAATATTGTTTCTAGACAAGTTGCTCAATGGAATTCATGAATTTGAGGGAAATGCCGAGAAATAGAGGCCGAATGCCAATGCGGACACTAATAGGAGGAATATCGAACGGAGCTGTATACAGGTCAAGCCGTGAAATCAGTGAAACTCGATGATGAACGAAGGCTCTGGTCGTGGTGTCAATGTGTTGCAAATCCGGTTTGTCAATGAAAGTAAATTGATAGGTATGGACAAACGTTCAAATTTGTTCTAGCCGGAGCACATACGGAATTGCATGGCGCCACCTCAAACGAACTCATTTCTAGTGCAAATTTACACTAGAAATGAGTTCGTTTGAGGTGGCGCCATGCAAATCCGTATGTGCTCCGACTTGTATGGACTGGCCATACCTACTTATCTACTTTCATTGCGGTTTGTCCCGCGTAAATGATACTGAAATGACACGCTCGGGACACAGTGTAGCACGGTTTGTAGAAAACTCTGACTCCAGTTGAAGCAGATACGGTTTGTATAGGGTAACGGTTTACGGTACGTGCGATGTAACTTGATGAGCGAATGGTTGATGCTTTACAGTTACTATTCTCTGAATGCGTCATATCTCACGGTTTTACTTTATCGTTTCTTGTAATTATCGATAATTATCAAAATATCGAAATTCGATAATTATCAAAATATCGATATTTTGATATTTATCTGAAAATTCATGATAATATACCGATATATCGGAATATATCGATAAATATCGGATTTTCGGACCGAAATATCGATATATCGAATTATCGATATCTTGATAATTATCAAAATATCAATAATTATCGATTATCGATATTTTTTTGATAATTTTCGATAAAAAAAAGTCGATAATTACAATTTGTTTGCAATTTGTTGTTGTCTAGAGTTTCTTCTTTCCGTGATGTTGCGCGCTTCGAGTTTCGGCCTGTTGTTGGTTTTTATTGTTGTCGACGTATGTCAAAGTCAAAGTTATGGTTCGTTAGCCTTCAGTTTTTCTCTAACGTTTCTTGAAGGGAACGTTTGCCTCGCTTGTAGAAACTGTTCTCTCCGTAAAGTTAAAGGGCTTAGCAGCCTCTGAGTTTGAGCGTTTCTTGCACGTTCCCTAAGAGGAGCGTTGAGAGGAGCATTCCCGTTGCGCGGTGTCTGTCGGAACGGCGATTCGAGTTTTTCTCGGACGTTTGTTGATGGGAGCATTCTCGTTTCTTTGACTAGCGATAGTGTAAACGGTTTTATGTAATAATTTGGCTGTGTTACCTTCTGCTAAAGATATGTATATCTGATCTTAATGTTATCTCTCTCGTTTCACGCGCTAATGGCTTATTATGGAGAACGCTTTTTTGAATGATACGAAAATCAAAAGAATGATTACGCACCAACGCTTGAAAATGGTCGAAATAACAATGAATCTGAATGAATGGTTTGTATGACGTGTGGTTTGGTAAGTCTCCTGCTACA
This sequence comes from Bradysia coprophila, assembly GCF_014529535.1. Lineage (NCBI taxonomy): Eukaryota > Metazoa > Arthropoda > Insecta > Diptera > Sciaridae > Bradysia > Bradysia coprophila. The sequence continues at coordinate 3,792,282 of NW_023503374.1, forward strand.
GGTAATTTTCTTCACGATACCAATTCTATACAAAAATATTTCCGAGCAATGAAAGAGCTCAGCTCAGTGGTTGAGTTAGTTACCTTGGTTCATCCTTGGTATATAAGTCAAAGTAATGCAAGTAGTGGCCCCACCACTGACAAAGTTCATCGTACACAAAGTGCCGGAGGCAGAGTGCGAATGTGAATGAGTGTGCTCGACGAGAGGAAGCGCACAATTGTTCTCTGGTGTACAATGAACCGAGTCTAGGAGAGAGAAAAGGGAGGATTAGGACTTGATTTTCATTCATGATCATTCAAGTCAAAGTCCTCACGTTCAAATAATCTCATGGATGAGCCCACAGGGGCAAGCTTGTTATTGCGAAAGTCAAGTCAAGTCAAGTCAAGATTATAAAAATGTGTTGTTCACGATCGTTGAATGATGTTTAGAAAAAAAAGAAGAAATGTAATAGAGTTTTCCCATATTTTAGTACATTCTGTCATAAAATTACTGCTGTCACGGCTGTCACTGCGCTTATTTTCATGTGAACCAACTTCACTGCTGTGACATTTCATAGGAATGAATCAATGTGAAGTTGTTTCACAAAAAAATAGTCCAGTATAACTGAAGTACTATAACAAAATGTGGCGCCTCTACAGGCCAACCGACTAGGCGAATATCGAGTGATATCTATGTCGGAAATTAAACTTTGCTAGGATATCTATACCCGTCATTGAAATTCTAGTAACGTGTCACTCTGCCAAAAAAGAGTATTTTTCCGTATATGATTGGCTGTCAAAGAGTAAACATCTCCGCCAAAAAAGTGTATATTTCAGTCGATGATTTGCTGTCAAAGAGTAAACATCTTTGCCAAAACACTTACATGCTTTAGTCGATGATTGGCTGTCAAGTAGTAAACATCTCTGCCAAAACAAGGACCTACTTTGTACGGCTGCATAGATCTCCTCCAAGTGCAGGTGCAAAGTCCAGTTTATTGTCAAACGTCATCCACAGAGCCATAACCTTAACGCTTTTCCATACATTTTGTCAACAACATTGTTTGGTTATGTACTAATTTTAATGTTGTTTGTTAGTAATCTTTCTTGACCAACATCCTTGGTCCAAAAACAGCAATAATAGTGTAGAATAGGTAAGGTTCTGAAAGAAACCTTGCTACAACTCACAGGGTTTATGTAAAAGCAGGGCCTTTTATAAGAGTTTCGCACTGGGGGGGATTTCGATTTGGGGGCCCCAATTTTATCCGTGAAGGGGCCCTATATTTTTATTGTGAAGGGCCTTCTTTGAAAAATTAGACAAGTTTCAAATTTGAGAACTTTAGTGACTAGGGTACTGTCAGGTGCCGCTTAATGTTGCATGTATATTGTGTGTTTTAGCTGCAGAACATACTATGATTTCACAATATTTTCAATATTTTCTATATTAATTCCTGGAACACTAAGGATGGATCATCTATCCGAAAAAGCTTTATTAAGTTTCCATAGGAGGACATGGACAACTCAGTCAAACTTTCGCGATTTAATGGCGTTTTCAAAAGAGTTATTGTCAGTTCTTGGGCCCTTACTTGTTTTTTGGCAGTTATTTTACGAGTTACAGGGAGAGAAAAGTGTAATTCGTCATGTTTTCTGTTTTGCCATTTGTTTTGGTTTGTAAATTTATTTAACAAATGAAAATCTAGATTTTTTATTTTATTCATCCTTGTTTTGTTAAAAATTAAAATCTTCACTTGTTCAACGAACTTTTCTTGGAATCAATCACAAACCACAAAACTTTCAAATGAGAAAATATGCTGAATTTCACCTTTGCCTCCCTGTAAGTAGATCCAACGCAATCTTATTTTTACTAGTTACTGGGAGGAGGGTGATCAGAAATCCGAATGGGCATTTATGAGTAGAAACTTAGTTACGTTTCTAACGCTAAATATTTTGGTACTTGACATTTTTATATAACTAATAGAACTTTCCGTCTGGAATCTAATACCATACTTTTTCGAAATAAAAAATCTACTAAGGAATTGATAATTGATAATGAGTTAGTGGAACCGGATTTTCTTTGTTTCAAAGTTTTGTTCTTGGAACATTTTGACGGAAACCAGCAGGGATCATTGGTACTGTGAAGATCAAACACTTCTTAATGAATCGCAAATTAGTTTACGCTTACAGAGTAGCTTTTTAGAGAAATCAGAGTTGTGCTATTTGATCCGTGAGTTGCTTTGTCCAATTAACCACACAAGCAACTTCCGTTCAGCTTTTTGGGTTCGCAACGAAAAAATAGAATTGTCAAATTTTCCTAATAATTCCAATAATCCTCGACTTTTTGGGCTTCCGTTAAAATGCTAAAAGAACAATGAACATAAAGTCACCATTTCAGCGACAAATCGATTAACTTTTCTTAGTTCTATTATTCCGATTCTATTTTAAAAATCTTCTATGGTCGAGTAGCCAGACTTTAGGTTACTCAATAGACCTTAGATTGGAAACTATCCAATTTTCATAAGCTTTTCCTTTCCTCATTAAAATTTTAGTTACCTTTTTATTTACATTTTGTGAATCTAAACTCTTTAACCATCGAATTCTTAAGGACGAACTGAAGAAGCCACAACAATCACTTAACATACGGACGAAAGTTTTATTGTGATACTTCGCAGTTGACTAATAATGAGCTGCCGCGCAGCGATTTTTTTAAAGAATAAAAGTGGGGGGGATTCAGGTGGGCCTGGGGGGGATTTTTTTACGCGCTTGTTCCTTATAAAAGGCCATGTGTAAAAGTCTTCATTTTTGTAGTAATTCCAAGGTTCTGCAAGAACAGGTTAAGACACCCCCGAAGGCAACTTTGTAAAAAGCACTCATTACAAATTGTGTAAAAATTCAACTTGAACAAAATAATTTATATTTTTTTATTTTTGTTAAGTCGATGTAGTCATATCAATTTTCATAAACGTAGACGGCGTTTACAGAGAAATATTGGTGTCACCGCCTTATTGATTAACTCAGAGGTGCAGACATGTCTTAACCTGTTCTTTCAGAGCCTTGAGTAATTCGACAAAATGAGTGCAATGATACGGTTTATTGGTCGTACCGTCGTAGTCTCCAAGGTTCTGAAAGAACAGGTTAAGTGTAAAGTAACAATTTTTTCTCCATCTTTTTTCCGGAAATTAAATTTCCCACTTAATTGCAATCAACAATTTCCAGTGAATCCTTACTTCCAATTGAATTAAATTTTCCCATCAAGATCACCCAAGAAGGATGAAAATAGTCAGGCTGGTAAAATTTACATTTCAGCGTCCTTCCATTGTCTTTTGTGATTTGTCTATATTATGTACAGCTACACGTAGGCCAACTGATTAGAGCACGGCAGAGTAAAATAAACCAGGCAGTAGCGGTTCATTTTCGAAACGTCAAATAAGGGACCTAATACACTGTATGAAAATGAACACTGACATAAATTGAAAAATTTTGTTCGCAAAAAAAATTGGACTACTAGATTATTCAGGTCCCTTGTCAAATCAGCGCTCCTGCCTGGTTAACTTTACTCTGTCGTGATTAGAGTGGTAAAAACACACCGTAGCACAGCACTGCTACTAGCATGAACACTGATTTGTCAAATGTCAAGCTTGGAGGCATCAATTACAATAGAAACTGTAATTTCATCAGCCTCAGAATATTTTCTATGTTCATGCTAGAAGCAGTGCTGTCACCGTGGCTTTTGCATTTTACATGTAAAATTAGAAATTAGTCAACAGGACCTGATTCTACAAATAAAGAAATAAAGTGGCATTCTGACAACGTCAAAACGATGTTTGTTTGCTAGCGAGAGTATTGTGATGACACTTTATAATATTCGCCTCCAGATAATGAACATTACCAGCTAAGATCTGGTGCATAGCTTAACTAATGTGGCGAATCTCGTCGATCAACACCCTATTAGAGAGAGTATTGCGTTAATTGATTATCATTTGACAGACATGTAGATTTTAACATCTTAGAGAAAACATTTAATTGCGAAAGTAAACTGTACCTTCGTCTCCAATACCGCAATAATTCGCACTTACGGTGAATTTTCATATGGTTTTGACTAATTTCTTGTTTTGTAGAAGCCATATTTACGTGAGATTATTTACTTCGGCTTCGCCTCGAATCAACAAAAATCACACGTAAAAACTCGACTTTTCCACTCCCTGCCCTGTTCAAACTATTAAATGCTTTAGCGATGAATTTGAGAGAAACTTAAATTTTTTCTTGCCATGCCAACCCCTGCTCGCTCACGTTACAACAAGCGAAATTGTTTAAAATCGATCCACGCCATATTACACCAATGACTATTACATGCTTTAGGCGTCTCGAAAAAGTGCTTGAAATAGTACATTTCGTACCTAGGACGAAATTTTTAGCTTGTGAGAAGTTTCCAGACAGAGCCGAAGGCGAGGTCTGGAATCGAATACGCTAAAAAAGACTTTTAGCCCGTGGTATGAATAGTATTTTTCATATTGGACGGAGAAAAAGTGCGACGAAGCCGCACTTTTCGGGTCCTAGGTATGAAAATGCTGTTTTCGACGCTGTATAATGTAAATTCCATCTAGTTGTGAGACTGTCTCAAAAATATGCCATAATATAAGGGGCGGCATATTAATTCTTGCAAACCAAAACGATTGTAGTGCACGTATGTGCACAAAACGTTAAACAAATTCGGTTCGCGTTATATGATTTTCGAATCTTGGCAACACTAAATTTATTGATCAAACATTTGGATTCTTGTTCGTTTCAAATGAGTGCCGTACTCGTACCAAAGTCATCACCGGAGGACGCTTTCTATGAAAATTTAACACTAAATCTGAAGAAAGTACTGAACAACATTCCGAGAATAACAAATGTTACACTGGAGAAGAGACAACCATGTGAACGAGCCACTGTTGCTACGTGGGAACAACGGCACAATGTTTACTTACCGGATGATATGAAACGTTTCTACTTATCGACGGATGGATTTTTGTTGCATTGGTCGTACCAGTATTCACGTAAATTCAATTCAATTTTCAACCCACTTCCATTGTAACCGATAGCCATTCATCAAATTAGCTGAAGATACCAGGCGAGTGGGATTTTTATCGATTCCACATCTGTTGCAAATAAATTTATTACGAGAAAATGTCGAACCAACGGTGACTTCTTCACCGCCTGCACCGTATCTGAAGCATGGACAAGACGTTTCTGCAAGTCAACCGAATTTGAATCTTCGATCGAAGATTTTCGAACTGAGCAATATTTGCGATACCGCTAAGGTAAGTGATGTCAGTCCCTCTATTGCAACACACAGACGATAACTGTTCAAACGGTGCAGATTTGCATAATTTACGAGACGCCGGAGACAGCAAACCCGAAAATTTTCCTCCTGGAAACCCTGTCTCACAAATGGCATTTTCTGGCCGACAGTTTCACCGAATACCAACGCATGTCGATAGCTCATTTGGGACTGCCGTACTGGGAATTATGCTTTTCAACTTGCGGACTACCGTCCTGGGCCGAGCAATTGTATCTGCTATTAGCACCACACCTTCTGGAAAAAAATGAACCTCGTCGGAGTCGAACATTGCTAGCCAGTCATGAACAGCCACCGTACAATCAACTTGATCCGTCAATATTTCGATTAAAGCCGAAATGTGTTCGACCGAATCAAAAACCGAAATGATTCGCCGAACGTGAACCGTTTGCACTGAGAATCAATTCGGGGACGCCCCGACGACTAAACTACAGCAAAAATTAAAAGCCCAAATCATCGGTGAAAATCAAAGTTTTTTGCCTGTTTTATTTCCAACTTAAAATAGAATTTGCAAATTGAAAATCGAATCACGTTCTATGTCACCTCCCACACAGTTGATTCTATCGATCGTTTTGGCTTGGTGGCAATTTCTACGTGTGCATCGAGCCCATCGCTGATACGACTCAAACGCCTGGCCCAACTACCTTGAACACCTCTAATAGCTGCCTGGCCACCGCGACTAGTATTGTTCTGCTCGCGCAATAGTTGCAACAACTCATTGTATTCGTTCTCCTGCGACTTTTTCAGACCGTGCTGGTATTTGGCTTCCTTGGCCAACAGTTGTTCTCGTTGAATTTGCGTTTTCAATTCGACTGGTATGTCCGGTATGATAAATTGCATGATGCCAGTTAAGACGAATACAACGTGCTGTGGAAGAGAAGACTGTTCAAGATTACCGCGACTCACAAGATACTTTGTGAAACAATCAATGGGTTGATGGGATGGGAAAGGATAGTTATGTGACTCTGACTCACTTCAAAAACTACCACAAATGCCAGTCTTGCAGCAAACACATGCCAGTAGTGTGGACTGAGACCGTAAGGATCCGCATCTGTCGGACCATTTCTAAAATGAAATTAGTTTTCATTGCCATCGTATGTCATCGACACTCTTCAAGGTACCTATATCCCCGATATTGACATTTTTCCGGATCCTTCTCGCTGACGCTAGCCCCCCATTCGGACTTGTAGTCAGACGTATTGAACTCCGATAATGAATGGTCAATGTAGCCGATCAACGTATGATCGGGCGAATACACATACTTGTACACCATTCTCGGTATATAATCGCTAGTGTACGCAATGACGAATGCATTCGACACAACAGCAATATAAGTAATGATACGCAGAATGCCGAACCATGCTCCAATGTCTTCGACCCTTTCAGCTAACGGTCGTCTAGCCTGTGTCACCATTTTGAATGCATCCAAACGGATTTCGGCAATATTGTTCAGCAGTGCAAAAAGTGGGGCTAACGGGAATGCAGCAACGAACAAGGTGACGAAACCGTACTGCAAAACTGAGAAAAACAATCAGACTCTCACTTCGCAGAATGTTTTCGTTTCGATCAGCCACATACCCATTTCTAAATATTCATCAAAGAGTGCCAGCCGACCAGGATCTTGGAGATGGTAATCCTGTTCCCATGACATGTGCAGATGCGTCTCGTCTTTAGTTTCCTTTTTGTGCTTCCTTTGTCGCCACCAGTTGTAGAAGACACTGTTGGTCGAATGAATGGGATGAAAAAGTGTTCGGAACATTCGGCTCATCAACACCGCGAATACTTACGGAAACAGGTACTCCATGAAATTATTCCACACTTGCTTACCAATCATAATAATTGCTAATTGAATACAAAGTTCACTCAAACATCCAGCTGGGTCGCATATGTCGCCTACGGAAGCCGAACAAAAATCTCATGAAAATCCTTTATCAAAATCTGAACGCCGAACATTTTACCCTTCAATCTGTAAAAATCACTTTTCCTCGCCACAACATCGCCGGGATAGTCGTAAAATCGACCCTTGAAGAAGGCAATGTAAATGAGCGAACTGTAAAAGTTCATGAATTCGAAAAAGAAAATTTTGAACGTGTACGAATCCTCGTACTCCGTATGAGTTCTGGGATTCTCGTAATTTGTTAGACGAATGGCAATTCTGTGGTATATCTGCAATGGGGGGAAAAGTGTTGAAAAAAAACCGTAACCCGGTTCAGTGGTGCGATCGAAAACGACACGACTTACCCTAGTCAATATCATAATTATAATCAAATTTATTGTGGCGGCAGTCATTGTGGTGAACAATTTCGCATGCGTTCTAACAAAGGAATTTCCACCTCCATAGATTACAGACACCACCGATATTCGATAGATAATCGTTCCCAATACTGCGCCCAGAACGATGCAGATCTGAAAACGATATATGGTTACAATTTCAGAGGGATGCCGTCAATTATCAAAATCGGCAAAAGTATGGCCATAATAACGATGAAATCATTTCCGCACGTTAATAAGAGGAAGTGACGCAAGTCTAATACCAAAAAAAATTCTGGACTAATTTTGAGTAATTTACACCAACTTTTTGACTTCCCCCTTTGGCTCCAACGACCCCCAAACTTGGATATATGGGTTCAACGAGCTATCATACGTCAAAGAGGATTTTGAATTGGCTGAGATATTGCATTTTAAAAAAGCCGAATCGTATGAAAACAAGCAAAATTTATATTTTCAGATAATTGAAATCGCCCACGTTAGTTAGTTAGTTACTGAGTGTGTTAGTTAGTTTCCTATGGAAAAGTGGATCCAGCAACTACTGAACGTTTCTATAGATTTTCCTGAAATTTTGGCTATAGGCAACGCACTTCAAGCAAACGTGATCATAGTGGTCAGTTGCAGAAAGTACTCTATTTTACATGAAAATATTTTTCCAGTTGTTTGACACACTGTCAAGTTTCAGTACCCTATTTAGAGTACCACTCAGGCCTGAAGTGCGTTGCTATAGGTTAATAATGGCCCAAAAATGAGAAAGTAATTTTCAAAAAATAAATACAGCCCATACCTTGGGAGCTAGGGCTCCTCAAAGTCTTCATACAAATGCCATATAAAAGCCAATTTGTATGTGTGTATGTTGTATATTTTGGTGCATGATATGATATGCGGTGAAACTTCCACTAGATTGGTTCCTAAAATTTGGGATGACGGATGACGGCATTTGGGTTATTTTGGACATGAGTGAGGTGCTCCAATGTTGGTTCCTAAATTTTAGGATGACACTTCATTCCTAACTTCCATCGGATTTTTCGATGGATTTGACGGATTCTGCGCATGCACGCAAAAGTTTTATAGGCAAAAAATTGACCCAAAATTTTTTTTTAAATCGGAGTCTGATTGTTCCCTAATCGCCTTGGCGATATGACTCTTAGGGTTTTTTGACTGATAAGTTACATACGGTTACATACGATTCACCTGTTATCGACAACGACGACAAAAATAATGACAAGCCCTTGGTAACATGGTCCTTTATATGGTAAAATGCATGTTAAAACAATTGAAGTACAAGATTTGAAATCAACAGATTAAACATAGCTAACGCCGACCCGTACGAACACCTATTCGTGTCAAAAGCCTTTAATGTGAAACTCTTCATTTCTCTTACTTCATTTTCTTCTCTGTTGAAAAGCTATTCGCGCTTTAAAATCACTTGCATTATCCACTCTTTGCCTTGCTATCATCGACAAATAAATTGCCGGAGGCAATATAGACAGCCCCGTACGAAGTCAAATTTCATAAATTCCTATTTAAACAGCTATATACCGCTATATTTACCTATATTTCACCATAAATAAACATTCCACAACATTCCACATATATTGCTCAATATAGCTGTATATAGATATATAGAGAAGTCCACATATGGGATTCCTAAAACCCCCCACACATATCCAATTACTTCTCTGTTAACAGAAACTCTCTAAGTATCATTTTTCCCAAGATATTTCAATTTTACTAAAATCCAATATGGCCGCCGGCAGCCATTTTGTTATGAGACCGGAAATAATACTGACGCTTCGCATTTATTAATACCTTTCAAACAAAAAAATCATGAAATTCGGTCAAAATTTACTCGAGATATTGACAAAATACTCCACGTTCACTGTACTGCCGAGTAGCCTGATAAGAGCTCACTCCAAGAGACCTAGCTCACGCTCAGGTGAACCTAATTTCATTTCCTTTTTTTTCCCTGATTGGTACGGTCAATATCTATCTAATAAAGCTAAAACAGACGAAATATGTTCAAATGTGGCCGACCTACAAGCAAAAACTGCTTGCCGCCCTGTGCCTGTTTCACACCAAGGGGTCTAACTCACGAGTCTGTCATCCGATTTCCATAAACTTTTTTTTTGTCGATCGGTATTGTAAATACCTTTTATTTGACGTATCACTTACAAGTGTAGTGCTTAAATGCCTGGACCCATCTGCGAACTTAGCCTGTCTTTTACCAAACGGGGAAAAAAAGACGGACGGACAGACGGACTTTTTTTTCACTGATTTGGCATCTCTAGACAACCACAATAGGTTTCCCCTTACTCAGGGAGTCCATTTCAACGTGTTACAAACGTATGCGTAAACCTATAGAGGTATTCTTTTGAAAAGCCGCCTACCAAAACCGGACCCATTTCGCCTATAAAATTCTGTTATGTCGGCAATCACCAGCACTGCAAATGGGGTATCAATGGAAAGCTTAGACAATGTATGCTACGACTAGCATGTTAGGTTCCCATTAAGCATTAGTACCAGCCCAGACCTGTCTAAAGTTCACACAGATTTTGAAAATTTTTCTTTCAGATTTTTGCAAACATATATCAATGAATTAAATTAAACTAGGCATGACCCGAAACTACTTGAACTCAGCTTTCCAACGAGCCCACTCTCGCCCGGGACGATCGTTTATAACGGCCAAAAAATTCGGATAAAAATCACCATTTTACCAACTTCGGAGATGTTCAACCAGCAACCAGGTGTGGCTAGAGACCGTGTGAGGCCTGTTTTGTGGTCTACTGGCAAAGACCTTTCAAACCATGTATATATCAATCCCAGGCGAAATGGGTCCGATTTTGGTAGGCGGCTTTTCAAAAGAATCCCTCATAAGACCCTAGTACTTCGTACGGGTCTAAAAATACTTTCATTGATAGATTGGATTGGATGGGAAGGGGGTTAGCCCAGCACCTAAGCCTCTAGTGGGCCTGTTGTACTATAAAGCACAAGCTATCATTGATAGAAGTAGCAGACTCGATAATAATACTGACCATTTGCTTGCCGTCTGTAACAGGTTAAATTTGTCACTTCTAGTCATTAAATCTTTTACTTCATTTATTTGGGTATAATGAGATACGTGCTAAAGACCATTGCATATGTTTGTCGTCGTTGACGAATGATGATAACCTTAGAGCAAAAATGGTCTCTGATTCCCGGTCTGTAATTTCTATCGGTTTTTTTCTGAAGGCAGATGCTTTCAGACATCATATTATGGGTACAACGAATGTATGGAATTATAAATCAGTACGTAGCTTAAGCTGAAAGCAAGCGAGCAATTTTCAGTTGATGGTATCGACAATTTTGCTGAGTTTTCCATTGTTTATCCTGTGGTGAATATCGAATGGAAAACCCAGTATAATTGTCGATCCCATCAATTCAAAATTTTCACCCTTATGAATCATAAATCATCTTAAAATGTCATCGATACCGGCTTATAGAATCTACAATACGATGGTGTTGCACTGTTGTAGATCGATTTGTGCCCAAACCTGATTTTATGACATGACCAAACCTGACTCACCATAAAAAGAACTGCACTGCCAGTTCCCACGTATCGTACAGCTTTCGTCCAAGTTGGCATATACGGTTCCCTTTCACGAGTCACAGGATTCGTTCGAAATGTTTTCACAGACGTTTCGAATTCTGGCCTATTCTCCTCGTCACTTTCAATGTTTTGTAGATCCCATTCCCATTTAATCACAGATTGTTTACGTTTCCACAGTTCCAGGAACGTTGTGGCTAAATTGTTGTTAGAAATGAGTTTTTTTTTGTGTTCAGCTGCTGAAGGTTTTAAGGCTAAAACGTTACCCCAAAATGACATAAAAATTGCAAAAAATACTGTTGATGGATTGTCGAATAAGTATGTGATTCTAGAGAAGAGGCATGATTCGTTTAGTTGCTGATAGCTGCAAGCTTTGTCGCATAGAGGACATAATACTATCGCACCGGTTTTATATGTGTCACAGATCTCTTTGCTGGAAGAATCGATAAAATGTAAACTTTGGAAGAGTGTAAACAAAAACCAAAAAGATTGATTACCTTGGCTGATTATCCGACGAATTCATTGACAATACACCGTACATGAAACAAAGAAATCCAACTACCGAAGGATAAATTAACATGTTCGTGTAAAACCCCAGCCAGCAGAAGTACAAGGCTATTTTATCGCCGAAATATTTTCGAATCAGGCAAAGTGGCTGCCTTTTGTACCATTTACTCGGTCTAGCCCATTCCAGGTATAGCTTCTGCAGTAAATGGGAACAAAATTACATTTCGATTTCCGTGCTAATTCACCATTACCCATACTCTTCGATCGAAGACGGTACCGGAAGAATGGGGAACATCGTATCTACCTTCATGCAACGGAAAGCATGCAGTAAACGCATTATCATTCAGTAGCCGACGGATGCCGCTCTGTAAAACAGGGAAGGATATTGTAAAACAAAAGGATTTTGCGTGGATTTTCCGTAATGTTTTACCCTTTCTGTGTCATCAAATTTTGTTCTAAGCAAAATTTGCCAAACGATTAAACTTCTCTGGGCGCTTGTGTACGATGTACAACGATCTTTAACTACAAACCTAACGGGAAAAAGGAAGGGTAATTTTAATGGTTATGTTCGTATATTTCACCTTCGTCTGCAGAAGGACCGAAAATCGACACAAAAAGTTTGTGCTTGAGTGTGCCAGTTTCTTCTTTTTTTATGTGTTTGACTTTACGTCCAACTTCCGGTGTGCAATTTTCTAACCATGCATCGTACATTACACTGTAATGATTACAGTACAAAAACAAATTTTTTGTGTCCAAATTTCTTAAAATCTGTACCGGGCCGTGGACTTAATAAAAACAATTTAAGAAAAATCCTTACTGTTCTTCTGGGTTCCCATCAGCAGTAGACGCGTAAAATGAGTGCTCGTAATCGATTAGTCCTGTGTCATAATCGATTAAACGTTGAAACTTATGTAACCATCGACGCCAGTAACTTAATTTAAGAACATTGTCCTTTTCATCGTCCTAAGTGGAAAATGGGAAATGATTAAATTCGGCCAAATTTCTAATTTATTTAAAATAAAAGAAAAAATGTTTGCAAAGATTTGACGAGCAAATAGTAAAAGGTATAGCGGAGTTAGTCATTGTGAAGTTATATGTTCGTGATCGGATCTTTACAAGGGAAGATAGCTGCAATGATGAGTCATCATGGTTAGACATTGATGTGTGTTAGAAAATCTATTTCAGCTTGAATATTAGTTGGAACAGTTAAAGCCGACCGCAAATACTTAAAAACAGGAAAATGGATCATGGCCACATCTGTTATCGACAACGTCGACAAAAATAAGCGATGAACCCTACCAGGTGCTCTCATATATGATTGAATGAATGTTAAAACATTTGAAGTAGTAGATTTTGCATCAAATACATGAAAATTGTTAAATAAAGTAGTAACAGACTTGACAATTTTATGCTGGTGATATCTTTGCCGGGTAAAGGGTTGAAGAAGATGTTTGTGCTGTAAAAGTATGGCAGATTTTTTATTTCAACAAAAATGGAGGACAAACAAGCAAAGACCAATCTTTTTTGTACTTCTTTTTTAAAGACATCTTTGCTACATACTAAGTAAATGAAATTAAAAGCAAACAACACTGCCACTAGTGCAATTAAACATTTTACCCATGCCTTAACACTTATTGTGATGAAACGCTTCACCGGCAGCTTCAAATTCAACACTTCCGAGTAACGCGTCTCGGTTTTCCATGGCATATGCACTTTCACAAAAAATGTCTTTTCGTCGTACGTCTGTGATTTATCTTCCAGTTCCAGTTCCAGACCTTCCTTGACCAAATTATCTAAGAAAATTTTGCGAACTTCTCTCTTCTTTGACTCCTGCTCGGTCATGACACCTTCGTTTTCCTCTTCATAACTCAATACCATGTCGATTTTTCGGCGTCCATCTCGAAACATTAACGATTCCGGATCGACACCCTGGTATGAAATATGAATTTTAGTGGAAATTGCACGACAGTGTCCTCAGATATCTAACCTCTTTATCTTGCTTGCTAGTTCTTCGAATATCCACATCCAAATCGCTGGTACTAGTCCTTTGGCTGCTAAATTTTTCAGCATAGTTACTTAACATATTGTTTGTACAATGATTGGTGCTATTGCTATTGTTTTGTGTTACAGATGAATCTTTTACAGGTGTTGTTGGCTTCATTCTGTCGATGGACAGTCGTCTTTCCGATATTTCATTGACTATAGTGGTTGACTGATTTGATAAATTGTCTGAATTCCTTTTTTCACTTAACTGCGAATCGTCTGGTTCCATCGGAGTTCCGGGTATATTTTCAGTTATCTTCGGGCCAAACGCTTCGCTACAATCAAGACTGCATTGTTAAAAAGAAATTTCTTAGTGATTCAATCAGCGAACAAGTTGTGTGTTGTATTATACTAAAATATAATTGGTATTTTCAGTCTGTATAAGTAGATGCGTAAAGTAAGGCACATTCGAACGATGTTTAATTTTATTTTGACTCCCTATTTATGCATATCCTTGAGCAATACGAATTTTTATTTCGCTAAGTAACTGAATGGTCAAATGGTGGTTTCTTAGGATTCTTGGGATTTCACTGTCATTATGAATATTTGATTTTTGTAAATTTCGAAAAGGAGTGTGTAGCGAAAAGCCACCACTACTCATCAAATCAATCACAGTTTGTGTCTTCTGAGGGGTTTTTCTGTTGTAATTTTTCAGAAAAAAAAATCACTGAAAGTCGTCTCAGGCCCTAGGTGACTGAAAACCTATTTTATAGACTCAAGAGCCAATATTTTGGGGTGCCAAGATAAGTCCGTAAGGACAAATGTGGAAAAAGTGTAATTATGTACGGACACGAGGTTATCGCACAAAATACACCGCTCCTAGCATGGACACTTAATTGACAAGTTGCCTTTGTGATAAGATTAGCTTAGGATTGTTTGTATTGTATGTTTCAACGAAAACGAGCAATACCCTCTCTAGCAACCAAACCTTATTTTGACAAATATGACACTGACTTTTTCTCGTAATAGAGTTTCCGTGCCGCGCTCTTTTTTAAAGCAATATTAACGTCACACGAAAAAGACAAACTTTAAACTTTATTTCATTTTTGCACACCAAAATAACGGAACAACACACCAAAAAACACGTCACAATCACAAATTATTCATTTTCGAACGCCGAAATGGTTAATCAAGACGTAATATTTTCAACACAAAAAATGCAATCGCTGCTCATACTTCATTTAATTTATTTTTAAAAGTGTAAAATTTTCTATGACTGAATACACTGTAAAGTTTTACCACCTTAATTTTCCTAGTTTGGTTGCTGGAGAGGGTATTGAAACGAGTCATCTTTCTGTACAAAAGAAACACAGTGCCTACTGTGATTTCATCAGCCTCCGAATTTTTTCTATGTTATGCTAGAAGTCGTGCTGTGACATTACACATACAAGTCTATTTAGAAAAATATTTGTAAAGCTCTCCGATTAGGGTGACCGTTGTCACCTGAAAGTACACGACAGTTCAATTAATTTTAGAAAGACAATTAGTCCTGACCCGAGCCTGGTTTCGTTTGAAGCTGGCAGTAAAGGATTCAGGATACTAGAAATGTTTGTACAACCTGTCAGGTTAGAATTTTGAAAATTGGTTCGAATTCGATGTACGGAATTATCATAAATGAAAACTTGTGCCTAATTTGGAAGTTGCTCTGGTTTGTAATTGTTCCAACATATTTCGTTTAACATTTGAAAATCTAGATTCTTATTTTCAGACGTTTTGTTAGATATGCGACTTCCAACAAAATACTAAAACAAAGAATCTAGATTTCCATTTGTTAGACAATGTGTGGGTGCAATTACAAAACCACAACAAATAATCGCTCCCAAATCAGAAATATGTCGGATTTCACTTCTCTGCGATTGTAACATTCATGAATATGTCTGCCACTTTTCAATTTTTGCTAATAATGAAAGTACTTCACAATTTTCCTTTAATGTATACTTAAAAAGTAAAGACGTAATTCCCAGAGTTCAGAGTCTACGTCACTTTCATCGTGTTTGATTACTTTCAGGCCCTGTCTGCATATTTTTTACGAACTTACGATGGCTAATGTAGTCTCATGTAGAAAAATTAACATAAATTTCTAATGACGGAGTATAGTACCTAACTTAGATGACTAGGGATAAAAAGATGAAAAGTAGAGTTTTCGTGTGAATTTTGTTGCGAAGCCGAGTTCAATAAACACACGAAAACGAGACTTTTCATTTTTATCCCGAGTTAGGCAAAGGGATTCTTTTGAAAAACAACCGACCGAAATCGGACGCATTTGGCATTTCCTAGTGGAATTTTTTTATATGTGTCCAGAAAGGTATTCGATTCTAGAAGCCAAAACCACTTTCAAAAAAATTGTTCTTCGAAGCTTGTGTGGCTAGTTTGAGGTGATTAAAAACCGAAAACATGCACTTTTCTTACAGAAATTTCTCCAGTTACACAAACCGTTCAGGTACATGTGGGATGTCATTAGAAAGGTAATTACATGTACTTCCGGCAAATATTACTCATTGGGTTTACAATTCATCCACACTGAGATCTGTGCAGTTGAAGTTTTCAACCGAAGTAGACTAAAAGCTTGCACTTTTCTTACAGAAATTTCTCAAGGTACACGAAACGTACATGGTCGTGTGGGGTGTCATTAGAAAGGTAATTTTATGTTATTTGAGGGTAAGTGCATAAGTAAGTTTGGAGAGGGATTCTTTTGAATTTCGACTTACCGAAATCAGCGCTATTTTTTCCTGGACTTTTTTTTTATATATTCCTAGACCCCAAAACCAGTCTACGATATTTTTTATCTTCCATACTTGGCTGGTTGTAAGCTGTCAGAAGTCGAAAAATGTGGTTTCATAGTCCGAATTTCATTTCCATAAGGTGGTGAGGACACGGGTGTGTATTTCATTGGAAAGCTGAGGTCAAGTACTCCCGAGGCAAATATTAACTTCAAAAAATTTGAGGATAAACGGCCGAAAATATGACCTCCGGAAAATTTCTCAGAATCGATTAAACCTCTGTGAACTTTAACGAGGGCTGTGACCTTAGTTACTGATCCAATTTTTTTGATTAAATTATTATTTATTGTGAATGTAAAGGACCTCAGCTTTACAGCTACTGCTACACACATAGCTATTAGTTTGGCACGTGACTACTTAACATATAAATGCTGTGTGTTCCACCCCGCCAAACTAATACCTATGTGTATAGCTATGTGTCCTTTACATTCACAATAATTAATAATTTAATAAAAAAAATTGAATTAGTGAGGTCACAGCCCTCATCAAAGTTCACAGAGGTTCCATCGATTCTGAGAAATTTTTCGGAGGTCATATTTTCGGCCGTTTATCCTCAAATTTTTTGGAGTTAATATTTGCCCCGGGAGTACTCGACCTCAGCTTTCCAATGAACCAATCAACGTCCGTTTCCTAGCCACCTTATGGAAATGAAATTTGGATCACGAAACCCCATTTTTCGTTTGGCCGCTTACAACCAACAAGAATGGAAGATCAAAAATATCTGAGACAATTTTTGGGGCCTAGGCACCAAGGCCTAGGCATCTAGACATATATAAAAAAGTCCAGGAAAAAATAGCGCTGATTTCGGTAAGTCGAAATTCAAAAGAATCCCTCTAAGCATTTTACTGAAGACATTTACCAAAGTATTTGCAAGAAAATGCTTATCAAATTTCAATTCGAATTTGTCCTGCACTCGAAACTTAAAGTGTATTCCGTAAAAAAAATTTAAAACATTGAAAAGTGTGTTATGATGAAAAGCACGAACAATATTTTATTCACGAACCTATAAATCAATAGATCGCTAAATATAGATTGGTTAATTCGTTTGAGAATTTCAAAAAAAAAAAAAAAACTGTAGAAAGAACTAAAGCCATCACACGCACACACCTTTCGAAAAACCACAACATTATTTTCATTAACAACAACTCCGAACGATGTATAACTAAAAATTAAAATTTCATTTAACTGTTGGTTGTTCCTCTCCCTATTACTAATATTGTAATTATGGAATCGATTCAAATAAATCAAAATGCTTTCAGATACATTGAATCGAACAATAATAGTTTTGAGGTCAAAATGATTATTTACCAACATACGACAAATCTAGAGTCAGATTAAAATCGATATACTTGGAAACCAATACGCCCGACCGATATTATGCTCCGTATTACATAAACAAACTAAAAAAAAATGAATAATCCGAATAAATACAACTACACTAAGCCAGAACGATAATTAAGCCAAACTTTATTAAATATTGACATCAACGACCTGGAAACGTT
Organism: Bradysia coprophila; assembly: GCF_014529535.1. NCBI lineage: Eukaryota > Metazoa > Arthropoda > Insecta > Diptera > Sciaridae > Bradysia > Bradysia coprophila. Next base: position 3,810,281 of record NW_023503374.1, read on the forward strand.
ATAAACGTTGACTTGTGACCCCTTATCCACTAAATAGTACATCCTTTAATGACTTTACCAGTCCTTCGGTATAACATTACCTTTTATCGTAGAATGTTTCATTGACTACACCATTTTGCGTTTCCATCCATATATCCATTTGATTTTGTGATAAAAGGGGACTCTCAATAATGTCGTCTTCCTCATTCAATGATGATCCCATTGGTACGATCTTTACATCAGGATTACTATTTACACGTACGTGGTCAGAGTTGTGTCGTAGATGCGGGTCGCTGTGACGAACCTATGTTTATTTGTCGATGTTTTCGTTTTTGGAAAAGGATAATCAGTTAGAATTATCGCATATTGAAAGAATTAACTAAAATTATTGATTTCAAAGCACTGCATTTATCGACATTTCAATGATTCTATACATTATGGTGATGTTGTCGTTATATGCATATTTGAGGTAGAAAATCATAAATTCAATTGTAGGTAATGGATGTTTGTATGTGCGACCTTGAACTATAATATATTACGTGAAACGTTCAGTTGTTATGCGTTGGGTAGACGGATTGTTCGTTCATTTAAAATTAATTATTTAGATGCGAAAGTATGAGTATAGGAGAGCAGCCTTCTGATAAACTTTTTTTTTGTTGTTTGTTAAATAAACTGTCCACCACAATATATATATGAAATATCAATAACGCAGATGCTATAGTTCACAATGCTTTCATAATAAATTAAATGGTGCACACAGGCGGCTCTCAAGAATATTTGTGGTTTTAAGAAATAGAAAGTTTTCTATTGAAAAATCGCACGTGATATCAAAAATTAAAGTCATGTAAGCAACAAGTTTCGTGTGAAGGTATTTTATCGTCGTAAACATGAGACTATTGTTTCGGACGAACGACGAAATCTAGCTTTGTGGGACATTAATCTGGGATAAAAGATTTTGCACTTTTTTTTGAAGATAGAACTTTTTGAGATGAATGCAAATCGCGACCAATTCAAAATCTTAGACATTTTTGAAATACTAGAATCGAATTTGATTTGAAATAAAATTTGTTTGATGTGAATGGAGGTTTAAATACACACATAGAAGAAAGAACATACACATCATGTGTTACACCAACGCTTCAAAATTGGATTTGAAGTAAGAATGTCCACGGTAGTTCAATTGGTCTGATGCTCTGACCCGGCAAGTTGAAGGCTGTGAGTTCGATCCTTACCCGTGCACATCAAAAAAAATTTATTTCAAACCCAATTCGATTTTAGTTTTTTTTTTAAATGTCTAAAAATAACTTTGTTCGGCTGTCAGGATGCAACAGAGATAATGCAAAGGAAAAAGGAACACTCGAAAGAACATGAACAAAATGCGAAAAAAAACTTTCATTTTTATCAACCATTAACGTTTCCTATTTCCGACTGTTATGAAAAATAAAATTCTTAAAACTCTCATTAGAGACAATTCGTTCATTTGGCAGTACAGTTCCTGTACTCAGTAACATATTGAGAGTCAATAACGTCAAAATTGTGAAATTTGTTCACTGTACTGTTAACCGACGGCACTTTTTGTTTGGAGGCATACAAAAGGTCGTTTGCGTGTCAGACGACTTCCTCAAACCCTAATCCTTGTCCGAATGTGAGTGCTTTCTTACAGTTAGTATTTAAAGTCGAAAATGACTAGTAGTGTAGTTAATAAGGACCATTTATACGAGAACGTTTACACTCGTATAAAAGCTGGGCTACCTCTTTAAAATTTAACTTTTCTCATTGTAAAGTAGGTAAAATTATCAGTAGGTAACTTAATGATAATTTTACCTGCTTTGCAATGAGAAAAATAAACTTTTAGAGAGGTAGCCCAGCTTTTATACGAGTGTAAACGTTCTCTTATAAATGGTCCTTATCAACTGCACTATAGAATTTCTAGGAGAAAGGAGAAATGTTCGGAATAAGTAATTTTACTGGACCTCTGAAGTGAAAGCATTTCAGCCACCAGTTTTCGTGTATTCAGAATTTATACATGGCATTACGTTGCTGTATTGAAACAGCTGGTCACACATTTACAACAAACAACATTTTAGCTTAACCCAACATTAGGATCAACACACATCGTCGTTAAGACTTTTGAGAGCCTAAGAGTGAAGCATGATAGGCCCAATAAATATGGCCTCCATGTTTGTAAATAACTAATTTATTCAAAGCTCCACAATGAAACTAATCAACGGATATTCATCTGCTATCGTCAACGATGAAATGAATAAGCCATGAGCTCTATGATACATTACAAAAATATTGGAGTGATAGATTCAGCGTCGAATGCCAGACACTTTACGAAGTAACAGATTTTATGACTTTGTTGCGAAACGCTTACCGTGTCTAAAATATCACAAGAAATCAGTTTTGTATTTCAGAAGTTCTTTACTTTTATAAATTCATCAGCACTTTCCAAACTTTTTGTAGAGATGAAAAATAGAGTTTTCATGTGAATTTTGGCTTTGCATTCGATCAACAAAATTCACACGAAAACTCTACTTTTCATCTTTTTATCCCGAGTTATGTAACGGATTTTACATGCTTAGGTCGTCAAAAGGAGTTCTTGAAACATGAAAACTACGGTTTCCGAAGCATGTAGCATGTATAATAGTACATTTCGTACTTAGGACTAAAAGTGTTTTTAGTGTGTGAGAAGCTGATTTCGCTAGCCGTTAGAAGAAATTTACCACAAAAATATGTGGAAATCAGCTTTAACCGACTCCGGATACACGTAATTAATGTAAGAATTGCTTCAAATAAATTAAACCACTGTTTTATGAAGAGTGGATAACAATTCCACTCATCCTAAAGGAACGGGAACTTGAAGATCGATAATAAATTGAAAATTTCGTCGTAGAGAGACCTTGCTGCCAACAAGATGTCGTAACAGATACTTGTTGTGAGGCTGGTATGGCAATTGTGGTATCGTTGTAAAGCTTAGACTGCAGGCTGATCAGGCATTATTGTTTTGTTGCAAGATGCGTCTACCTGTGTATTACAGAGGAGTCCAAGTTTCGCCAAGTATGATGAAAATAATTTTTTTCAAATATTGTACAATTCAGACAAATTTTGTAAAATTCATTCTCGGCATTTAATAGAGCATGGAATCCTCCACCAATATTGCCATTCAAAGAGTTTCAAACTCTCTTCATCTTAGACATATCACGATTTAAAAATGTCGGAATTTCGACTTTAGTTGGCTGTGGCGAGGGCTGTGGCTACGTGGTCAGGTTGTCGAGGGAGGCCATTTTAACACGAATTAGCTTAAAACTAGTCCCTCTATCCGTTACGACAACAATCTGTATTCAAATTGACTCGTCGGTGCCGCACTGCCATGAGTGATGGTTCTCCAAAACGGCTTTATGGATTTGCGATCTGAATGTGGTTCCTTATAGTACTCGAGTCCCTCAATAAGAACATGAAAAAAAAATCAGATAGAGGCACATCTCTCTGAAACACAATTTTCATTCACGACTTAAAACCAACGCACTCCAAAACAGGCAGTAAAACAGATTTAAAAAAAGTGGCGTACTCGACGCAGCAGTCAGATTGTTTTTAGAAAAATTAAGTTTTTATGTTGGTAGTGGTATTATACTAGCGGGGACTAAAATAAGAGGCTTTTTGACCGGTAAAAAATCTGCTCTTTGCCTGTTCTTGGAGTGCGTTGCTTATACTAATGTACCGAATACCTTGTTATAACCGCAAAGGTCAGAAAGAATCGAAACCGTCTCGACGCAATAACACAGACCGAATGTCTATTTACCGACGCATTTAAAGCTTCATAATATAGTTCAATATTGGCGTAATAAATTATTCAATGTGGGATTACGATCTGAATGAATTACTGGCTTTTCCACATAGACGTTTCGGTGTACGCTCCACAGTTTTAAAATGAATAATTCAAATAATGGTATCCTTGTTAAGAGTGGTGCTCATCGAAAAGCAAACAATTTTGATTTACCTGTAGCCGGTATTTGTTATTCAATGGAAAATTTCGATAGCAGAAACCATACAAGCACTTATTCGAGCGCTTTCAAGCTCAAACTTTCAATGGTTTAATATATCGTAATCCAATTTCGATATGAATTCACTTACGTTTCTGTATTTATTGGCTGAAAATCCGGAATCTTGGCTAAATTTCCGCTGCGACTTGGACGGACTACTTTGCACTGTCCTCTTCCCATTTTGATCATAAATATTTTGCTGATCGATCACAGTATATTGCGGCAATATCACATGCAATGAGTTATTATTGACCGGTGTCAATGATTTTTTGGTACTACTACTTTTATTACCGGTACTTTGACTGTGTGCACTGGAATTATTATTATCAACAATTGGTTTTCCACTATTTTCTGTGTTTGCATTCATAATTTTCTTCATAACTTCAATTAAATTGATTTTCTATTTTATATTCTCCCCACTTAGCAAATGCATGTTTTGTTGTAATGCTGACACACAAGGGTAACACCGGGGTGACATTAATGATCCATATATCTTCTTTAATAATTACAATGTTATACATTCGTTATTGAGTGTTGTGTTTTGTGTAGAGGGTCGATCAGGACATGAACAATCAACAAATTAAATAAGGAAAAAACAACTTAATGGAACACAAAATTATTTTTGTTTCATTAATTCCACGTACAATATGTGTTTGTGCACACTGTAGGTAGGTGAATATGGAAGTAATATCCTAACTTTTACCCATACGAAAATGAAAAAAAAACCGTTCAATTCTTTCTTCCTTTCATAAACAACAATCGAACTGAAACTCGTATTTCTTATGACATTTTGGCATTTTGATATCAATAATCGACACTACAGTTTAACGTCTTTCATGTACAACTATTTACAACCCACAAATGAACATACATCGGGCGAATGCACAATTTTATTTACTAAAAACCATGTCAGTGGATACAAATTTGAGAGTAAATATTTATAACAAAAATAAAAATCCTTTCGACAGTAGTTGCACTAAGCGTACTAGGACTATTTCAGTCGCTTTCCGTTTCACTGAGCCGCCTAACCTCCGTAACGGTTAACTATGAATTGAACGCTTTTGTTGAAAGGATATGACGGTCAACTATCGTTGGTTTAAAAAAAAACGAAAGGAATATCGTAGAGCAAGTAGTTTATATTCCACACAACAATAATTTTGTTACAGCGGTATATTTAATACATCGACTCGTGTGGGTGCAACACTATTTCAACGACTGCTGTTCAGTGGCGACATTAATAAGCGTTGAGGTCTAGCACGGAGGAGTAAAATAGACCAGTCAGTAGCAGTTCATTTTTGAAACGTCGAATAAAGGACCTAATACTGTATGAAAATGAAATCAAATGAACACTGGCACAGCCCTGCTTCTAGCATGAACATAAAATTTTTTCGGAAGCTGATGAAATCACAGTAGGCACTGGCGTTTCTTTTATATAGATAGATAGATGACTTCGATGTTTGAGTTAAAACATACAATACAAACAATCGTAAGCGGTAGCTCTTATCATTAAAGCCTCCAAATTTGACACTTGTCAATTCAGTGTTCATGCTAGGAGCAGTGCTGTGACATTGGCGTAAATTGAATTACAGTCAAAGGCAGTCAATTTTCAGCATAAATTAGCTTCAGCTGTTTTTCAGCTGATCCATACAAACAATCACAACCGTTTATACGTCTTTATACGGTTTTACCACTATCATGCACGTGCGTGTAGCAGCTTCAACCGTATGAACAAGGAAAACCAGTTTTGATTGTATGTGTGGATCAGCTGAAAAACAGCTGAAGCAAATTTATGCTGAAAATTGACTGCCTTTGACTGTAATTTCATTCACAGAAAAAGCTACTATAGATAGTTTAGATCATAGTCAGAGTAAAGTAAACCAGACGAGGGGTTTACTTTACTCTGTCGTGGCTTTAGCCAGTCTCATGTAAAAAACATATATCAAAAGAGAGAATTACAGTTTCGCTAGTAAACACAATTTTCGTAGGAACATCTACAATCGAATTATCTTTGGGATGCCACTCAAAAGTTTCCGCCTCATAACCAACACTAAGTCTTTCTTCAGTCTCTTCTAGAGATGAGCGGGCCGACGTTTTTTCAATACCCGACCCAATTTTTTGAACCCGAGCCCGACCCGACCCGAGACTTTTCTCTTCGCGGCCCGACCCAACCCGACCCGAAAAAATCATCGGCCCGACGTGACCCGACTTTTTTTTACTATAAGAAATTTAATGAAAAATCATTTTCTACGCATAAAACTTTGCAATAATCTTATACGCGAAGTAAAATAATAAAATAAGTTAGTGTTTCATGCTTTATAGGCTTTTATTGGCTTACTTTGAATTTGTATTTCTCAGTCGGGCCGCCCGACCCGGCCCGAATGAATTTTCAAAACCCGGACCCGAACCCGATCGGACCGGGTCGGGTCGGGCCGATGTATTTCGGGCGGCCCGCCCGCTCATCTCTAGTCTCTTCTTTTTTGGTTGTGAATATTTCTTATTAAAAAAATAATCGGTATTCTAAAGAGATCTTTCATCAAAAGAAGTAAAAGAATCAATAACAAAATAGGGTACAATTTATGACTTGTACTTAATGTCTACACAATGTGTACACACATCATCTGTTGTTGATAGAGATGCCAAAAATAAACGACGAGCTCGAAGTAATGTAATCTTATATAATAGCACCATGAATGTTACAAGAATTGAAGTCAAAGATTGGTGTTGAGGAATCTCGCGCCGCGTCATTCACAATAACCCACAAAGTGACACTTTCCTTATACAAAATGTGTCATTTTGTCAATTATTGTGAATGACGCGGCGCGAAATTCCTAGCAGCCCAAAGATTCCGCATCACTGTCTTGATCACTGCTGGATTTCCGGGTTTACAGTCGAATAAAGATAGATTTCGGGATTTTAAGAGACATCATCGTTTTCATCGTTTTTCTGTATTCTCTCATTTAGCATGTTATTTCTTTTGGCAATTGAGAGAATTAGAGAAATGATGACATCTCTGAAAAACCCGAAATCTATATTTCTCCGACTGTACCAGCAAATTAATTTTGTCAGATTTTCTGGCAGACTGAGAGTCTCTCTTTCAAAGGATTAGATAGTGTAGATTACAATTGGATAACGTTTGTTTGTATGGAAAATCCCGATATCTGCGGCTTTTTATGTTAGAAAAACGATTGCCTGGAGACGAATCTGATTTTTTTTTGTATGTCAGTGATACACTCAATAAAAGGACTAGCGCTCAAAAATGAATTTTTGGAATTTCAATTAAACTAAAGAATAGATTTCTTTCAAACGAATGATGGGAATGACGAAAATACATTCCCTGGACGTTATGTGTGATTTGTTGCGTTCAATAAATGATGCATTTTATCCAATGAATTTATATAATTTCCTTGATTTGATCACACATTTTCGAAGTATTTTGTGCTGATTGGTCACCTATTTTTCGTACAGTATTTTTGCATTGAATGGTGAGTCAGACAAAATTGTGAGCTCAAAGCAATTTGTTAAATTTAGGATTAAATGAAGGAACGTCTCCACCACGATTCACAGTATGATACCCGCTGTATTTCATGTTATCTCCTATTGTTACAATTGCTAGATACAAACACTGCACACTGTATATCCGAAATAATGTGCATGTGTACATTTTCCGATGTTGTTTTACCTTGCTACATAAAACGTCATCGACGTACTATCGGGAATTTTAATGCTTTTATCGAGGCTTTTTAATGCCGGTTTCTATTTTTGAATACATTTTTTTAGGTGCATGTCGTGCCGTCTCTGCCATTCAGCACATCGATATCATAAAAATTTTAATTAAATTGATGTCGTGTTTCGTTATGAATGCACCATCATTGGCTAATAACTGTAACATTGTGCAATGTGTGCATGTAATGAATTAACTTAATGAGGTAGAGGTATATCACAAACTTATGTAACTTATCATAAAGTCGATACGCCTTTGATTTACAATTAGAAGTCGTTTTTGTGATATAAATCGTTAGACAAACATAGCGTCTAAGTAAGCTGGAGTTAAGGTACTGGTAAGTGTTTCGAGTACTTACCTCTAAGCATGCAAATTACCAAATTAAAATGTTCCAAACATCGAATTAAAAACTGCCAAAAAGCTTTTTCATCGACTGCACACATATGACAGTGTACCACTGTGTACACTGCAAACGAAATGATCACCGGAAGATGCGGGAAAAGGCAATAAAAACGCATAAGATTCTATTCAGTACAATTAGGCCGTGTGTCACCGCACATTCTTTAAAAGAATTAAAAAATTCTCAAATAAGTTGACATTTTTAGTCTGAACATTTCTGACAAGAAACTTGATGTAAGTCTACACGCCAAATTTTCCAATTTTCAACAAACTAATCCTCGCCGAGTTAATACTGCAAAATACGAATACGACACACAATTTGTGACTTGGACTTTGCCAAACAAAAACAAATTGACAATATAATAGCATTTCAGTTGATCGCTAACAAAAATCGAATACACACAACATTGTCCTACAAGTTCACCACACTAATTTTAACTGAAAGCCAGACTTCCACTTCCAAGGTCTTTAGGCAATATATACCTTGCGCTTTGCGTATTTGTGGGGAACATGCAAAAGTTCATCACAGTAGGCTATTGAACCCACTAAAATCTAATTTTAAATCGCTAGAATAATTCCATAAATCTAAATGTGATACTAAGAAACCACGTGTTTCAATGAGTCCTGGGAGCGATCCTGAAGACATGGACCTAATCTTTTTGGGCTGAACGGCGTACTTTCGTTCACTTTTCCAATCCCTCGCAAGAAATATCACTAAATAACTAAAGAAATCCAACATTACATCTACATTACACATTACATTACACATTGCACATTACATTACATTACATTGTAATGTAATGTAATGTAATGTAGCGTTACAAACTGCATCTTTGATTTCTGAAGCCAATCGGCGAGATAAAATTTTTTGGTTTGCGAACTTTTAAAGTACTCACAAAAGTTCACCAAAGTGCGCTGCTGAACCCAGAAAAAGTTGGGTATTAGTAGCTAGATTCGCTCACTGAACCTTGCAATATTACGTAATATTACGTAATATTGCAAGGTTCAGGGAGCGAATCTAGACAGTCGGGCTTAACTTTTTCTGGGTTCAGCAGCGCACTTTGGTGAACTTTTGTGAGTACTTTAAAAGTTCGCAAACCAAAAAATTTTATCTCGCCGATTGGCTTCAGAAATCAAAGATGCAGTTTGTAACGCTACATTACATTACATTACATTACAATGTAATGTAATGTAATGTGCAATGTGTAATGTAATGTGTAATGTAGATGTAATGTTGGATTTCTTTAGTTATTTAGTGATATTTCTTGCGAGGGATTGGAAAAGTGAACGAAAGTACGCCGTTCAGCCCAAAAAGATTAGGTCCATGTCTTCAGGATCGCTCCCAGGACTCATTGAAACACGTGGTTTCTTAGTATCACATTTAGATTTATGGAATTATTCTAGCGATTTAAAATTAGATTTTAGTGGGTTCAATAGCCTACTGTGATGAACTTTTGCATGTTCCCCACAAATACGCAAAGCGCAAGGTATATATTGCCTAAAGACCTTGGAAGTGGAAGTCTGGCTTTCAGTTAAAATTAGTGTGGTGAACTTGTAGGACAATGTTGTGTGTATTCGATTTTTGTTAGCGATCAACTGAAATGCTATTATATTGTCAATTTGTTTTTGTTTGGCAAAGTCCAAGTCACAAATTGTGTGTCGTATTCGTATTTTGCAGTATTAACTCGGCGAGGATTAGTTTGTTGAAAATTGGAAAATTTGGCGTGTAGGCTTACATCAAGTTTGTTGTCAGAAATGTTCGGACTAAAAATGTCAACTTATTTGAGAATTTTTTAATTCTTTTAAAGAATGTGCGGTGACACACGGCCTAATTGTACTGAATAGAATCTTATGCGTTTTTATTGCCTTTTCCCGCATCTTCCCGCTGTAAATCATTTTAGTAGTAAAAAGTAGACATAGTAACAAACCGACGTACATACACACTTTATTAAATAAATAATAAATGATTCCGTGTGTCTAATATGTACGTTCCATGGAAACGAATCCAACCTAACAGATCCATTCGGACGCTCACACACATATGTTGTTCAATCAATTTCCGTTATCATTGAAAAATATTCAAACTTTCAGTGAAAAAGCACTATACATACGGCATCGGCATATGTATGAGCAATGTGTGTACCCAATACAATTGAAAATTTGATGTAGGTGTTGTGAATGGATGTTCCATGACGTTTAATATACAAAAAGGATTATACTTAAAGCTTGATATCCGTAACCGACTAAATGCGAACATTACAAGCATCGAAGAGCTTTAATAAATATTACCATTATGTGAAAGGAAAGAATGTGGGTAGAACGCTGGGAAATTATTACTTTTTTTAACTTGTTTTTTGTGTGAAAGTATAATCGTATCTTGTTACTAAATTATTTATGACAGTAATTGAGGCGTTGTGTTTGCATTAATTTATAGCAGAAAAATTGATAAATTGTGATCAGTACCGAATTCGACTAAAATTTAAAAAATTTTCAGCTTCGATTCCATTAATGCGTTATTGTCCTATTATGTTCAAACCAGTTAGATGGGGTTCTGAGGAATTGTTTAGCTTCACAAATTTGATTAAATCTGGTTCCAAACGATGATGACATGAAATAGTAAGGGCTTCAGTTGCTTGACACGCGTGTAACATAAAACTCTCGTTTTTTGTTTATATTTATGAATACGAGGGGCACCATAAAAGTTTCGGGAATCGGGTATTTCCGACGCATGAAAGTATTTCATTTGAAAATATTGGCAAATTTCAACATTTTTTAAGGTAATAGCCAACTCAGTTCGAAAAAAGGGTGTCTTCAGACATTATGGCTTACCATTTGAAATTTGAACTAAAATTGCACGACTTTGGCAAGTTTAGACCAGGGTTTCTATTGTTTGGGTCGCAGTATCGATGTGATACCAGCATAGTTCGATAAAAGAATCCTAAAAGTATGTATCTAAGGAATCCTTACAGATTTCATCAGAAATTTCCGGAAAAATCGAAAGAATTAGATTGACATGCAATTTTACTACAAGAGCGGCCCTACAAAATGGATCAGTTTTTTCATAAAATTTGGGATGAAACATGGCCTGTTTCCTTGTGAAACAATAGCTTATGTTTCAGTTATGAAAGTCTATCCTTATCCAGGCAAAACATTTTTCCGCTTCTGAGATATTGAGGCCGAGAAATTTAAATCACGAAAAAGCCTGATACTGAAGTCTCACTTTGAGATCACCTTTTACGTGCCTTAAGACCTATCTCGTGGCTGTTTCTTGGTTAATTTGCTTTGAGTAAACGTGAAGAATTTATAATCTAAAAAAAATAAAGTAAAAACAAAAGTTCTCGGAAAGTTTTTAGTGAAGTTCAAGGACTACACAATTTACGAAGGGACGCTGACAACGATCAAACTGTGTATTTCACATGAATTATGTCTTTTCTGATAGCTGAGAGTCCAATGCAACAGCAAAGTACATTCAGTCATCAAAACCTGTTTTTGAGGCAGATCTGTGGAGCTCTGAATCCGTCAGCAGTAGGTGTTTTTACTTTATGGCATTACTACTACGAAGTGGCAACATTTGACTTATTATCATTTAGATGGATACTTTAAAACAAGTGTAGACTTGCCTTTGTAATGAATTTTTCCGGTGAAAAAAATTAAAGTAAACGTTCAAAACTTTACAATTCGGCCAATTTCTGTACACATAGTTTGCGGGCTGGGCCAGTGCCCATGGGCATTTGACTTGCGGGCATTGGGCCGGGCATTGGGCTTTTTTTCTCAAATGATGAGCGGGCATGTGGGCACAAAAATTTGCTATGCCCACTCATCTCTAGTGTTACATAGAAAGCGAATGGAGGAAAAATCATCTTGCCCAGCCGCGGATTTGAACACGGGACCTCTCGTGAAAAAAGCATAGGTAACCTTTATTAACATTTTAAAGCTAATTTTATAAGTATGTCCATCTGCATCGATTTTTTTTCGTTTTTTCATTCATTGTCCCTACGTTTTCCGATTAAAACTTTTTCAATAATAAATTAACAGAACCAAAAAAGCACCATAATTACTGGCTACATTTTAATTTCTTCTGACGTACGTATAAGAAAAAGCTGATTTACTTTAACCTGAGAATCGAACCACTCCCATCCCCCAATTTTTCATTAATTTAAGACACGTTTCGATAGATAAAACGTAACAAAAAAAAAACATTTTGTGTTACCAAATTAAAATTTTCCAAAATAGAATAAATAATGAAGTGGACATGTGGGTTTATTAGACTATAGTTGATGTAACAACGCACGGCCTAGTTTGAATTTGTAAAGTTTGTTTTATCGTGTGACATTTACCACAATCTATTTTGTTTAACCGAAAGTGGATGACTGAAAACTGTTAATAATAAATGAGCGACAATAATACATTGGACTGTACGTGATTTCTACTCAAATGGATACATTCTTCGCCAACATTATATTACGCTTCATATACGCTATCCGAAAACCAACAGCGTCAGAGACTGTGACTCTCATTCATAACTGGACTCATCATTTATTCGTCAAAAAAACTCGTTTATAAATCATAAAAACTGTAAGGCCAGCAAATGCAAGAAAGTCACACTACGTAATTCACTTTAATACACTTTATCGAGTTTATAGTTGACCATGGTTGACCACTGCTGCTGCACTTCGTTTTGATTCAAAATACACCACACTCATTCTTGAAATTAAATTAGCAGCGTGACAAAGATTGGGACCAAAAATCCGTTGGTCTCTCAATCTTACTGTCACCTCAAAATACTTAGCAATTTTCATGCGACTAGCCATTTTTCTTAGTTTCACATGTGAGAAATTAATTTGTTGGAATTTAAGAAAAACAACCGAATGACATGAATATCTTGCCAACTATTTTGAGGTGAGTGTAAGTCTATTTTTATGGACTCACGACGTATTCGATCCTAAAGTATTAAAAGGGAATTTTGAAGCAAAAAATAAAATTTTTGTGGGCGAGCTCAAAGATTTTTTGGTTGAAAAACATTTCTGCGAAAATGCTCTGTACTCCCTTCACTACTTTGTCCTCGATACTTTTGACAATTCAATGCACCAGTAGAGATATGCGAGCCTAAAAGTTCGGGTTGCAAACGTAATTTTTCTTGGAGGAGTCCTTTTGCAATGTTGGTGCTTCATCTTAAATCCATTGTCTCAACAATAGTCGTAATATTCAACGAACGTGTGAGATAATTTAAACTTTCAAATTTAGATCAACAACTTCAATAGCTTCGGGACGATATTTCGGATAGCTTCGGAAAACCGAGCCTTTTTTGGCGCGACAAAACTACGAAAACTCAAATTATTTCAGGTTCTTTGAATATGCAAACTTTGAACCTTCAGCTTTCGTTTGAGCCCAATATCACCTGTTTAGCTTCGATTTCCGCTACACAGAAATTTATTGAAGCTACATGTGTATCAAAAACTTCAAAACCGGATGTAGATGGCGCTAGAGGCCACTTTTTCAAAGTCTCTAGTGATCCCTACTATCTGATTTCCAGATACGCAAATGCTGTCTTCATTAAAGCAAGAATGAAAGCAAATTCATTTTTCTATGTCACGAGTTTTTAATGTGTTGGCTGAGTCCAAGCATGGCAGTGAAAGCAAAAAAAAATGTGTAAAATGAAAGAAACCCGTTTCTTGAAACTCATCCTGATTCAGCTAACAACATTCTTCGGGTGAATAGAACTCGAGTTTAAAAAATTGAATCCGTTTTTTATCAGTATTGGACCAAAAGAAGTAATAGATTCTATGAAGACTCTTCTCTATAAAGAGACACCAGCCGTCTGTAAGAGATCCTACATAAAGCTCAAATACACTGACTTCGAGAGTTTTTGCTATTACTTTGAAATGTTTCGCTATCAGAACTAGCTACAAAACCTACTCGATCTAAATCATCGAAACCAATGAATAATTTCTTATCAACTCTAGGTATACTCTTCCACGTTGTCGGGTTTATTGATTCAATTTTTTTTTAAAGTTATTGAATTGCATATAACTAACTGAAATCATTTTAATTTGATTGGCATTTTGCATTATTAATCGGTCTTGTGCTGTATGCACACACACATAATGATATATGATGCCTGTGTATCGTGTAGAAGGTTATAGTCAATGGGAAAGAAATAAAAAAAAAAAACTTTCCAATAAATCGTGTGTGTTTTTATATATAACTTTTGATTCAAATCACAAAAATCGCACAATAAAATTGGTTTTTGTTTTTTCTTTGCTACAAACAAAATGTTAATTTATATATATTCCAGCCGAAACTTTAAAATATTGAAAAAATAAAATTTGCAAAAAAGGTTCATTAAAAAATTTTATATTTAAAGTCCTAAGTTTTAAGCATTTCTTGTTTTTTTTACTTATACATTCTCTTGTTAATGGTATCTTTGGTTAAATATATATATTTCTCTTTTTTTTCTGTTTTATATTTCAATTATTTTTATATCTTTTTTAGAATTTCGCTTTTTTGTCAAATTTAATTGCTTTTACAATTTTATCTTTGTTTCTTTGATAATTTTATATTTATAAACATTATTTCTTATTCTTTTTGTTTAAAACTTTATTTGTTATGACTGAAATTATGCTCTGTGTTTATATTTTACATAAAATCTCGAAAAATTACTTTGATGGGACTGTTTGTTCTAAAATGTTTCAATGTATTTTCATTGGTCCATGCGTTGGCTTTAATTTTGTGATATATTTTTTTCGTTCTTCTCTTGTTAATTTATTGTTTCCAGTTAATCTCCTTTTTTCAGTAGCGGTAAATGTTTTAATGTGAACGGCAGCAATTACGATTCCCCAGGAATTATTTCCCCTGACAAGTATTATTCCCGGCCATAACACTCTCTAGCAGCGATGCAAAATATTCTTATGTCAGAGTCAAAGAGAGTACTCTTAAAAAGAGATTTTTTCACTTACGAGTTACACTGCAATTTTCTGACCCATATTTTGTATGTGCTGCTCAAGAGTGGTATGTCTCTGGCCATTACGTTTCTTGAAGAGCTTGTTTCTCCAGAATTTATATAAACTTTAACCGATGATATCAAGTAGTTAGAATTCCTGGCGAATTCTCGTCAATAAAATAATTTGTAGCAATAAATCTTGTATTGAAACTTAATAGTGTACCGCTACTTTCTTACACTGTTACAATGATGCAATTGGTATATTTTGATAAGTTAAAATCTCTTATTTTTATTACATTTGTATTTTTTTCAATATATTTCTATATTTAGAAAGAACTAATTTGCTATTTTCTAACAGTTAAGTTGAAAATTCAGCGGTTTACATTTCCTGACACCTTCTTTATTTTATGTACGTGCACCGTCTTATTCCAATGTACTATGATTGAAAATAGAAATCGTCACGGCCCATTTACAGTCCAAAAAGAATTTTCAAATTAATTTTTTTTAGGACTGTAAATGGGCTGTGATAATTCCATAACTAGCGACAGCTGGTCAACATAGTAGAATTGGTTTTCTTTATGTTTTTCGAGCTGTGGGTATGTAGCGATTACGTACCGATAAATACAGATTGTATTAACAAAGAAAAAGAGACCAGCTGAAGTGAAGTGAAGTGCTCTTACTGTTTTGCACACATAAATACTGTCATTGTCATATCTAAGCTGTTCTTGTTGTTATTCTCCATTTCTTCGAATTATCTCATCTGTTGCTTAAAATGGCATACGAACTGATAGCAATGAAACGAAGACAACAAAAAGCAGCTTAGATACGTAAGTGGCAATATTTACATGTGCATAACAGTACTACTAGTCATACACATAAAGTTCATTTTAGTGCTGTTATTCGTTCATGATACTACTTTTCCGTTAGATTCATTGGAAGGGTGAGTTACATTGAATCTAGGAACGAGGAAATGCATTAAAACTTCTTTTTAACTTAACTGTAATTCAAAGTTAAGACGTAAACATGATCGGAACAAAATTTATTTTTCAACAATTTTTTTACTGTCCGATCTAATTTCCGAAAAATATGCTTTGCTCACAGATTTCAAAGAACGATTAGAAAGTGTTTAAGCTAAAATAGATATTTATGCAACCAGTTGCTGAATGGTGAGGTCTTATGTACAATTCACAATGGAATGTACGCAAAACCGCACATTAAGCAACGCATTCCATACGAAGCCTATTTTACCGTAGAATTGCGTAATGTGTTAGGAAAAACGTCTAATTTTGAACATCTAGTGTTAAAATCGATCAGTTACCTACTTTAGAAACTGCAAAACGAGGAGTTATGGCTAAACATTTCATGGTAACAATTTAGACAGTAATTTTAAGGGTAAATTGTAACTGCCCAACAAAAATAATACGGGAGAAATCACTTAACTAAAATGAAATGAGGATTCCATTTTTGAATATTGACTTCTCGACAAACAAGCGTTTTATTTCCCTTATTTTTCTTAAAATTTTATTCGGTTTTGAAGGTTTTTTTTCTCTTTAAATTGCAACTAACAATCGTGTGTCTAAAAGCATGCATTCGTCTTGTCATTTTTTGCATAACTTCAATCTCAATAAATAGATGGAGTTTCTTGTCAAAAAGTATAATTTGCAACAAAACATTTTTCTTCTTCTTCTTTGTGTTGTAAATAAATGTCTAATGAATACTTAACACTTGGTAATTTCTCTCAAATATTTTCGTTTCACTTAAAACAAATTCTTATTTAGGCCATTGTTACTTTACTCCTAAATTACTTAGTATTTATGTCTAATGAAGTGATTAATTTACTCATTTAAAATACCTTTTTATATTTATGTACACAATGGATCTACAATTATACTAAATTTTCCAGTAAAATATTTTAACAGCGAAATGTGTTTATATCGGAAATATATCCCGATGATGACTTTTGCGATGTATATCTTCTGTCCTTTTGTCATAATTATGTTAAACTAATTGCTCCTCTGTCAAGTAGGGTGGGTCGATTTTACCAACTTTAAAATCCACATCCATGTGGCTTGTGCAGGTGGAAGAAACGAAACTTGTGGCATCATTACTTTCTTGTGCGGAAACGAAAAAGTAATGATGCCCCAAGTTTCGTTTTTTCCATCTACACAAGCCACCTGGATGTGGATTTTAAAGTTGGTAAAATCGACCCACCCTACTGTCAAGTCTTACGTCAACTGGTCAAAATTGAAAAACGCAAACTCTCTAATGTCGACACTAAATTGATAAGCAATTCAATCGAACATATTTTTCTCTGAATGGGTGGATCTACCTTTTATTCTGACCTAGTCCGCTGGGATCTTAGTTTTGGTTGTGATTACGGAAAATTACGAAATCTCTAATAGGCAGAGATTCAATAATGGAACCTCTATCTGTGAAGATTATGTGATATTGATTGGAACAGTGCAATACAACGGAGTGTCATTGTCATGACAGTTAGGTTTGCCATCTTTTTTTATCAAAAACGACGACAAAGAAATACCATGAGCTCAGACTAATATGGCGTTACAAAGCAAAAGGCTTAGAACTAATGAATTAAAAGATTGCGAAAATTATTTGATTAAAGGTAGTACCAGACACCATAATATTGTACAAGTGCTTTCCGTCTGTGAAAGATTATAATAAATCTTTAAGGGTATCATCCAAAAACAGTACAAAAATACATTTCTATCTGAAATGCAAATAGCAAAACTCAATCAACCAATGAAAATAATTTTAATTTCTATTCCTTTGCCAACAATCACTTCAACATTGACCAGTAAAGCGTGTAATATCACTTTTACCATTTTGTCGTAAATCAATCTATTAATAAATAGTTTCGGTTGCCTTAGTTTTAATAGAAAGTATATATACATGTTACATTGGCTTTGTTAAATATTGGTATTTGATTTACTATTTTGTGATATTTAGAGAACACGCTTCAATGGAAACTAATATGAATGAAATTCCTTCTTGCCATATAAATATTACGTCTAGTTGTACTGGGGTAGAGCGAAAGAAAGTAAGAGAACAAAAAAACAATTAACAAATATTGAGGTCAGACAATCAAACTTTCATGCGTCATAATATCTGAAGCTTGTTGGACAGAAATAGTATCGGACTTAATTTATTATTTAGCTGCTCAGAGATATTTTTGGAAGGCTGGCGTCATTGGTTTCATGTTTTGAAACGGGTTGGTCATATATACACACGTTTTCCTTTGAAGAAACATTTCTTTCTAAGCAATGCATTCACTTATCGGTAATGTTTTGTAACACAACCACTAATTAGAAACGGCTTGAAGTATGTCATTTGTTATGGACAACGACAACAACTTACAATGAAGTAAACGAAAGAAATTAAGTAAAAGATTTACTCTCAAAAAACGTAAAGGATTTAGATTTAATGACTACATTGCGACCTACCCATCATTTGTAAAAGCTGTAAATCGTTCAAAATGCTGAAACAAATAAATGTGAGCCATGACCATTTAAATTAGCATTGAAAAAGTCTTTTTTGTACAAGAAAAATTACACGTAAGGACAAAGGTGTCGTCATCACCGATATTCAAAAATTTCGAGAGAAAAAAATGATTTACCATGGAATAGTCTGCCTTCAAATGTTGTATTGATTCTTGATCAAATCCAAAAATTATTTTTATCTGAGATGCTTGGTAATTTCAGCAAATTTGGAAACGGATTTTTTTGTTCAATATTTTTTTTTGCACCGATTGCATCTTTTTTCACCGATTTTGTTTTTAAAAAAAAACTCGGGTTCGTTGTAAAGGTAGAAAAGTGTTGAACGCAGTCAAAACCACAACTTCAAAATCAGCTTCAGGTACAACACCATCGAACCAGAGAGATGCTAATATGACGACTGGGTCGTTTCGACGGATAGAGGGAATATGTCGATTGATTTTGAAATTGGTTGATAGAGAATGTATTGAATCCTCTCTCAAAAACCAAACTGTCATTCGACATATTCCCTCTATCCGTCGAAACGACCCAATCGTCATATTAACATATCTCTGCATAGAACTGAACCAAGCACTAGAACAATTCTTTTTAACGGATAATCGGCCCCTCTCCTCTTACATAAAATTAAACCGATTCTGATGTGGACATGGCTGCTGTAAACAACAACTACATCGATGGAATTTCGTTGACCCACCACATCTTGAGTGATTGCCATCTTAGACGTTTCTCAAGTGATTTGAGTGATTTGAATTTAGTGACGGAAGAGGCCGTTAAGTGGCTTAAGAACTTGGACTTAGAAATTTAGTGAAATGAAAAGTTGAATTTCCGGAGATTTCGAAAAATAAAGGTGTTTCGCACAGAATCGTAGGGAATTCATCCTTTTACGAAATGGAACGTTAAGGCGTTTTGTTCGATTTTAGGGAATTCGTCCCTTTACGAAATTTAATGCAAAGGAGTTTTGTAGAATACTTGAGAATTTATTCTTTTACGAAATGTAACGTAAATTCGGATTGTTCACTCTTCAGGAATTCATCCTTTTACGAAATGTAACGTAAATGATACATTTCGTAAAAGAAGGAATTCTCTAGGATTCTACAAAACGCATTTACGGTACATTTCACAACAAAATTTTATTTTCGTAGTTTCAAATCTCCGAAATTCGAAAAATTTCGACGTTTCTTGCTCGGTGTTTATTCACGGATATTTATTAACAGATATTTTCTATTCTCATTTTGGTATAAGTTTCTCCAATTTCTATATTTTTCGCGGTGCCAATAGTCTCTTTATAATACTGTCGCTAATGGCAGCAGGTGCCAATAGAGACTTTATAATCCTGTGGCTAATGGCACCGGGTGCGATTAGCATTAGTATAATAAAGAGACTAGTGGCACTCGCTGCCATTAGCCACAGTATTATAAAGAGACTATTGACACCCGGTGCCAATAGTCTCTTCCATAAACTTAATTTATATAAGAAATTTGACTACTGCGTCGAGAAGGCCCGTCTTGAAAATTCTGTTCTCGTGCTTGGTTCAGTTCTATGACAGCGCTAACATAATCAATCTGTGATAATTTCAAGGTTTTTCATTTTCTCCACATCAGGCCTTTTCTGAAACTCCTAAAAGAGGAGTATTTTCAAGGCGTAATTTTGAAAACATTACAGCTCATCTGAACAAAGTTGTGTTCATTTTCGTATGTGACCGACGTGGACAGATAGAAACCGCAGGAGAATATCTACTCTCTGCCACCAGAGCCTGTAATCGTGTAGACCATTTGGCGAATTTCCTTGAATTCGCTAAAATTCATGAAAAATCGCAAAAACGGTTTCACGATTACATGCTCTATCTGGCATTCACCAAAACAAGTGCTGAACTTATTGGATTAGATCAATAGGGGATAACCTAAAAGTTATGTGGGCATGTATGTACAACAAACCCGTTTGCGCTTTTGGTACGCGGAATTCGTTTTGTCTGCCCACTTTATTATATTCTGTGCTGTGAGTGTTCCATAATCATTCTTGATGAGCTATTGTCCAAATAAACTAAAATTGGGTAAACGTTACGCCCAGTTCAGTACATAACATGGTAACATGAAAGACTAAGTACAAGGTGAATCCGTTGACGAGATAAAAAAGGGGTATTAGTTCTGGGGTTCGTATAATAGAATTAGATTTGCGTGACATCTCCTCCTTGTCGTGTAGCATTATGCATATAATTTTTTGCGATGCAACAAGTAATAATCGGGACTGACAATATATACACATTCCACTACACATTCTAGCAATGTGATTTAACTTTGATTTACATTTCTCTCGTAAAGATATACTATTTTACTAAATTCAATATTTTCTACTTAATTTGTTACGTTAAAGCATTTCTTTTTTCCTTCAATTAAAATTTATTTGATTTTATATTTACAATTCTCGACATCAATAAAACCTTAATGAAAATAGAGAAAATATTTTCGGAAAGTTCTTCTATTCTCAACTTTCCTTTTTTAGTAAAAAATATTTTAGGACCGTTCGTTCACTTTTATTTCTCGTGAAATAAGTATTTGAATATATTAAGTAATAATTGCAATAAATAGAATAGAGAAAACAGGGAAGAGACGAATTCATAGAGTAAGAGCCTGTGCGCATAATAGTTGATAAGATCACGTTTTGAATCTGTGCTATATTACCACACTACCCGATACGGAAAACATTTGGTCTTTCGTTCGTAGGACAGCCTTAACAAAGTAAGGCCCAGTAAGCCCTCATATATTGTGGAAAATCCAAGTTGGTATCAAAATATAATCATTGGCGCCAAATGACGAATGTTATTTGAAAATAAAGCTAATATAAGAATGTCTGTCTTGCTACGCAAGATTCCAAAAATTTTCAAGACCTTACTTGTCTGGCGGGATAAGGTATTTCCAAAAAAATTGGTTTTTAAATTTTCTTCATCATTTGGAACTGATACCACCGTTTTGACATTAATTTGGAATGTATACATTATGGGGTGTAGCGGAGAGCGCGTCCGTATCTTTGATACACGTGCACCTTAGGTAACGCCAAATGCTCCCTCACCGCAAAATGGGAACTACTGGTGTCAGTATTACTGACGTAAAAGTCGGTTCTGCTTCTAAGCCGAGCAGTCCCGGTATTCCACGATGTTCCCTCGGGGCGTTGCAACCCCGAGGAATTTGATGCAAGTCGATCGGAGCTGGAAGATCATGAGAAACTCTCGGTATCGGGCCCAGCGACGGTTGAGGAGCCTATCCTTGGCTGAAACGTGGTGGTTGTGGTTCAATTGTGCTTTATGCGCTGGAGTACTGCTCCCGGGGGAAGTGCAGTAAGGGTTGTGATAGGCTCTGGCCTCACCTTTGGTAATGTTGGTGCATGAACACCGGCATTTAAAGGAAGTTGTACGCGCTGATTGAGCGGTAATCTCGATCAAATCCTTTTTGGAAAGGAAGAGCTGTTAAAGCCTTTTGGCAGGTAAGCTCTCTAATCTAAAGATGGGTAAATCCACGTATTTTGTGACAGAAATTTTTCTCTTTCACTCTCACAACATCCCCATTGTATTGTAGCGATGGCGCTCTACAATATGCATAGTCACATTTGGTAACATGACTTACGGTATGTTTTTTCGCATCTTCTTTGGTGCGTATTCGTATCAAAAAGAGACAAAATTTGATTTGGTAACATGACTTACGCTGGAATTTCCCAGATATGTTATTATGTATACATTATGTCACGGCTGGCATGTGTACCAGGCGCACCTGCGTTAGAACCCATTCTTTACAATTCGTAGAACAAATGGTTTCCCGTATTAGGTAAAGTAATAGTATGGCATAGGTTAATAATTTAAATGCAAAACAAGAAGAATTATCGTACTCGTAAAACCTAATCCAAATGTTTTTGCTAAGACTTTCGTGACTTTGAATAGAATTTTATTCCAAACTTTTCTGCTTCATAATTTTATTTTATTTAAGAAAATTGTCATAGTTACTGTTGAGTATGAGTATGAGTAGCAAGTGTGTAAGGTGGGAACAGGTATTCATCTTTTATCGAAAACTAACGACAAAAATAATCATAATCACTTAGTTCCCGCTCTTATATAGAAAAACATAGGTTAAAACAAATGAAGTAAAAGATTATACAAACGAATGGAGTTAAAAATACGGTCAGCGTGAAGAAAGGACAGATTTTTAGTAACAATAATTATAAACATCACTTAGACGCCTTTATATAGAACTTGTGTTGTTTCTTATTTCGTTAAAAAATTTTGGAATTTCAGAATCCGTTCCGACATTGTCCAATCATCGAAAATAAACTCTTTTTCGCGGTAAATGTTCTACAGTTTTCTATTTGTTTCACACATCGTTCCACATATTTTCAGCAGGAGAAAAATGAGGAGAGTCGTTGTGCCCACTCGAAAACGTGTGGGAAAGAAGAGAGTCTCTCTTTACTCTTGTGTGATGAATACAGGTGGAACTAACCAAACGATTGAAAAAGTAAAAACTTGTCTTTCAATCCATCTACTAACTAGAACCTTTACTTGGCACGGTGCGCCTAAAGCAACTTTAAATAGAAGTGTCGGATAACAAAAAATATCTTTTGTAATATTGACGTGGGGTGAGTAAGTAATTCATTTATTTATAAATTAGCTCCAACTCGGTACTAACTCTCTAAAATGTGAATTTAAAATGTAGTCGACGTACATTCTTGACTAGAAACATTTACCGGATTCGATTCTTTTTCATGTTTCTTGAACCGAGAAATATCCACAAACTACTCGATTTCGTAAGCACCGTGTGCAAAAGTTTTCTATGCAAAACCAAATACTTCAAAGTCAACGAAACAAAAGTAGTAAATGTGGGTTTTCACCTCTTTTTTGCAAATATGTTTTCTTCACTGAATTGCTCAAAATCTATCCTACTACCTAGGAATCGCCACAGTGTTGCAAAAATCAGTAATACGGTTTGAGTGAAATCTCAGGTAAAAATCAACCGATTTTTGTGATTCCTTTTTTTTTGCTGTGTAGGGCATAGATGGGAGTGTAAGATAGAGTACAAAGATTAGGCTTGTTAGAAAGGTATTTTTATTAGCTTTAAAATGATATCGAATTTGACCATATTTGTCACTGCAACTGGCCTTAAAGAATAATTTTCGGATGTTAAGCCGACGTTAAAAAAGTTCATAGGGAAGTCGAAGCATAGTAAGATGGGGCTCGTTTGAAAGCCACTGAAATTATCTGCAGATACTAAACATAAAATTAACGGATGGAGATTGGGATGGTTTTCGTATTATCGAAATATTTTTTGACTTTGGGTCAATTTTTGAAACACTGTGGATCGTCGAGACT
Source organism: Bradysia coprophila (assembly GCF_014529535.1). Lineage (NCBI taxonomy): Eukaryota > Metazoa > Arthropoda > Insecta > Diptera > Sciaridae > Bradysia > Bradysia coprophila. Next base: position 3,834,222 of record NW_023503374.1, read on the forward strand.
TACCCAAAATATCCCCATTTATTGAAATAACTTTTAGATGAAATTTGGGAAAATTTTCGCTCAAATTTAGCATTTTTTGTAGCGGTGCAGCGCAACTAAAAAAGGTCGAATTTCATCCTATTTCATAGGTCTCGTCAAGACCTTTCCCACGAGCTATCGAACGTCTAGGTCAGTAAACTTTTAAGAGTCAATTTGCCAAAACTTCGAACAACTTAAAAACAAGCCATCGGCGATTTTTGGAGGGTATGCAGTAATTGAATTAGGGGACCCTCCTGAGTCATTTGCAACAAAAAAAATCCTGGAAGTAATCATGTTTTCACACCAGAAATCATGAAAAAATGGTCTGCACTAGGGTGACCAAAATAGTTTTTGTTGCATATCACTGACAATACGTAACGCATTTATTGAAATTATGGTCATTGGTAAAGGTGTTGACGCCACATATGCTGGCCTTTAAAACGTTTCGATATTTTTGGTGTATGTAATCAGTAGCTATTTCAGGGGAAAAAATTCCAACTTTTGGAGATTGTTTAAAAAAATTACAATGATAGACTTGGATAGACTACAGCCCTGACTTAAAATTGTCTCATACGTCAGAAAAATTGAAATAGACGCGAAGAAAATTGGAATTCTAGAAAATTTTTGTGTAGGTACACTTCAATCAAAATTGAAGCTCAACGAAAGTCGTGCCGCGGTAGGTTCATGGTGTCATGGATAGTAGATGTCATTATCTACCCAACGACATCCATATCTTTTAAGTCTATTGTTGAAAACACTGCAAAAGTTTGAATTTTTTTCCCCTAAAATAAGCTACTACACGAAAAATTTCGAAATGTTTTAAAGGCCAGCATATGCGGCGTCAACACCTCTACCAATGACCATAATTTGAGATTAATGCGTTACGCATTGTCGGTGATATGAAACAAACACTATTTCATATAATAACATAATTCATTCGTTCGAGGATTTTTTTTTGTTGCAAACGACTCAGGAGGGTCCCCTGATTCAATTACTGTATACCCTTCAAAAATCGCCGATGGCTTGTTTTCCTGTTTCATACAACTTGTTCGAAGTTTTGGCAAATTGACTCTTAAGAGTAATGGACCCTTTGCAAATTTGTAGCCTACATTTAGGCGGAAAATTATTCGTTGTTTTTTGATGATTTTTCTGAACCAAAATCTTTTTTTTTGAAAAGGTAAGACAATCAAAGTACGCAAAAATGTGTTACTTTCAAAGGAAAAATTGGGTTGTGGGTGATAACTCATCCCACTTGGAGAAACCTTTGCAGATTGTGTAAATTTATGTGCAGGTTTCTCCAAGTGGGATAGGTTATCACCCACAAACCAATTTTTCCTTCAAAAGTAACTAATTTTTGCGTGTTTTAATGGTTTTGGTATTATTATAAACGAATTCTAAAAAATAGGATGCAATTTGGCCATTTTGGTTGTGCTGCAGCACTACATAAAGCACTCAAAAAAAGATAATTTTGAGCGAAAATTTCTGAAATCAAAGATCGAAACAAAAGTCTTGACAAAATATTGGATCTGCATAGGCCTTACGCTCATTTTATTTATTGCTTCCCAACGAGAAACGCAGATTTTCTTAAAATAAATATTGTTGCGCTTTGATAAAAATAATTTTTCCAATTGAAAAACCAAAATTATTTCCGTTAACATTTTACAAATGTTGACCCCCATGTCCATGTTGGTAAAATCTCATTTTAAAAATATTATTGTAGATTTCTTCACTAATTTTATATACAATTTTTTTTTTCTACAGGAAAGGCTTACAGACTGATGATAAAATGATGTGTCCCATTTCGTGTTTCTGGTTAAATGTACTACGATCGCTACGACTGCCAACTACATTTTTCATCTAAAGCTTTTATGGTTTTCATTTTGTTTAAGTTTAGCGTTAAATTTGATTCCATTTCATTTTTCTTCTAAATAACCTTCCATCAATGATTTGATTGGTGGTAACAATAATTTTCTACAAAAAAAGAAGATTTTCCAATCCTTTCCTTTCCATTAGTTGAACAGGAAAAGTGTCACTTTGTTCCGTCTCCCATCAATCGGTTTTTATTACTTTTCGATGGTAAGTGCGAATCGCTTAAAATAAAATAAAACTTTGTACGTGGCCGATCGTAACAATTGCTATGAAGTAAATCGCTGGAACCAGTCAAACGTCACTTTCGGTACTGTGAGCAATACTATCGCCAATGTTAGCTTGCTGGTGTTGGATGAAGCTGTTCACAATTGGGCCAACAGTTAGTGGTGAGACCGACGGTGACAGTGTTGCTGGATTCGATGTCTGGGACGGTGCCTGTATAGAACTAAAACTATTCTGTGACGTTATGTTCCGAGATTTGATCAACGGTGGATTCTTGATGGACGATGAAAATGCAAAGCCACGTCGTAGTGTTGCCCTAAAAATGATTGGAAGAGGAAATTAGAATTTTTCTACCGGTTTTGGTTTGGTGTGGAATTTGAGTGGAATATCGAAGGACCATTGGTTTACTGGACCTAGCCTCAGTGCTGGGAAATTCCTTTTTAAACTACTTCAAAGACTAGCCACTACTGAACACAATATATATATATATAAATGCCGCAATTATTCAGACCAATCTTTCTTCCCATTATTACTTCCAATACGGGTTGCCACTTTGGGCAACTGCAACTGTAATGAGCGGTGACAACAAATTCCACATGAAATAAATTCACCGACTATGTGAGGTGAATTTTCATATGTAAAGTAGAGTGTACTCCCGCACATCTACGTTAACTTTGAAGTCTCAACCGGAGCCTGTAATCGTGAAAAAAATTTCGCGAATTTTCATTTTTCAAGATTCACGAAATCGTGAAAATCCGCGAGAATTTATGAAAATTCGGGAAAACGTTTTCACGATTGTATGCTCTGGTCTTAACAGTGTACCAGCCTTGGGATATATCGGGCAAATATTTGCTTCACTTATCGCCCCTACACCCAAACTCAAATCGTGTTCCTTACCTCGTAGGTGACGGTGGCGGATACGAAATGCCACGATGACTCGGCGACAATAGGTTCGATTGGCCCGATGTACCCGGCACCAGCAGAGTATTGTTGCTAATGGTAATTTGATTCAAATTCAAATTGGGCAAACTCTGACCCAAATGATGTAATGGTTGAACATTCAATGTGTTTGTTCCTTTAAATTTGGTGGGACTGTTTTGCGGGACTTTTTTCAAATTGATCATACCATGGCTGGACATTCCCTCGTCGCTGGACAGTGAATTAGCCTTATCGAAGTCGATGGACACCGTTTTCGATTCGGTCAATTCCACGGATCCGCTGAAATGAGAATCGCTACATTTGTGTCGTTTTCCGAACAAACAATCGAAAAATGGAAACCAACCTATGGCTGTTATTTAAACTGGAGACACGGCTACCCATCGAACTGTTCATTGGTGATTTTTTCACTCCAAGTGTTTCGGTTGTGCTTCCATATTTTATGTTGTATCCATCCCATGAGGATCCTTGCTTAAGTCGGGAGTAAATGTGTTTCGCTTTAGTTATTGCATCGTGCCAACTCTGCGGAACAAGTCATTTATTCAATTAAAAAATTAACTCAAAAGTCGCCTGTTCGCAGAGCGCGTTAAATGGAATCTGCTACTTTTTCATAAAACGAAATTTTTCACACGACGATTTTGCGAGGGAGTTTGTGGTGGTGTTTTTCATACAGCAAAAAAATATTTCCACTTTTCAAAGTAATTGCTTCAAATCTGTTCTACAAACAGCTGCTGATGAAAGACGAAACCACCGACAAATTTAATTATTCTCGAAAAATATTTTTTCTTTCCCTAAATGATTTACGAGAATTAATTTGTTTTTCTTAAAAGGAACAGCTAGAGCTACAGGTGCCTCCATAATTGAAGGGATGGTTTGTTTTAGTAAAATGTATTTGATATCGTAATCGCAGGCGAGATGAAAGTTCATCGTTTCGACATAAAATTTTAAATTATTTGTTTTATGATTTTATTAGTTACCTTCGCCTCTGGACACTGAAGTGTAAACGCAGTCACAGCCACATTGAATTCATTCAAATATACAGAGTATAAAGTGTTTTCCTTCACTTTTATCACAAGTCGGTCCGTAATGAATGGTTGACGAATTACCTGAAAAACCGATCAAGGAAATAAATGAGTATTTAGCGGTGGTGTGTTATAGCTGTGGAGGTTAAGAGAAACAACAGTGAAAAATGGTTCTATTATAGGATAAGCCGCCAAGAGCCTTTTATTCGATGAATACGATCAATATCCTTGTTCCGGACTTACGTAGGAGCAATAATAATTGATGAATATCATATTGTACTCGGAATTTCATTTATTATAGATTGTAATTGGTTGAAGGCTTCCCATTCTAAAACGAGCCGAATAGACAGACAATTCAATCAATTACACACGGAATCGTGATCCTATAAGCCCCTTCGTACTTCGTACGGGGCTAAAAATGTCTACTTTTAACGTTTCACAGACGGCAAGCATATCGTCAGCTTAATATCGGATCTATTACTTCAATAGTTGGTATAATCATTTTCGATAAATTTTTTCAAATCTTTTACTTCGTTATTTGAACATGTTTTTTGATATATAAATTAGTCAGCATTAGTCAGAGGTTGACATTCATTCCTGCAGTCTTTATCGATAGCAGATGAGTACTTACATACTTACTTTCCTGCGATAAGGTGCTTCGCAAGTAATTGTTTGGAGATTGCCTCGCCACGAGGGACTGTAGCCCTTGCCTTCGGGCCATAAACCCTTTTTACTTGTAGCACCCTGGGTCACACTTGGGTTGGAAGTAAAACATTTTACATCGAAGAATAGGCGCCATTTTAAACAAAAGAAGTAGCAGATTTGATGATTAATACAGAAATACAATTGCAGTTTATAAAAGGTTAATAGATAATGTAACACAACCAGAATAGCGATCGCATTAGGTCTGGGAAGGAAGTTGTGTGACAAACACTCATAAAGATGTAGAATAGAGATTGTTTAGTGCTGGTGAAAAAAAACCAGCCGTCACAGTCGGAGCGTTTGCTGCGACTGAGCCCCGTACGAACCGTACATCTATTGCGCACGTGACCCTAGCTCGTCCGTCGCCCTACTCTTACCGTAAGTCTATTGCGCCCGTAAACGTCGGTAAAGTCAAATTCTTATGAAATTTGTACGTCTTAAAAATTGCGCATAGCCCAATTACGAAGCCCCGTACGATGTTCCTTTCAAACGTAACACAAATTTCAAATTGACCTAAAATTTCCTCAGTTCTATATTAACCTATATTTACCTATAAATAAACAATTTACTGAAAAATATGCTAGTATATAGCTCAAAATAACTATCTATACCGTTATATAGCTCAATATAGCTATATATATTTATATATAGATATCCATATTTGGGATCCTTGAAACACCCCACACACGTAACCACTCACTTCCCACTGATCAGTGACTTTGTAAGCATCATTTCACCGATTTATATTGATTTTACAAAAATCCAAAATGGCGGTTGACGGCCATTTTGTTAGGAGGTGGAAAGTAGTACGTTGCTTTACATTCGTTAGTACCTTTCAAACAAAAAAAAATCATGAAATTCGGTCAAAGTTTACTCGAGATATTAATAAACGAGCCGTCAGAACAGTTGGAGCGTTTGCTGCGAGTGAGCCCCGTACGAACCCGTACATCTATTGCGCACGTGACCCTAGTTCGTCCGTAGCCCTACTCTTCCCGTAAACGTCTGTAAAGTAAAATTCTTATAAAATTTGTACGTCTTAAAAATTGCGCATAGCCCAATTACGAAGCCCCGTACGATGTTCCTTTCAAACGTAACACAAATTTCAAATTGACCTACAATTTCCTCAGTCCTATATTAACCTATATTTACCTATAAATAAACAATTTACTGATAAATATGCTAGTATATAGCTCAAAATAACTATCTACACCGTTATATAGCTCAATATACTATATATATTTATATATAGATATCCCTATTTGGGATCCTTGAAACACCACATACACATAACCAATCACTTCCCACTGATCAGTAACTTTGTAAGAATTATTTTCACCGATTTATATTGTTTTTACAAAAAGCCAAAATGGCGGCCGACGGCCATTTTGTTAGGAGGTGGAAAGTAGTACGGCTGCGTTACATTCGTTAGTACCTTTCAAACAAAAAAAAGTTCATGAAATTCGGTCAAATTTTACTCGAGATATTAACAAAAAACACCACTTTTACTGTACGGCCGAGTAGCCTCATATAAGCTCACTCCAAGAGACCTAGCTAACGCTCTGGTGAACCGAATTTCATGAACTTTTTTTTCCCTGATTGGTACGGTCAATACCTATCTAATAAAGCAAAATCCATCAAAACACGTTCAAATTTGACCAACGTTCAAGCAAAAAAGGCTTGCCGCCCTGCACCTAGTTCACACCAAGGGATCTAACAAACGAGTCGGTCATCCAATTTCCATAAACTTTTTTTTCGTCGACCGGTATTGTAAATACGTATCACCCACAACTGTAGCCTTTAAATGGCTAGAGATATCTTCGGAAAACGTTAAATCACTTATGGGGCCCCAGCTCGGCAGGGGTCGACCCAAAATCGCCCTTCTTCGAACTTAGCCTCACTATTTTGACTATCGTTCAGGATTTTTTTTTTTTTTTGAAATCGGATTTGATTTACTCAAGATATCGACGTGACAGACGGACGGACAGACGGACGGACGGACAAAATTTTTATTGCGGATTCGTCATCTATGAACATTGAACATAGGCAAGCACTTTGCCCTTACCGTCTGCCAGGCCCGTAGCTACGGGTGGGCTGGGGTGGGCTAAGCCCACCCTGGATTACGTCTGAGCCCACCCTGGCGAAGGAGAAAAATAATAAAGTTGGGAAAAATTTAAAAGAAGTTAACAGTCTTAGTACATAATGTGGATTTTATCATTGTTGCTTTCGTAACCTCAGCAGCTAAAATCCTTTAGTATAGTACTTTTAAACTCATAAAATACCTCCAAGACTCAAGACCAAAAACTTATCTGAATTCAAAAACTAATAATGATGGAAATTTAGTCTTGACGAGTGTACGATACTAAAGTTTTGAACAAATATGATGAAGTCGCCTAAAAAAGTAGAATACTCAAAATAGCAATCACTGCTAAAATATATGATTCAACAATGTTGAATCAACATTTCAAAAAGCGAAGAATTGGTACTCCATACACAAAATTTAGTTTAGGATTCCTAGATGTTTGCAAAAATTATCATTAACGAAAAATTTGGAAATGATTTTTACCATGGCAGAGTAAAATTAACCAGGCAGGAGCGGTTCATTTTTGAAACGTCTAATAAGGTACCTAATACACTGTTTGAAAATTAACTCAAATGAAAACTGACATAAATTGAAAAATTTTATTCGCAAAACACAAAGATAATACAGGTCCCTAGTCAAATCAAGCGCTCCTGCCTGGTTTACTTTACTCTGCCGTGTTTTTACGAGACAGTGAATTTTCTTTAATATAAGGTATTTGACCGATAGTTGGGAGTATCGAAATATTTTCAATTTCGAAGAGCAAATATCACTTTTACAGTAATTAATTAATTTTAAATAGATTTTTGCTCGCATTCAATGTTGTCAGTACATTGAGACTTACGTTATGGTGACTGTGGCTTGTGGTATTTCATATAAAATCGACAGACCAATAGTTGGAAACGTCATAGTACAAATTACGGGTTTCGTGGACCGTCATTGGGATAATTTTTTCAACATGTAAATTTCCATAAGCATCTCACGATAGCACTCGCAACTCTCGGTTAAATACCTATATCACCTTGCACTAAAACTTCATTAAAATTCATTTAATGACCTTTTGAGTAGGTCGACTTACCCACATATTTTAGATCGTAAAGAATATAAGCCAGCTAGCGAATAGGACAAGTTTGGTATTTTTGGAATATCTATGAGATATAGTAGCAATTGTAGCAATTGAAACTATAACCAATGATAGGTAGACATGGCTAGGAATCTTCCCGATGGTGATAAAATGAACAAGGTCAAGATGTTAAAATAAGTACTAATTGGTCGCAAGATCAGAGGCCACCAGTACGTAGATTAATTAATTTAACTTTCAATCAAACTTTCCATACATTTTCTTTAAAAAAATCTCTGGAACGTGGGCACCCAAACGAACTTTTTTTTTTTTTTCGAAAAAACTGGAAAAACTACATCGCAGTGTTTTGATATGTTAATTTAGTAGCGCAGGCCTTCATTTTATTCAAGCCAATAAAATGAAAAATCGTAGGGTGATCATTGACAAAACACTAAATTTGTACTTTGATGCCTCATCCTGACTCACAGTTACAACCTTTACGAACAGACGATATTTTTATTAGAAACGTACATCAATTCTCTACAAACTACCAGTAGATCAAAATCGACCTGGTCACTTTATTCCTGTGTACTATTTTTTTTTAATTCATGATTTTGAAATTTCCAAATTTTCCGAGGGTCGGCCCGAGCCCTCTTGTTTAAAAAAAAAATCTTTTACGAAGTGACCACCTCCGATTCAAAAACATTTTCACCTGGAGGATAAAATAGACGCCTGAAAAAAATTGTATCATCTACCATCTACGGTGGTTTTACTAAAGTAGTTTCCAATAAAATCGCCTGCGGCGCACTTCACATTATAATTTAATGTATTTATTTAATGTATTTTTAATTACAAACAAAGAAAAATTGTATCGGGCTTGAGCCCACCCTGAGATTTTGCTCTAGCTACGGGCCTGCCGTCTGCTTCGAATTCCATCAATTACACACGGCATCGTAATCCTATAAGCCCCTTTGTACTTCGTACGGGGCTAAAAACAGAATTTTAGTGAACAGGGTTGTTGGAAACGAATTTGAGTGGAACAATTTAAGTACGAAAAGTGTAAATGAAAAAGCAAAGTTACTCACGGAAAGACTGAAGGAGTGTATAAGTCTGCTAACAAGCAAGTGGTGACAGTAAGAAGACATGGAGAATTTAAAAAAAAGTTATTGAAAGGAAAGCAAATGAATGAAATAAAGCAAGTTGAAACTAATGACGCTGCAGGGATGGACTCAAACGAGATAAGTCTAAAACTTAATGCGTTCTTCGTAAACAGCGTATACAAGATATCAACAGTAGCATCGGTGCACCAAATGTAAACGAGATGATTAGAGACCAGACGGTCGGAAAGATTTGGAAATTTCATTTCAAAACGGCAGCATGAAAAACAAGAGAGATGTGGACTTTATAAACCCAATGACTCGATGCCAGTACCGGATGTCTACAAATTATCTACAATACGACCTGAGCCTAAAACACCGAGGCCGAAAAAAGCGGAAGACTACTGCTTAGCACACTAGATAAGCTGCTGGAGACGATAGTGAAAGATCAGCTGATTGAGTACATAGAAAAAAAAACGATCTTCTGACGAAATGGCAGTCCGGATACAGAAAGAAACACTCCTGTGAAACGGCTCTGAATCTTGTGATATCTAACTGGAAGAAAATGATGGACAAAAAATTATGCGTAATTGCGGTGTTTCTAGACATGAAAAGGGCGTTTGAAACAATTGACAGGAAGAGGCTATTGGAGAAACTATCAGCTTTCGGATTTGATTCCAACTCAGTCAATTGAGTGATTATCGCAACAGCACTTTCAAAAGATTCCTCTCTACTGGAACCTCCATGCAATGCAGACTTGATGTCAAGCGACCATATGGTTTCACACTAATTTTGCGCAGACTAAGAAAATCTGAACCATGTATGTCACCTATGTGATCTGTCTTATCGACGCAGATGACAGAACAAACGTTTAAATTTGGATAATGACGAACTACGAAAACGTTGTAAGACTGTAAATCAGTTTGTGAAAAATGAACAAAAGAAGTAACAGATTCGGTATAACTATGCCAGTGTAGATGGTGGAATGTCTGCTATTCGCGATAAGCCAATTAGCTGATTAAAAATATGGGTTGCATTCTGCACGAATAAGCCTTCTGTGTCGGCAGTAAAGCTTGATTCGTTTAGAGATGGTACATCTCGTTACTCAACATTTTATTTACATCAATTTCCTAAGTACATTTGCCTTGACCCGCTTTCCAAGCAACAAAAAAGGAATGAAACAAAATTAAAGCAAAATTTATATCCATAACCGAAATTCATTTATTTTTTTCCCCCCGAATCACTCAAGACGCATTCAATATAAGTATCACGTATTTGCAACTACTTTACATAATTTACTTTTGGAATATAATAATACTCAGCATGAAAAACATTTTCTAAATAACAACTCTCGCATGAATCTTCCCTCCATCACTCTTTTTTCGCTGTGTATTATACCAATTTTATAGGTATACAACAGTCGGCAGATGCAATGGATATCCAACAATACAGAGCACCAACAGCAGCACAGCAATGTGGAAAAATAACCTCGATTATTTTCAACAAAAAAAACTTATTTATTTAACAAATTTAGATACTGATGTCAGGTAAACATCGTTGTTTGTGAGCCATGATGCCAGCGAATTGTTTCTTTTTTTAACAACTGATTGAAGAGCTTTAATTTATACACGGACTCGTTCTGCACGAGGCATATTCATGGACTACAAAACACTCGCCTCGGATTTTTTTTAAAGCTTAGAACCAATAGCACTGCAAATAGCACCGAGCATAACTGCAGGCGATCAAAATTTATTTCAATAATGTCACATATTTATATAGAGCGTGGAACAAAGTTCCGTTTCCGTAGCAGAGCGTGACAATGGAGATGGTGCTATTTTCCATTTTCGAGTTATGTCATGCCGGGTACAAATTTATGCGAATATCATAAAGAGAAAACTAAATTTAATCAACGCCGTTGAACATTGAGTTTGAACATTTTGTTGATCTCATCGTATGCATCGTGTTTCGATCATGTGTACAGTCTAGTATCACGTTCGATTTTCGTTATGGTACACATGAGAAATCAAAGAAACTGGAACGGGCGATGAATTTTAAAATTTTCGACTTTTATTTTCACCATTTTCTGTACAGCTTTTGCGTTAAGTCACACAAAGGGAGAAGAGCGACAAAGTTCTGAGATAAGAGTGTGACAGGGTGACATAAAAAATGTTTCACTCTTTCCGAATGTCACAAAAAATGGAGAGAGTTCTGCGATAAGACAGCAGATAGATAGGATGACATAAAAAAAACTTACTCCCCTCGCACATAGATAGCAACGCGAAGGCGACCTAATTCGAATTTTTCTTTTGTTTACCTGTCAAAGGCGACAGTAGTACAAACGAATAATTTGAATTAGGTCTCCATCGCTTTGCTAGGTGTAACTGCAGGTACACATAGCGACGCTAAAGAGATCCACAACTCAAAATTTTCTTTTATTATACTGTCACCTTAAGCAGACAAAGGAAAGTTTTAACTCAAACCTGACAGAGGAACAAAACAAAAATTTGAATTAGGTCTCCTTTGCGTCGCTAGAGTAACTAAAGTTAACCAAACGAAATCAGTTCAATAAACTGACCGTTACAATATGGATCGAAGGATCAATGTTGTTTCTTACGTAATATTACACAAAATATTCCAAAAACATACCTTTAGCGTTCCAAGACCCTTTTTCGCAATTGTCTTACACACCAACAATATGTCTGTGAGCAAGAAACAATGAACGTCCACCTATATCACCGATACGCAGAACAAAAACTCAATTACTTCTCTGGAAAGTTTTACCACATACTCCTCTCATCTCGTAATTACCTTATTTATGTTATCTTTGAACTTGAGATCTCCTTCCATAAATAGGTGTCTACCTTGGGTCGCCGCACAACCTTTCATCGGACCACACAAATCAAACATTGAGCTATATTGTTTGGCCATTTTATCCAAGTGTTCGTTGTTTGAATCCTGATGTGAACGTGTACAACGAGTAATATGGAGGAGAAGCAAAAAAAAATGGAAATAACAAAAGGTTAAATGGGGGTTGGATTGTTAAATCCCTTGCTTAGTTGAATTTTGTAATTTCACAAGCTTAGGGTGGTTGTGTGTGCCTTCATTTTTAGTTTGAAAAATAAAAAGACGAAAAAAATATTTAGTTGAATCCACACACATAACAGCGGGCACATTCATAGTGGAAATTATTTTATGGTTTCGTAAGTTTTAGATTTTATTTCCATATGCACAACAATATTTTGTGTTATGGTATATGCCTCAACTATGTGACTCAAGGGCTCGAGAAACTCAAATGAACTCTGATATGGTGTGTTTTACGAGAATGATAAACCCAGTAATATGACTTTCTCCGAGTCATAAATTTGTGTGGTAAATTAGACATTTATTAGTATTCTCAAGAGCCTTTAAATCTCGGGGGCACAATAAATTGTTTTTATTGTTTCCATCAGACACCACTTCGAGCCGAAATTAGTGGCTTTTTATAGAAACAGACCACGATTGTGTAATGTTATACAACAATCATCAGCAAGCCAATATCAATAATGTAACGAAGTAAACATACCGGGTTATATAGATTATGTACGGCCGAGTGTACAGTTTCTATCGATTGTCGAATTTTTAGGATTATCAATTTTGTCGACAAAATTAATCTGAGTCGCGAACAAATGGAAAACCTACAAACCGTACGATTCAACTGTAAATCCACCGAGGACACACACATCCACTGTTCACTTAGTTATACAACAACATAAAATTAATAGTTTCACTTTACCACAACATCATACGATTCGATTCTTGCCATAATGCCTTTAAGTCGTTCGTTCTCCTGCCGGGTGGTTAAATGTGAATTAACGCTACATACAAAATTTTCCACCGAATGGATCTGCAAAGAAAGGTGGTAAACACATTTAGAGAAGTGAACACAATCATTAACAAATATGAATTGTAAACGAGTTAGCGAGTGTAAGTATTTTCCATGATGTTGATGGAATTTTAAATTAAAATCAAGGGGACATGTTTAAGTTTATAGCGATCTAGTAATCAATTTAGAAAGTAGTGTGATTGTAAAAGAAACAATCTGAATACAAGTTGAATTTTCGCCACTGTGTGTATGTGGTGAGTTCCATAAAGAAGAGGGTAAAAAGTCTGTCTGACATTTCCGTCGAAATTACAATTATTAAACGCAAAGCTTGTGCAGAATCAGAAACAGCTGAATTTAAGCAGCTGATCAACACACTCTATGATACAATCAAAATACAGTCATATGTGTTATGTGCGCACATAGATGACATTTTAACGTATGTATGCACTGTATGTAGCTTGCCTTTGAATTGTTTTCGATAAAAAGGTATTTGCTTTGTCGATCAGCTGTTCAGCTGTTGCTAATTCTGCACAAGCTTTACGTTTAATAATGTATGTATGTATAGACCTGGAGCCTATGGTATTTTGAGTCCCTCATATGGTCATATAATTCTCTTGGGTACTAAAGGGTGCCCATGAATACGAGCGACAAAAAATGTTCTACGATTTTCCTGGAAAATGCATATTGGGGCATGCCAGACAAAAGGAAAATCGAAAAATGATCGCTTTTTTGTCGTGATAAGCCCACGACCTGAAATTGGTGTCATTCGATGCCCACGGACCCTAATAAACATAAAAACACCCGCCAGACAAAATTCAGTCGGAACTGTGAGCTGCCAGACAAAATGAAAAGCCCAACATGGCCGATTTTTGTCGTGATGACCCCATGATCTGAAAGTGGTGTCATTCGATGCCCACAGACCCCAACGAACAAAAAAACTATCGCCAGACAAAATTCAGTGAGAACTGTGAGCCGCCAGACAAAACCAAAAGTCCAACATGACAGGTTTTTGTCGTGACGACCCCTCGATCTGAAATTGGTGTCATTCGATGCCCACAGACCCAAATGAATAGAAAAACCCCCGCCAGACAAAATCTAGTGGGAACTGTGAGCCGCCAGACAAAAAGAAAACTTGAAAAATCACTTTTTCCATCGTGATGTTACATGACCGAAATTTTGATGTTGTTTCATTCCCATGGACCCCAATTAACAGAAAAACCCCCGCCAGACAAAATCTAGTGGGAACTGTGAGCCGCCAGACAAAAAGAAAACTTGAAAAATCACTTTTTCCATCGTGATGTTACATGACCGAAATTTTGATGTTGTTCCATTCCCATGGACCCCAATTAACAGAAAAACCCACACCAGACAAAATCTAGTGGGAACTGTGAGCCGCCAGACAAAAACCAAACTTCAAAAATTAATTTTTCATGCACTTCGAATTTGTAAATTTTCGGCGAATCGTAAAATACAGTGATTAAATGATGTCGGTGTGCCAAACTAGCTAGGATTGTATCAGCTGTTGGCTATATCATTGTTAGTACGATCTACATTTATCATTTTTTGTTGATGCAAAAGTGACACTCATCTAGTTTTATGAATGAATGAAATTTAGAGTTGTCATAACAGAAAAATTTGGAATTTGGTATTGTTGTGGCGAATATTTTCGTACGTCGTTGTGTAAAGGCACAGTTAGCATTGCCCGAGAATGTTTAAAATAAAATTCATGTACGTACTAACCAAGGTACTAACACAAATTGACGCAAGCATATTTCATTAAAACGTCGTTTTTGTATTCGACATTTGATACGTATTTGACAGCACATATTGCAATTACGGACCACCCTATTTGTCCGTTTACAAATTTCAATGCTATGACGTCGAGGTATCATTTAGTAAAGTCCGTAAACTCCATAATCTACGGAACAATTTTTTAGTAATCGAAACGGCAGTGAAGTTCTTATAACATGTCGAGTGATATCCGTTGATGTTGTCAACAACACCGGGCAAAACTTTGTGGTTGTATTTATAGTTATGGTTCTTTCTTAACTGTAGTGCTGAATGACATTTTTTTAATGTGGTCTCCGTAAATTGTTTTACTTTTAACTTTTCCGAAACACTATCTAAGTGGATACAACATTTTAATTCATTTTCTGTCATTGTGTTCCGTAGATTATGGAGTTTACGGACTTTACTAAATGATACCTCGACGTCATAGCATTGAAATTTGTAAACGGACAAATAGGGTGGTCCGTAATTGCAATATGTGCTGTCAAATACGTATCAAATGTCGAATACAAAAACGACGTTTTAATGAAATATGCTTGCGTCAATTTGTGTTAGTACCTTGGTTAGTACGTACATGAATTTTATTTTAAACATTCTCGGGCAATGCTAACTGTGCCTTTACACAACGACGTACGAAAATATTCGCCACAACAATACCAAATTCCAAATTTTTCTGTTATGACAACTCTAAATTTCATTCATAAAACTAGATGAGTGTCGCTTTTGCATCAACAAAAAATGATAAATGTAGATCGTACTAACAATGATATAGCCAACAGCTGATACAATCCTAGCTAGTTTGGCACACCGACATCATTTAATCACTGTATTTTACGATTCGCCGAAAATTTACAAATTCGAAGTGCATGAAAAATTAATTTTTGAAGTTTGGTTTTTGTCTGGCGGCTCACAGTTCCCACTAGATTTTGTCTGGTGTGGGTTTTTCTGTTAATTGGGGTCCATGGGAATGGAACAACATCAAAATTTCGGTCATGTAACATCACGATGGAAAAAGTGATTTTTCAAGTTTTCTTTTTGTCTGGCGGCTCACAGTTCCCACTAGATTTTGTCTGGCGGGGGTTTTTCTGTTAATTGGGGTCCATGGGAATGAAACAACATCAAAATTTCGGTCATGTAACATCACGATGGAAAAAGTGATTTTTCAAGTTTTCTTTTTGTCTGGCGGCTCACAGTTCCCACTAGATTTTGTCTGGCGGGGGTTTTTCTATTCATTTGGGTCTGTGGGCATCGAATGACACCAACTTCAGATCGAGGGGTCGTCACGACAAAAACCTGTCATGTTGGACTTTTGGTTTTGTCTGGCGGCTCACAGTTCTCACTGAATTTTGTCTGGCGATAGTTTTTTTGTTCGTTGGGGTCTGTGGGCATCGAATGACACCACTTTCAGATCATGGGGTCATCACGACAAAAATCGGCCATGTTGGGCTTTTCATTTTGTCTGGCAGCTCACAGTTCCGACTGAATTTTGTCTGGCGGGTGTTTTTATGTTTATTAGGGTCCGTGGGCATCGAATGACACCAATTTCAGGTCGTGGGCTTATCACGACAAAAAGCGATCATTTTTCGATTTTCCTTTTGTCTGGCATGCCCCAATATGCATTTTCCAGGAAAATCGTAGAACATTTTTTGTCGCTCGTATTCATGGGCACCCTTTAGTACCCAAGAGAATTATATGACCATATGAGGGACTCAAAATACCATAGGCTCCAGGTCTAGTATATAAACACCATAAGAAATGACTAACATTTTCATTTTGTTTCCTTAATTAGGTTTACATGAATACGATTTTGTAAACTTAAGAGCCCATTTAGGCGGAAAAATATTCGTTTTTTGATGATTTCTCTGAACCAAAATCTTTATTTGAAAAAGTAAAACCATTAAAGCACGCAAAAATGTGTTACTTTTGAAGTAAAAATTGGTTTGTGGGTGATAACCTATCCCACTTGGAGAAACCTTTGAGGATTGTGTAAATTTATGTAATCTGAACAGGTTTTTCCAGTGGGTTAAGTTATGACTCACAAACCAATTTTTCCTTTAAAATAACACATATTTGCGCGTTCTAATGCTTTTACTTAAAAAAAAAGAATTTGGTTCAGAGAAATCATGAAAAAAAAACGAATATTTTTCTTCCCAAATGTAGGCTACAAATTTTCAAAAGTTCATTGCTCTTAAGAGGTATCTACACATGGCTAAATTGTTGCCTACATTGGGGGGGGGGGAATTATTATTACTTTGATGATAATTTTGGACTCACATACTTTTTGGAATAAGTACGACCATCGTTTGGTGTTAAAATGTGTTACTTTTCAGCAAAAATTGAAATGTTTGTGGTGATGTAACCTAACTCCGAGATATATATGTGAATTTTCGTGAAATATAGAATTTCCTCGGACTGAAAGCTAACACATTTTAACACCAAGCGATATTCGATATACTTTTCCCAAAAAGGATGCGAGTCCAAAATTATCATCAAAATAATAATTTTCCCCCAAATGTAGTTATGTGTAGATTCCTCTTAATAAAAAACTGAGAAAAAAATCAACGCGAACCATTTGGGTACAGAGGTGCCTAAAGCTCACCAAGTTTCACTAAAATAGCTGGAAATCACAATTTCCGCACAAATTTCAAAAAACGTTTTAAATACGTTCGAAAAGTCACATCGAATCTTTATGGTGTAGCTTCTTGCTCAAATTCCTATCGCCCTTTGAAAATGGTGATTTTCGAAGGTAAGTTCTCTGAAACTAGTTGGACTAATTTTTATATACCTAGAACGATAATCTCGATGTTATCCCTCTAGGGCAAATTTGTTTGTCTCGGTTCTCGGCAGATAAAATAGCGTATCCTAAATGTTTATTTTGACGATTTCGATTATGTACCACGCATTCGACTTCGAAATCGTCAAAATAAACATTTTAAACAGAGGTGCATTATCGACTACTAAACGAACAATCTTGTAATTAGTAGCTGTTTTCCAATCACAATATTTATTGGGTGTCTAAATGTCTTGCCCGACCTTGGCTGGTCCGTGCTGACTATGCTGTTCCGTTCTTAAAAAGCGCCCAGCAATTCGTGCCGAATTTTAACTCAATGAGCTACTTACACAATACTCATTAATTATGTAAAAGACAGTTTTATGTGGTCTTCTGCTGTACTTAAAATGGGTTAAGGCACACCGTGCATATGGGCAAGCTATTAAAAGGCAAATGGATTGCCAAACATCATCGTATTTATTTGGAAATGTATACAATGGCTGCTCGTCTCTTATATCTACCGCACTTTAATAAAATCGACATTCAACAATAATACGTTAAATTATTTGCTCGTAATTTGCAGGCTATTTAATTATCATGTCTGATAGCAGTATATATCTCATCTCCTGGTTAGTATTGTGTTTTATGTGGGTTTTTGCGGGTAACTTCCACGTAATTATAATTAAAAATAATGATACTACAAAAGTGCTATATCATTATCGGGGCGATGAGGTTACGTATAAATCGAAATGTATTTCATTCCCAATTTTCTCGTTTTCATAATTTTAATTGTTTTATTCAAAAACGTGAGGTAAAGTTAACTTTACTTCACGTAGCCAAAACTTTACCTCAAGTTTTTGAATAAAATACCTTACTTGGCTGCCAAGTTGACAATGGGGCAAAGGATGGAAATGGTATTTCTTGTGTGTCTACTGACCTCGGCTACGACTCGATCGGTAAATTTCACACAAGAAGTAACATTTCCATCATTCGCCCAATTGGTAAGTAATGTACTCTTTCTACACAATAAACAAATTAGCCAAAATGTACTCTTTTTCATACAGCAAAATTCATTTGATTAAAGGTTGGGTGTGGGTCTGAGTGGTGGATATTGAATACGCGTTTTTTTAAATTTTAATTCAAGTTGTTTGTTTGTTTGCACCAATTTTGTTTTATCTAATACTAAAACGAACATAAAACTTGAAAAGGTCTATCATGCCAGAACATAATTATATTCATTGCAATATACAGAACGTTAACGTACAACCGAAAAAAAAAACTTTATCCCAATGGGAAAATTATCCACTTTACGATATGTGTTTTACACGATTTTATGTTCGCCTGTGAATGGCTGTAATTTATATGTTTCGCATTTTACAGTATGTTAATGAGACAAAATGTGGCGTTTAAGCAAGTTTAATGTTTAAAATGGTTTCGAACGCTATCCTTATCCTTGGTAAACCCAACAAACAGCATTAAAAGTTCAGTATAGTGGTATACAATACAGGATTTATTTTTCATTAAACTGACGTCAGTTATAAAAGTTTTAACTCAGCTTTTAAAAAAAAATCTTTTGTTCGACACAATAAAAGAAACGGAAACAGTGGGTAATAATTCTTTGAACTCACCAGAGATTTACGACAATATTGCTTTCAACATTTATGCATGCACACTGTCACTGTTGACGTGTGTAACGCAACGAAATATCTTTTTATGAAAATGTGTAAGTTAGTAATACTTTCACACTTTTAACATTTTTATAGAATTACATCCCAACTGACTGTAAGTCTTCGCTTTTAAGAGTTGAATGGGGGGTTGTGTGGGGAGTTAAATAAAAGTATGACTCCCAGGAGTAAGAAGATACGATATGGTATATATAGCAAAGTGGACATGGGAGAGAGTAGAGTCTGAAAACATGGAACGAGCTGTCGTCTTTTATGCATATTATATTGCCAGTGTTTGAATGGCATACGATGACAATGAAATTACACTTTAAGTGTATCACATTTGTAACGACATGCATAACAATATTGGGAAACTGATGATAAACATTAAGTTGACTGTTTTTGTGAAGTTCTCGACTGGTGGATGTATCATCAAAAACTCAGCATCAGTTCAGTGAATAGATTGACATATATTGGGTATCACCACAGTTGTATTTTTTTAGGAACCTATGACAAATTTGGTATATTTTGAATGGTTACAGTATGGCCTATAACGAAATAATGAACGTAGGCTGGAACGAGAAGGTAGACGCCCGCCAGAGCTCGTCAAAGTACAGATACAGGTACAGCTCTAGAAGAAAACAATTTTTTCTGGAAACTCTCCCGATAGAATATTTTAAATTTAGGCTTAAACTAATCCTGAGGTGACGTCCTTTCATAATCATGAATAAAATTTCATCTACATTGACTTGCCGAAAAAAAGTTGTTCAGCCCCACCGTGAGCGACACGTAGGAGTATATGCTTGCCGTCTAATGAATTACTTTTTCATGCTTCGGGGCCGAAAATGAGGGAAATTTTTCGAATTTTCTCGGGTTTCCGGCCCTCTGCATGAAAACTTACATGTGCACCTGTTTGGGACGGTTCATTTAAGGCACTTTCGCTTGTAAGCCTCACTTCGTTGGGCCTACAATCCGCGAAATTGCCTAAAATCAATCGTTCAAAACAGGTACACAAATAACCATTTTAGTCGTTATAGCTTACAGCTAAAAAGTAAAATATTTCTTGTCAGCAATGTTGTTAACGGGTGTGTATGATCAGAAAATCGTCGTTTTGATATTAATGAAATCAGATATGCCTTACGTTTGCAGCTGATAAAATGGGAAATTTAGTGATACAATTAAATATCATTTACTTTACTAGTGAGGTAATGTGGCCTTTCCCTCACTAGTGACGACCCTTTCCCTCGCTCGTAAAGTAAAACGCCATACTTTACACGTGAAATAATTTGATATCTCGTATCACAATGAGTAAAAGTACCTCGGGCTGAAGCCCTCGGATACTTTTACTCATCTGGATACGAGATATCAAATTACCTCACTGGTATAGTAATGTACTATTACTTTACTAGTGAGGTAAAGTGGCTATTCCCTCACTAGTGAAAACCTTTTCCATCGCTCGTAAAGTAAAACGTTTTATCACATACGCGCGGTGTTCGGATGTCAAAATTACTTAACTAGAAGTTTAATTCAAAAATTACACTTCAGGTCTATGTTGTTGTCTCGTTTTCGCTTATGTGATAAAATAGAGTACACACTTGTCACTATCAGTCTCGGCAAGCCTCGACTTCTTCGTGACAAGTGTGTAATATATACAACTTGTACTCTATTTTATCACAAGCGAAAACGAGACAACAACATAGAACTGAAGTGTAATTTTTGAATTATTCTTCTAGTTAAAAAATTTTGACATCCGAACATTGCGCGGTCATTTTCATAAATTAATGTCCTCGCGATTTTACTGTGGATTTACATAGCAACGTAAAAGTGACAGATGCAAAAATTTTCTCATACGGCAACTCGAAATTTCATTCATAATTTTAATTTTATGAATGAAATTTCGGGTTGCAGTATTTAAAAAACATTGCATCTGTCACTTTTACGTTGCTATGTAAATCCACGGTAACCGTACACTAATACAATCACGACTGCAAAACGCATTGAACATGATTCATTCGTATTTCACTAATTGGAGACTAAAGATTAACCCTGAGAAATCGCAATCCATATTTTTCACCCGAAGAAGAAAACCACAATTCCTACCAAATCGAAAGCTAAATATGAATGGTACTGAGATAGATTGGGTTACACAAGTTAAGTACCTCGGTATTATTTTAGACAAGAAACTGTTATTCACCAATCACATTACTAACGTTATCGAAAAAACACAAAAATACATACGAATTTTCTACCCATTCATAAACAGAAAATCCAAGCTTTTTACGAAAACTAAAATTGTTCTATTCAAAGTTGTATTCAGGTCACTGATGCTTTACGGGGCTCCTGTTTGGCAAAGTTGCGCGAACATTCACAAAAACAAATTACAAACACAACAAAACAAGATCCTCAAAATGATGTTAAATGTTCCCTTCTATTTTCGAACGAGTTCACTTCAAGCACTCACCAAGATTGAACCAATAACCGAATTCATTGAATCGATAACAACTAAATTTCAAGAATTTTGCCGAAGATCACCGAATCCATTAGTACATGAACTCATCATTTGAAAGAGATTTTAATGGCTCCAATGGGTCGACAATTAACATAAGTGGTTTTTTTTTATAAATCAATTTTCCACTGAAGAACTTATAACTTTTCACCAAAATTAAATATCTCTCAATGTATTCGATCATTTCCAAAATTGAGTTGCAAAGAAGATTATTCTAATCTCTCTTTTCAATATTTATAATTTCAACGAATTGTATTAATGATTAGAAATTAAGAAGAATAAACGTGAATTCTGAAAAAAAAAAAAAAATCATAAATGTCATTTTATGTCAGCAAACAGAAAACTTTACTTTCACATTCAAAATAATTACGGCTTGTCAACTTTCGGCACCCTGGACTTTACTTAAATAGTCGTGGAATATCTCCAAATAAATTTCTAAAAATCTAGAATTCAGTTTTGGATTTTTAGAAATTTATTTGGAGACAGTCCTCGACTATTTAAGTAAAGTCCAGGGTGTCGAAAGTTGGCAAGCCGCAATTAATTATGTAAACAAAAACAAATTGTGATCTTGAACTCCCATTTTAAGTTCGTTAGGGCGCATCGTACCATCAATTGTTTCGAATTCTGAACGAATTTCGAGTTGCAATCTAACTGAGAATATGCAACGTTTTCCTGCGGATCAATGTAAGCTGTCAGTCGAGTTCGCAAGTGACGTAGCCGGTTCTTTCATGTACGATTGACAATACCTCTCAATGTAGACGTACACCCGATTAAATAATATTTCGTAATGTAAACAACACAGCAAACACGAATTTTGATTGTGATATCCCAAATACAACTGGTACAACAGGGTGTCGCTGCATTCGTGATCAAGTGAGAAGTGAAATGTTTTTATCCGTCCAACATGAAAAATACTATTCGGACCACGGACTAAAAGTCTTTTTTAGCGTTTTCGATTCCAGACCTCGCCTTCAGGTCTTTTTGGAAACTTCTGGCACGCTAAAAAAGACTTTAAGTCCAGTTTAATTCGATTCCAGACCTCGCCTTCAGCTCTGTCTGGAAACTTCTCGCACGCTAAAAAAGACTTTTAGTCCGTGGTACGAAATGTACTATTTTTCTTCGGTTTTGAAGAGAGCAAGGGAATATGAATTTAGACTCAAAAAAGTTGGTCGACGTTAACAAGAATTTTAAGAATAAAGAAATAACTTGAGTAATAAACTATTTAGCAACAGTGTGTCAGAGCTTGAAAGGTCTCGTTTCTGAAAAAAAAACATCTGCTATCGACAATGAACAAAACTATAATGATCTCTGTTTAGGGTTCTCTTTTATAGAAAAATGTTTGCTAAAAAATTGAAGTAAAAGATTTTGAATGAAACACATGAAGATACCTTACACATACGAAGTAGCATATTTAAGGACTATTATGGAGATATGGGTGCCGTTTCTATTCGGTTCAATAATTGATTACGATTGATTATGAAAATTGGTTTAACGGCTACATGATCAATTGAAGAGACTCACCATAGCATCCATGATTTCGCCATCATTTTCGTCCGTTATATGCCGTCTAATAGCAGTCAATAGTAAACTGTATTTTGTCAGTCTTTGCATAGGCCGTACTAAAATATCTGCTAATCTTAATCTGAAAACGTTCATTTTATGAGTGATTTGTGATGGACGATATTCCGCCTAATCAACGAAATCAATGTCTCACCTATTGCACAACTTCTGCCCTTCGCACCAAGCCAAATAAGCTTGAAACAGGGCATTGTTTCGGTGCAAATCTTTACAGTAAAATTGACATGTACTCTGTTCAGCGCAGTATTTTTTATACGGTGCAAACGTCGTTGCAAATGTTAAAAAACCCGGTTGAATATAATCAACACACATGGGATGTCCAGTGTTGATGCTGTGTCTGACCTGAAATCAAATAGAAAATTTTCTCATTTTCATTTTTTGCCCGTTAACATTCATGTGGTATAAATAAAAGTGCAGCAGCAAAACAATTCCCCAGCTGCCACAAACATATTTCTTATTTGTGAATTTTGATGGGTTTGAATAAAAAATCATTTACCATCGGGAACATGTACATCGTCCAGAATCTGATGTTTGCTTCGCAAATATCACGTATGTTCGAAAATAGCTTGTTTTGATCGACATCATTCAGAATGTGTTCAGCTTGGATCGCTTCCAGACATGCCAGAAATAACTGGAAAATATTGATTGTGCAATTAAAATTATGAAGAATCGACAGCCCGCCGAGAAGTGTGCACATCAGCATTACAAAATTTTGAATTTCAATCCTTTCAACATACTCACATCGGTTACCGTTTGCAATGCGTGTATATAATCCA
This sequence comes from Bradysia coprophila, assembly GCF_014529535.1. NCBI lineage: Eukaryota > Metazoa > Arthropoda > Insecta > Diptera > Sciaridae > Bradysia > Bradysia coprophila. The sequence continues at coordinate 3,858,169 of NW_023503374.1, forward strand.
CTTCAGTGGTTACCAATTCCCATATTGCTGACTGGATCTTGATTTCATTGTCGGACATATTCGGATAGCACACAAATTCCATCCAGGACGGATGGATATTTTCCAAATAATCCAAGGCTGGCAGTAGGTCGATATGTTCGAATGAATAGACGGAAAAGTGGTTTTGCGGTACACCGCTTTTCGCGTATCGATTCAAAATTTCGCATAGTTGATTCTGTTGCGGATTTTTTAGGCCAAATAGAACAGACCAACGCTGTTTTGTCGGTTGCTTACTCGCTGGTGGTACAGTCTTATTTTCGGTTGCTTCCGTTGTTTCTTCGGTCGATGCAGATTGGAAGAGTTTGGCGGGTCGTTGACGTGCACCCTGTGAGTGCGTGGATTTATTTTAATGAATGAAAACGTTTTAAGTCGATGTGAACCCGAGAATCAAAGAACTTCCAGAGCGATTCTTTTGAAAAACGACCTACTCAAATCAGACTTATTTTTTTAAAAAACAAAAAATTCTTGCGTCTAGATAGGTATTGGTCTCTAGAAGCAAAACCACTTCAAAAAAAAAAAAAATTTGTCGACCCTCTGCAAGAGGGGATTGAAAACCAAAAACATGCATTTTTCTTATGGAAATTTCTCCAGCTACACGAAATGTACAAGGTAGTGTGGGGTGTCATTTGAAAGGTAATTGCATGTACATTCGGGGCAAATGGTTTTAAATAGTCTCACGATGCAAAGGAACCGTCAGAAGCTCGCCGAAATAATCACATTTCTTACTAATACTTTTACCTGCTCGTAGCTCGTCGTTGGTGAACTTTACTCCCCATATTAGATTATTTTTACGAAAGTGCATGCAATTACCTTTCTAACGACACCTCAAACGACCTTGTACGTTTCGTGTAGCCGGAAGAATTTTCATTCGAAAAGTGCATGTTTTTGGTTTTCAATCCCCTCTTGCCAGCCACACAAGCATCGACAATTTTTTTTTTTTTGAAAGTGGTTTTTGCTTCTATCAACAGTGCCTATATTCGCGAAAATATTTTCACGAATTTTCTCAAATTTTCGCAAAACGTTTTTTGTGAAAATTTGAGAAAATCGCGAAAATTTGAGAAAAATCGTGAAAATATTTTCGCGAATATAGGCACTGCCTATCAAGGAGGAACAATTTTTTCTTAGAAAATTATTCCATTTTCAGTAGGTCGTTTTTCAAAAGAATTCCTCCCAAAGATTTTCGTAATCGTTTTTGATGTTTTTGTTAAATAATTTCAGCATGCTTTTGCTTCAGCTGTTTTTCAGCTGATCCAATCACATGCGACACGCACGGGCGTGGTAGTGGTAAAACCGTATAAAGACGTATAAACAGTTTTGATTGTTTGTGTGGATCAGCTGAAAAACAGCTGAAGCAAATTCATGCTGAAAACTCACTGCCGTTAATGTGGTTAAAATGATCAGTGTTGTGATCACAGCTCACTTCAGGTTATGTTCTTCATTGAACATATATAAGTAAAAATAGGAATTGTTGGTTTATTGTCCATTGTAGGTGTCTCTAGGTACTCTAGGGATAAACGAGACTCGGACGACTTTTTGTTTTTGTTTAATTCGCTCTTGCGTTTTTACGCGGATTTGAATGTACTTGGACTTAGAATATGGCCCTTCTGTCGTGGTTTTTATTGTTTAGCTCGGTTGAAGTCTTGAATATGGTGAAAAACTGACGCTGAGACTCTTAGTGAACGGTGGATCAATGGACGAAATTTCTTTTCTTACACAGATAGTCCGTAGATCCTCTAAGCCCCTGTGCGTCTTTCTTAAGACGACAGGTAAAAAATTCCATTGTCATTGCGAGAAATGGAATTAAGAAGACGATTGCTTCATGGATCGGCAAATTATGATTCACTTCAGGTTATACTCTTCAATGAGTATATAGAAGAGAAACGGGCAAGGCAGGTTTAGTCCCAAACACACCGAGACTGTATCAATTTTTATGACATTTTTTTAGTTTTGAGGATTTTCTTCTATTTTGAGGATTGAAAAGAATTTCTAGTTTTCAAAGGATTTTTTCCGGTTCACAGAGGATTTTCTAGTTTACCCACCGTCTGTTTCATTATGAAATGTTGCATAAGGAATTTAATGATATCAACAATAATCTTTAGTCATTAACGAACACTAAACGACTGATTTCATTATTTAAAAGATGTTCATTAACGATTTCCGACATCGAATGGTTTTGCTGATATAAATTTTCCGTATTCCGTTCAATAAATTATGATAAACGAGAAACAACACTTATCGATCGAATAACAGGACGAAAACTTAAGTAATTACACAATTACAGCTGATGTGGTAGGTACACACACACAGATTCTCTCGGTGAAATAAATGGAAAACAGGCTACAACAAGAAAAAATCCAACAACAGCACAACAACTATTCGAAAGGGTATGACTTAAGCAAACTTTGATAATAATTAATGATAAACTTGTGTTTGCAGTTTCGAGTTTCCATATGCAATTACGTTGCTCATATAATGTATAAATGTATTATACTTATACGTTCTCCATGACTAAAGATTTATTATTGTTTGTGGTTTGGCAGAATATAAAGTTGTGTGTCTTTAAGGATGATTAATCGATGTGAAATTGTAAAATGGTTTCTGCTTCTTTCGTGTTCAAAGTACAATAGAAAAATATACTCACAAACGACGCAGCTTTTTGCAGTGCATAATGATTCGATTTCCGAACGTTTTCTTTTTCTTAAAATGTTACAGAAAAGGCAACGTTAATGACACATTCTTAAAATACAAATTACCACTGCTGTTCGCTGAACAATCCTTACCGGTTACAATTAAACACTTTCCAGCCAAGTTTCCAACGTCTGTATCTTTATTAACACCACCGGCAAGCGGTGTACCTTTAAAAGCATTCGAATAACATTTTTTCAATTAATTACCATCCATTTCAAATCGTTCACATTTACTTCAACCGTTCATTTACCTAAATCCATAGAACTGGGAAAATTATTGTCAGAAATGGTTATTTGCGAGAAGCTTAAATTTCTACGTAATAATGCACTGTCGAGAGCGTCGCTGAAAAAAAGAGAAATAAAATAAAATGAGGATATAACAGCTGAACAAAAAAAAAATCATTTTCAATTTGAGTTAATGTTTCACGTTTAGTGCTAACTACAATTTAAAAGAAAATGTTATGGCATTGCGAATTTAAAGTAGATTTCACACGACATTAAAACGGACAACCTAACTTTTCAGCCTCGAATGAATCGTGTGATGGGCGAATGGCTATAAGGGTGATGGTGTAGTTGGTAGAATTTAGACATCGGTCAATTGAGTTAGAGAGAAAATTTTTGTGGATGCTGTCGGTTAGGCACAGTGATAGAGAATTCATAAAAAAGAACTGATCGTTCGTTAAGATGATAACCTGGAACATCTCATTCGATTTTGATATGTTTGGTAAGGGACAATGATAAAAAAATGAGATTAAAATTTCAACTAATATGCTATACTGTGGCTAATGGCACCGGGTGCCAATAGTCTCTTTGTTATAGTAAGGCTAATCTCACCCGGTGTCATTAGCCACAGAATTATAAGGAGACTGTTGTCACCCGGTGCCATTAGCCTTAGTATTATAAAGAGACTCACTCAATATAAAAAGTAGATTGGAAATACAGGAAAAATGAATATTTGAATTTCCGGAGATTTCGAGAAATAAATGTGTTTCGTACAGAATCCTAGGGAATTAATTTTTTTACGAAATGTAGCGCAAAGGCCGATTGTTTGATCATAAGGAATTCCTCCTTTTACGAATTGTAACGCAAAGGCGTTTTGTAGAATACTGGGGAATTCATTCTTTTACGAAATGTATCGTAAATTCGGATTGTTCAATCTTAAGGAATTCATCCTTTTACGAAATGTAACTTAAAGTATTCTACAAAACGTGCGCTTTTACGTCACATTTCGTAAACGGTACATTTCACAGCAAAATTTAATTTTCGTAGTTTCAAATCCCCGAAATTCGAAAAATTCCGACATTTCTCGCTCGGCGCTTATTCACGGATATTTATCAACAGATATATTCTAAGTGTTTTCTTCTCATTTTGGTATGAGTCTCTCCAATTTCTATATTTTTTGCGGTGCCAATAGTCTCTTTATAATATTGTGGCTAATGGCAGCAGGTGCCAATAGTGCCTTTATAATCCTGTTACAAAGGGCACCGGGTGCCAATAGTCTCTTCCAAATTTTAATGCCAAAGGGGTTTTCATTGCAAACAGTAATTCTATTGGGATTATATTTTAAGAGTTGGAGAAATATAATTCCTGCAAGAGCAAGGATAAGGACTAAATAATGAGATTAGGGTTTAGGTTCACCTTAATTATCCGCATTACGTTAGGAAAAATTGGAAAACCAATATTTTTGAAACAAGCAAGGCCACTACGTGGCATACCCGTGCCCCTTTTTTCATAAAATAATGTTAGTTCACTATTTTGAAACCAGCGAAAAATTTTTAAATTGATTTTTTTATGCGTGCAAAGAAGACCAAGAAGATTTGGTCGCAAGAAACCAAAAATATTTCCTTAAAAATTTGTCGATGCCTTGTGTGGCTGGTGGGAGGCGTTCAAAAACCGAAAACATGCACTTTGCTTATGGAGCTATCTCCGTACACACAAACTCTAAATAGTATCTCCATTTGTAAGGTAAGTGTTCGTTCATGTTAATCCATGGCAAATAACAGTAAATTTGGTTGTCAAAGAATTGATTTTGAACTAAGGTCTTGAAAGATCACATTATAATGGTTGGCAATATTTGCACGGCGTGCAAATAGTCATTACATTATTAAATGGTTATTTGCACATGCGTGCAAATAGCCAATATATTATGAAGAGACTATTTGCACGTGCGTGCAAATAGCCAACCTATTATGAAGAGACTATTTGCACGTGCATCCGAGTGTCGAGAATATGAGCTCGCGCGCGCCATAGTCAAAACAAACCAAACTCCTTCATTAGACAGTTTATAGAAGGATGAATTCAGGTGGAACAAACCAACCTCCTTCCTTACACAGTTTGTAGAAGGATGAATTCAGTTGGAACAATCCAACCTCCTTCCTTACACAGTTTGTAGAAGGATGAATTCGGTTGGAACAAACCAAACTCCTTTCTTCGACAGTTTGTAGAAGGATGAATTCAGGTGGAACAAACCCCACTCCTTCCTTACACAGTTTGTAGAAGGATGAATTTGGTTGGAACAAACCAAGCTCTTTCCTTAGACAGTTTGTAGAAGGATGAATTCAGTTGGAACAAACCAAACTCCTTCCTTACACAGTTTGTAGAAGGTAGAATTCACTATTTGCACTCGGTTGCAAATAGTCACTTCGTTTTTTTTATTACATTTACATTTATTACACAATAAATAAAGAAAAAACTGAATCGCCTTTGCATATTCTTCCACATTTCTTTAATCATTTTGCACAAAAACTGCACTGAGAAAAAAGTTGACAGGTGATGCTGTTTCTGCATGAGAAATAACATTACCTGGGAAAAGATTATCTGTCACAGGTAATAATCTGAAAACTTTTTTGTCAGTGCAGCATCGCTTTCGTTAACAGTACGAGAAAAAAATCTTTCTGGACAATTGGTGAAAAATTGTAGTGTGCAAATAGTCTCTTCATAATATATTAGCTATTTGCATGCGCCATTTAATAATGTAATGTAACTTCGAATTATAATCCCTCTACTCTAGGACCTGATGATTTGAGGTTAAATAAAAGTAATTCACGAGAGAATCCAATTATAAATCCAAAAAAGATTAATCTTTCAGGGAATTATGATCATGGTTCATATTTTATCGAAATTTTATGCCGAAATTCTTTAATTTAATAGGTTTTTGTAGCATGGAACGTTACAGCTATAAGTTTTAAAATCATAAAGCCAGAGAAATGATAAGTTGGTACGCCTGTGGCGAGATAAATTCTCTCACATTCTCTCGCCACATGCGTACCAACTTATCATTTCTCTGCATGGTGCAAGGTTCTGAAAGAGCAGGTTAAGACACATCTGAGTTGATCACGATGGCGTTGACACACAAATTTTGACAAAGAGATGCTTTTTATTCAACAGACTCATTACAAATTGTTTGAAATGTGAACTTGATAAAACCTTTTTTTGTTCTTCATGTTGACATTTCAAACAATCTGTAATGAGTCTGTTGAATAAAATGTGTCTATTTGTCAAAATGTATGTGTCACCCGCCTTCGTGGGTGAACCTGTTTTTTCAGAACGTTGGGTGAAACGCCTATTTCAATTTTTAGAGTTATTAGATACTTAAGTTGGCTGCATACGCGTAAAGTAAACATCACAATCCACCATATTATAAAGGAAGATTTTAGGTATTACTGATGTTTGTAGTTGATCAAGATAACGCTCATGAACCTTTTATAACTTCTTCCAGATAGATAGGCGTTTTTGTAGTTTTTAGTTTTTAAGTAGTGGTTCAAAATCTCACAAAAGTTCCACTTCGAAGAAATGTATTAGTCGTAAGAGTCTGAACGTTGCCGTTTCATTTTTATGGTTTCTTTTTTACATTTTATTTCTCTGACTGGAGCACTCCATATATCAAAGTTTATTTTATTATCCCGAAGAAATAAATCCACTCTATTAAACGCCACAAATTTCTATTCTCCGCAAACGATGGACTTTACACTTTACGTTTACTATCTAACACATAGAATACAATGAAGCGTTCAAGAATAATAACAAAAGAAAGTTATTATCTTATCTCTTTAAGGGAACATTCAAAAAGTCGGTAGCCCTCCCATTTGGGGGACTGGACGGTCTGGGAAAATCGGATGTTTCGAGTTGAAGGTATTGGAGAAACTCGGATAGGTGTACGTTTCTCTTGAATAACCCCATGACTAAAATGTTACTTTCTACACAGAAAGCATTCAATAACTACCCACACAAAAGCCTTGAATGTGGCTCGGTCAATGGCTTGAAAGTGCCTAGCAAAACGTTAGAAACGAAGGTTATTCCATTCATACTTGTCATAAAACAGAACGTATCACAACCTTTACGTAATGGTAGCATTCAGATATCTTCTGCATGATTTAGAGTTAGCTGCCGTAAATGCTCTTAGAATGATTGCACAAACCGAAACGAAGGTAAAAGAGTTGAATAACATTTAGAAACGCCAATGATGATTAGGATATTTTTCTTCAAAAAATGTTTTTCGCAAACCTTACTCAAAAACAACTCGGTGCACAGAGAGACGGTAAACGATCAAGTTTGTCATTGCGATTTTATGGATTTATACAAAAACATTCAGAGCTGGGAAAATAAGTCAAACATACCTCTATAACGGAAAACTAAACGGTTATGTGTCTCGATAAAATGAAATGTTTCACAAAAATAAACCTGATTCAGCGAATCGTGTTTCGTTTCGGCGTTTTTTCTATTTTATTCGTTCTTGTTTATGAATTTGGAAGTTCTGAAAATTTTGCATGACAAATAAGATTGTAAAGTCTGGGTGGAAATATATTTGTGACGTCAACAAACTATCCCTAAAAATGTATCAGACAGACGGTTACTTCGACATGCTCTAATCTTATCAGATAACATCAATCCAATAAAATAAAAAAAAATATTCTTTTTTCACTGAGTGAATGTCGTGTGAAAACGCCATTAATCATTCCCAAAAGGCCATAAAATGTCATGGAAAACGTGTCTTTTATTCGAAACTCATTTTCCTTTTTTTTGTAAATATTCCATCACATCTCCATAACTGCCACTCAACGCCACTAATTTATACTTTTCATTTCAACAATTTTCAGCTGCATTTACTAATGCTGCAATGTAAAAAAAATATAAATGTTTACTTACGCAAGAGTGATTCCTGGTGTTGCTGATACATATTCCTCTTTTTCTCTGCAATCACTGTTATCGATGTCGTAGTACACACAAAAGTATTTTGAACTTGATACCTAAAACAATTAAAACGAATAAACGATGGTTAACCACAGAGTTGATTGCAATGCGAAAGATCATTAATGGGAAAGAGGAGAACGTGGAAAAGGAAAATTGGTTAGGTAGGTTCAAAGTTTTCTTTATTAAACGATTCTCGCTCCGTCTTTTTTCGTTGCTACATTATGTGGGCTGCGTTCAAATTAATTAAAATTTAATTAAAATGTTAATATACAGCGATAATCTAAGCGGAGCGATGCGGTTCTACCCTTCATATAATTCAGACAAAATAAAAATGTATTCTGCGGCATGTTCTGGTGTAAATTTCGTGTAAATGCTTACGATGTTACGATGTTTTAATTTATGTGTCTGATGAAGTGAACCCTTGTTACAGTATGTTGTTTTGACTATTTCAAATTTGTCACTTTTAATATTCAACGGACATGCCCATAAAGAATAATTCCCCTTGAAATTCATTTTTTACTTTCTACATTAGTGGAAACAGGTTGTCTGTCGTTCAAACAAAGTCAGGGCTTGAACATCATGCCACACAGGAAGAAGCATTTGTTCTACGACTCTAATCTTTGATGTATGGGAGGATTCCAACGAGGTTGGGCCTAGTATAAATATATGTTAGTTTCCATCGGAGAGAAGCTAGATTGGTTTTAAACAAAAATGCGAATTCGAGCGACGTATCATTACATAACCATTATGGTATTGCGAATGCACCATATAAGTTGAAATCTCTTACTTCTGCTTAGTCATGTCACGTTCTAATATTTGATACGAAATCTTGTACTTCACATGTTCGAACATACTATATAAGAGAACACTGGTCAGAATCCGACGAATATTTTAGTCGTCATTGTTGATTACAGATGAGTGCAAGTCTTGTGCATAGTTATTGGTATGTACTTCCACGACTGAATTTCTAAATGTCTTGCAGTTAGTGCCGATAATACATTGTTTTGGTGCTCAGTCATAAATTCAAGGGGAACCAAAATCAATAGGAGGATAAGCATTTCCGTTAACTTAGTGTGTCAATTTGAAAGCCCAGAGAGAGAAAAAATTGAAATTTTATTTCGATGGTGTTTTTTGCGGCCAGAGCGTGGCGAGTCAAAGCCAACACTGAACGTTGTTCACAACATAGTCATTCGAAGTGTCAGTGGAGGGGAGAAAATGGCTATTTTATCGCCTGAATTGTGAAAAAGTTTTGAATGGGCAATCAAATTTCAGCATAAGTTTATTTTAGCTGATTTTCAACTGGTTTACTCACGCAAACAAAACGGGTTACAATTGTTAAGGGGCCGTTCATAAATTACGTAACGCCAAAATTGACATTTTCAAGACCCCCTCCCCCCCTCCTGTAACGCTAGTGTAACGCAAGGTCATACCCCCCCTCCCCCGGTTTGTTACGTAACGCAACTCATGAAAAAATTGATATTTTTCTTACAGTAATTACAAAAAACTACACGATTGTATGTATACGATTGCTTCGGATTTTTTTTACAATTTAGACATGTCCATGTTGATAAGTTTCGGAGGTCACCTACTAAAAAATAATGTTGCAATGTGCAAGTTTTTAAGCACATTTTAATTTATTTTAAATGTTGTAATTTGATTTTTTTATGTTACAAACCATGTATTTGAAACTCGATTAGCTGCACAGACTTTTTAGTACGAAATATGTTGCGTGACGTAACGTTACTGTCAGACCCCCCCTCCCCCCTGTAACGCTCTGTAACGCTAGACTGATACCCCCTCCCCCCCTCTTTTGCGTTACGTAATTTATGAACGGCCCCTAATACAGATTTAACAGTACACGCATGCGTGTGATAGTAGTAGAACCGTATAAACATGCATAGCCAGTTGTTTTAGGCTGAGAATTAGGCTGAAATTTGATTGCCCTTTTCTGGAGTGAAGGCCAGACTAACACATTTCAGTGCTGTTGAATTTGTAGATGGCTATTCACATGAAGAACTCCCGTCTATGTTCCACCTCACATATTTTATAGTTTCATAATGACACATATCTAAATTATTAGAAATACATATGCCTTCGGCTGTACAACCGTATCGTGCTACTGAATCAGGTGAAGTGGATGTTTTAATTATGAACAGTCACGGAAAATAATTATGGGATAATCTCGACTCATAATTAAAGCCAAGTTGTTTCAGTTTGTAATTGACCCATGTATGTATGGGGTGTACACACTTCATTCCACACTACACATGGTTAGCTTGAGATACGGATATGCTGTAAAATTTTAAATCGTTGCTCATCAATTCTCAGCCACCGGAAGCTTTATTTGTTACGTGTTCCGTTCCTCAAGTTGATATCAGACAATTTCAGGAAGAGCACAGAGAAAATCTTCCCACGAATATTATGAACGTTGTAAATTTACAACGTTCACAAAACTTTAAAATCGATAATCTACTTTATATTTTGGTACAATAACACTCGACAAAGTCCCACCCACACACGCATTTACATGATAATTTCAACCATTTCACTGTGCATACGTAATTTTATGCAGGATGTTCCACGATATACATATATAAACGTTATTCGCACGGGCAATTTTATACGATTAGCATATAAACATAAAAATCGGAAATTATAAAAAAGCTTACGTCTTTTTGAGGTGAGAGACCTTCCACATTTTGTGTCGCTGTATTCGATTCCAAAGTATCCAAGTGATTCAGACTTTTTGATTTTAGCTGAAATGGAAATAAAATATCGATTGTTAGTGAACGTCGGCCAATGTATCGATATAGAGTGGTTAGCATCTCTAGTAGTTCGTTATCGAAAGATTTGAATTGATTTTCTTGATGACTGAGTGTAAATAAGGTAACTGGATGGTATAGGAAACACAGGACAAATAGCTGAGCAAACCTTAGAGAAAGCGAAACAAACAATGAAAGTCTTATGTAGACAAATTCGTCTCAACCTAACCAACCGTTTTCCTATTGTTTGACAATCCCATCGAACACAAACAGAAGTATTGCGAATGCTGAAAAAAGGGGCAACAACAAAACCATTTAAGCACGCGAAATACACAGCTAAATTCAATAAGTACGTGCGATTTCCGAATCATAAATATTTCGTAACGTAAAATTAGACGTAACAACATTGTGCCGTCTACACAGAGCCGTGTGTGTAAAGTGTAAAGAAAATCCACTATCAGTGCTGGTACTTTACATGAAATTGCTTAAATTCCGGTAAGTACGGGTAATGTCTCATAAAATATGTTTTATGATTATCCATCATCTCGACGAAATTTATGGGAACAAAAATCAAGCAATATGGTCCTCATTTCATATTTTACATCGTTATGTGTATATTGCTCGCCTCCCGCAACAATATACCTCTGTGCCGAGTCTGACAGAGACTTATGTTGTCGAATATGGTTTCGTAGGGACATGCAAATGATACGGAAACATTTGTGCGATTTGATTGCGAATAGAAGGTTTTGTTTGAAACGAATATGATCTTAGATCAGGTTTTATGCTTTTAATAAACAAACGAAAAGCGATTGTTTTAAAGAGTAAAGGCCACCATACACTTATCTCTCCGTTCACGATAACACAATGAAAGATCATCCCACCTTCCATTGTTGTAAACCCGCCTGAAGTAGTTGCAAAATGAGTTGCAAAATTCGTAAAAGGAAAATGTTTTTAGCAACAACTTTTGCAACTACTTCAAATACTACGCCTGAAGTAGCTGCAAAAGTAGTTGCAAAATTTGTAAAAGGAAAATGGTTCTTGCAACTTCCTTAGCAACTTCTTCAAAAGGCTATTGTTGTAAAGCAAACTGAGAGGTAAACGGCATAAGTGTGACTACAGCTTAAATTTTTGAAATGTGGATGATGTCACCAATGCACTAACAATGCACTGAATGTACTTCGATGTTCACTAAGTTATATACTTTCAGTGGCGACAAGCATATCACCCATATAATTATTGCATCTATTAAATACCTCTTTTGATCCAAACATTTTCAATAGAAAGATGCAAAATCTATCACTTCAATTGTCTTAACATTCATTTTAACTTATAAGACTGCGATGGATTCTTTTGAATTTCGACTGACCGTAATCGGCGCTATTTATTCCGAAACTTTTTTTATATATGCCTAGTTAGGCCTTGGTGCCTAGGCCCTATAACCAGTCTCATATATTTTTGATCTTTCATACCTGGCTGGTTGTAAGTGGACAAAAGTCGAAAAATGGGGTTTTGTAGTCCGGATTTCATTTCCGTAAGGTGGGGAGGACACGGGCATCTATGGGTTCGTTGAAAAGCTGATGTCGAGTACTACTGGGGCAAATATTAACTTCAAAAAATTTGATGATAAACGGCCGAAAATATGACCTCCAGAAAATTTCTCAGAATCAAGAAAACCTCGATGAAATTTGATGAGAGCTGTGACCTAAATAATGCAATTATTTGATTAAATTATTACTTATTATGAATGTGGGGGACCTCAGCTTTACACCGATACCCATATTTAGTAGTTTGACACGTGACTACGTAACGGATGAAAACTGTGTGTTTCACTCCGCCAAACTAATACCTATGTGTATAAGCTGTAAAGCTGAGGTCCTTTACATTCACAATAAATAATAATTTAATCAAATAATTGCATTAGTAAGGTCACAGCCCTCATCAAAGTTCATCGAGGTTACATCGATTTTGAGAAATTTTCCGGAGGTCATATTTTCGGCTGTTCATCATCAAATTTTATGAAGTTAATAGTTGCCCCAGGAGTACTCGACCTCAGCTTTCCAACGAACCCATACACGCCGTGTGCTCGCCACCTTACGGAAATGAAATCCTTGTCGATGAACAGATGACAAGGAAATAGACATAATACTATTTGAGTGCTACAAACTGATGTGATCAATGGAAAAGTAAAAAGTTTCAGTACTGCGTACAAAACAATATATCGGGTTATAACCTGCAGCTCTCGATTACAGCCCAACGTACAGTATATTCGCATATGCGACATATAGCTAAAATAGCTTTCGGTCCATCCATATGTTGCCACACAAAATGATTAAATGATGAAGAATGTACAAAAAGTTATGATGGCAGTTTGGTTGCCTTGCTGGTGGTGGTTATTAACTTGTTATTGAATGAAAGTTTAATTGATCACTAAAAATATAAAAATTTTCACATTTACATTATCGTCAAGACGGAATTTCGAACGTCAGGTCTGACGAAACACATAAAACTTTACCATCGATTGATTGTTGGCTTACGAAGTTTTATTAGAACAAATAGAACAGGAACGCTAATTACACTTTGTAGGGGAAAAAAAGTTTGAAATTAATGTTCATTGTGACGAAATACGAAGAAGAATAATAGAAGCTCCACTTAATGAAACCATGAAAAAGTGTTGCTCTTATTTACCGAACATAACCTTTGTCCCTTTGCATACAATATCTATTCAAATTTTTCTTCTTCTTTGCTTTTTTTAACACAACAATGTAATACCCCTACACCATGATATAAAAATGGATATTGAAAACCCAATACCGTCCGAGTGATTTTTATTAATGGATGTAAAGAATTTTTTTTTTTCGTGGAAAGGTACAACATTGAAATTTAATGCTGATTTTCCATATACATAGAATTGAGCTGTTCAATTTTGCATCGAAAGTTTTTCTTTTTGTACCTATATCACAAACTTATAGGTTTTTTTGAAACCAATTTCCAATCATCAAATATCATGTGCCTTTTCACCCTACCATTTGGTGTGAAAAGTTTACCTTTTTCGTTGGAGTCTCTTTTTTCCGCAATCAGTTTTTTTTTTAATTTTGTTTGCGAATAGGACAGCGTGGCCTTATTTTGGTCTAATGTTGTAGCATATAAATATGAGAAAGGAAATCGAGAGGTGGAAAACAAACTGTGATTTTTGATTCCTAGTTTCTGGGAGGACCAGATGGTTGAATTGGCAATGAAATTTCGATAGTTACGAACGTTAAGCAGGGATTATTTTGATGAATTGTTGAATTGAGTTAAATTTTAAACTTTATTGGGCTCCATCAATGTTTACTGTTCAATATACATGTGTGGTGTGTAGAATTCGCACACTTGGGAAGTTATTTTGTGTAAGTCTGCCTGGTATAACCAAATTATGCAATGGGGCAAACCAACGTATACACAAAGCAACTGGTTTCCATGTGGAGCAATTGTTCTTCAGATGATGGACAAACTAAAACAGCCTCTTTGAGTTTAATTTCATCAGTCATTGATTCAATTCATATAGTCTATAGTACACAATGGGAACCGAATCATGTACAAAGCAACTGTTTGCCAGTAGAAGTAAGTAATTACCTCAGGTGGAAAATCTAAACGAGATAATTTGATCACGATCATATGTGGTATGGTATCATTTCAATACGGATTTCCTTGTTCAACTCCGACTAAAGACAGCTTCATTTCATCAGCCATTTAATCAATTTATGTAGCATATAGTATCTCATTTTGCTGCAACCTGTCTCGTGGCAAGTAGAAATTGAATATTCGATGTTCAAAGATACCTAACGTTTACGTTGAAGGTAGAAGTTCGAAATTGTTGAAAGGAGAAGTCATTTGGACCAATCAAATTCAATCGAAATTCATAGAATCTAGGTTTGATTGTCTTGAACAAGAACAAACTATTGTGTTTCTCACTCAATATTTGACAGTGTACTTAGACGACAATTCCTCCTGCATATGAGGAAAGTTATGCATTAACCGTCATAAAAAGACATTTCCTAAATAAATTTTTTTAGGTTCATGCCAATACTCTCTCTAGCAAACAAACTCTCAGCTCTCTGTGTCAAAATCATAAATTATTTATTTGTATTCTACAAACACTATTCTACATTTTGACTGACTACTCTGTAATTCAATGTAAATTTCAAAGGCTACTTGACCTTTAGAAAAGTAGTTCGTTTGCTAGAGAGAGTATTGTTCATGCATACCTATACTCATATCAAAATAAGGATTTCTACGTGTTTCAACCGTAGACATACCAAAATTATTCAATCTTTTACTTCTTTTGTTTAACGTATCGCCTAGTGTTTGATAGAAAATCTTTTACTTCATTCGTGTTAATATGCGACAACACAACAAAATCCAGAGCTAGTCACTTATTTTTGTCGTCATTGTCGATAACAGATGCCTGAACGTTTAATTGAAGAAATGGTTATTCGCAGTTATGTTTATCCTACAAACCTATTGCGATGTGGGTCTTGGTTTATTGTTCTGATTATGCCGAATAGTCTAGCAAAATATATAAATGGATTCAACAATGGTAATATAGATGTTCGCAAATTTACGTACACGAACACACTGCAAAGAATATGCGGGATAATATTTTCTATAGAGGTACGCTAAGTGGAAAATTCCGACTATCGCTTAACGTGAATAAAACCGCGCCACTTTTACCTGAAAAGACGTGACAAATTTTGACTATTTTTGCTTGAGTTAGATTTTACATTGCAGACATTCCTCAGCTGAATTGCGATCTTCTTCATGTAAACTAAGGCCGTGATGTTTTGTTGATACTTCGTCTGATGACAGTTCGGGGAAAAATTGTCTATTTTCTCCCCTATTGTTTTGAGAGGAAGAAAATAGACATTAACTCCACAGAAACGTTTGTCTTTGTTTTGAAAAATGATGTAAAAGTTTGATATTTTGGTTTCATGAAGAAAAATGGCTAATCATAATCATACCTCGCACATATGAAAAACTTGTGTTCACCTTGAAGAGAGCTGGTAATTCCAACAAGAGCGAAGTTTTGCGGCCACAGTGGTAAACTTATAATTAAATTGCAGCATTCCTTGATATGATGTGCTTTCGACGACTTACCATCATTGAAGTTGTAAAGTAGTATGGTGTAGTGGAGTAGTGAAGTGAAGTACAGTAAAAAGCGAGAATTTTGAGTTGTTTACAGACTTTGTATTTCATCTATTCCATATATTTAGACTACATTCGAAAATTGTTTATTTTAACTTTTATTTCATTTCAACTTGTTTGAGTATGCCTCTGCAGTAGAGGCTCTACTACATCTACGACAATTCCAACATCTACAACCAATTCAATGATACTTCCTTACGTGATAAGCCGTACTGTCTCTGCTCTTAAATTCCTTTTTACAGAAGACACACTCGAAGGTATTCTTGCACTGCGTTTTTGTGTGATAATTGTAATGGGAAGATTTTCTGAATCTACGTCCACATACTTTACACACCAAGCGATTTCCACCTATATGGCCGTCTAGATTATGCCTTAAGCTGAATGCCCTGGTAAACCGCTTGTCGCACAACTCACACTTAAACAAACGGATACCCTGGTGTGAGCGATTGTGTTTTTTAAAGTCCGATGCTCGGCTAAAGGCGGCTGGGCATTGTTCGCACGGATACGGCTTTTCTCCGGTATGGACACGAAAGTGGGGCTTTAAGTATGCCTTTCGAGAAAATCGCATGCCACATGTTGAACACTCATATGGTTTTACATTGTGCACTTTCGACATATGTAATTCATAGTCAGGCAATTTTTCAAAAGTTTTATAGCAAACTGAACAAGTTTTGATGAGATCCGGGCGAGAACTCTGGTGTGTACGATAATGTCTTCTTAATTGATCTGCTCCGTTGAATGACGCTGTGCAATGTTTGCAAAAATGTAGCTTTGCATGGACGCGAAAGTGTAGTATTAAGTGTCCCTTTCGAGCAAATCGCATGCCGCACGTTAAACACTCATAAGGTTTTAGATTATGCACTTTCGACATATGTAATTCATAATTAATCACTTTTCTGAATGATTTAAAACAAACAGAACAAACGTTGCTGAAACCTTTTGGGGAATGTCTACCCATTCGAGGTTGTTTGTTTTTGTTTTCTATATCCGAATTACATATTTCATTTTCATCTTGTGTAATCACTTCCTCAGTTGCACTGTCCTGTCCTTTCTCTTTATTTGGTTCAATATCACTACTATTCACGGAACCAACGTCCCATTGGCATATTTGTGATATATATGGATCGTCTATTATACACAGTTCAGGTTCTTCTTTGATCATTCTGGCTGTGGCCATGTTTTATTGATTAATTCAAGTAACGATTCAGAAGCACTTTCATTAATTAAAGGTTCATCAAGCCAACCAAAAAAAATATTTAATTCGAATATTTTGGTACAAGTCTGTAACAGTTGTGAATCGTCAGAGAGGTTTTACTTATTAAGTCCCACTTCAGTAATTATTATTCTTCTAGTACCATACTGGAACATCTCAATCACATTAAATTAAAGTTTCGAACAAGACGGATCTTCACTGTGGTAAAGACGAAAGATTACATTATGGAACTCATAGCTCTTTTTCTTGCAGCATTGATTTGGTAGATGCAATAATTATTCAAAAAGGGATGTCCCGTGTGAAAATCGTATGAATGGTGAAAATTTTTCGTTCAAAAAAAGAGACAATTAAGATTGAGATGTTATCTCTTTCACACTTTGTTTATTTCCTTTCAATAAAAACGATGTGGCTCAATGTGTAAACTCCTTATTTTTTATCAAACATTTCACAATCCTCATCTGGTCGCATTTTCAGTGGCTAAATAACTTAGCTTAGTCAATTATTATTTCACTTAAGAGTGATATCGCCAAAACTTGAACCAATTTCAAAACAACGGCTCAGCGATCCGGGCAAGCTATAGCTCGTTTGAATCGTCTTTCAATTCTGAGAAATAGGGATCTTTTACTTTTTCTGTTAGTTTCCCATTTTCGGAGTGAACTCGTGAAAGTAATAGCATGTCAATGGGTCGTGAAAACAGTTTTTCGGTGATAGCTCGAGATAGAAATCTTTCTAAAATGTGAAATGTTGTAGGAATATAGGCCTCTGGCAGACCTTCAAAACGAGTATAATCATCGGTAAGGATAGCCACCCGTTCTGGACTTACGACTCAAAAAATGGTGAATGTTTGGACAGTGCTGCTGGCTTGCAACAGAACTTTTCCGCTGAACTGACTATAGGGTGTTGTAGCTGGACTTACCCTCTTTCGTTCCACGTATAATACACCCCAGAAAAATTGTGTTGCAAGCCACAAAGTTAGTCGAAGTAAAATGTCGCTCCAGTAGACCCATATTTTTCAGTGTTTTCAACTTGTTTTTGGTCTTCAAACAGACTGGAGCGATGGGAATGAAATAAACTAAATCAAAATTACATGTTCAGCTCGAAATTGTCCTGAACCGAGTGATCATTGGCCTTGAAAATGTTGCTTTCCTCCTACTTCGTAGTAGGTGGAAAACCTCATTTCTTTGACTTCACAAAATGAACAGAAACTCAATTGTTTGCACCGAATATGGGCTTATTGTAAAGCAGAGATGCGCATCGTTCATTTACAGTCAATAAATGGTCACCCAAGATGTAATTTGTACTTCACAAGAGGTCACGACCGTTCCCAGCTATGGAAAATGTGTCAAAAATCCAGTTTTTTTTTTACAAAAAAAGTTGTTTTAAGAATACATAGCTTAAGACCTTAACTAAAAGCAGTTAAAATCTCCACAGAAAAAATATTTTTGTAAAAAAACTGGATTTTTGACACATTTTCCATAGCTGGGAACGGTCGTGACCTCTTGTGAAGTACAAATTACATCTTGGGTGACCATTTATTGACTGTAAATGAACGATGCGCATCTCTGCTTTACAATAAGCCCATATTCGGTGCAAACAATTGAGTTTCTGTTCATTTTGTGAAGTCAAAGAAATGAGGTTTTCCACCTACTACGAAGTAGGAGGAAAGCAACATTTTCAAGGCCAATGATCACTCGGTTCAGGACAATTTCGAGCTGAACATGTAATTTTGATTTAGTTTATTTCATTCCCATCGCTCCAGTCTGTTTGAAGACCAAAAACAAGTTGAAAACACTGAAAAATATGGGTCTACTGGAGCGACATTTTACTTCGACTAACTTTGTGGCTTGCAACACAATTTTTCTGGGGTGTATTATACGTGGAACGAAAGAGGGTAAGTCCAGCTACAACACCCTATAGTCAGTTCAGCGGAAAAGTTCTGTTGCAAGCCAGCAGCACTGTCCAAACATTCACCATTTTTTGAGTCGTAAGTCCAGAACGGGTGGCTATCCTTACCGATGATTATACTCGTTTTGAAGGTCTGCCAGAGGCCTATATTCCTACAACATTTCACATTTTAGAAAGATTTCTATCTCGAGCTATCACCGAAAAACTGTTTTCACGACCCATTGACATGCTATTACTTTCACGAGTTCACTCCGAAAATGGGAAACTAACAGAAAAAGTAAAAGATCCCTATTTCTCAGAATTGAAAGACGATTCAAACGAGCTAAAGCTTGCCCGGATCGCCGAACCATGGTATTCATTTTCACCAAAATTGGTTCAAGTTTTGGCGATATCACTCTTAATTAACCGATTGAATTAAAATCGTGATCTTTTTCATGCGACTATTTTCGTCTGTAAACGACATCGACGACAAATCGCACAAATTGTGTGTAAAAACTTATGAAGTAACAGATCAAAACCGGAAAATGCCAATGTATGTCAAAGTCATAATTTATCGATTTTTTTGGACTTATAGTTTTGTCAAATTATAAATTGAGCCATTGAGCGACGCTTAAAAGTACCACCCAAAAAATCCCGTTAACTTTCAATTAATTTCAAAAATGTCTTACATCTACATCTCCTTACAGTCATGAGAGCCGAAAAAAAATCGTCGGCGGCGTCCGCCGAAGTAAAAATTAGTGGCGGCCGGCGGCTAGATAGGCTAAGCCGTCAAAAAAAGTCTGGCGGCGTCCGGGCCTAGCCGCCGGTAAAAAAGTCGGCTGGCGGCGGCTAAATTTAAAATTTTTGATTTCATAAGTTTTTTGAATATTTTCAAAAGCCTACAAAAAGTTGTTTGCATTACAGCTAAGGAAGCGAAAAATTTATTGATTTTGTAGTTATGGAACTAACTAAATCTGAGATACAAAACGAGATACAAAATCCTAAATATTACATCCCTAATCAATGAAAAATTTGTGTGGATGAAATAGCTGTCTCTTGTAACTGTTTTACAAGATAAACTATAGAAGCAGTAGGTACTAACCCCATGTTTCGTGAAGTGTCTAATGCCCTAATATCATATTCATGTATAGCTAATAATGTAGTAAGGCTGCCCGATTAGAGATCTGCATTTTCAAAGGCATGTTTGATTGGCCTGTCCAACATTGACAGTTTTTATAGGGCAAAAATGGATTTGTTTCATAACTTTCCGCGATGGATAATTTTAGCCTTCCGCCTGTTGAATCTAGTAGCCGCAAATGCTTCCCATTAGTGATTTTTCAATTTTTGGAAAACATTCAATGAGTGGAGGGTCTGGTATACCACTATCGGTCAACGAATGGAATTCTAAAATTATGCATCTCGAAAGGCTATAGAACAAATCCACTTTCTCCCATTTCAAATAGTATATAGCAAAGCTAGTGGAAGACTTCAAGTTAAACTTTTTTACTTCATGTCCGAAAACATGCCATAAACAAGAAACTAATTTGACTAATTTTATGGCACGGACAACATTCTTCTCATTTTTTAAATCTTTATTCATAATTTTGCTGTAATTCCCATATCTTGTTTTCAATTTAATCCTAATTTAGAATATTTTTATCCATTGTATACTCCTCAGCCGCCGAGTCAGCCGACCATAAGATTCAGGGGCGGCTAACGCCGGCCGCCAACTTTCAGCCGTATGAAACTCTCGGCGGCGGCGGCGGCAGTTTTAGCCTCCAGCCGCCGTTTTTCGGCGGCTGAACTTTGGCGGCTCTCACGACTGTCTCCTTAGCGGAATTTACATTAAAATATTAAAGTTTAACGTTTCACTCATACGAGATGTATATTTTTAGTCTTACAAAATCGTATCGCGATCTTGTATGAACCTATGAAACTATTAAAATAATGTGGATTTAAAGAAGTAATAGATCCAGTGACAGATTAGTGCAAATTGAAAATGTGACGCTCAAGTTTTTTTTACTCAGGTTTGGTCATAAATTTATTGTTTTATGGTAATTTTATCCTCTCCTTTCTAACATGATAGACTGTCGGTCGCATGCACATAAGAGAGCATTACGCAAAACATATGGAAAAGGGAAAAATACCATTTCTAGGTAGAATTTTACAACATTTGTTGCAGGTCTTACATTGGAAAGAGTACATTAAAAAAGGAGAAATTGTGTTATCTAATTTCAAACATTATCGTCTCAAATTTTGAATCTTAAAATAAAATCGAGAACATCAATTGTGATTTTAATAATCAAAAATAGTTTGTTAACGACTGAGACGAAACCAAAAGTTGCTAGACATTTATTAATTCAAAAGTTTAGGATACGAGGAGCAAGAAGATATGCCATCGATACTCGTATTCCTCCGAGTGAATTTGATATTTTAACGGTTGTGTCATAAAAATTATGTTTTTAAATGCAAAATGCAACTGTTTTTTCAGCTGGAACAGAAAATTGTTTATAACTTAACATTATTTAGAGTTACTGACGAAAGCCTCAGGGAAGACGGAAGTAATGTAAAACTATTATTGCTGGATTTTATTACGGTTTTGGAAATTTCATAATAGTATGTACAGGAAATGTTCAATTTTTCGGAACACAACAACAGATAATCTGGGGCAATAAAATGGTTCAGTGAATGGCTAAAGTATTCGGTCACTTGTGTATTCTAAGGGTGCATTAGAGAGATTTTTTTGAAAGTGGACCAGGCTCCGTCAGAGATATTTTTTAGCGAAGCTTTGTCAATGAACCCTAACACATGTATGTCCATAGCCTGTAGCGGCAGTAAATCACGTATAAAAAACACACTTTTTCGACTTTTGGTGGAAGTTTCCTAGCCAACAAAAGAATATTAAAATTAAACGACTGTGGTTTTCGACTATTTGGGCCAAGGGCTATCTGGGCATGTAAACAAAGCGTCGCTAAAAAATAACTCCGGCGGAGCCTGGTCCACTTTCATAAAAATCCCTCTTATTGTCTCATAAAGAATATGTTTATTTATGTACTACTTACCCCATGGTGGAAATATTTTTGAAATGAACACTCAAAGAACTCAAAGATTAAATTCAATTTTAGCTTCAGTGAAACTGATTAAAACTCATATCGGGCTTAGTTAGATTATCGGGTTGTCTGCTTATTGATCGAATAACCTCCCATATTTAGATCAGTGGAAGAGTTACCACAGTTAAGACTCACAATGTCCTGAGATCGAAGGCCTGAATTTTCCATTCCAATTTCAATGCCATTTTAATCAATTGTGTTTCACGCTTAGAAAAAGGGACGATGATAAAACGAAATTAAAACAAATAATCAAAAACTGAGTAAACTTTCCGATTGATCTGTTCCAAAAACCTCGAATGTTTGACTGACTGGTATGGTGAGTGATTCAACATACTGAATCCGGTTCAGGTCAAAATCAGGTACGAGTAATCCTAAACTGAAACAGTTCCGATTTGACCTGTCCCCGGCATTAATCACAGTCTGTCTCTTGTTTGAACAAATTTTTAATATTTAGTCGCAGGTAAAGCGAATCGGTAAAAGTATGAAATGACCATAAGGTTGTTCTTCTACAAACGGTACTTGCTAGCCTAATTTTACGTCGTAAACGAGCTGCTCATCTAAATATGTAGTTAATATCGTACAGCCACATGTATGACATAAGTTGGTGGTGATTGTGCAATTATAGAATTACCGTCGTAATTCATAAGAAACATTTCACGTGACATGTCATACTAATTTCCCCACATAAATGCCTTCTGCTTTCATTAACATTCTTGCCGGGTTTTATTAGTTGTAATAAAACAGATACCGCAACATTTCATCATAGACACTTGAAAAGTGATTAAAATTCTCTACGCATTTTAGCGATATCATTTCGGTATTGCTGTCTTGGAAAAAGAAATTTATCTGAACGAAGTGAAAAAAAAAGAAAGAAGAAGAAATTGAACGCCAAACTTTTATCTAAATAAACCGTAGAGAGTAGCAAATGCCTGCCAAGTGTATATAACTACATATTCCACCCTCATCACATCACTTCCGAAAGACCATTAAAAAACATTCAACCATTTTAAAAATTCAGCGCCCTTGTATACACATAATTTTATCTGCCAGTTAAAATGTGTGTACTTCTGACAACCAAGTTTAATGCTTTATTGCACGAAATTAGCATTAACAGTGCTACGTTAACCATTTTTTTCATACTATCCACTTGAAATGTAGAGGGCAAAATAAAAAATTATTTAGCCAAAGTGTTGATGACGACGGTATTAATATGTCTTTTTTGTATGACAAAAAAGTAAATATAAATCAGAGATTGAAAGAAATTCCGTTTTTTTTTCTCTCTAAAAATTGTGTATATTTATCCGTCCATTGGAGTGGAAGCAGCACGAAAAAAAAATTGAATTGTTGAAGCTCAAGGTGAAAATGGATTCTGTACACCTTTATTGGGCACATAAAAGTTAAATGTATTTCAAGAAATTTGTCATGGCATAAAAGTTGGATTAAACAAGTCGTTACGGTTGGTTCGGTAGAAAATTGGACGGCACTAATAAATTAAAGGGAATGGCAATAAAACGTATGTGACACTGTTTTCGGCTGCGATATTCAGGTGTTCAGAGTGCAGAAAATTTAGGGCAAACTATCGACTCCGATTTGTGTTAGGATTTATAGAATTCTTTATGTGCCCATGAAGACACCAGCTGTGTACGAATATAAATGGTTAATGGGAAATGTTTAATCCTTGTACTGCGCTATTAAATCATTTCTCATGTACCAACGGATTTTTCGACCAATTATTATCTGCCATTAATCAAACGGAACAGCGGAAAAATATTTTTCAAAAACGGGCATATTGCGACAAAATAATTCGGAAATTATGATGACGTTGATGTAGGATGGATATTTTCAG